>NC_064924.1:399049950-399674950 GCF_023897955.1 Schistocerca gregaria | reverse complement strand
TGCGAGATTTTCATATCCTCGTGGTCGCAAACTATTAGTCCCACAGAAAAAATGAATAGGACCTCTTTGTAGCAATTTACTGTAGTTAAATTTTGTACTGGGATACGTTTTCGATGGAGGCCACGGTTTTTGAGTTATTCAAGAAAAACGGATCTGAAGGTCACTTTTGTACGTTTTCCTTGAATAATTCTAAAACTACGGCCTCTAGCGAAAATGTATCCCAGTGCAGAATTTAACTACATTAAATTTCCAACAGAAAGGTCTTGTTTATGTTTTCTGTAAGACCAACAAACTTCGCATAGCGAGCGAGGGAACACAAAAAACATGCACGCAGTGTTTGAAGATGTTGCAGGTTGCATAAAATCCATCAGTACTGGCTGCTGGATCACCCTGTCTGGTGCTGGACTGGACGCCAGTGATGTCACAAGCGATAGCAACGCTATATGAATAGCTGATTTCTACTTTTCTGTCTACTTTTCTGTCTATAATGCTTCTGAAAGTAATGAGCCAAACAAACAGAAAGAAAGGTTCATTTCAAGCAAGAAGCCATATGCTTTAATATTTCTGGTATCTCAACTACAGATTTTCCAGCGCTCATTTGCCTTAGGACTCTGTATCTCAACATGAACAAAAATTGACCACTATTGGAATAAGCCCTTCATATAAGGACGGTATCACCAACCACATAGTAGCTAGCACTTGACAATGGCTGAGGAGTTCTCGTTCGAATGCCCATGGGTCTTCAACTACTTTATGTGACTGGAAGCCCAAGAGAACTTTATTAGTATATATCATTGTGAAACAATGCGTTCGTGTATTACTTTTTAATGTTAAGCTAATAAAACAGTTTGTTAAAAAATGGATAAAAATTCAAATGGCTCTAAGCACTATGGGACTCAACATCTGAGGTCATCAGTTCCCTAGACTTAGAACTACTTAAACCTAACTCGTAAACCTCTCGGCCACAAAGGCTAGCAAAAAGTGGATAAGTTCCTCACTACAAACCCAAATTCAAAGATCCATAGTTCTATCCTCAGTCGGTTCTTGGATTTCTCTATGACTGATTTCTACTTTAATCTCTGGAAGTAAACTGTTAATGTGAAAAATGCACGTTGCACCGTAATTCACAGAACACGTTAAACTCTATGTGCTCCAACCCTTGGTTAAGGCCGTCCACTGTGACCGAGCGGTTCTAGGCGCTTCAGTCCGGAACCGCGCTGCTGCTACGGTCACAAGTTCGAAACCAGCCTCGGGCATGCAAGTATGTGATGACCTTAGGTTAGTTAGGTTTAAGTAGTTCTAAGTCTAGGGAACTGATGACTCAAATGTTAAATCCCATAGTGCTTAGAACCATTTGAACATGGGTAAGGCAAGGACATACCGACTGCAAGAGAAAAGTGCATAGTAATGGAATGGAGTTCAAACAAGTCTTCGAACTGATGACAGCCGTACGTTTCTTCTTCAAACTTCTCGTGCAGATTAACGTGTAGCGCGATAGTCTCGTAAACAAAGAAGTGAACCACATCCGAATGGAGTCTGTGACTCGAAAACTACTGCATTTGCCCTTTGCTATACCCTTTAAATCAAATCCTGGGCAGGTTCGCCATCTTCATCTCGTCCAAAACGCTTCAACAGGCCCACCAGCAGCACAGCAGTTTCTGCTTTTACACAGGATTTCGTTCAGTCTTTGTTCTCACGTACTTCTGTGAAGAAGTGAATAGTATCTGTGCACTTAATTGTGTTGTCCAGTGTCGGTAACTTATTGTAAGTGTTCGCATATTTTTCTAGCGTTAGCGTCGTGTGAGCAGAATGTAGTGTTGTGACAACCAAGAAGCAGCATAGCACCAGTCACATGGAAATAGAGGGTAGGTCTGGAATCAAGGCTAGTTCTGTCTACCGTTTTCTTAGCGCAGGGGTAGGGGGGAGGGAGGGGGGAGACGTTCACGTATGAGATGTGGAGGAGGCTTTGCCTGCGGCGGACGATTTGAACGCACTTGTTGCACCTAGCCGCAAGTCGTGACTCATGTGGGCACGAATGACGCCTGTAATCTGGTTCCAGAAAACATCCTCAGCTCCTGCAGGCTTTTCGCAGCTTTGAAGACAGCTGGCTTCGAACACGGGGTAGTAGCAGTGCAACATCGTCCCCAAAACCGATCGCGGTCCTCTGGTTTGGAGCCCAGTGGAAGACTTAAACCGGAGGTTCAAGCGAGTCTGTGTCAATCTTGGATGCCTGCAGTCGATCTACTCTTGGTGCAGTGATTGGTAGCTCACTCTCAACACAAAAATGAGACGTGTTGCATATAAACATGCAGGAATAACTATTATTGTACTATTACATGATTGCAGAACAATCACTGTAAGTACTTAACCCTGGGAGTATGTGTAAAGACGGCTGTTGTGGCGTGCGGTTCTAGGCGCTTCAGTCTGGAACCGCGTGACCGCTACGGTCGCAGGCTCGAATCCTGCCTCGGGTATGGATGTGTGTGATGTCCTTAGGTTAGTTAGGTTTAAGTAGTTCTAAGTTCTAGGGGACTGATGACCACAGAGTCCCATAGTTCCCAGAGCCATTTGAACCATTTTTTGAGCATGTATAAAGAGAGATTTAAAATAAAACATCACACAAAGCTACTCAAAAGTAAGGAAGATGGTGTGTGATGTACGGTTTGTGGGGCGCTCAACTGCACGGTCATCAGAGCCCATACGAAGTCCCAGTTTTCATACAGTCCTATTTTTTTCACAGTCCAGTCTAGCCACTGTCAGGAATGGTGATGACGTTGATGAAATGATGTGGACGACACAAACACCCAGTCCCCAGGCAGAGGAAATACCCCACCCGGCTGGGATTCGAACCCGGGACCCCGTGATACAGAGGCAGCAATTCTAGTCAATAGACCACGAACTGTGAACAAATAAGGCACATGTCACACTGAGATGGATTGTAAGAATCCGCAGGAAATATAGTCAATCCCCGAAGGGGTAATTTACAAAATCCTCATTCGACTAATACTTGAATATTGCTCGTCAGCCTGGGATCCATACCAGATGGGATTGAAAGAGGAAATAGAGAAGATCTAAAGGAGAGCAGCGCGTTTCGTCAGTGATTCATTTATTAAGCACGGAAGAGTCACGGCGATGCTCATCTAATTCCAGTGGCTGGCTCTACAAGAGAAAGCAATGATTACCACAGCGTGATTTAGCGTGAAAACCCCGAGAGCGTTCATATCTAGAAGTCGACCATTATACATTCAAAGAGAAAAAAAGGAATTATCTGCATGGGGCTGAAATCGATAGACGTGATGCACGTGTACAGACAAACAAATAAATACAATTTCAGGTGAAAAAAATGCATGATATATTCAAGAGACAGGGCCTCACAAAATGAGCAAGTCAATAACTCGTTCGTCCACAACCGGCCGTTATCCAAGCAGTTTCTTGACTTGGCATTGATTGATATAGTTGTTGGATGTCCTCCTGGAGGATAACATTGCAAACTCCATCCAGCTGGCGAGTCACATTGTCAAAATCCGAGCTGGTTGGAGAGCCTCGCACGTAATGCTCCACATATGCTCAAGAGTGGAGAGATCTGACGAACTTGCTGGCCAAGGTAGGTTTTGGAAAGCACGAAGACAAGTAGTAGAAAACGTCACCGTGTGCGAATGGGCATTATGTTGCTGAAACGTAAGCCCAGGGTGGCTTGCCATGAAGGGCAACAAAACTGCAGTAGAATACAGCCGGCGTATCGCTGTACTATAAGGATACCGCGGATGACAACTGTTGTGTCGGCCACCGTGGGATTCATCACCGACACAAACAAGGAAGGAGAGAAGTTGCGATGGCCAACGGGAGGAATCCAGAATGATAAACAATGGTTCAAATGGCTTTGAGCACTATGGGACTTAACAAAAATGGCTCTGAGCACTATGCGACTTAACTTCTGAGGTCATCAGTCGCCTCGAACTTAGAACTAATTAAACCTAACTAGCCTAAGGACATCACACATATCCATCCCTGAGGAAGGATTCGAACCTGCAACCGTAGCGGTCGCTCGGCTCCAGACTGCAGCGCCTAGAACAGCACGGCCACTCAGGCCGGCTGGGACTTAACATCTAAGGTCATCAGTCCCCTACAACTTATAACCATTTTAACCAAACTAACTTAAGGACACCACACACAACCATGCCCGAGGCAGGATTCGAACTTGCGACCGTAACGGTCTCGCGGTTCCAGGCTGAAGCACCTAGAACCGCTTGGTCACAACGGTCGGCTCCAGAATCATCTGCACAAATTACTTGAAGATTAATTGAACAGTTTATTTCTAAAAAGAAAAGAAACTTGGCTTCTCATGATTCCTGTGCCTCTTACATAAAAGTACTTTTTGCTATTACTACTCGCAAAATGCAGGCTAAGCATTGGCTTCCTATTACTCAGTACTGATGCTCTCGAAGTCTGCGACCGAACTAGGGCCGACCAGCGATTGGTGACTGGATAAATAAGCGTTGACAGGGGACGCTGGACTCTTGTCTTCATTGGGGGAATGCCTGCTCTTTCCATTGCCACTGGAGTCAGTGCCTTCTTGATGTTTCGCAGCGCTTTGCTGGTTGGTGGGCAGTAGATGCTTTAGGACTGCGCAACAACCAAATGGCACCAGCTATGAAGTGAAATTGGAACCCCAGACCATCACTCCTGGTTGTCGATCCAAATGGCTGCCGACTGTCAGGTTGGTATCCCACCACTGCCCGGGAGGTCCCCAGACACGTTTTCGCCGGTCAGCGGGGCTCAGTTAGAAGTGGGACTCATCCCTGAAGACACTTTTGCTCCAGACAATGACATTCCAGGCCGAATATGTTCGGCCGTGGTTCGCCCATTCCTGCCAACATAGTCGAATAGCGGCATCACTCCTATTCAAATGTCGAGCTTCTGTGACCTCAAATGGTGACATCTATATATATAGTTCACGTGCCCCTCTGCGAGACATAGTTACTGTCCAACTGAGTATTCTGAATGACATTCATAAAAACTCTATGTCCTGGTATCGACATATCCCCTGTTTACCATCCTTGCCAGCTGCACGGTGAAATTTCTTTGCAGCTTCACACATTCATCTATCGGTCTCCGAAGTGACTATTTTGCATTTTCCGTCGATACCTGTATGGATTTTTTTTAGTCTTAGAGTGTATTACTTCCTTCGGCGTACATCTCGCCAAAAGAGCATATAGGTAATATTAGATTCGAGCTGACACAGAGGCTTAACTACAACCGTTATTCCGCAGACCATTTGTGACTGGAACATAAGGAGGTGGGAGTGGGAAAGTGACAGCCGTACACAAGGTACCCTCCGCTACACACCATAAGGTAGCTTTTGGAGCAAACATAAAGATGTGAATGTAGAAACGAGCGTGAATATCGTTAAGAACCAATATTTTCTCATACTTCGTAATTGTGAACTTTTAGTTTTTGTTCTAAGGACATCTGATGAATGTAGGTACTGTCGTAGCTTCGATATTCTGTATAAATACATTATTTCGCCACACATCCGCACAAGCGTATTCAACGGGGCATACAACTTACATGAAAAATAGAGACATTTCTCCCCGCTAATAACAGGACACGCACACATTATTTTCCCTTCACTACCATCATATCGTCTCTGTAGCCCTGGGACCTGGAAGAACCGTCCCTTTATTTTTGTTTGTCTACCTCTTAATGACTGCAAAAATGAAAGAACTGCCCGCTACATTAACGGCAGAGTGTTCCCTAAGCCACCCGCCTGAACACTTGAAGTGTGCGTCTATTTTCCTTAGGTAGATGTGGGGAAAAAATATTGTTTTTAGTATAGAGCGTACCGAAAGGGAGCAATTTTAAAGGAGATCTATGAAAGACATTTTGTTGTCTGTTTAACACCAATAAACTTACATCTAGTAAATCTAGTAAGGTGAGTGATTATATCAAGCTTAACAAACATTCAACACTGGAATTAAAAAATATAAAAACTAATTGCATCAGCTAAAGGAGTGTTTTTAAAATACTACATAATTACTTGTACATCCCTACAAGACAAACCCTCCGTAACTTTACTTAATAATTTTCTCTGACTGTGACAGAAGCAAAACAATATTTTTATGTGCGCTAAGACCTGAAAGACAACAATAAAATGAGGGAAACTGGGGTAACAGCGGCCACGTAACGAAATGTCGATTCTACTATTAAAAATTAAAAGATATTTGTGGCAACTGTTCCTATAAACACTCATGTACTTGTTAATATTTGCAGCCGTTTCTCCATGATTGATACTTCAATAATTTTTATCGTGTATATAAGAAAAAATCTGTCTTTTGAAATGACATGTTTGTTTGTTACTAACCAAACATGGTTCGCCTATAAAGGCGAAGTCTGTAACACAGAGGAAATTGCTTTAATATTCTCTAAATATCTGTATTGATTCTTAGCAACATCTAATTTTTACAAAAAAAAGGTTGTGATTTACCACTTCATATAATTTTTCTATCCTGTTAATGTATACATGTGTAGTTCTGTACGCATTACACGTTTCCAGTTGTTAAATCACATTTATACATTTCACTACACATAAACTATCATGTTGTACACTGTTGTTAGTCTATGGTTGACTGAGGGATCATGGAAGCTTAGTGATGGAGTGGGGTGGCTGGTGGGGCACTTGTGTATGTGGAGGGGGGGGGGGGAGGGCAACAATTAGACATATGATATACAGACTGTGTGGAACATCTCTAAGCGAAAAAAACTCTCAAGAAGTGCTAAATATGATCATTAAAATAGCACAAAACAATGGAAACAACAACAAGACAGTATGCTACACAATAAATGAAAATACAAACACAAGATAGCAATAATAAAAACAATCCAAATGTACCAGTTGCGCACAATGCACATACACTACAAAAAACTTACCACTCATCACAGACACAAAATCGCCCACCTTAGCATACCGCAACCAACCCAAAAACAAAGTTAATAATATCTTCAAAAAATGTGCAATTAACCTACCCTTCAAGACAAACAGCACAGTACAAAAGAACGTGAAAACGATGGCAGAAGATACAATAATTCAGCGATGTATGAATTAAAATGTAATACAATGTAGCAGAAACTCTAAATATATTCGGATAACTGCAAAAAATTCTAATATTAGGTACAAAGGACATAATTACAAGAACAATGAAGAGTGAATGTACAACTTCACATACGAGGAAAAAATACTAAAAGAAATCACCACCACACTGTGATAAAAACAGATGTGGAAATCTTATGCCTTAACAACAAAATAAAGGAAATGCTCGCTCTCAAGAAAAAATATTAAGTACAGAAATGGAAATGAAAACATACTAAGTGACAGAAAGGTGGTACCTGAAGGACAGTACGTATTCCCACTAATTGATAAACTGCCATAAAAAGTAAAAACTATAACTAAATAAACACACTCACACACAGATAGATTAATAGATTAATAGAGAGAGAGAGAGAGAGAGAGAGAGAGAGAGAGAGAGAGAGAGAGAGAGAGAGAATAGCAGTCTTCAATACACCCAATTAAAAACACATGAATATTTCACAGGACACATTATTTATCTTATAGGATGGAAATTATTTTACAAATGTACACGTTAACGAAACATTAGAAATAATTTAACGTAATTTGTTCGCACACAATGTTCTAAATTTTGTGTGTTGATAAGTTACGTCCCGTTATTTTTAAGATCTCGTTAACTTGTACATTCGTAAAATGATTCAAAAAAGCTTATGGAAAAGGAAATAAACCCGCTTAATTTATTAAATGAAAAAGGTAAGTTAATTTTTAACGGATTGTTCTTCTTGTTCAATGAGGTATAGATAGAGTAGTACCTGATTTGCACGTATTGAAATGGTTCATACATACCCAATCTGATGACTTGACTTCCACAGCCGTGCTATGATCATACATCTGACCAGCTATAGATCCAACACATTCTGTTGTACAGCTGTATTTGCTGTGGGCTCAATCTCCTCAATTTTTAAAAAAAGACTTCATGTTCTCCATTGACTGTACATTTATTATAATATGCACGACTGCAGTTTCGACCATTTGGTCATTTTCAAATAGTTAACAGGTGCTGGAAACACAGCACTAGTTGGCAATAAAAAAAATAAAAAAAGGATATCAGGTTCTGTAACTCGTGTCAACCTTTGTCACATCTACCGTCGTAAAATGGCAGACTGGATAAAAAACATAAGTGTTCATTGCTGACATGTGTAGTAAGCACGAGTTTTGTTTCATGTCTTTTTTATCGTATCTGTCACACAGTGATGGTGTGCTTGACAAAGCTGACATGAGCTATAGAGGTTCATGTCCTTTTCATTCTTTCTATTGTTGAGTACTGCTGTGTTTTCAGCTCCTGCTAACCACATGAAAATCACCAAAAGGTCGAAATGGCAATAATGGATACTGTAGTGAGTGTACACTCAATGATAAACAGCGCTTTGCAGTGTCACTACTTAGTTTCAGTATAACTTGAGGAAATTTAGAAGAAGCTACTGTGAAGTATTGCAGTAGCAAACACTGGTTTCAACATACAGGTCAGAAAACAGGTATGCAAAAGGATTGTGAGACAGGCTAGCTTTACTCAACGGACAACTGTAGCACTCAGTGGTAATAACCATAGCTGGCAGGATGATGTTACCACACCATGATACGATTCTTTTTGTGAGCTACATACCTGGATGCAGGGTTAGAGCTACAGATCCATCTAAGAGACATATAAATAGTTGTAGTTTTTGAGGTACATTCATTTGGAGTTCAGCACCACCACCACCAGGATATCAGGTCCACAACAGATGATGAGATGACTGGGCATTACCAGTTGCAGCCATGGGTTCGAGATTGGGACAGGCCAGCTGCCACTTCATTGAGTCTCCTTGTCAGACTTGCTGCCACAGTGCTATTAATCTGCCTGTGCTGTCACCATTCACTCCTGCCAGAGGGCAGCATATTCTGTCCAGGCGCAACAGTCCTCCCTCGACCCCCTGGTGGACACAAGCCACGACTGAGTCATCTGAGTGCAGGCGTCCGCCACTGCAGAATGCAGAGGAAGCAAAAGATGGAGTGCACTGCTGACGTCAGGGTCAGCGGTCGCTCAGCCTGATGCCAGCATTGCAGGGTGCTTGCGTCAGCAACTCCACACCAGTGTGCAAACATGTCCCTGCTAGCCTTCACTGGCCTGGGACACCAGAGAGGGGCGTATCTGCCTCATGTTGCTAATGATGTGATGTGTGTCTGGAGTTAATAAAATATTTCTCTCGGTCGTCAGTGTGTCACTGGCCTCATTGGCCCATCGTCAGCACCATACCAAGTGTAATCTGCACATGACTGAGTGGTGTCAGAAGTGAGAACTTCGAGCCTGTCACCATATCGTTTGGTGACAGCAGACTATTCCTGCAACTGTCACTCGTGGACCGAGAAGATGACACAAGAGTGTAGTTTTGTCGATACATGGTGGGGTGACAGCAATCTTTATGTCTGTTTTTGTTTGGCTGTGAGGTCATGGTAAATCAGTGGGTTTTGTCAGCGGTTGAGTTTTAAGTTTAGCATGTGACAGGTGAACATAGATGTCATATTTGGAGGTGGTATAAATATAAATGTTAGTTTTCACCTGGTCGATGCAGGCAACGTGGATGTCACGATGTGTCTCATTGTCTAGCAGGATAGATGCCGTGAACCATGAGTAAGTTTTAGGAGGAGAAGCAATATTTAGTAATTTTTTCGGTGTGAAGGAGTAGCTATGAGCAGCCTCTCAAGCAAGAATAATTAAGCTATAATAAGGAGTAATACGTTAATGTTACTATCAAGTGTTTTCGAAATTTGGTTTTGTTTTCACCAGAATGAGAAATATGGCTTAGTATTTATGCTTGAAGGCAGTGGGAAGTTTTATGATAGTGGTATGTTTAAGCAATTTTGTTTGTTTGTGTAATTGATAAGCAGTAATAATGTAGTGCCAGTGCCAAAAGGAGCAGAGTTTTCAACACTGAAAGGTGCTACCAGAGACGAGGTATTGAGAATTTTAAGAGACGAAGTAGACAAGGTGCGAAAGGACAGTGAGAATCTGGCTAGAAATTAGAAACCTTTGATGCCGAGGAGAAAGAAATAGCTTGTTGCAAATTTCGGGAGTATAAAAAGAAGTCGCGGCAAGAGCACGATGAATAGATAATTGAAAACATTCGGGAGACGAGTGCAGTCCTAAAGGGCTTTTTCAAAACAAATAAAATGGTTTTGGAGGTGGGGAGGGGCGCAGGGTAATGATCCTCATATCCACTCCACCCCCGCCAGCGATTCAGGGGGGGGGGGGGCAACAACAGTGGCAAACAGTAAGGAGTGTGTGTGACGAGTCTGCGAGCGACAGCGTGCCGACAGCGACACGAGCTCCGACCGGGCCGAAAATCTAGCAAGCAGTTGGTGCGCATGCGCAGACAGAACTGTCGTCACGTGACGCAGGCATCGACTCGGCGAGCGGCGGCCGGGCCAGTGAGCGTGTGACCACCGAGCTGCGAGGACGGGTTGCTGCAAGACATGGCGCAGCGCGCCGTGGCGCGAAGTCCGGCCCGACATGCAGGCGCAGCCGGCTGAGGCGGGGCCGCTGCGGCGCGTCCGCACCAAGCTGGCGCGCCTCGGCGACCGCCTGCACAACCATCCGGGGGGCGGCGGTGGCGGCTGCACCGGGGGCGGCAGCCTGGGCAGCGCCGGGGGCGGCGGCGCCGACTCGGAGGACTGCGATGCCGACGCCGAGAGCGGCGTGCTCTCCGTGTCCGGCGACGAGATGCCGGCGATACCCGGCGCGTGCGGCACGGAATGCGCCACGCCGCCCCCGGGCACCTCCGCCGAGGACTCCACACTGCTCGAGAAGCTGGGCCAGCGCCTCAAGGAGCGCAGCGACCGCGTGCATAGGGTACGAGCAAGCCATGCCCTCGGCTCTGCCACAAGTGCGCATCTGTCTCTGATTTCTCGACCCTCTCTTACGGTGCCCTTTTAAGACCAAGAAAGTTCTTAATGTCATTGCCATTAGCTACTCCATTCAAATTACAACACTTTATGTCAAAAACAGTGTGCTGCACTGATCAACAATCTGGATCTGCATCCAGGTTTAATGAAATGCCTGTCCCAGTCTCGGTTCTCTAATTTAGGTTTCTTGACGTTTCTCCATATCACTTCAGGTTATGATTATGTAATTATTTCTTGAACAATGGTCCATATGAGTCTCCCTTAATCGTTTCCATTCTGGTGTATCGTGTCCGGTAATCAGTAATGAGTAATCCATAAGGCATTCATTTCCCCCTGTTTAACCCAAACCCTCTTCCTAACGTACCTTGCACGACCTTAAAGTTGCGAAGTAGTCCCTCTATTGCCTCCCGCTTTACGTTTTTTTCGGTCTTCCTATGAACAAAAAATACTTTGACTGTCACAAATTGAACACGCGCTGTCTTTCTCGTTGTCAAAACACGGAACACAATGAAGTCGTACTACCTGCTTACTCCAACAAAAGAAAAGTGAAGAGTCCCTTCCCTCACATATCGGAATAAAACTATCATTAATAGGTAAACAAACTGTTCGATTCGTAAAGAACAGTAAAGTAGTAGACCGGTCTGTGATGCAGATCCTCTCAGCCATAGGCCACAATCGCTTGTCAACACCGATGCAAGAAACTTTCATCTCAATAAAACATATTACCAGATACGATATCATAGATAACAAAACAATGCACCGACGTGATGAGAGACTAATTGCAATAGCAAAAGTGAATAATTTGAAGGAGTACCTATGTAATGTCGTATACTTCCGTATGTGATTTATAATTAAATAAGCACGTATGCAGATTATCGTGAAATAAACTACATTCCAGCTGCATTCATCAAACGGCAATATATTTCTCCAGTTACGTAGACTTGCTGTGCAGACAGGCAATTTGGTGCATTTTAACTCTCTATTAATCACAGGTGTAAACAATGACGTTTTCTGCGATAGGGGAAGAAATTTCATCGTAACACTAATTTGGAAAGTGAGTCCTGTTGCAGTGAAGTATAAAATTTCCATGGAGATTTACCCTCCACGTCTCAGACGCATTTGTCATTAAACTTTCCAAAAAAGTTCTTAATTTATCCCAACTCAGATTTCTGTTTACATCTCAGCTGTAAACACAAACGAAACCACGTGGCTTGTTCAAGGACGTTTCATTGCTGGTTACTGGCGACCCGACATGAGTCATTTGCTATACACCGAAACTGTGGCTCAAAGTCGGTCTTAAATATACAACGTGTTTACAAATTTCCCTTTCAAATAGTTAGATGTGAGGGCGCCGTATAGATAATGCTGCTGACATACTGACCTACGATACGAGTTAGCACTCGGTGCTCTTCTTCCTTTACATCAACAGCGGTTAGCGTTGCAATTGTCAGAGCCTTTGACAGATAAAAAGGCAGTAAGTGCCAGTCACAATAAATTACTGCCGCTCTTTCACCCATAAAACCCAGGAGAACGAAATGTTACCCATTACACGTTCGCTCTTGCAACAAGCAAAGCCTGCGACGTGGACGAAGGTCCTCTTTGAACCCACACAATTATGTTCCCACGCATTATAAGCTACATAAGAATTTGAAAGGGAAAGCAAGAAAACCCTGTGAACGGTGTTCACCTTAACTATTCCTGTGCTGTTATCTGCAGGAAGCTTTACACCAATTTTCTTATGTAATAACGACATTTCCAGGTAATCTACAGTGTTTAATAATCAAGACAATATTGCTTTTGTGTAAAATCCCTCAAAAGTTCCATTTCTTCATATCAGAAAAATCCCCTCTTCCTTTTTTCCGAATGTACTAGGATCGGTTGTAGCTACTAGGACAATAGCCACTGTTTTGTTCAATATATTCTAATGTTCCACAGTTTGTAGGTTCACTTTGCTACAGAAATATGTACAGAGTGATCAAATTTATCGTGTTTCGCCTTTCATTGTAAAAAGAAGTAGAAACTTGACATGTAGTAAGATTAAGATCCGCGAATTTGTGTATCGGAAACTCTTTTTAAAGAAGATGGATGCTTTTACATTGCGCTTAGTGGTGTGCATTGATGACGTGTTACCTTCACACTCTCTTAACTGAGCAGTAGTTAGTTATTCTGGAGGACGTTTATCTCCTTGTTTCATAGACTTGGTCTTCGATAGTAAGAAATTCTCTTGTTTGGATCTTATTTTAACATTAGTATCTTTGATTCTGAATGTCCGCAAGGTTATATTTGTTTCTATCAGAGCACATCTATATAAGTAAAAATTTAAATGTTCATTTGTTCAAAAACTTAAATCGCTGAAACCTCGTCACTGATTGCTTTGACACCATCTTTTGATTAGAGACAGAGAGAGAGAGAGAGAGAGAGAGAGAGAGAGAGAGAGAGAGGAGAACATTGTTAGGAAAAAACTGGAAAAGCTTTTGACCGATTTACTTCAAGTTTCTACATTGTACTCTTATAAACGTCCGGACACACACAAGCTACATATCTTTAATATATACAGGGTGATCCATTGATAGTGAACGGGCCAATATCTCACGAAATAAGCATCAAACGAAAAAACTACAAAGAACGAAAGTCGTCTAGCTTGAAGGGGGAAACCAGATGGCGCTATGATTGCCCCGCTAGATGGCGTTGCCGTCAAACGGATATCAGCTGCGTTTTTTTATTTTATTGGAACCCCCAGTTTTATTACATATTCGTGTAGTACGTAAAGAAATACGAATGGTTCAGTTGACAACTTTTTTCGCTTTGTGATAGATGGCGCTGTAATAGTCACAAACGTATAAGTACGTGGTATCACGTAACATTCCGCCAGTAAGGACGGTATTTGCTTCGTGATACATTACCCGTGTTAAAATAGACTGTTTACCAATTGTGGAAAAGGTCGATACCGTGTTGATGTATGGCTATTGTGATCAAAATGCCCAACGGGCATGTGCTGTGTTGCTGCTCGGTATCCTGGACGATATCATCCAAGTGTCCGGACCGTTCGCCGGATAGTTACATTATTTCAGGAAACAGGTAGTGTTCAGCCACATGTGAAACGCCAACCACGACCTGCAACAAATGATGATGCCCAAGTAGGTGTTTTAGCTGCTGTCGCGGCTAATCTGCACATCAGTAGCAGAGAAATTACGCGAGAGTCGGAAATCTCAAAAACGTCGTGTTGAGAATGCTACATCAACATCGATTGCACCCGTGGCATATTTCTATGCACCAGGAATTGCATGGCGACGACTTTGAACATCGTGTACAGTTCTGTCACTGGGCACAAGAGAAATTACGAGACGATGACAGATTTCTTGCACGCGTTCTATTTAGCGATGAAGCGTCATTCACCTGCAGCGGTAACGTAAACCGGCATAATATGCACTATTGGGCAACGGAAAATTCACGATGGCTGCGACAAGTGGAACATCAGTGACCTTGGCGGGTTAATGTATAGTGCGGCATTATGAGAGGAAGGATAAAATGCCCCCATTTTATCGATGGCAATCTAAATGGTGCAATGAATGCTGATTTCCTACGTGATGTTCTACCGATGTTATTACAAGATGTTTCACTGCATGATAGAGTGGCGATGTACTTCCAACATGATGGATGTCCGGCACGTAGCTCGCGTGCGCTTGAAGCGGTATTGAATAGCATATTTCATGACAGGTGGATTGGTCGTCGAAGCCCTCACGTTTACCGGATCTGACGTCGCCGGATTTCTTTCTGTGGGGAAAGTTGAAGGATATTTTCTATTGTGATCCACCAACAACGCCTGACAGCATGCGCCAGCGCATTGTCAATGCATGTGCGAACATTACGGAATGAGAACTACTTGCTGTTGAGAGGAATGTCGTTACACGTATTGCCAAATGCATTGAGGTTGACGGTCATCATTTTGAGCATTTATTGCATTAATGTGGTATTTACAGGTAATCACGCTGTAACATCATGGCTTCTCAGAAATGACAAGTTCACAAAGGTACATGTATCACATTGGAGCAACCGGAATAAAATGTTCAAACGTACCTACATTCTGTATTTTAATTTAAAAAACCTACCTGTTACCAACTGTTCGTCTGAAATTGTGAGCCATATGTTTGTGACTATTACAGCGCCATCACCAAAAAGCGAAAAAAGTGGTCCAACTAAAACATTCACATTTTTTCGTACTATACGAATATGTAATAAAAAAATGGGGCTCCTATTTTTAAAAAAACGCAGTTGATATCCGTGTGATCGATGGCAGCGCCATCTAGCGAGCCAACCATAGCGCCATCGGGTTTCCCCCTTCAAGCTAAACAAGTTTCGTTCTTTGTAGTTTTTTTCGTTTGACGTTTATTTCGTGAGATATTTGCCTTGGTCACGATCAATGGACCACTCTTTATAATTATATATAGTTGGTAAAATCTCGAAGATCTTAACCGATTTACTTCAAATGGACAGGGAGAAAACGTATATAGAGAAAGGGGAGGAGAAGATAGACCGAAAGGGGTGGGAGCAGAGGAGCTAATGAAGAGAGATGCAGGGGTGTAGGAAATGGGCAAGGAGAAGAAAGAGGAGGAAGTTAGGACGTATATCCAGATTCACATACATATTTATCAACTGCGAAGCGTTACCGGGTTCGCTAGTTATAAATAAATGAAGTTTGCTCCTCAAGTTCATTGTTGAATGCGTGTAAGGTTGACAACTATAATTACAGGATGGGTGTGTTGTAACATATATGTCTGAAAACGCCACGCGCAGAATCTCAGTTTTGCAGGGAGGAGGTGTTCGGTGCTCGGTTCCTATTTGAGATAGGTACGTGAGGTAAAAGTTTTTAGTTAAGCCCGGACCAGCGGTCATTTTCATCTGTCTTACTGTAGTGACGCTACAGCGTATTAACAAGGTTTGAGCTACGAACTAGTGCTGGCGCTCAAGCAAGTTGTGCGGATCGATTAACTCCTTTTGCAACGGATCGATTAACTCCTTTTGCAAAATATTTTAACTGGGCTGAAATTAATGCTCAACTAATGGCACCTTTTGCGTGAGCAACATTGGGATTTCGCGTGCTAAAACATGCAAAAGAAAATAAGTTTTTATTGGAGGCTTTTGAAGCGCGTCACTACTATACTTCGGACTTGCACGAATCAGTTCAAAGTTTGCACTAAGGTAGATAAGTGGATTAAGTCAGAAGGAATTTCTTTTATCCAATAATCTTTATCTATTGTCAAGACACGATGGTTTAAATTCGGACTAAATGTAGCACGTTAATCGCGTTCTTACGTAAGCTGAATGCGCGGAGACGATTTGAAGTAAATAAAATAAATAAAAAATGTATTCCTAGGATAAAATTGAAAACTTGTTTCCATAAATCTAGCTTCATTGTGAGTTTTTATTACGCACGCCATTTCTGTGTTTGAGACTTGTGAGAATCAGTTCAAATTTTGTAGTAAGAAGGTAGACAAATACATGTAATTATTGGTCCTCCTGTTTCGCGAAAGTTTTTTTCGTTGCCACGATACAAGCAGCATGGTTCGAAAGAGTAAATAAAATCTATACCGGATCAGTCGTCGCCTGAGTCAACAAAAATTTACCAAGTTATGGCGGTCTAATGTCAAAATTATGACAGCATAAAAGTTGGGAACCAGAATGAAAAACGCTCCTATCATAGTACAAAAAGAGGTGAATATGTCCTGGTCAGAGTTAGGTATGTAAAAGAAGGGAACCAGCTTTTCGTCTTATCTGGCAGCTTCAAAGACATTTACATCCAAACATATTGACATATTCGCTTCTTTTTTTTTTAACTGCTTCTCCCTGCTTCCCCAGCGCAGTGAGCTCTCATAGAAGGTGTTGATACACCTCAATGCAATCTTGCAATTTATAGGCTAGAGTCCCTGACCTATGCCCAAAATCCAGATGATGTCATGTATCATGCTTCTTTACTTGGCACGATGCATTATATTACATGACCTGGTCCTAATGTTGAAAAGCAAGAAAGCGTGAATATGCCAACATGTTTTGATTTAAATGTATTTGAAGCTGCCATATAATTCGAAACGCTAGTTCCCTTCTTTTACATTCCTAACTCTGTCCAATACATGTTCGCCTTTTTTTTGCGCAATAATAGGAGCAGTTTTCATCCTGGTTCTCACGTATTCCATATCTGCTTATCTATTCACTATTATTTCTCTGGGTCATCTTAGTAACTTTACTTCAGGGCCCACCCTCATTCATCGTACATTTGTTCTGTGAGAGCGTAGCGAATTCATGAGTCAGTCACGTGTAGTAAACAATGTGCAAATTATATGCTTATCTTCACCTCCAATTGTGCCCGAGCTGAATGACACTATGTTAAAGACACTGTTATAGACTGGCATTTCGGAGGTCGGAAGCTTAAATCCCTGTATGCCTATCATAGGTTTCCGTAAAAATCCATAAATGCAAATGCTGGTATGGTATCTTTGTAAAGCATTCTGCCGAATTGCTTCCACAAAATGTGCTTGTATTCTGTCTCTGTGACATCACTGTCGATGGGACACTTTTCTTCAATTTTCTTCCTAATTTATACTTTCCTTTATTATTATCATATATATTATATCAGGTGCACATCCCTTTTTCTCAAAACATACTAATCGCACAGGGAAGACTGAGGTATCGTTAGAAATGTTTTTTAACCGTCTTCTGACACTGCAACAGATTTTTCGCTAAAACATACTATTTGTGGGAAATTTTAACATAAAAGAGTATTTTAACTATCAATAATCAAAAGTATATCGTGGATGCCCAGCTTCATACCTATTACGAAGCTATCTTATAAATCAAGAATTAGACCCTCTCTTTTCATATCATCTTATTACAAATACAATTTTATTTGTTTTAAAGATGTATTAATTGGACAGTTTGTATACACCATTGTCATAGATAAGAACCGTGACAACTGC
Organism: Schistocerca gregaria; assembly: GCF_023897955.1. Classification (NCBI taxonomy): domain Eukaryota; kingdom Metazoa; phylum Arthropoda; class Insecta; order Orthoptera; family Acrididae; genus Schistocerca; species Schistocerca gregaria. The sequence goes on along the minus strand of NC_064924.1, from coordinate 399,656,977 downwards.
AGTAGTAAATTATCTCTGCTTTTATCCCCTAAGGAAAATGAATAACAGAAAGTATACGAAGATTACATTCTTACGTTAAATATCGTATACATAGAATATTATAATGTTCTGTAAATAATTTTGTTCATAATGAGGTGCATGGTAATGTATATGGACAAGAATGTATCATAATTTCATGATTTCATTTTACATCGTTCGGTTCATTTCCACAACTACTCTTATCCGAACGACGATATTTATTCCAAATACTGTCATTATTTAAAACAATAAAAATGCTAAAGTTTCGCACGGGTCCTCTGGACATTTATTATTTGCAAAATGAGGCCAAGAGCACGGAGCTCCTGTGATTGAGGCAATGAAATACGGAGGTAAATATTATGACACTATCATTTTCTGATCTACAACTAATTTCGCTGACGCCGCGCGGAATGGCCGCGCGGTTTGGGGCGCAATGTCACGGACTGCGAGGTCCCTCCCGCCGGAGGTTCGAGTTCTCCCTCAGGCATTGGTGTGTTGTTCTAGACATAAGTTAGTTTTCGTAGTATGTAAGACTAGGGACCGATGACATCGGCAGTTTGGTCCCATAGGGATTCACACACATTTTCTTTTTAATTCCGCTAACCTTAAAAAGCACCCTAAACTATATAATTTTATTCTTTTCCTCTGTATCCATAATTTACTTAGGTGCTATGTAAACAAATAATTCACTCTCTCCTTATACAGCTATTAATTACATTGTCATCATCATATACATTTTGTTTTACAAAAGAAATTACCACCACTACTTGGAAAATTACAGTGCTTTCTATTTTTCCGTTATCTGCCATTTATACATTAGTAGCATTCCGTTATTTCTTCTGCTACAGATTGTTTAAAACCATTCCAATTTTTACATGTTACATTAAGATTTTAGACTTTGTCTCCTAATGTTGCGACTCTTTCTGGGCTCGCCATTCAGTGTCTCTAACACACCGGCTTGCGCTTCCTTATTGTAGTTGAAAACGTATTACTGTTATGCATTTCATGCGGCCCTGTAAATTAAACTGAAATTTGGCTTAACCGTGGGAAATAAGTCACAGATGATCACGTAGCCGAAACATTTTACGCCTGCATCAGTTTCCAGAGTTAGATGCCCCATCAACACATACCTTCAACGGTTGCCGTAGTGTGTGTTACGATGACAGGATGACGTCAGAAACAAGACCGAGACTTTTTTCCCTACTTATATGGCCCAATATTGAGTAAGCGTATCAACTGACGTCGGTGTGAACAATGATTTAACTCTAGCCTTATGTCTTTTTCAGTTAACTTTCTTACGTCAGTAAGCACTACACGTAAGACTACCAAAAATCAGTGTTGCATAGAAGTTTTTGATATATCGTTAATTAAGGTATTTTTCTTCTTTTTCACAGATACATCGGTGGAAGAATGATACTTAACTACCTCCAGTAGAAGTGTTATTAACGTGCTTTCTTGCTCACAACCGCTATGGTAGAATTTCACTGAAAGCTGAAAAATATTGATTTATACGTCGCGCCGTGCGGGATTAGCCTAGCGGTCTCAGGCGCTGCAGTCATGGACTGTACGGCTGATCCTGGCGGAGGTTCGAGTCCTCCCTCGGGCATGGGTGTGTGTGTTTGTCCTTAGGATAATTTAGGTTAAGTAGTGTGTAAACTTAGGGACTTGATGACCTTAGCAGTTAAGTCCCATAAGATTTCACACACATTTGAACATCTTTTTTTATACGTCGCAGAAACTCGTTTCTGATCGTTTATACTTAGGTCACTGCCTATAATAAACATTAGTACAGCTGTTTCCTGCTCGTGAAATTATTTACTGTATCCTCTGCGTTGTTGTGACTAAATGTGTTAATGTCCGACTGCGAATCCAAAAGTTCGGAATCCGATCCTCAATCTGCCCTACAGTCATTTTATTCACTTATCACTTCTTTCTGCTCTGGAAATAACTTGTTATTACGAAAAATCCGCATTAGCACCGTGGGTCAAGATCCAGATTAAACTATAGATCCTGCTATAGATGGCTAGTTGCGCCAGTTTATGGGTGCACGCCACAAGCAATTGAACCGTGATTAGTAAATAACTTTGTGTTCTAAGCAAACTTCACGCTAAGAACAGCTTTTCCTGTAGCTATTAATTTTTGCAAAGCATGCTCGACATGTCTTAACCCATTTACTGTATGCATCATATGTACCCAACATGTGACGCAACCTCATGTATTTTCTCAACAGGGTAGTTTATTTCGCTTTGCGATAGGAGTGTCTTATAAAGGAAACAAATTGTGCTGCGCAGCGTGGAACTGAGATCTACGTGTAGAATGTGTCTCAAACCTTTCGGGTCATACTGGTGATAGTGGGTCCACGGCCTATAATATTTAGAAAGAGAACTAATGGTCGGAAATGCATATTTATTGTGTTATGGACGTCACAGCGCATAACAACAACGTAGCTAACAGTAATCGTTCTAAGTGACGACCGCTAGTCTTAATGCATGTACTGTAGCGGCGCATGCCTTTCTCTCGCAATCTGGCCAAGGGTCCCGGGTATCTGTTGTACACTGGAACAATGCTGCCGACGTATGGGCGGGCGTTGCTCAAGATTACCTGACAAGACCTTACTTGCTGCCTCCAAATTTGACTGTTCAGTGTTGCCTCGCGTTCCTGCGAGATGCGCTACCACAGTTGTTGGACACGTAGCCCTTGTTGTCCACGGCAGGATGTATTTTCAACACGGCGGTGCACCAGCTCTCTTTGATGTTAATGTCCGCGAGCATGATCTCACACGTTTGGGGTTACGTCCAGACGTCGGTGTCTGAAACCCTCGCTGAGACGGATGACGACCTCCTTCAAGGGCCCAAGCTGCCTGTCTCCTGGTATAAATGACACCAGGGATTTTTGATAGAGTGCGGCAGAACTTCATGGTTCGAATGGCTCTGAGTACTATGGGACTTAACTTCTGAGGTCATCAGTCCCCTAGAACGTAGAATTACTTAAATCTAACTAGCCTAAGGACATCACACACATCCATGCCCAAGGCAAGATTCGAACCTGCGACCGTAGCGGTCGGGCGCGGTTCCAGACTGTGGCGCCTAGAACCGCTCGGCCACTGCGGCCGGCAGAATTTCATGCGGCGTTGTCATGCATACATGTAGACTGGCGTTCATCGCTTTGAACAATTACTATGTGCTATGCAGTTGTTATGTGTTGGACGTTGTATACGGCCATAACACAATAAATATGCATTTATGCATTTGTTCCCTATTTCAATTAGGGCAGTTAAACAAATATCGTTAGATCGATATTATTCCTAAAGATATTGAAATATACCAGCGACGTAATTCCCCGATATATCGATATCATAATGAAAACGTCGAGTGCCGATATTTTTATTTCACATTATTTTTCACAATTTCCAGTAATATATGAAGCTGTCCTTGTGAAATTTTAGTAGAACATAAGTTTTCTTTCACTGTGTGAGGGATTCTTTCTAGTGTGCCATTTCTTCACATCGGCATTATTTTATAACAGTTGCTGCAAATGATGGACAAAAATCTAAATGACAAGATTGGCCCTTGCGGTGGGCAGAGACGTGTGGGAGCAACCGAGCGACGGCCCCATTGAACACATTTTATTGTGCCACTTACCTACAGTAACCATTTTAGTATAGTGGTTATCGGCATGTGGGTACGCACGTCCTTTTCGTTTCGGTTCTTGATCTGACTGGGATAGGTAGGCCGCTCGTATACTCGTATTCACAATGTGAAGCCGATATTGTTATGGCCCGATACATTTAAATGCCTTCTGTCGTATATCGATATATTTCACGATCTCGCCAGCCGACCATGGTTGGTTTTAAATATCGATATATCGGATTCACGATATTTTTAAAAATATCAACATTTCTTATTTCAATATAACTGGTTGTGACGCACTGTTACCTTTTTGTTTGACCCCTAAAGGTTTGAGACACCCTGTATACTCGACAAGCCACGTCACGATGAACGACAGAGGGTACTTCGAGCGTGGGTGGGTCTGCTATTCTGTTATTCTGCGCAACGGATTAATCTGAGATGTACCCTTTACCCTGTGGCTCCTGCAAGATGCAATTTCCACCCCCACACTACTACAGAAGTCAGACGTACGCTCCTAACGTTCTAAAGAAAACTTTCAGCAATAAATATCTTCTGGAGTCGTCCGCTGTAATGAAATGACACAAAAATTCACAAAATTTCTTACGTAATTAGTGGGATACTTGGGTATTGGAGTAGTGCTAGTTAGTGTAAGAAAAACATGGAACTAATGAAAGTTATTATTTATTTTGTAAAAATTCTGAGAAATCACAATGGCACTTTGTAATGAATTGAACAAGTGATATCCTGGTTCTTTTCGGAATGTGAAGTTACCTCTCAAGGATAGTATTTGCTAATGAAATTTCTATACAAAATTTAAGATGGTTGTTGACTTGGCAGAATGGCTGAGAGGCGCGCCTACTCAACTTGAATAATTATCCTTTAGAATGTTGCTAGGTATGGTCGAGGCTGTTGCGTGTGAAATGCAGTGAATGGTGCAGTTGTGGAGGAAATATGGGCCTCGTAATAGCTGTAGGGCACAATACTGTAAGCTGCGATGACTGCTGTCTGCGCCGCTCGCTGCTGACAAATAAGATAACTCTCGTTCTATCTGGATTGACCTTCACCAATCAGACTCTCCCTACGCCTTGATGAAATCAAGGATTCCTGTTCGCCCCTAGTCCAACTATTGGCGTGGTACACCGGTCAGATAACCAGTCCACCGCAATGCCACTCACAAATTCGCTCACAGGCGTTTAACTATAACTGTCCGTTCACACTACACAAAAAGTGTGTCGGCTAACACAGTGAACAACGCTTAATCGCAGGGACTCAATATTGAGAGTCGCACTTCGATTCGCTCTCGACAGAGGTGCTCTCCCAGTGAAGTACTGAGGAGAGACTTGTTCCTCGCTCCTAGAGCGACAACAGAACGGCGCCTCTCCACGCCAGACCTGAAGGGGTATATCTTTCGGTCTCTTCCATTATTCCTTCAGCTCTAGGCGTCAGAAATATCGTCTGCCAATCAGCAATGCTCTTCTAAAACGGGAGAATGACGTTTCGTTTAAGGCGACCAGTCCGGTAATCTGTAGTATCGGCGTTTGGCGTTTGCTGTCTCCCTGTGAAAATCTCTGAAACTGCGTGCTATGTGTAAAGAATGCGTAGGCTGGCCGCTCTCACACAATGTAGTGGAATTTGCTTTTAGGCCGAACACGGGGTCGTTCCTCCTTTCCTCCGGGCGAACGCTGTCCGCTCCACGGGCGTCCACTGGCCGACGTAGATGGGTTGGGACTGGCCTCCTGGCGTGCGGTTGCCTCTCTCGAACTAAAAGCTCCTGTGACCGTCGTGTCTGGAATGTATGTGTGTACGCCAGCCTCGAGTATTTCAATCACGGTGCGCACTTGCGATTTATTAGTTATTTGCATATCGTTTACATGAATTCATAAAACATTGACTCTATCTTATCGAGTTTGGGTTCGAATGAAGCGTCCTGATGTGAGGAATATGACTGTGAGGGCGGAATATGTAAGCAATGAAGGTCAGGAGAGCACGACGTCTTACAGTACTTAGTGTATCACTGTCACTTCCTCAATTTCCAGCTCCAATTAGGAATGGTTCGTGGAAGGACGATTGCTGGTTAGCCTCTACGTGAGCTCGAATCTCTCTAATTTTATCGTGGCGATCCTTTCGCTAGATATACGTAGGAGGAAGCAATACACTGGTGGACTGTTCTAGGAACGTACGCTCCAAAATACAACGTGGCGCTGAACACCTCTCCTGTAGCGTCTGCCACTGGTTGTGGATGAGCATCTCCGTGACGATTTCGCGCTTATTATATGAACATGAGACGAAACGCGCTGCTCTTCTTTGGATCTTCTCGATTTCCTCCATCAAACCCATGTAATTCGGATGCCAGTTCGACGAACAATACCAGGTATTTGTCGAACGACAATTTGTAAGTTTACTCCTTTGTGTATGGACTGATTTTCTTGAAGGTTCTTCCAGTTTCGATCCGACATCTGTTTTACCTGCGATCAGTTTTGTGTGGTCGTTTCACTTTAAATCGCTCTTTCACGTTCTCCCCCGTTATGTAATGGATGCGACAGCTTCCAGTAATACTTCTGCAATCGGGCGACCAAACAGTAATAGATATTTCTACCTGTTTATACGCAATACGTTACATTTGTTTTCGTTGAGGAGTGGCTGTCGATCACTGCACCAAGGGTCGATCTTCTGCAGGTCTTCCGACATTTCACACAATCGTCTAACGCTGTGACGACTCTCTATGTAAAGCTGACACCCTCGTGCAATTTCCGACCTTTACAGATAAACTGAAAAGCAATTCCTTGCTTTTAGGCCTGAAGATTTGCCTATGGTAACAATGATGCGGTTTGTTCTGTATTCTAATTACAAAGCTATCCGGACATTCCGCACGGCCTTATTTTGGTCACTAGACAGTAGTACGCAACCGTGTCGAAAGCCTTCCGCAAGTCAAGGAAAACGGCATCAACCCGACCGCCGCAAACAGACATCTTACAAAAAGCAGCTCGCTCTGTTCCTCCGTGAGACCCACAGTGTTGTAGAATTGATATTTTTAAAAATATTGGTAATCTGACATATCGATATTAAAGACCAATCGTTATCGGCACTAGTTATATCGACAGTAATAGTCGATTTATCGATGAAAAATATCGGCTATTTTAGATATACTGCCAGTTTCACAACTATATACTTAAATATGATATTCTGTACATCAAAAAGCTAGCAACCTTCTTATCCCCCTTAGAGCAAGAATTGGAAGGAAAACGAAGCACGTTGACACCTTTGGCGGTAACCACTATGCTGACAATGGTAATTGTAGGTAAGTGTCACAATAAAAGGTGTCCGATGGGCACGTCTTTAGGTTTCGTCACATGTGGGATTTGTCTGGAACAATTCATGTCGACTTCCAGCGACGTAGCAGCTGCAGAGTCAAAATTGCGTCGTGAAGTTAAAACGTAACAGCTTCTGTTGGTAGAACCTAGCATCGATTACGTCAGCATTTCCACTCACACGTCTCCGCCAATCGCAAAGACCGATCTTGTCGTTCAGATTTTTGTTCGCCAGTTTTAGCAACTGTTTTTGAAGAATACCGACCTGAATAAATAGCAGGAACAACTTCAAATATTTATTGAAAATTGTGAAAAAATAGTATAAAATAAAAATATCAGCCCTCGATATTGCCATATCGATATTCGGTAGAAAAACATAGAGCTTATATCGACACTTTTTGGAAAAAAGACGATATATCGCTGTTTTATCAACAGCCCTGTTGTAGACATCGGCGCTTAGGTTGGCAGTGTGTTCCTTGACTTCAGGGACGCATTTGACACGGAGTCGCGCTGACGTTCAGTGAAAAATTCGCGAGCTGATGGGACATCAGTTAATTACTAGAGGGATTGTCTTTAACATCTGGACGTCTCTCCTCCACCTGTGGTGAGTTTTGGTGGGGCCCATCTTTCCCAACCTCCTCAGGCGAGGTTTAACCAGTAGTCGGGTAAAAATATGAAAAAGTTACACGCCAGCTCTGAGCAGTATTCAGATGGACAGATAGAGAAAAAGGCTCCACGAAAACAGTGTTAACCACTTTGATGGATCCCTAAAACACCTTTTATTGGTATATTATATACATTAAATGTCACTGAACCTTTACTTACTTTGCAGATGAGACAACATTATTTGTGCCTTCCTTTGAACCACGTGATTATGTATCTTTTCAATCTCTTGGTTTATATGATCAGTAAGAGAATTCTTATCTGTGAACTTGTTCCACATACGATTTTCTTGCTCGCACATGTGTTTTGACTACTCGGCATGTCGTTTAATATATGTATAGAAAAAGTTTTGAAACAAATTCATGTTGAACACAATGACATCAGCTGTATACGCATTCCAGAATACCATGACTGACTGACAGACAGTGATTTCGATAGGCGCGGCACTGAACCCCCAGGACGAAATTGACACATGAGTGGCAGTTGTTTCAGATCGGTGAATCCCGGGCACGCATACACGTAAAGCATTCTGATAGGCTACAAAGGCTGGTAGGCACTTTAATATTTTCCATTATATTAATGTACATTATCGGAATTAAAAAGTTGGTGTGAGATTGTCATTGTCCCCCCTTTCCCTTTAAATGAGATTTTGTTGTGAAATTTTGCAGGACAACCCCCCGCCCTATTTTCTGTTCATGAAATTAATTGAGTATCGGACAAGATTTTCGACTGGAGTCGAGACTTCTTTGCAAATACAGCACAGCACGCCGCCCTTAACGGGAAGATACCGACAGATGTAAGGGTAATATCACGTATGGCCCAGTGGACTGGGATGTGGCTGTTAGTATTAACAATATGTATAAATGATCTATAGATAACGTCGGAAGCTGCTTAAGGGTGTTCGCAGATGGTAGATGATTTGCTCGGCTAGAAGTAGCTAGCAACCCCTGAAGACAGTATAAATTTGAAACATGATCTGCAGAAGATTGATGAATGGTGCAGGAACTGGCAGCTGAATTTTGACGTAAATAAATGTAACATACGGCGCATAAATAGAGAACAAATCCACTAATGGACAATTACACTATTGATGGCAAATCGCTGCCCTATCGTAAAGAATCAATGCATCACCATCGGTAGCGATCTTAAGTGGAATGACCACATAACCAGTAGGGAAAACAGATGCCAGACTGAGATTCACAGGCAAACCTTAAGGTAATGTAATTTATCCACGAAAGTAGTCACTTACAAGGCGCTAGTTTGATCGATTCTTGAGTACTGCTCATTAGGCGGGGTCCCTATCAGGTTGCATTAATAGAAGAGATATAAAAGATCCAACGAAGAGCGGTGTATTACGTCACGGAATCGTTTGGTCTGCGCGAGAGCGTTGCGGACACGCTCCACGAACTCTAGCTGCAGGCGCTACAAGAGAGGCGCAGCGCATAACGGAGAGGTTATGGAACTGGGAAGAGAAGATCAATTAGTGTTACCAGAAGTACCCCCCACCGTACACCGTCCAGTGGCTTGCAGAATATTCATGTGGACGTAGGTATGTGCTGCCTTCTCGCGGGCGAATAGAGCGAGAAGCGTTTCACACGATCTTCGTTTTCGGCGCTCGTGTCAGTTCTTACACAGTATATTTTCAGTCTGTTCTGAAAAATTATTGTGCGCCCTGTAACCTTAAACCATGGCCAGCTACGACATGTAGCGCTTCGGCCTTAAGTAATCTGTCAGAAGACCCTGAAACCACCAAAGATATTCACAGATTGGAATCCTGTTACTGCGGGATAAATAAAAAAAGAGAAAATTAATAATTCAGACAGTGTGAAACGCAGCTTCTTGTTTGGGGAGTAAAACATGAAGCAAAGATTTAGAAGAAATTAATTATTTCTGAACAAGTTCTAACTCACCGGCTTTTCATATCTATGTTACTGTACTTCGGAAACATACAATGTTTCCTTTCCGAATGGGTTTACGTCTATTAGTACGTCTCCCCAGCAACAGTACTTCAGAGTGTCGGTTCTGTCCCTCCATCAGAGAGAGATCTTAGTTTACAACTGGCAATCAGGTCGTGTCCGGCTGTTCTTAATCCTCATTAATCATCCGTTCGTCTGCACCTAGCTATAGCCGGGAAACACCGCAATTACACCCGACTCTTGTCGGATCCACAGCAAATCTTCCCAAACAAATAGCTCCTTTTCTTATAAGAACACTGTTGAAATCTAATGCCTCGCTGAGACCGTTAAAGACTGAGCTCTTTGTCTTTCGCAGGAGGATACGCGTTTATGGGAGCTGGGACACGTTTGAAGGAACCTTCCTTTTATCCACATGAATCGAGTTAGAAAAGCGATATGCAATCCAGTAATGAATAATATACAATGATTTGGACCTAGCTTTTACCGGGGCTGCTTCTTAATCCGTACCTCTCATTCGGATTTCTGCAGAGGCCGCTGCATGGTAGAAATTCTGATGTATATCACCAAATACAAAGAGCAGGCAGCGACACTTTCTTCTGCCTTTCCTTTCTGCATTATTTGCGATAGCACAGTCAGTCTCTGGTGTCAGAACTTTTCCCAAATCTTTTTCCACTGGCTGTTTAAGAGTATCCGCTTTTACCAAGTTTGCTTTTCTCATATGCCCGAATACACTTAGAGACAGCCATGTGTAACACTGCGCGTCAGTATCGCAGCACGCTCGGTTTTTGCAGCTTAGTGATACACTTTCACAGTCTGTGGTTGCATGTACAGAAATCGTGATGATCTGCAGAGAAGTCTTTATTTCAAGCAAATGCATGGTGGTCGCTAATTGTGTATTCTGTGGCGTTGATTTGTATCAGTCTTCCTTCTTCGAATCATCGCAACAACGAAGTACTTAGTGTTGCGGAATGACAAGCTCAGATGGTGAGGGGTGCCGGAGAAGAGCAGATGTAACCAGTTTTACACAATGGTTGCCCCCTCCCATTTTTTTAAATCTGTAGGACTATATACCACATCCTAACTGCCTTTTCAGCCTGTCCTTTCTCTTATAAACAACAGAAAAACTTCACTACCCTCACTTGTCACACTGGTGTTGTATATAAGGAGCAGTCAAATGAAAATGAGACAGATTGAAAAAATGTAAGTAAACTGTTTATTATTCCAACAACAGTCGCCGTAACTGTTAATGCGTTTATCCCACTATGAGCCGAGACGCTTCATGCGGTTATGGAAAAATCTTTGCGATTGCCTACGGTACAACGATCGCACCTCTTGGTCCAAAGTAAATTGGCGCCCACGAATGTCTTCCCTCACGGCTCCAAAAATCGCATAGGGAGACATCAAGACTGTGTGGAGGATGTTTAAGGGCTCCCCAGCGTATGTTCTGCAGCGTACTCGAAACAACCTTGGCTACATATTGACGGGCACTGAAGAAAAACTTCCGTAGCCATCGATTCACTATGACAAAGTGTTGCACGTCTAGACAAAATCATGGCTCTGTAGGCAACTGCAAATATTTTTCCATGAAGGCCTTCATCGTCTCGTCTCACACTGAGAGAAAGGTATTAACAGTTGATTACTTTTGAAATAACAAACAATTTACTTACCTTTTTACATCTTTCTTGTTTCCATGTGACTGCCTGTAAATCAATGTTCAATATGGAGACGTATATCTAATGAATATACCTGCAATTTTCCCATTTGAATGAAAACGGCTATAGTAAGCCTATATTAAGTATCTCTTCTTCCACTTTAGGCGTTCCTAGCGAATCGAAATAAAACTTTCCTTCTCTTCAATACTTCGTGCGAAGCACAGAGGATGAATTCATTTTTTAGGATTTATGTAAGAGATAGCGTTAATTGCAAATGCGTGTTACAGACAGATCGACGACTACAATAGAAGGCGCAACTATAGTCGCTATGTAGGAATCTTTGTTGTTTTCTTAATGCATAACAGCTATCCTAAAATTCCAAATAATTCATTACAGTGTGAGTTAACTTCTTGTGCGAAACGTACCTAGGAATTTGTCCACATTGTCATTGCTGGGGCAATGATGGTTGCCTGAGCTTTGATCTGAAGTCAAAATACGATCAACTGAATGGCGTGGTGTGTGTGTGTGTGTGTGTGTGTGTGTGTGTGTGTGTGTGAGAGAGAGAGAGAGAGAGAGAGAGAGAGAGAGAGAGAGAGAGAGAGAGAGAGAGAGAGAGTGAGAGAGGGGGGGGGGGGGGGGTGCAAGGGCACTAGATAGCGAAAATAAATGCGTGAAACGCTCGCGTTCAACGTAAAAAAAACTTAACTGTTGAAGCGGTTATGACATATTACGCCAGAGACACATACTAATCATCAAAACGGAAGTGGTACAGCCAAGTAGCAGTGGTTGCAAAGCAAAGTACTGGCCATTTTACAGCAGGTAATGAAAACAACGAGCACACTCGGATGTTATTATCTATGTTGTTTCAGCACATACTACGCTGATGCCATTATGCTCATCTCTAATTACCTGGAACAGGCACAAATAAACGTTTGACAGTTGAGATGGGGCGACCGTTTTCCAGGACAGCTGCACAAATATTTGGTTGCAGAGGAAACGCTTTTTGTCTGCTGCAGTACTGGTATTTGTTATACGAGACGCATTTCACCTTTCGGTTATGAGCCATTACAGTAAAATGACTTATAAATAAAAGGTATAAGGTGGTCGGAATAATAAATGTCAGTATTACAGTACGTACAAATAGTTTTGTTTATAAATGAATCTGTTAAAATTTTCTATTTCCTACGCTAGGCAGTTAGTTTTTCAACCCTTAAGGTCATTAGGCTGTGAAGTTGTGTCGCAGCGTTTGAAATTTCTCAAAAGAAAATAAATTTTTACCCGTGACCAAATGAGTTTGATAGACATCTGATCTGCATGGAATCCACACTTACTGGTATACAAGTTATCAGTCTGCTTCGTGCAGGCAGTCCTCTACCAAATATTGCCTTCTTTGATGTGGCGCTTCACGATTTCCTCTACTGTACAAACTTCATCTCGCAGTAGCAGTTACACCAAGTGCTGTCAATTATTTGTTGGATATATACCGATCTTGATCTTTTCCGACAGTTTTGTCCTCTAGAATGCACTACCACGGTAGCAGCTATTCCTTGATGGCTTCACACTCGTGCTAACATCCCTTTTTCTAACCATTATTTTCGATACATTCCTTTCCTCGCCAATTGTGCCTAGAACCACATATTTTGTCTTATGGGTGCACCTGATTTTTCAGCACCTTTCTGTAACAAAACATCTTAAACACTTTGCTCCACTTTACCGGATTTTACGCAGTTACTTCCATATAATGCTGTATTTCACACGTATATTCTCAGAAATTTCTTCCTCATATTAAGGAATATGTTTAATACAGTTATATTTCTTTTAGCGTGGAATGCCCTTTATGTATGTCTAGCCTGCTTCTTATATACTCCTTGCTTTCTCCGTCATGCACAATTGCAGAATTCATTTACTTGGTTTACTACGTAGCTCCCAATGGTTTTAAGTTGATCGCTAATCCTATTTCTGCTACTCCCCATTACTTTTGTTTTCTTTTCATTCTCAAACCACATTCTTTACTCAGCTGGCCATACATTCCATTCAACAGGTAATTTAATTCTTCTTCACATCCACTAAAGATGGCCATGTCATCGAATCCTGTCGTTGATATTCTTTCTGTCAGGACTTATCATCTTCTCACGTCTCTGCTAAATCGATGTACAAATTGAAGAGTAGGGCAGATAAACTCCATCTCTGCCTCACACCCTTTTTAATCCGAGCTCTTCTCTATTGGTCTTCTACTGTTGTTTCTTCCTCTCAGTTCTTGCAAATATTGTACTTTTCCCGTCTTTCCTTCTACCTTACCGATAATTTTGAACATCTTGCACCACTTTATGTTGTAGATACTTTTTCAGGTCGATAAATCTAACGAAGATGTCTTGATTTTTCTTAAGCCTTTCTTCCATTATAAATCGCAACCTCAGAACGTCCTATCAGACGCCTCCCCTTTTCGAAAGCCGAACTGATCGCTGTCTAACCGATCATCAGTTTTCTTCTCCATTTTTCTATATATACTGTTGTTGATAGCAACATTGATGCATGAACTGTTAAGCTGATTGTGTGATTGTTCTCTCATTTATATTCGGTATTGTCTGGATGATATTCTTCCTATCTTCACATAACTACCGAATAAAGAAACGTCGGCGCTTAATTGCAATGAAGGTTAATACAGGTCATGGAAATCAAGCAACAACTGAAAGTTTATTTGAGATTCTAGTAGAAGACTTGTAAACCGAGAATGGAGGCGCAGTAGTTAGGATTGAAATTAACGTCCCGTCATCCCGAGTTAAGATTTTTCCTATTTTTTAATGTTGTAGTTGTTGTCTTCAGTCCTGAGACTGGTTTGATGCAGCTCTCCATGCTACTCTATCCTGTGCAAGCTGCTTCATCTCCCAGTACCTACTGCAAACTACATCCTTCTCAATTTGCTTAGTGTATTCATCTCTTGGTCTCCCTCTACGATTTTTACCCTCCACGCCTCCCTCCAATGCTAAATTTGTGATCCCTTGATGCCTCAAAACATGTCCTACCAACCGATCCCTTCTTCTGGTCAAGTTGTGCCACAAACTTCTCTTCTCCCCAATCCTATTCAATACCTCCTCATTAGTTATGTGATCTACCCATCTAATCTTCAGCATTCTTCTGTAGCACCACATTTCGAAAGCTTCTATTCTCTTCTTGTCCAAACTATTTATCGTCCATGTTTCACTTCCATACATGGATACACTCCAAACAAATACTTTCAGAAACGACTTCCTAATACATAGATCTGTATTCGATGTTAACAAATTTCTCTTCTTCAGAAACGATTTCCTTTCCATTGCCAGTCTACATTTTATATCTTCTCTACTTCGACCATCATCAGTTATTTTACTTCCTAAATAGCAAAACTCCTTTACTACTTTAAGTGTCTCATTTCCTAATCTAATTCCCTCAGCATCACCCGATTCAATTTGACTAATTCCGTTATCCTCGTTTTGCTTTTGTTGATGATCATCTTATATCCTCTTTTCAAGACACTGTCCATTCCGTTCAACTGCTCTTCCAAGTCCTTTGCCGTCTCTGACAGAATTACAATGTCATCGGCGAACCTCAAAGTTTTTACTTCTTCTCCGTGAATTTTAATACCTACTCCAAATTTTTCTATTGTTTCCTTTACTGCTTGCTTTATACAGATTGAATAACATCGGGGAGAGGCTACAACCCTGTCTCACTCCTTTCCCAACCACTGCTGCCCTTTCATGCCCCTCGACTCTAATAACTGCCATCTGCTTTCTGTACAAATTGTAAATAGCCTTTCGCTCCCTGTATTTTACCCCTGCCAACTTTAGAATTGGAAAGAGAGTATTCCAGTCAACATTGTCAAAAGCTTTCTCTAAGTCTACAAATGCTAGAAACGTAGGTTTGCCTTTTCTTAATCTTTCTTCTAAGATATGTCGTAAGGTCAGTATTGCCTCACGTGTTCCAACATTTCTACGGAATCCAAACGGATCCTCCCCTAGGTCCGCATCTACCAGTTTTTCCATTCGTCTGTAAAGAATTCGCATTAGTATTTTGCAGCTGTGACTTATTAAACTGATAGTTCGGTAATTTGCACATCTGTCAGCATCTGCTTTCTTTGGGATTGGAATTATTATATTCTTCTTGAAGTCTGAGGGTGTTTCACCTGTCTCATACATCTTGCTCACCAGCTGGTAGAGTTTTGTCATGACTGGCTCTCCCAAGGCCGTCAGTAGTTCTAATGGAATATTGTCTACTCCGGGGGCCTTGTTTCGACTCAGGTCTTTCAGTGCTCTGTCAAACTCTTCACGCAGTATCTTACCTCCCATTTCGTCTTCATCTACATCCTCTTCCACTTCCATAATATTGTCCTCAAGTACATCGCCCTTGTATAAACCTTCTATATACTCCTTCCACCTTTCTGCCTTCCCTTCTCTGCTTAGAACTGGGTTGCCATCTGAGCTCTTGATATTCATACACGTGGTTCTCTTCTCTCCAAAGGTCTCTTTAGTTTTCCTGTAGGCAGTATCTATCTTACCCCTAGTGAGATAAGCTTCTACATCCTTACATTTGTCCTCTAGCCATCCCTGCTTAGCCATTTTGCACTTCCTGTAGATCTCATTTTTGAGACGATTGTATTCCTTTTTGCCTGCTTCATTTACTGCATTTTTATATTTTCTCCTTTCATCAATTAAATTCAATATTTCTTCTGTTACCCAAGGATTTCTAACAGCCCTCGTCCTTTTACCTACTTTATCCTCTGCTGCCTTCACTACTTCATCCCTCAGAGCTATCAATTCTTCTTCTACTGTGTTTCTTTCCCCCATTGCTGTCAATTGTTCCCTTATGCTCTCCTTGAAACTCTGTACAACCTCTGGTTCTTTCAGCTTATCCAGATCCCATGTCCTTAAATTCCCACCTTTTTGCAGTTTCTTCAGTTTTAACCTACAGTTCATAACCAATAGATTGTGGTCAGAGTCCACATCTGCCCCTGGAAATGTCCTACAATTTAAAACCTGATTCCTAAACCTCTGTCTTATCATTATATAATCTATCTGATACCTTTTAGTATCTCCAGGATTCTTCCATGTAAACAACCTTCTTTTATGATTCTTGAACCAAGTTATGATTAAGTTATGCTCTGTGCAAAATTCTACCAGACGGCTTCCTCTTTCATTTCTTAGCCCCAATCCATAATCACCTACTATGTTTCCTTCTCTCCCTTTTCCTACTGACGAATTCCAGTCACCCATGACTATTAAATTTTCGTCTCCCTTCACTACCCGAATAATTTCTTTTATCTCATCATACATTTCATCAATTTCTTCATCATCTGCAGAGCTAGTTGGCATATAAACTTGTACTACTGTAGTAGGCATGGGCTTCGTATCTATCTTGGCCACAATAATGCGTTCACTATGCTATTTGTAGTAGCTTACCCGCACTCCTATTTTTTTATTCATTATTAAACCTACTACTGCATTACCCCTATTTGATTTTGTATTTATAACCCTGTATTCACCTGACCAAAAGTCTTGTTCCTCCTGCTACCGAACTTCACTAATTCCCACTATATCTAACTTTAGCCTATCCATTTCCCTTTTTAGATTTTCTATCCTACCTGCCCGATTAAGGGATCTGACATTCCACGCTCCGATCCGTAGAACGCCAGTTTTCTTTCTCCTGATAACGACGTTCTCCTGAGTAGTCCCCGCCCGGAGATCCGAATGGGGGACTATTTTACCTCCGGAATATTTTACCCAAGAGGACGTCATCATCATTTAATCATACAGTAAAGCTGCATGTCCTCGGGAAAAATTACGGCTGTAGTTTCCCCTTGCTTTCAGCCTTTCGCAGTACCAGCACAGCAAGGCCGTTTTGGTTAATGTTGCAAGGCCAGATCAGTCAATCATCCAGACTGTTGCCTCTGCAACTACTGAAAAGGCTGCTGCCCCTCTTCAGGAACCACACGTTTGTCTGGCCTCTCAACAGATACCCCTCCGTTGTGGTTGCACCTACTGTACGGCCATCTGTATCGCTGAGGCACGCAAGCCTCCCCACTAACGGCAAGGTCCATGGTTCATGGGGGGGGATTTTTTAATATAATACTATTTTTAATATATACTATTTTTAATATATACTATTTTTAATATATACTATTTTTAATATAATACTATTTTTAATATAATAAATTAACTGCAGCGTACCTTCCCTTTAGAAAAAACAAGGCTGATTTCCAATCCCGTCTTTGACCTTTCAGAACTTTTACTCTAACGATCTCACCTCGACATTTGTTTAGACCCTAATCTCCCTTCCGTGTCCTACTGTGGTAATATGGTTTTGTATTTTGCTCAGCCATTAGAGTCTTCTCTGTCAAAATTAGTCGTATTCGTCTTCATGGAGTTACAGCGATTGTTACTTATGAAAAAAGTATCCAAATTGAGTTATGGCGATCATTACTTATGAAAATGTATCCAAATACAGTCTCCAGAGAGCTGTTCTTTATTTTAGTATCAACGGTTTCGTGCCAGTTGCCCATCTTCAGATTTGTCCCAAAAATTATTTTACGAGAGTCATTTCAAAAATTCTGCAACTGTAAGACAGAACTGAAGAAAATTTATTTTACAAAATACCTTTAAAGGTCTTCAAAATAATCTCCATCCTAGCTTTTGACAGCTTCCCAAAGTTTTATCAACGTCTGTATTCCGGTTAGGGCACCTTCATTATTGAGCTGACTGATTACTCGGGTCACTTCACCGAAAGCTTCACATAACTACCGAATAAAGAAACGTCGGCGCTTAGTTGTATCAAAACGTTTTAGATGGAATTTAACCTTCGATTTAGGAAACAAATCAGAGTCTGGTGGGCTCATATCTGGACTGTATGTTTGGTGGTGAAATACTTCCCGTCCATATTTATCGAGTGTTTCTCTCACTGGTGGGGCAATGTGTGGTCTTTTATTATCGTGCATAATGAGGACACCAGCTGTAGTGTGTACTATGCGCTATTACGGACGTGTCTTGAGGCACTCTATTTGTGGTTATGACCCCATTCATGTCACATGCAATTCAAATCATCAATTTCACCTTCAATTTTTTCGGGAGCGGATAGTCGAAACATTTCCATTGTTTCGACTGAGACTTCATTTCAGGCTAAAATTCTCGTATCAAGGTTTCATAAAATGTAACAGTCCTTTTCAGAACCTGTTCTTTTTCTGTTCGATAACTTTGAAGCTATTTTTTCTGCTGTTTATTTGTGAGCTGTTTTCTGTTCTTCACTCAGATCGTACGGACTCCATCTGGCAGCAGCTTTCCTCATCCTTAACTTTTCAGTTATGGTTCTGTAAAAAGAAGTGACCGACATTCTGACCACGTATGCAATTTTTTCACATGTTTTTCGTCGATCCTCTCTCAAAACGTCATTAACAATAATGTGAGAGCTGTAGCCTGTTGTAGTTGTTGGCCTTCCACTTCTTGGGTTGTCCTCAGTGCTTACCCGATCTTCACGAAACGAGCAGACCACTGTGATACTGTACTGTGATCCACTACAGTATTCCCATACACCTCTCTTACAGCGTTGTAAATTTCCATTGAGTTCTTTCCATGTAGGGATTAGATTTTGATGTAGGAACGCTGGTCACTATGTGTAACCCGGCCTGAATCTGTTTCAGTTTCCATTTTAAAACTGAATTACTCGCGATGCAGACACGCGAACCAGCAAACACGTACGATCGTCACGCCTAAAGTCTCGCTCACAACTGACATGAATTTCAACTCGTCCCGACACTGGATTGGTCGCGCATGCGCACTGTGTAGGAATTTTTAAATTACCCTCGCATAATTACAATTAACATTACAAAAGGTTTATAGTTGAAGTATGTAAACCTTCAAGATCCTTAAGAAATTAGTTACAGTACTAATCTGTGCAACATACCATTTGTTACAGACTAACCTGTCGAATAAGGAACTGAAAGTTCATTGACACAATTAGCCATATACCAGATGGCTGATGTTTTATGAACACCTACAACGCTGAAAAGCGCCATCTATTTCTACAGAGTGGACACTTACGTCATTCATAAAAAATTATCGTAAGTGTAGCACGAAGCACTGATGTGAAAATTAATAGCGTTAAAATCTTTTAAAAGGGCTTTATAAAAGAGTTGTCCGAAAATTTCTAAATATTTTATATGAGTATCCTTACTGGTACAATGTTTGTAGTGCTCGAATATATCCTCTGTGGACTAATGTAATATATAAAATATGTTCCCAAATGTAAAAAATGAAACTTCTATTAGCATTAAAAACTTGGAAACAGCTTTAGAACATGCCAAAAATATCTTCTCCTCCTTTCATCTATCTATCGTAGAGCAAGTAAAGATCAAGAGTGCCCTCTATGGCTCGAAATACTTCATACTAAAAATGTTCCTAAGCAACTAACAACTAAAAAGTGAGGGCTTCAATATCATTAAAAACTCTAAAAAACATAGATAATTCCAAAGTTGTCTTCTCTTCCTCTTATTTGGAGGTCGTAGAGTTACTACTGCTTCAAGCAATTGTAATTATAAAATAATTTTTGTAATATTATGCTGGTGCATAAGTTCGTAGCGTTTTTCAGTAACATTAATAAACACAAGAGATACACGTAATAGGGACTTTAGTCCTCAATAATCTACTCTCTTTCACGATTTACAACAGCCTGCCACCGATAAGGTAACTTTTCGTTTCTACAACTGTAGAAATCACGGGGTTTTGAGGAGAAGAACTCATCGAGCCTCGTTCGGAGCACATTTTCATCTGAAAAGGAAGTTCCTTGAAGATTGTTCGATAGAGAACGGAGAAGGTGATAATGTGGGACGCAAGATCAGGCTAATAAGGTGGTTGCGGAGTGACTTCCCAGCCCAACTCTTGTATAATATTTTTTGTCAGTCTAGCAGAAAGCGGGCGGGCGTTGTCGTGGGCTAGCATCACTTCACGCAATTTCCCTGGTCGTTGTTGTTGTTTGGACCTGCAAGACATGTCAGTTGTCAATAATAAATGTTAGCAGCGGTGGTTAACCTCGAGAAAGCAATTCATGCTACACCACATCTTCGCTGTTCCACAAGATGTATTACCGTATCTATCGTGGATGCACGCAGGTTTTTGTACGGGTAGTTGCTGTTTTGTTTGGGCTCAACCTTTTCTTCCTTTCTTTCTTTTTTCCCTTATGCTAACATAAAGACCCATTTCTGATTACCAGTAACGATACACGACAGAAATGGTCGCTGTTGTTTACGAGCCAAGTGTTGACGAGCAAGCTCCTTACCCACCCTCTCATTTTTGTGGTTTTGGTTTAGAGCATGCGGTACCCATACACCCGACTTTTGAACCTTCCCCAATACGTGCAAAGTCGCTCGATGGTGGAATGATCACAGTTCATCACATTTGCCAGTCCTCGAGTTCACTGAGGTGGATAATTGGGAATTAACTTGTTTAAACGGTCTTCGTCAAATGCCGAAAGTCTTCCAGAAAGAAAAATGCTTCGCACTTATGCACCAACCTAATAGGTATGAAGATGGGCATCTGGCCCGAAACCGGTCATGCTGAAATAGAGGAATTTGGACACGTCTCTCAACTTGTATTCGATTTATTGAAAACGCTGCCAACAGTTTAGTACAAATTCTAAAACATCCATACAGGGAAATCCCAATATGAAGAGTGTGAATACATTACTTATGGTTATTTCGAATTGTCCACACAGAGACAATATAAAGAGCGATCAAATGAATACCAGAAAAAAAGGAACGCCATAACTGTATATACATCTACCCCACTGTGAAAGAAGATGGTCAGTGCCTTCGTGGAGAAATGTTTGCGATTCCCTACAATACCATGATTGTGCACATGCGTATAACTCTCCGTCCGAAAGAAATCGACGGCCACGAATCTCTTTCTTCGGCGCACCAAAAATATGGAAATTGGTTAGGGAGCGTTGGGGTTCGCTCCCCAGCGAAACTTCTGCAGTGCAGTCAAAAAAACCTGTCAACAAAATGCCTACATTTTGCCCAGGTTGTTTAGACTACGCTGCGGACATTTAGCTGGGAAATCCTTAGACATCCTCCGTAGAGTCCCGATGGCTCCCCAAGCAATTCCATATTTGTTGAGCAAGCTCCCCAGCGAAACTTCTGCAGTGCAGTCAAAAAAACCTGTCAACAAAATGCCTACATTTTGCCCAGGTTGTTTAGACTACGCTGCGGACATTTCGCTGGGAAATCCTTAGACATCCTCCGTAGAGTCCCGATGGCTCCCCAAGCAATTCCATATTTGTTGAGCACTGAAAAAAAGACATTCCTGGCCGTCGATTTGCTTCAGACGAATACCTAGGTCTCCACGTCTGGTTACGATCATAGTTTCGTAAGAAGTCAAATATTTTTCCACGAATTCGTCGACCGTCTTGTCTCACAGTAGGATACATATATTAAAGGTCAACGGCGATTACTTTTGAAATAACAAACAGTTTTGCTCGGCCTCTCCCGCAGGAGATTCGAGTCCTCCTTCGGGCATTGTGTGTGTGTGTGTGTGTGTGTGTGTGTGTGTGTGTGTGTGTGTGTGTGTTTGTGTGTGTGTGTGTGCGCGCGCGCGCGCGCGTTTAGCATAAGAAGTTAGTTTAAGTAGTGTGTAAGTCTAGGGACCGATGGCCGCATCAGTTTGCTCCCTTAGGAATTCACACATACATAAACAATTTAATTACTTTTTGCCCACGCGTGTTGTTTTTCATTTGCCGGCCCCTTATACATACGATTAGCCTATAATTTAGGAATCTTAACATGATACTAAATGAATACACACGACACTATCTCATATGGAGTCACAAAGAGATTTCTGTATGGTATCTTCATGATCCAGCGAAGCTGCAGCACTTGTTGACAATGGCACCTTGATACTCACGACGTTTTCCAGTGAGGCTCGCAGAAACTAGGTGAAATTATCGAGTAGTTTACATGTCGTCCTTGTTTCTTACGAGATTCGCAGAAAGGGGTATCCCTGATGCCTATTCGATGTAAGTGGTAAAGAGTTCAGTCGTGTTTGTGCAGCAGAACGAGCAGTTATCAGGTTACTGCACATCAGAAATTTTAGAAACCAAAAGCAGCTCCTAATTACTGGTTGGACCAAGACGTAGTATTGATTTCCACGACAGGTTGAAAAGCACCGATCCTCCACCCTTTCTTCCTCCACTCGTTTTACGTATCCACGTTGTAATACTTCCAAGTCTTGGTTGCCAAATCTGTTATTTGGAGTACAAAGGCGGCGCAAAATTAGTTTGTGGTCTTGCCTGGTAAGGGTAATCAGCTTGGCAAGGGAGGTGTTACACCGGTATTATACCTATATACCAGTATTGGTTTAAAATGTAGGTTTCATTGTAGTTAAAGTCGTTGTTGAGTTTGAAATATGGAGACAAATGTCTTCCTCTTGGACACACAATATGAGACCGTCACCTCTTCATCTTATAGATTACCTACGTCTAGTCTCGCCACAGGCCAAACAGATTGAAATATTGGCTGACACACGCCGCTCTAAAGATACACACGCGTGTCCGATACAGCAATCCAATCCACGCTTCAGTCCAATAATGGCCGGCGCTGTTGACGCGAAAATTGCCGCAACTTCCATTTACGTTCTGTTGTACAATGCTCTTTTATAATCAGCTTCAACAGAGGATGCCCTTTCTCTGCAATTTGTGTAATTACGGCTCTTTGCCGTGGGGCTGAACGCGGCGAGGACGGCACGCTCAACCGCTACTTCTAGCACCACCGCTCGCGATTTGTAACACCTGAGAAATAACATCAGTTACAAGGCGCACTTGGCGCTTAGACCTCGATACTCGGTTTCATACGCATCTATGACGTGCGTGTGTGCACAATTAAATCTGAGGATAGGAGCTTTACGTTCATTACAGGGCCAGAAATACTGGCTCCGAGTTCCTACAGTCAGCTGTGGAATGACGATTGCATGCACCTCGTTGCCATGGATGCTTGCACAGTACAACGCAGAGCGCTGTCCCCAGCGTGCAATTCCGGCGTTCAAGGACATCACGTCGAGTTTCGCCACTGTCTCATGCGAACTGCGCCACAAACCGTAGAAAGGAAGCACTACTCCATCTAAAGTTGAATAATTCACTGAAAGTAAGTATGAGCAAGAACGTCGTTTAATGTGTTTCCGTAAGGGCGTTCTTTACTGAAATCATGTTTTTGAAAGAAATCACGCTAAGCACATAAACCTGTTTTATATATTGTTTAGCCGGCCGGGGTGGCCGAGCGGTTCTAGGCGCTACAGTCTGGAACCGCGCGACCGCTACGGTCGCAGGTTCGAATCCTGCGTCGGGCATGGGTGTGTGTGTTGTCCTTAGATTAGTTAGGATAAGTAGTTCTAAGTTCTAGGGGACTGATGACCTCAAAAGTTAAGTCCCGTAGTGCTCAGAGCCATTTGAACCATTTTATATAATGTTTTTGAAGGCTCTTGTTATTGCGCACATTTCATCAGCCACTTGACATCCACTGCTGGGTAAAGGCATCGTGAAGATATTTCCGTGTGTTCCTGGAACTCCGACTATCATGTTCTCAGAATATAATTACCGGACATCCTTGAGGCCTGTCTTTGAAGGACGCTCGCAACAGCTCCCTGAATAGGCTGCATACGCTTCCTGCTTTCCTGAGCACGATACATCATTGATTCTTTTGCTGGGCATAAGTAATTTGTTCAATGTAGGATGAGATAATAACACCACATTGCATTCATGTCTTGAGACGTACACTACGTGACAAAAAAAACTGAAGTGCCCACAAGACGTAGACAGATGTCAAAGTTACTTCGCACACACACGCACTACAGGCGGGCGCGTAAACTATCAGGGCTGAAAATTCTATGTGACAGGTATAACAACCACAAAAGTGCATTACTGTTCCCAGAATGAGATTTTCACTCTGCAGCGGAGTGTGCGCTGATATGAAACTTCCTGGCTTAGCCACAGACTGGGGGATGTTTCCAGAATGAGATTTTCACTCTGCAGCGGAGTGTGCGCTGAATAGAAACTAAGGCTAAGCCATGTCTCCGCAATATCCTTTCTTTCAGGAGTGCTAGTTCTGCAAGGTTCGCAGGAGAGCTTCTGTAAAGTTTGGAAGGTAGGAGACGGATACTGGCAGAAGTAAAGCTGTGAGTACCGGGCGTGATTCGTGCTTCGGTAGCACTTGCCCGCGAAAGGCAAAGGTCCCGAGTTCGAGTCTCGGTCTGGCACACAGTTTTAATCTGCCAGGAAGTTTCGTTGCATTACTGTTGTTTGTGTACAGTGTTTGTAGTGTGTGTAAGAGGCTCGAACAGCTTCTGATGTTGAGTAATGACTGAAGGACACGCATATGCCGTGTATGCGTGTGAAACAGTGTTCTCAACGCCTTACAGAGTTAGGAAGGGGCCTCACTGTGGATGTACACTTGGGCGGCTGGTCGGATTATGCAATTTAGCCTACAGAGTTTTGGAGAATTCGGATTGACTGTGGCCCGATGTACTGTATGGGAAGGTGAGGGCGCGCATGCTCGTCGTCAAGGTTCCTGTCGCCAACCTCTGACGACCATAATGTAGGATCACCATGTTCTTGATAAAGTTTGACGTAACTGTCACATAGTCAGGTGAAAGAGACATTACCTGTCTTGTTATTTATAAGGTCATAAGTGACATGCATTCATATGTTGTTGTTGTTGTTGTTGTTGTTGTTGTTGTTGTGGTCATCAGTCCTCAGACTGGTTTGATGCAGCTCTCCATGCTACTCCATCCTGTGCAAGCTTCTTCATCTCCCAGTACCTACTGCAGCCTACATTCACCTAAATCTGCTTAGTGTATTCATCTCTTGGTCTCCCTCTACGATTTTTACCCTCCACGCTGCCCTACAATACTAAATTGATGATCCCTTTATGCCTCAGAATGTGCCTCACCAACCGATCCTTTCTCCTACTCAAGATCTGCCACAAATTTCTCTTCTCTCCATTTCTGTTCAATACCTCCTCATTAGTTATGTGATCTACCCATCAAATGTTCAGCATTCTTCTGTAGCACTACATTTCGAAAGCATCTATTTTCTTCTTGTCCAAACTATTTATCGTCCATGTTTCACTTCCATACATGGCTAGACTCCATACAAATACTTTCAGAAACGACTTTGTGACACTTAAATCTATACTCGAAGTTAATAAATTTCTCTTCTTCAGAAACGCTTTTCTTGCCATTGCCAGTCTACATTTTATATCCTCTCTACTTCGACCATCATCAATTATTTTGCTCCCCAAATAGCAAAACTCATTTACTACTTTAAGTGTCTCATTTCCTAATCTAATTCCCGCAGTATCACCCGATTTAATTCGACTACATTCCATTATCCTCGTTTTGCTTCAGTTGATGTTCATCTTATATCCTCCTTTCAAGACACTGTCCATTCCGTTCAGCTGCTCTCCCAGGTCCTTTGCTGTCTCTGACTGAATTATAATGTCATCGGCGAACCTCAAAGTTTGTATTTCTTCTCCATGGATTTTAACTCGTACTCCGAATTTTTCTTTCTTTTTCCTTTACTGCTTGCTCAATATGCAGATTGAATAACATCGGGGTAGGCTACAACCCTGTCTTACTCTCTTCCCAACCACTGCTTCCCTTTCATGCCCCTCGACTCTTATAACTGTCATCTGGTTTCTGTACAAATTTTAAATAGCCTCTCTTGTAATTAAAATCTTTTGACAAATGGTACATAAAAGTATAATATACAAAAGGTATCAAATTACAAAATCATCCAGGATATAATGTCAAAATAAACAATTTTACACGCACGACGCAGACTCTAAGCAAAAGTTATTCGGTTAAAACACAGTTGAAATTTTGTATATACATCTTATTCCGTAACTCAGTGTGTTCATTAAGTAATGTGATCGTAGAAATAACAAAAGCCACCTAATTTAGACTCTTGGAACTGTCAGTTCACGTTTACACTATATGACAGTTATGTCAAACGTTATCAAGAATTGTCACTGTCAAAGGTTTGACAGCAGTAACATAC
The DNA here is from genome assembly GCF_023897955.1 of Schistocerca gregaria. NCBI lineage: Eukaryota > Metazoa > Arthropoda > Insecta > Orthoptera > Acrididae > Schistocerca > Schistocerca gregaria. Next base: position 399,630,728 of record NC_064924.1, on the reverse strand, counting down.
GTGACAATCGGTATACTACGTTAAAGGACAAATATCATATCATATCGTATTAACTGACACGCATGTCACTGCTATATATATATATATATATATATATATATATATATATATATATATATATATATAAGTAGACTTACATTGCTGCTACTGTGTATACAATTGCAGTTTGTAGAAATCAGTGTGCGTCGAGCTGTTCGTTTCTCTGTACCAGATACCACTGGTAATGGGTTACTAACCCGAAAACCGGTTTTGGCAAATAAACATTCTAGTGCAGCTCATGGTGCATAGAAAACGTCGTTTAACAAATATTTGAATGCTGTAGAGCGCCAAGCACTCGAGAGTAATACCATGTATTAACTTCTAGCGTTCGTTAAAAGCTTAGCCCATCAGTAACTACACTGTATTCTACCTCTTCACCTCTTAGTAACTTTCTACTGGTTACGAAGTGGAGAAACTACTCAACTATGACAGATCCCTACTTGCATTGGCGTAAGTTTCTTTGAGCTGGTGCTGGAGGCGATGTTGCATACCTTCATCTTAGAAGAATTGAAAAACTGAAAGAAAACTAAGAAGAAAAATATGTTATAGATTAAACTTTCAGTAACATATTGCATTTGTACCTATGTCTGTAAAGTTCCGATAAGTTTTCCTCTATACTTACTGAATTTTGTTATGTTTTCTTTTCCTGTTGGTTCGAAGTAAGAGCCAGTGACACGCACGTCGTTTCCTCATTCACTGAACGTGATATGCCACTTACTTTGCGTGACTGATGGCCGTTGCTACCGTACGCCGAGCGCTGTGTGTTTTCCTGGTCTGCCGGGAAACAACGTCGAAATGAGACGTGCTATTTCCAGTGAAATACAAGTATCGAATTCACATTTAGCCATTTTTAAGCAATGATTTAAAATTGAAGACAAAATAAAAAGTTTCTATTGTAAATACCAGTCTTACGAAAAGTTACTAGAGAAACCTCGTTGTTTCCAATAATAGCTCGCGGAAACCTTGTACATCACATTTCACTCTACATACAACGTCGATGACGCTAGAAACAATGATTATTGGATATGAAGTCGCAGAACGGTATAATTTCAGCTACACTCTGCAGTAAGAATCTGTATTGTTATCGGCCAGCCCGGTTCATGGCTCATGGTGCATAAATGCGGTTGCATATTGCCTGACTAACGGCATCCAGGGCCAACGAAAATTTTATTTTCTGCATTTCATACAGTTATTGACCGCATTTAAAAATTTAATACTCTTTCTTAATTTTCTCATTAAGAGGTTAATCTTATGTTGAAGGTTTAACACAGTAAGACAGTTATTGCAGTCAGAAACTGTGTACATGTCTTGAGGCAGGACAAATTACTCTAAATTCATCCATCAGGGGTGAGTTTTTGTTTCTTCTTTACTACTAACTGTGTTCGCAGTACAGTTTGCAAATACTATTCACACACCAGTTAACGTACCTGCAAAACTATCTCATTGTACGACTGACAGTTTAGGAGATATGATGTGCGTGGAAAACTTACTTTTTCTTACAACGAGGAGTAAATTACCCAGACAATACTCGTCCAGTGTTAAATAATGAGAGCACTCGGCAAACTTCCAGCAAACTTTAAATATAATTTCACACTTTTTGTAAACTTTCTCTCGCTTGCATGCTTAACGTCAAATATTTGACACATTAACTCACATGCGAAGCAATCAGAAGTTAGAAGCTTTTTTTATACATGGCAGTTCGAATCTTTGCGTAATCGGGGTGTCGCTTATGTAAAGTCTTTTATGCACAAAACAAAGTTAAGCAGACGCAACAGTTGTCTGGTTACTTACGGAACATGTATATTTACGGTGAGAATTGCCAACTAGTTAATACAAAATTACCTAAATTGTGTGACTACTCACATATATAAATTTAACTCGGTACCAAAACAATTATTTAGTATGTCCACTCTATGCACATACGCTTTTATTATCCACTGATGGCGGAAAATTTGGATTTCAGAATCTACTTGACGACAACTATTCTAAGTAAAGCGTTCTGTGAAGCAAAGAGATGATGGATTGTGCGGAGAAGACACAAAGCAGCGTTAGGTTAAGCTCTCAGAAAGCCAAAGAAGAACTGCGCCGTCTGGTATTGATTTGTATCGTCAGATGGAGGAGTCCGAAGTCCGTGGTTAAGTTGCTAACGTTGCTACCTCCCGGGTTCGATTACCCGCGAGGTTTGTTTACTTTTTTCCCCGCTCAGGGACTGGGTATTTGTGTCATCCTCTTGATTTCGTTTCATAATCATCGACTCGAAAATCGCCGAAGTGGCGTCACGCAACTTAACAACCCCAGACATGGTCTCCTGGTTAATAATTTCATGCAGTTATTTCATATTTTGTCGGCATGACAACGTTTTCATAAACCAAGTTCGATGGTAAACGTCTGAAGAAAACGTTTGATTCTATTCTTGAAATTATAAGGAAGTGTCCCTGCAGAAGGGCTAAAACTACTCTATTACGGGCTAGGTAAGTAGGACTCAGAAAAAAATTGACAAAAGTCGAGTGTTACAGAAGCGTACACAGTCAATTTTTCCGTGCAATGAAGTCAAAAGAAAGACGAATGATTTAAGTATACTGCCTAGCGCCCGTGATCGGCGACAGTTAACCCAGTCGAAAAATGCTCCTATTAGAGCACAAAAACGGCGAATATGATCCTGTTTAAAAGACTGAATACAATGTGGGTGACAACTGTCTCACTCTGAATTGCTCACTATCCTCAAAAATTTTGGCATGTGAACATATTCGCGCCTTTTTTAACGTGCAACACATCTCAAACTTCCGCAAACTCCCCTGAGGCGAATGTGGTATCTCATTCACACCCACTAAAGCATCGTTGGAAATCGCTCATATCTATCCGCTCCTAGCTGTCCTTTCTCAAACACGTCCTTAAAGCTGTCATATTCGTTCTCTAACAGCTGTAGAAACAGAAATAAGACAATTATAAATATATGTCTTGTACTTCGATATTAACATTTCGCAATCCTGATCGCAACGTCCCTACAACATTTCGTCATAAACCAAACAAACTAACCATACGCTTTTTCATTTCTGCAGACCGTTTCTGAAGAGAATACAATTTATTAAATGAGAGAGAACTCGCTCTCTTTCTCTCTCTCTCTCTCTCTCTCTCTCTCTCTCTCTCTCTGCCGTCTAGTTAGTGTTTACTTTACGCTCCCAGAAGTCAGTATTTTTCTAATCTTGACATCTTAGTTGTCATTCTGACAGTCCATTTACCTTGTGACACCATAACTACAGCCACAGATATTTCCGAAACGAGACATGTTATTTAAGATGAACAAAAATACACAAGATGGTTAAAATTGATCCCTTGCACTGATAGCCTAAAAGACGGAAAATACATTGAACAGTATCCCTTGCGCATTTCTTAAAAATAACGTTCCTGTCTTCTTCCCATCAGATGGTGGACATGATGTGAATCGCAGTGCAGTTTGTCAAGTGTACTTCTAATAGATCTATTCCATGTCATAATTTCGCTTAACTAACATTCCTCGTAGCATGAAAACCAACATCAGTACTTTCTGTATTAATTTAAATGACAACACAACTTATAGTTGGTTATGATATTATGCGCTCCAGCTTCAACAAATAAACAAAATATTTAAAGCTTATTCTTGCAACAAACTTTTTAAAACAAAACAAAACAAAAAAAACGGAATGTCACTCTTCTCTTTCTGTTCTTTTATTTTCGATGTTATTCTGAATTAACCCCAGTTACTTGCACGCCACTAAAATACGGTACCATATATTGCTGAATTTAAAGCGAAACTTTAGTTCGTCTATGTGCGCTCTTTTCTGTAGTGTAACTCTGCGCATTAAATGGATTTACCTATCTTTAATAAATTATTTTTGAACCATGAAATATAATTTTTATTTCAAAATCTGTACAATGAAACTGAATGGTCTGGACATATTTCTAGCAAAATTTTCGGTTTAACGATCTCTTCAGTTCGTACCATAGCGTTATAATGAGACTGGTCTACATCTCGAAATAACGAAATAAATTCACAAATAGCACTCAGTAACCAGATAAGCCAAAGTTGGTTTGCGTTAATTACTTCACTGACCTCATAATTCCGCGGCTTAATAACCGAGAAATATCCCATTCCCTGAGGAGAAAAAAAAATTATGTTGTTAAGCGAGTTTCGCGCCGCGAGCTTTCGTGTGTGTGCGTGTGCGTGTGCGTGTGTGTGTGTTTGTGCGAGTGTGTGTGTGTGTGTGTGTGTGTGTGTGTGTGTGTTTTGTGTGTGTGTGTGTGTGTGTGTGTTTGTGATTCGCTATTTGCTTCTTTTGCGTGATATCGCGTTGATACACGAGTGCAATTCGGAAGACAAATATTATTTACAGCACCTTTAGAGATAGGAGATTAACGATAAATCTTGTTAGCTAGAGGAAACACGCATACCCCATTCTGAGGATGTGACAAATAACGCACATTTAGCCACTGCGATATCCATAGTAACTGCTAGAGGCAGAAAGTCGAAATGGAGCATGAATGGCACCGAATTCATTCACATCAGGGAGAAAAACTTGGTAGCAATGATATGGAGACCCTTTGCGGTGCTACATGGATATAAGCTTCACCACGCCACAATTGTTTACCTACTTCTGTCAGGTCCAGTTTTATTAACTATGAGGTTGGGTGATCAGGAGAAAACGACACAGAAAGGAATATCTTCTGAACATCTTAAAAGTTGGTTTCAGAATGAAAGCAGTTGTGTAAACTTTGTACCCTCCCCCATCCCTCCTCCACCCATCTTCCCCTCTCTTACACATCACCACCCCCCAGCAGCACACATCCTCCCCTCCTCTCCTTCCTCCCACCACCCTAGCCCCTCGCATTTCTCCTTTGCTACGGAATTTCCAACTGGACAACCTCGACTTCTTAAAGCTCGCAATTTGGTGAAGGGTTCAACATTCAAACCACCAGAACCTTTCATTACATTCATAGTCATTGAAACAGGAGCTACGAATAGGCAGCGAACATCTTAAGATATAATTTAGAGAGAATTAGTACCTGTTCAAGGCCTCCGTTGTTTCAGGGTTGGGGAAACAGCGAATCCTATATTCTCTAATGAGCACTGAAGACAACGCAGAAATCGCGCTTTAGTTGATAAGACCACATGACTTTGTCAAAAGCACATCATATTAAAATAACTTCTTAGAGAATAAAAAAGGACCCATCAGTTTAGTATAAAATCAAAAATAAAAATAATAAAGAGAGTCAATTGCAACATCTTCACTCGTCATTACTGTCTAATACGTAATGATGTGGGATATTTGTAACAGCAGCCATTTTATGGAGGTGTTCCAGATGGGTGTGTACACTTCAGGTACAAGTTGCGAATGTTCTTTTCAATGACCTTACGTCTTCTGTACATTTGTCCATTACACAGAAGGTATGGCACGGTTGAAGGTCCGTTGATAGCGCCATGACTGCAATGGAGATAGTTGCAAATGATTAATAGTCTGCTGAATATTCAAATGATCTTTAGGGAAACCAGACTTTAATGTCGAGAACTATCTTCTCGAAATGTGTACCAGTCATACTGACAATCAGTTTGAACAATAATCACACATAATTCAAACCAAAGTAATTAAAATTAGTATTATTACAGTACACGTCCGCATTATGTACGTCTTTCAGTATACACGTTTACCCTCTGACTCCTGAGCCTCCATTTCCTGTCTAGCCGTTTTGTAGTCTTTATTCTCGAACGATAGTCATAGACCAGAACGGATAGTGGGTTTCTTTCTGTTCTGGGCAGCCAGTGAGAGACGAGAGGTATATTTCTCAACATTTTCACGTGTTCGACCGCGCACCAGGTGCATGGTCAGGACACAGTAGGTGCTGACCGCGCATTATTTGACCGGAATTACGGTCTCCCAATAAATAACATGTTTCTGATATGGCAGAACCCAGCATAGGGAAAGTTATCGAAAATATTTTGCGTTCAGTAATATTGCTTTTGAAACCAGCCGTTTATTCCTTGAGTAGACAACTTCGCGAAACGAATCAATATGACGTACACAGCTAAAGACATATGTGACTGCAGGGTTTCTCGGCGTATTCCAGTGACGAAATTTTCTCGGGTGATGAGCCGAGTGGTGGCATCATCTTGTCACAAAGTTTCAATGAGTTTCGTACCCATCATCATCAAGCTAAGGAACTCATCAAAACGTTGCGACAAGACGACGCCACCATTCCGCTCATCGCCCGTGAAGATTTCAACATAGCTAAAGACATATTATAGATTATGATAGTAATTCCTCCTATGTGGAAACGCGGAAGAAGTATTTGCTTAAAACTGTCGTGATGAGAGAGGTGCTCGACCCCCAGGCGCGCTTCTCTGAAACCCTTCTCCCCACACAGCGACCCTGCTCTGGTGTACAGCTAAGCCACGCTACTGCTGTAGCGGCTGATCAGAAGCAGCAGGTTCGATTCCTGGTTTGGGGGATTGAATAAAAATATGGAAAACCCGTCAGAAAACCATGCTTGAACATGATGATGATGATGATGATGATGATGATGATGATGATGATGAGGTCCCATACTCCACGGAGCGTAAGGGACGATGCGGGAGACCCGCACTGCTGTACTAGGCAAGGTCCTAGCGGAGGTGGATTGCCATTGCCTTCCTCCAACCGTAATGGGGATGAATAATGACGATGATTAAGACGACACAACAACACCCAATCATCACGAGGCAGGAAGAATCCCTGACCCCGCCGGGAATCGAACCCGGGTCCACGTGTGCGGGAAGGGAGAACGCTACCGCAAGACCACGAGCTGCGGACTGCTTGAACGTAAATGCAGATTATAGTTAATCCTGTAGGTTGCGCTGTTGTATCTGATCACGAACGGCATCGGTGCAATGCTCTCAGTAAGTTACAAGTGTCAGTCGTGCTCAGAGCAATGTTCTGCGTATTTGGGAGTGGATTATGTCGAAGCTAAGTGAGTCTGAACGTGGACAACTTGTTTGTGCTCGTTTGGTCGGTGCTTAACCAAGGGAGCCGGGGTCTTTGGTGTTTCAAGAGACACAGTATTAAAGATTTATACATTCAGCGAAAGGGGAAAATCGTCATCCGCTAAGTCAAAATGCTGGAGTAAATGTGTGTTGAGTGATCGTGACAGATGGACATCGAAGAGGATTGTAAAGAAAAGGAGGACAGCCGCAAAACTCACTGAAGAATTAAATGTCGCACTAGCGAACTGTGTCAGCACCCAAACAACACGGAGAGTGTTCCAGAAGAAGGCAATTGCACGGCGAGCTGGAATTTCAAAAGCACTCATCAGGGATGCGAATGCCCATAACAGGAAAACGTGGTGCTGAAGCCTTAAAACCTGGATTTTGGAGCGATGGAAGAATATCACGAGCGGTCTAAGGCGCTGCAGTCATGGACTGTGCGGCTGGTCCCGGCGGAGGTTCGAGTCTTACCTCGGGCATGGTTGTGTGTGTTTGTCCTTAGGATAATTTAGGTTAATTAGCGTGTAAGCTTAGGGACTGATGACCTTAGCAGTTAAGTCCCATAAGATTTCACACACATTTGAACATTTTTTTGAAGAATGTCATTTGATCGGATGAGTCCTTTTTTACACTGTTTCTAATTTCTGGCCGAGTATACGCCCCAAGAGTGAACCATGGCGGGGGCTTCGGTGATGCTTTGGGTAGCCATTCAGTACTCCGTTGGCTCCGTCGATACTCCCAAGGAATACTGTGACCATTTTGTCCGATCAGGCTCAGCCCGTGGTACCAGGTTTGTTCGCCAGTAGAGATGCTGTATTCCAAGACAAAATGATCCCTCCCTGTAGTAAGAATCCATGACGAACTAATCTTTCAAAGTAAAAGAAAACTATCAGTATGGCTTTGACATTTGACCTGACCTGGCGAGTTTTTGTCTTCTTGGAGAACATTTCCCAGCCCACTGCGAAGACTGAACTTTGGTCTCAACGATATAACCGTAGACCCACGTCCCATCACCAGTTATGAGTCTCTTAACGAACATCTCGTTCTCTTTTGTGCGAGACAATTCGTTGCTCTTGCATCACGATAACGCACCCGCACGTTCATCCCTGTTGGTGCGTGACTGTTGCACAAAAAACGAAATCACTGTGCTGTCTCATCCTCCGTACCTTTCAGACCTTTCCCCTGTGAACTTTTATTTCCAAAGTTTAAAACCCCGTTGCAAGGGCGAAGATTTGCAACGATAGGCGAAATGAAATTCGCAGACGGTGCTTCGCGCGATCAGGCAAGAGACGTACCAAGACTGCTTCCGGTAGTGGATACGACGTTGGGAGCTGTGTTTCAGTTGTGGAGGAGAGAATTTCGAAGGAGACCATGCACAATAATTACAAGGTAAGAGTGGAAAAATTTTGTGGACGAATTTCCGGTATTTTGTGATCAGATCCCACACACTACGACGATGCTATGGAACTGTTTGGGTTTCCCGAATGCTGCGAGGACGTTACCTGCCAGCTCGTGTAGTGCCAATATTGAAGTGCGGAGAGGTGATCTTAGTGTATAGCACTGCTTTCCTGATTATGGTGTGATTCCCTTACTGCGCTTAAGAGAGTGATAAATACAGAAGGATATGGACAGGTTTTACAGCATCGTACACTGCATATACTATAGGGACAGTTCGGAGACAATTATTTTTGTATCGGCATGACAATGCACCCTGTCATAAAGTAGCATCTGTGAGGCAGTTGTTTGTAGATGATAACCTTCCTGAAGTGGAGCAGTCTGTCCATTCAGGACCTGAGCCCAATGTAAAGCCTTTAGGATGAGTCATAACGTCGACTTTGCTCAAACCCCAGAGTCCAACATCATTACTGGCTGCCATTCCTCCACATATATTCAGACACGTCATTGACAGTGTCCCCAGCAGAGCTCGAGACCTCGTAAAGGAGAAGAGTGGATGCACGCTAAATAAATGTCCACTAGAATGTATACCGATACTTTCGAGTAGATCGTGTATTTTACACACCCATAAGACGGAAGACTGAATTGCGCAATGTATTTCAGCGATGACCTCTTCAAGGAAACATGGCATTCGCATGTTATTTATAGAACCGATTACTCAGGAACAGGCTCCCATTATCCCAGTGAACAATAATGACTTCAGAAACGATAACTTCCGTTGACGAGTTGTTTATCAACGATTATCAAAATAGTCCTTAGATACTGTCGACAAGCCCGGTTTTACTCCGTCTTTCGTTGTGAATTCTGAACGTTATTCATCAGAGGAATGCTTTCTTCGCTCGGCGTTCTTTGAAAGCCTTTCCGCTCCTCTAGACACTTTACACTCAGGCGCCAGTAACACCGCTTTGAAACTTTTTTAATGCCCTTTTGTGTTCAGAAGCGCTTAGCGCGCGTTTGCACAGGTACACTACTACGTGATTCGCTGGACGTGTCCCGCCTCAAACAGAAAGCTGGTTCGCACTTGTTAACTATTCACCTGCGCAATTAAAATCGGAAATTCGATATTGCGCCCAACACAAATAATCATCATAAGCATGTGATTTTCACGCAGTCTTTGGCAGTATAGATGGAGCACATACAAGGTACGAATAATGCGTTGTAACTGATCAGGCAAAAATATAATCTACATCTACATGGACACTCCGCACATTACACTTAAGTGTCTGCCAGAGGGTTCATCGAACCACCATCACAATAATTGTCCATTATTCCAGTCTCGAACAGCTCACGGAAAAAAAGGGAACACTTGTGTTTTTCCGTGTGAGCTCTCATTTCCCTTATTTTATTATGATGATCGTTTCTCCCTACGCAGTTCGGGGTCAAAAAAATATTTTCGCTTTCGGAGGAGAAAGATGGTGATCGAAATTTCGTGAGAAGATTCGGCCGCAACGAAAAACGCGTTTGTTTTAATGATTTCCATCTCAAATCCTGTATCATTTCAGTAACACTCTCTCCAATTTCGCGATAATACAAAATGTCCTGCCCTTCTTTGTACTTCCTCGATGTACTCCGTCAATCTGGTAAGGATCCCACACCGCGCGGCAGCACTCCAAAAGAGGACGGACAAGCGTAGTATAGTCACCCTCTTCAGTAGACCTATTACATTTTCTAAGTGTCTTGCCAATAAAACACAGTCTTTGGTTAGCCTCCCCCACAACATTTCTTGTGTGTTCTTTCGAATTTAACTTGTTCGTAATTGTAATTCCTAGGTACCTAGTTTAATTTGCAGCCTTTAGATTTGACTGATTTATCATGTGACCAAAGTTTCACGGATTCCTTCTAGCACTCAGGTGAATGACGTCACACTTTTCATTATTTAGGGCCAGTTGCCAATTTTCGCACCTTACGGATATCTTTTCTACAACATTTTGCAATTTATTTTGACCTTCCGATGACTTCAGAAGACGATAAATGACAGCATCATCTGCAAACAACCTAATACGGCTTCTCAGATTGTCTCCTAAATCGTTTATATGGATAAGGAACAGCATAGGGTCTATAACACTACCTTGGAGAACTGCAGAAATCACTTCCGTTTTACTCGATGACGTTCAGTCGATTATTACAAACTGTGGCTTCTCTGACAGAAAGTCACGAATCGAGTCACATAATTGAGAAGGAATTCCATAAGCAAGCAATTTCACTACCATCCGCTTTTGTGGTACAGTGTCAAAAGCGTTCTGGAAATCTAGAAATACGCATTCAATTTGAAATCCCTTGTGAATAGGACTCAGCACTTCTTATGTGTAAAGAGCTAGTTGTGTTTCACAAGAACAAATCTATGTGATTACCTTCCCATCTTCTACTTCAGAAAGAAAGAAACTTTTAACCTCCAGTACTATTGTGTCCTTTGGCGGACAGGTTGTGATAGGTGTGATAAAAATTAATTAATTTCATTCCCTAATACGTCTGTTCACAATGTGGATAACCTATGTCATCTTGTGTGTCAGCATTCTTCCACATCGCAGTTACTGATTATGAGGTTTATGGCCCTTATTGGCAAGCTAATTCTCTTTCTCAACCGTCTTAACCTAAGGACAGAACGCGGAGTGTTTATATGTTTGTGAATCGTGAAAACAGCGTTGTGTTTTTGTGTTACGTTTCTGAGGTGGAAAATAAGTCAGCACTTCGTTTGTCTACCGAAACCCTCACCCAGGCTCTCCAGTGTCGGACGCCATCACTCAGTACCTTCTCAGCTACTCGTTGCTCTGTGCTATTTACGACCAGGTCAAAACTGTGGTCCATCGTCATCTCCACAAACTATGCGGCGACGTTGTGCAATCGATCTGTAATCTCACAACACTTCTAGTGATGAAGCATACTGTAAACCATCCTTAGAAATGCGTGTTTTGTATCAGAGTGCTCTGAACAACACCCACACTAAGAGTGTCGGTGTATAGGTTTCTGTTTCGATTTATTAAAAACCTGTTTGTTAACCTAAGAGGCCAATGTATTTATAAATGTCTTGTTCAATCACGCCACTGAAATTTGTTTTGAATTTCTCACAAGTTTTACCAAAGGTAGATTGATGCCTTCGAAAGGTCGACAGAATTGTAAGTTTGGACTGCCTGTTTTAGTGTACCCAACGTCCAACAAATAAATAAAAAACAAAACTCTATGCCGAGGTCACAGCTAATTATCGATGGCGAAAGATTGCGATGGCTGCCTTGATCATCACACAAGAAGCAGGGCCGCTAGGATAACGACTTTAACAATAATAAATGCTGTAATATTTCATTCACCTATGGAATTGCAAATTCCCTCATTTTACACAAGCTTTTCCAGAAAACGTCGTCACGCGTCTTGAAAGAAAAATCTTGCACAGTTAGCAGCGCTTCACGTTGATTGGTGAAGCGCAAAAGCCACCGGGTTGCATATCTATCGACGATACTTAAAACAGTATTAACACCTAGATAAAATCAGAAAAACGTATCGACAGCAGGAGTATCGCTAGGTATTAATTGTTTCCATAGTTTCCATAGTTTTAAGATTTTCTTTAAAATGGGAGAATTTATTAGATTATTTAAAAAATCGGAAGTTTTAATTGTCCAGCTAGAGGTACCCTGTAAATATAATCAGTAAAGGATACATATTTCAGTCTAAAAAAATTAAATAAAAAAACAATTCAAACAGATTTTATATACAATCCCAAACAGGTGAATTATGCTATGTTTTGGTGAACCATCTCGAGTTTAAAGTCAATATGGAGTTCAAACACATTTAGTATTACGTCTGTGTATAGCTATAATCAGATGTGCTTATTATAGGCTGCGTATGGTATGTAATTTTCACTGTTAAGCTTGTACTTTCGGTATACTATACAGATGTTTCACGAGGAATAGTAAGTAGTTTAGGAGGTGCTAGTATAGACTAATTCGAATAAATTATTCCATATAACATGTGTCCAATTTTTTTGTGGTGACAGAGGTACTTTGTACTTCGCATCTTCTTGTTCTAGTTCCTGTGAGTTTGTTTAACGATTGGTACCGTTTTTTTTTTTTTTTTTTTTTTTTTTTGCAAGTTGTGAAGTTGTGCTTGATTTTACATAATACAATTTCTCAACCGAGATTGTGATTTGTTGGCTAGTTCTACTTTATCGGCCGGCCGCGGTGGTCTCGCGGTTCTAGGCGCGTAGTCCGGAACCGTGCGACTGCTACGGTCGCAGGTTCGAATCCTGCCTCGGGCATGGATGTGTGTGATGTCCTTAGGTTAGTTAGGTTTAAGTAGTTCCAAGTTCTAGGAGACTGATGACCACAGCAGTTGAGTCCCATAGTGCTCAGAGCCATTTGAACCATTTTTCTACTTTATCGTTTAAGCACCCGCTAAGTATTTACAAATACCGAGTACGCCGATATGATGATGGTGTACAGGTTTGGTGACTTAAACGCTGCTGCTGCTGGTTATAAAGAATACGACAGAGGGTTTGCTAAAACATAGTACCAGATTCAAGAGTTCTTATTCGTGTTTTCACTATGCTACGTCAGACTGGTTTGGTGCTCAGCAGTCATATCTCATCTGAGCGTGCAAATGAACAGTTTGTGAAGGAATTAGAAGACATGATAGTGTTGGTAGAAGGTAGACGTTCTAGAAACACGCGCAGAATTTCAACGCGTATCGGTGTTACACACACAAGGATACGGCGCACAGGGCGTATACACGGATAATTGCAAATGGCCGAGCACTCTCATTAATACTGTTTACTCTTGAAGCCACTTTCATACGTGACGGTATCAGTAACACTCGTAACTAACACCGGTCTGGCGGAATGGAATCTCACGTGTTCTTGTAGACACACACTTTCAAGAACGCTTCTCCGTAAATGTGTGCTTTGGTATGATAGAGAATTAGTTTACTGGGCCTGTTGTGTTACCACGTCATCTTACATAGCGCTGTTATCGAAATTTAACTTTCCCCGGAGTATGAATCAGCAGAAATGATCACGTTTCTTTGTCACCAAGGTCGCAGGACCTTGTCCCATATAAGATTTTTGCCTTGGGGATAGTTCAAAGACCTAGTCCTCAAAGAAAAAATAAACCCGAGAGACGAACTGATCGTTCTCGTTATCGGTAGTCCTTCCCTCGTAGAAGACCACCAAGAAGACTTCAGGAGGCTACACGCGTTATTGACCAGAGAATTGGAAAGTACGTTGAAATCGGAGGTGGAAGGTAATATTCATAACTTTGAACATAATCATTTGCCTTTGATTTAGCACTTTCTGTTGAACATCTGTTGGATTACATTCCAACAGATGTCTCTGTAACCAATAAAAACAGGACACATGTTATATGAAATATTTTATTTGATTTAGTTGATTCCGTATTTCTAGATTTCCGGAAAGCTTTTGACACCGTTCCTCACAAGCGACTTCTAATCAAGCTGCGGAGCTATGGGGTATCGTCTCAGTTGTGCGACTGGATTCGTGATTTCCTGTCAGGAAGATCGCAGTTCGTAGTAATAGACGGCAAATCATCGAGTAAAACTGAAGTGATATCAGGTGTTCCCCAGGGAAGCGTCCTGGGACCTCTGCTGTTCCTGATCTATATAAATGACCTGGGTGACAATCTGAGCAATTCTCTTAGATTGTTCGCAGATGATGCTGTAATTTACCGTCTAGTAAGGTCATCCGAAGACCAGTATCAGTTGCAAAGCGATTTAGAAAAGATTGCTGTATGCTGTGTCAGGTGGCAGTTGACGCTAAATAACGAAAAGTGTGAGATGATCCACATGAGTTCCAAAAGAAATCAGTTGGAATTCGATTACTCGATAAATAGTACAATTCTCAAGGCTGTCAATTGAACTAAGTACCTGGGTGTTAAAATTACGAACAACTTCAGTTGGAAGGACCACATAGATAATATTGTGGGGAAGGCGAGTCAAAGGTTGCGTTTTATTGGTAGGACACTTAGAAGATGCAACAAGTCCACTAAAGAGACAGCTTACACTACACTCGTTCGTCCTCTGTTAGAATATTGCTGCGCGGTGTGGGATCCTTACCAGGTGGGATTGACGGAGGACATTGAAAGGGTTCAAAAAAGGGCAGCTCGTTTTGTATTACCACGTAATAGGGGAGAGAGTGTGGCAGATATGATACACGAGTTGGGATGGAATTCATTACAGCAAAGACGTTTTTCGTCGCGGCGAGACCTTTTTACGAAATTTCAGTCACCAACTTTCTCTTCCGAATGCGAAAATATTTTGTTGAGCCCAACCTACATAGGTAGGAATGATCATCAAAATAAAATAAGAGAAATCAGAGCTCGAACAGAAAGGTTTAGGTGTTCGTTTTCCCGCGCGCTGTTCGGGAGTGGAATAGTAGAGAGATAGTATGATTGTGGTTCGATGAACCCTCTGCCAAGCACTTAAATGTGAATTGCAGAGTAGTCATGTAGATGTAGTCTGCAGAGTGCTTGGAAATTCCAGCTACTAACTTCTAGGACTTGCAGAGGTGAATGAGTACATAATATTTTGAATAGGAACCCATTGTCCGGAAAAGTACCGTTTCCCAGCTACCGACCTCTGAAAACATGTTTGGTAGGTAGGTATGGAACAGGGTAGTCATTCTCAAGATTGGTTACGTCGGATCGGCTGATGTCGTCTGACGTCTGTCCTACATTACTGGCGTAATTCAAGCCTCATTCACGTATCTGTAAGTATTAGAGGCACATACATAGTAGAGCACACGTTTGCGGAGTAACCCGACCCGATCCTTCTGTATGGGGAAGCTGAAGGTGATGGAAGAGCTGCTAGCCGCCTTTATCAGGATCGTTCTCTACAATATGAGATTCCTCCGCAGATCCTTTTCCCCACAATTATGCAACAGCTCCGAGAAAGGGCACCTTCACGGTCAGCAGGCGTGAATGTGGTGCTCCGAGAAGACGCCGCACACCCGCACTGCGCCACGTTGAATAGATTGAAATGGCTCTGAGAACTATGGGACTTACAGTATAGTCGTACAAAGCCATCCAAAAATATTTATTATTCCTCCATGGATACTGTCTCTATAGATACTGAATACATAGTAATTACCCTTTAATTAGCAATGAAACTTTATTCATTTCCCATAATTTCCGCACTATCGTTCAGTACTTCCAATACTGATACTCCGATATTTCTTACGATACTGTTATCGAACACTTGTTTTCCAGGGGCACTGCCCCAAGGCCCCCGAGGATGAGGGGCCCCTTCACGCACGAGAAAAAGAAAAACGAAGAAAGGAAATGAAAAAGATAAGAAGGTAAAATAAGTGAAATCAGTCGGTGAAGAGAGGCCTTTCGTTGCAGTAATATAATAAAAGTTGTTTTGGAAATCATTCTGACATAAAGATAAACGAGTGATTTAGTCAACTTTAGCTAGCAACGATATTATGTTCGTTTCGTCCATGTACTCGTAAACGAAAGAAACGAAACACGCGGAAAAGATCACAGAAATTTTACATGTAATTAAGTTTTAAATGGTTTAACTTTATTGACACGCTCAATGAAAACACTCTTCGCACACGATATCACAATATTGAACTCTTAGATTGGTAGCGACCGGAAATTATTGAAATTCTGTCCAAAGTCATACAAGGTCTGTAAACTTCTATCGAAACATCAGCTCCCTCCAGTCATTGCTCCGAGAGTCTTCTCAGAGTGAATGATTAACAGAGGGAAGTGCCCTAAACTGGACTTCCGCCCTTCGACCCTGTATCGGACTCCCTGGTCTCACCGCCCTGCACTTTCCTTAACTCTAATGGGTCAGGGTAAAGTTTTGGTGTACGCCTAAACAACTCTGTAGCAGTGTGCTCAAGTCACGTGCTTCACGTATCATTTACCAGTTCGCCAATACAGTTTTTGACAGTGAATAAAGTTTTTACATTGTGCTATATTTTTCTCCTATATAATAGCGGGTAAGCCTTTCAACCTATATGTGATCTTGAATAGCAAAGTTGAAGGGTAATGTTTGTAAGCAAACCGTTTAATTTAGATGCTTGATTAAAAATTTATTGGGTTAACGAAATTCAGGTCATAGTCACGTAAACTGGACTTCCTTCAGTTGCTTTAGTCGTGCCCGTTAGGATTCCACGTTTAAAGTCTGTCCCTATTAGTACACACTCTTATTCCCCTGAAATTCTCTTGCAGATTCCATGAGAGTGTTGAGCAAAGAAAGTAAAGTTCGTCTAAAATGACTACAGTCACTGATGAAGTTCAGAAAAAGTAGATGGGTTAGAAGAAGCCCAGTAAACAGTTCAATATTCCAAAAACAATACTTAAGAGATTCTCCAGTATAAAGTATGGTATCCCTACACGGGAGAAACCGCAAAAATAGCCAGACCAAGAATTTTCAGTAAATATCTTGAAGAACGATAAATAGGTTAGACAAGAAGAGAATAGAAGCTTTCGAAATGGGGCGCTACAGAAGAATGCTGAAGATTAGATGGGTAGAACACATAACTAATGAGGAAGTGCTGAATAGAATTGGGGAGAAGAGAAATTTGTGGCACAACTTGACTAGAAGAAGGGATCGGTTGGTAGGTCATATTCTGAGGCATAAAGGGATCACCAATTTAGTATTGGAAGGCAGCGTGGAGGGTAAAAATCGCAGGGGGAGACCAAGAGATGAATACACTAAGCAGATTCAGAAGGATGTAGGCTGCAGTAGGTACTGGGAGATGAAGAATCTTGCACAGGATAGAGTAGCATGGAGAGCTGCATCAAACCAGTCTCAGGACTGAAGACCACAACAACAACAACATCTTGAAGAAGAACTTCATTAGTTTTTCTTGCTATGAAAGTATTTTACTTTCGTCTTACTTGTAATGACTTATGAAGAATAGCCAAATAACTGGCAGAGAGAAATAACAACTAACACCTTTTCAAAGACGGAATTAAAGTGGGTTAGTCTCTTTCTTAAACAGCCCAAAACCAGACTGACAGAAAGAAAGTCCACAGAACGTCCTATATCAGGGCTCTTGAATTCAGGAAAGTGAACACAGAGAAAATCTGTAGCGTTCCCAAACATGTTATATTACACCTAATTTGAAAATTGATTATGTTCTCGCTGATTTAATCATCATCATCATTTATTGTACATAATAGGCCATAAAGGCCCATGACAGAAAGCAAAAGAAATATTATAAACCAGAATAACACACTATACAAAGATCAGTAACATAATCAGTGACACAGGGAGGAGAATTGTCCTGATCACAGTTGCAGGTATTTCTGTCAGATGTTGTTCCACTTTCTTCTGTCCATTGCATCTTCCAAGGATGCTATTGGTTTTACGCTCTGCAACGTCCTCATAACCCTATCTTTCCACCTAGTCCTTGGACGACCTCTTGGGCGTCTTACAATCAGCTGGGAATTGAACACTCGGTTGGAGATAGATTCTCCAGCTCTTAAGACATGCCCCAACCACTGGAGTCGTCATCCTCTGATGGTCCCACCAAAGTCAGCTTTCGCAGAAAGTTGGTACATGTCCTCTTTTTGCCACCTTTCCCATCTTCCATTTTCTCTGTTGAATGTAGGCCAATAGATGTTTCTACGCACTTTCCTTTCAAATGCGCAAATTCGCTCTACAAGTGTTTGTGAATTCGTCCATGTTTCGCAGCCATATAACAGAACCGGTTTTACCAGTGCCATGTAAAGTTTGATCTTGCTGTTTTGTGAAACCAAACGTGACTTTAATAAGTTATTGAGATTGAAGAAGGCACGATTAGCATTAATTATTCTCTGTTGAATCTCTTTCTCAACCTCCCTGATTTAATACGTTTCCTAATTTTATTTAGTGTTATTTTGATTACGTTTACAAGGGATCAGATATTGGCAACTATTATGCAAACATGCTAAGGGTAAGTTTCTGGAAAATATTTTCTTTCACAATAACTTTCCATTGTATATTCTAAGATTAAAATGGAAATGGTTCATAACATTATAAAGTGTGTATTACGTGCTTTTGAAACATAAATTTTCACTACTTCAGCTTTTTAAAAATCGTAAACAAAATGAGGTCCGATTTTGGCCACTTCCCTCTACTTGTACCAGATCATGGGGTTCACAGTAGCGTAAGAGAACATGGGCAGTTTAAAATCCTACGCTATGGAGTGAGGCCTATTGTGCACGTTATCATTTGATTGAATAATTTGGCAGCGAGAAGAATAAATATTTTAGTATTAATAGCTAGAATTCCAGCGACATATACCCATTCAGTAGTAGGAAGACGATAAGCCAAGAACTGTGGCTACACCGTTCTGGCATTGAGGATACGGACTGCACTAGCAAAAGGAAAGCCGACCCACCATATTTAATTCTACGTCAGCAGAAACAATAATTTCGAATAGCATTTCATTCCATTTATAATACACCTGTGATTTAAAAGGCAAAACAGATTTCCGCTAAAAATACTGCCTGAAGTTTGAAATTTGTCTGCAATCGCCAGAAATTCTTAAAAACTATATTCTTTCTTTTGCTATGTCCATGGAATATATTTGTTTCAAGACACGAAGGTGACAGTCCCGACTGTCGAACGATATCGGCACGAAACAACAGAGAGATCACACGGCACAGAAAATACGTAGGAGAATGATAATTTTTACTATTCCGACTTTTGTATAATTACAAGATTTATAAAGTCCCATCTTTTCCCATAAAAAATTACCTAAGACAAATCTTGATACACTGTCTGGATGACCAGTTAGCAAAATCAAATTACCCGGAATACAACTGCAGTGTCGAAGTTGTACGTGTTTATTTACATACCTCTGAAATTTACGTCAAGCGTCCGTAGGAAGGTGCAGCCAATTTGACGCCTGTGTTTTGAGTGCCGGGGATTGGCTGTCCTGAAATGTATGCATGTTGACGGATTACCTTCTGGCTGGTGTCGTAGCTCGGTGTTCTTACTGCATTTTACGGTTTTCTTAAGATTCTGCTGTCTACGGGTGGAGACATGCACATTACTCGCCAGTCGCCTTGTCTCAAACTGTTGCTACGCAACGGCGTAGGCAGCTGCAGAGACGACTGCATTGTTGAGGAATGCTCCACGTAGTTACAATTATGTCGTTTACTCTAAGAGAATATCCGACCTACACATCAGGACATTCCCCGTTTGTAGACCTTCTTGTCCAGATGTCCCGACAAGGCCCAATTTTGTCCCGATTTTGCAAGATACTGTTACGAGCTTGGCTCAAGTAACGCCATCTGCTAGCGCAACATGTAAATACAGCCTCAGTTTTATTTATGTCAACTACTTCATGTTGACAAGGTCGTCTCATTGATGTCGTTGCATGTTGCTCACCCGGTATCGACGATGCAAGCACCTCTTAGATCTAACGGCGTCATTGGAGAAAATACCAGACGTCTCCAGTGGTACGGAGCCGGAACTACCTAAGCAGCGCCACGCGGAAGGATATGGCAGTTCCCACTTGAATAGCGATCTGATAAGACGATTCTTTCTAAGCGTAATACGAACAACGACTGCAAGTTAGTGTTTACTACTGGTATATACGGCGTGACGTGTACTTCGGTGACTACGGTGTTATTTTCGATTGTTTACAGTCTAATAACCTTATCTTATCATAGCTTACGAAAATGCCTAAAGATAGAAAGTGAAAGTATCGAGAAAGGCTGTACGGATCACGAAGCGTTGTGAGAGATTTGTAGCTGTTTCACCTCAGTAACTCACGGAGATAAGGCAGATGTGAGGCATCCCAATTCCACGACGAATCATACAGATAGATTATCGACATCAAAGCCTATTTATACGTTCGTGACTAAGGCAGATACCCAGGAAGAATTGATCGTTGCTGCTTCAGAACTAACAACAGCTTGTAAGGTTGTCAAGTATTGTCAATCATTCAGTTCTCTTGAAGCAGTCTGCAGCCAGGACCAAAGTTACAGTGAACGCATAAAAATATTGCAAGAAGTTTCATTTTACGGCTTAGGCAACGGCGCGTCGAACCACAAGGCTGAAAAGATGTTTCCTTTAGTTGTTCAATACTGTACTGAAACTGACGGAATCCAACAGAAGCTGCTGAAGTTTCGTTCGCTGAATAATGAAACATCGTAGACAATAGCAAAGTTTTGTCTAGACACTTTAAGACAACTACAAATTCCATTAGATAAATTAATCTTTTGTTGTGGAGACAATACAAACGTCAACTTCGGAGGGCTTCATCGACGGGGCTAGCGGAATACGTATCACTAAATTAAAGTAGAGCTAGGAAGAAATGTTGAAGGAATTTTATTCCGTGTTCTTATTCTCCACAATATTATATCAGAGGTTGCTGGAGTCTTAGCTGCCAATATTGAAATAATCATCATGAAATTATTTATTTGATTTTCAGTATACACGGTAAGGACAGAGAAGCTGAAAGAGTTCTGCTTACTCGTTGAATCAATCATCAGACTCTTCTAACTCACTCAAAAACAGGATGGCTGTCGTTCATGCCCGCAGCTGAAAGAATTCTTAAGTTTTGGATTCCATTAAGACAATTATTTTATGCCGAAGATAGTCGCCTAAAATAATTTTAGATATTTCCAGTAGTCCAATCAGTGAAATTTACCTCATGATCCTGCAGTCAAATTTGACTATGTTTGAAAAAAATATTAAAAGCGCGGAAAGAATAAAACCTCGGTAAATGAAATAAGAAGTATAGCAATCGGCCTCAAAGATGCTGACTGAAAGGAAAAATGCCAATTTCATTGACATACGCACCAAGATGAATATGAACAACTTAAAGAATAAGAACTCTAACCAAGAAATAGTTAACTTGACTTCGAAATTTGAGGAAGAGACAAATACCATAGCATTTGATACTTAAAGTAACGGGCTATTTCTTTCAATAAATATCAAGTATTTAATTGGATGACACTATCTGAAACCCCAGATTGGGTGATGATTGAAAACACTATTACATAGTTGATAAAAATGGTGCGAAGCTTTCAGGCCACAATTATTTTCAGGAATATGTGTATCTGAAGAGTTTTTTAAAATCTAAACGTGATTCGGAAGAGTGGACGTCCAAACACTCCGTGGGAGAAAGCTGGATTTACTTTCTAAAGGAAACTAAAAATCCTGCACGCAAATTCCAACTGTCCCGCACACAGCGCCAACGTCGAAAGAGTATTTTCAGTGATGTCGGCCCAGTGGACTGATGAAAGAATTCGACTGCTGCCAGAGACTGCGGAATCAATCTTACAGTACTAGTTTAAGTAAAAGCTAACTCGCATGGAGTTTTATAAATACGTAAAAGGTAAGAATGATTTGCTGAAAAATGTGAAATCTTCCGGAAAATATGTTGTACCAACAACTTCTACCACAAGAAGTTCCATGTAATTGTGTTCTAAGTAAAAAGTAATTATACTAAATAAATTTTGTACTTCATTTTTACACGCCTATCTCAGAGTGTCCCGACGAGGTTCCAGCCAGATGTAGCAACCCTAGGTATAACTGAACTCTTTATTCAAAAATAATAAGAGGCCTGAGCACAAGCAGTCTGCTGTTTCACGAGCCGAAGGATTCCATGTTCTAAGAATTTCTGTGGCTGTGACACGAGCTAGTTCTCCACAGTGTCCTTCAGTTGGTCGTCCCAGTTGAAGAACTTCTGTGACCAGCCCAGGCCGTTTGCTGTTGATGGACTTGCGTAGTCTACAGATGTCACACAGCGCACGTCACCGTTAATGGTTTTTCCGTGCTCGAGGAATTCGATGAATGTCCGATCTCGGACGTCGAAAAATGAGCAGCACCTTGCCTGCTGAGGACACACTTACGAACTTTTTAGGGTGAAGTGACGTCATTACATTCGCGTCCCTAGATGCCTCGCTACGTTATCCCAAAGCGGCATATGCAGATTTCAACCGCTTTGGTTGTTACGGCTTTCGTACCTTTTCATTTGAACGCTCGTTATATATCGAAAGAAACTAGATGTGAGCTAATGTTTGGGACGAAGCTATGTCGGAGCATCTGTCATGAGCAACGTATACAGTAGTGTGAAAAAACGAATCAAGTCACAATATAAATTTAGTCCTTAAAGGCACTGTAGAGGGAGAGAGGCTAATCAAGAGACAGCCCTTGATTCGAAACATTTGAGAACGTATGCAAATGTTTTGGCCACAGCATTGTACGGTAGTACAATTTGAAATATTGCTCGTTAAGTACATCCAAGGCAGCACTAAAGTCATTAAATCCAATGCGTTGGAACCGCGCGACCATTACGGTCGCAGGTTCGAATCCTGCCTCGGGCATGTATGTGTCTGATGTTCTTAGGTTAGTTAAGTTTAAGTAGTTTTAAGTTCTAGGGGACTAATGACCTCAGATTTTAAGTCCCATAGTGCTCAGATCCATTGGAACCATTTTAACCAAATACTGAGCCATCTATGCTCTTACTCAGATATTCATTGACGTTCTTAATAGTAATAAATGTAACGAACGAAGTGTAACGTAGATCTTGAAAACATAATCTTACCCATTTCAGATTTAGTATAAACTACTAGAAAGAGTTGACACAGTACCTAAAGCCTTACAGCCCGATAGTATGGACCTTGTAGCCGCATATAACGTCTTAGGAACGGCCCTTTCAGAAATGAATGTGCAAGATTAGGTGTTTAGTGTCATGTCGACGACATTGTTAAGGACGGAGTGCTAACTCGAATGGATGAACCATGAGTGAGGAAGTCGGCTGTATTTTTTTTTTCTCGAAAGAACAATCTTGGCATTTGCCTAAAGCGATTTGGAGCCAAACCAAGGAAAATCTCAGTCTGGGTGGACGGACAAGAATCTGAATCGTCGTCTTCCCTGTGTTTCACATCGTTGAAGCCTCTCTCAGTTGCTATCAGAAATAGGTAGCGTCGTGCAGTAAACTACTAGATAAAAGTTTCAACATCTTTGAAAGATCGGCCATTGATCTTAAGATGCTGAAATAAAGAATTAAAGCAATAGAGGAACACATCGATTATCTATGCATGGTCGAGAACGTGAGAAAGCTCGTAACTGGGCTTCAAGTCCCAACCGCCTTTACTCTCATTGTAATCAAGGAATGCAAAATTACCCATTATTATCATAGTAAGCAATAAATACAAGCAGAAATTAGCGAAAAATAAACAATCAATTTATATAAGCAGGTGGAACCATTGGAACATACAGTTTTCAATCGGCCATCTCTTCACGTGATACATTTGAAAGCAATTTCGCATTTTTCCTAGACGCAATCCCTCATCTTGGAATCCCCATGAACTCAGAATGTCTACAGCAAATAATAATGCTAAATAACAATCAAAAATGGGCCTCAAATTTAATAAATTTATATCAGAACTACACAGGTCCAGTGCTTTCATTTCGAAACCAATCATAAAAGGGGTAGTACAAACTCGAATCTACGTTACAATGACTTTAGATATACTTATTTTCATTGTCAGTGAACTCCTCAATCGGATCACTACAAAAAAAAGAAAAAACACATGTCACTATCTCCTACAGTTATGCACCATAATTTTCGCCGCAACTGTTCCTTTGAACTATGTAAATAACTACGAATACACAACACACTACATTCGTAAAAGTACCTCAATGTACTGCTAGTGTCTATGTTTTGCAGCAGTATCAGTTGTTTCGTGCGGATGGCGCTGATGCTTAAAAAGAACTGATAAAACGGTTTTTTGAAGCAGAAGCCACTGGTAGCCAAAGATTTAAGTATTGCTTTTTTATCCAGTGACTGACAACATTTATTCGAAAATAAATATTGTATCTGAGAAACGATGTATGATAGAGACCCATGCGTAGAAATACAAACTTTTTTAATATTTACCACCGTTAACGAAGTTCTTAACAATTAAAGTCTTAAGTTTTTGAATGAAATTTTCTTAATAACATTTCTCGTTTGCTACCGGTACAGCTAATGTTGATAGGCCCGAAGTCGAGTTAGCCGACTTACTTGCAGCTCTCTGATGTACCGGGATCTAACAAAAGCTACGGCCACTGCAAAATAATAAGCGCTCTTGTTCCAGGCTAAAAATATTTTTAAAAATGCTTACATTCTGCAATGAGTCATCCATAGTTATTCGGTTTGGCAGTAGTATCAATAGTAAAATGATGGCGCACAGGATCACACTTATTTAACTGGTGAGAGAGTGTAACACAAAAGCTTAAAAAAATTTAACTGGCAAAACCGGAAGCAAGACTCGGTACACCTCTCAAGAAAGTGCTTGGAAATCTCCAAAACCCATCTTTCAGCGCAGAACCCATGAATGTTCAGCACCCTACGTATGTTCTCCCACAGAGATCGTTCGGATCAAAAATGGTTCAAATGGCTCTGAGCGCTATGGGATTTAACATCTGAGGTCATCAGTCCCGTAGACTTAGAACTACTTGAACCTAACTAACCTAAGGACATCACACACATCCATGCCCGAGGCAGGATTCGAGCCTAAAGCCGTAGCAGCAGCGCGGTTCCGGACTGAACCGCCTAGAACCGCTCGGCCACAGCGGCCTGCTCTTTCAGATCAAATTAGGTTCGCACAGTGGTGAAGAAGCAGTTATCCTGCACTGTGCAGTTTACAGCGATTCTCAAAGTAAAGATAAGCCGTAAATATATAAAATTAAGTAGAAAATGGTGATTTTTCTAAAATAATTGACCGTTTTAAACGTACGTGAACGAGAAAAATTCCAATTAAGCAATACTTGTTTTCTAGACATTGTACCATGGTCCAAGGCATATTTCTGTGCCTGGCGTTTCGTCTACTAATGCTGTAGATATCGTCAGAGGTCATGGAGACTAAGTTTGCAACTTAAGTAAGCTCAGCAAGCTCGCTAAGTCGCGCCATCGTCTGTTACAGAGCTTGTACTGGAGAACAGTTGGCGCTGACTGCTTTGTTTACATAGCTGGGCAAGGTTAATCAAACTGGCCACTTCGCTAATCGTTAACCCGTTGCAAAAAAAGTTAACATCGTTAAAAGGAAACCGTTACTTCACAGGAAATTTAGTGGAAGATAAAGTTAATTGTTAATCGTTAACTCGTTTACTATGCATTGGTCTACATTAGCTTGAAACACACCACTGCCAATTACTACAGTGCCAAAGGGCTCCCTAATGCTTCTCCATCGTATTCCATGATTTAGTTTCCGCAGTCAGTGCACTAACAAAACGCAGTAGGCCTACTTTATTGCGAGATCAGTAAACAAACAACAACATACAGCTAAAACCTACTTATTTTCGCTTGAACTCGATTGTTCACATCAATCGCGCACATCCTGGCGTATTCACACGCTAACGTCACCAGAACTTGTCAGAATATGATTTCCGCCGGCGGCGCAGCGCAATTTTTGTCTTAGGTAGGAGATGCCTAATTAACGATTATCGGACTCAAGGAAGATTAACGAAAGTTAAAGAGTCCGCTACGTTTTTAAAAATTGATCTGTTGTTCGTGAAGTTAAGTTCATTAATGAAGGATTAAACCGATTAACGGTATGCTACCCAGCTATGTTTATTTAGAAGTAAGGCCCACAACCTGTGTAATTTCAAGGTCTCAAAAGCACAGAGACACCTTTAGCAGAAAAGAATCCTTCAAAAGCACAAAACCAACAACTTTGATAGGAAGGAAACAGGATCTAAATGATACAAATTGTGGGTTTTAGTGCCAAATAAAGCAAACAACGTTATCTCTTAGCTACTACAAACTCCTTAACACGCGTCGGTGGGACTCAGCGAGTCAGCGGTCTGACGACTTCACAACAAGGCCGTTGCACAGACACGTTAAAACAGTTCGGAAGCTAGTTTGAATGTGAAACTTGTATCTGAGTCTTTATAGCCTCTGATGATGTGTCAACCATTTCAGAACTAAATCCTAGGAACAGAAACTTGCTTTGGACCACGACCTAATCCCCATATGGCAAACTTATTCAATTATGTAACTTATAGCAGCACATATGAAATAGAATCCGAAATACAAGAAAAAAATAAGACAGATACAAATGATATAGTAAACTAGCAAAGAGTTGTTATATGCTATGTCCAGTCCCCTAATCCAGTTAAGGACTGATGCCATAAAAAGTCGTTTGGAGCATTCAGGTAGGCTCTTAGTGTCCACTTGCCCCAAATGCGCCGGATGGTCTGGTTCGTTGATCCACCATCACAGGTTTGGTTCGACTGCTTACCCCATTTGTGCGGGTTGTGTGCACGCAGTCCTTGCCATGTTAGGATGCGATTTATACTCCTGTATGATGCCGTATCGCAGATAAAGTACTCGTAATCTACTGTCCGAGCCATTTGCTGTCAGTGGCGAAGTTTCTACAGCAAGCTGTTGGGCCAGTTCCACAGGTGGATTTCTCGAATGAAATCGGTTTGTTGTGAACCTTGGAATATGTTCTTGGATGGTAAATTGAAGATTAGCAGTTACTTTGGAACATCATTTCAACAGAACTTCTCGTCTTCTTAAGAGTGGAGAAACTATCTGGCTGTATCTTGGAAGCCAGTTCAAGTGGGGAAGTTGTTGTGCAACCAGATTTATTCAGATGAGTATTCACCTTTTTTGTGAGGGCTATTGAACCACGCCAGAGCACAATATTCACCCATAGAAAACACAGAACGTAACGCAGGAATTCGAGATGTAACTTCGATTGCTCCCCAGTTAGTACTACAGACTTTCTGGACAAGGTTTTTTTCTAGTGTCTGTTTTCGGAGAAGTTTTTTCGGGTTGTGTCCTGATAGATAGTGTCCTATCAAAATTTCGTATTTCCTGATCCCTCAGATGACTCTGGTAGGGAAGCATTATGTCATTCATAAGGATTATCAATTTATAGTCTCCTGATATGTTGTTTCTACGTCTTTATGATTACTCTGCAGTTCACACTTAAGTGTCTGCCAGAGGTTCATCGAAGCACCTTCGTGCTACTTCTGTAGCGTTGCACTCTCGGATAGCGCGAGAAAAAAGGGAACACACAAATATTCCTGGGCGAGCTCTGAATTCTGTTTAAGTGGAAAATGATGGACTCTCTTTTAGAAAGACTGGATATGAGTTGCCACATGGTGAATTATTTACGTAGATCTCTTGGCAACAGTACACACTGAATCAAATTTACATCTAAATGAGCCGGCCGTTGTGGTCGAGCGGTTCTAGGCGCTTCAGTCCGGAATCACGCGGCTGCTCCGGTCGCAGGTTTGAATCCTGCCTCGGACATGGATGTGTGTGATGTCCTTAGGTTAGTTAGGTTCAAGTAGTTCTAAGTCTAGGGGACTGATGACCACAGCAGTTAAGTCCCATAGTGCCTAAAACACAGCTCTCAGTCTTAAATCACAACGGCCGTCCAACGCCTTTGGTGTCTCGTAGGTACTTACCAAGGAAACTAACCGCCGCCATCATGCCGAAAAGAGTGTAACGTTGTACTGTAATTCCATTGTTCTCGTATAAGTATTGCATGCGTCTGTTTGTTTCCACGTTTCCTACCTAGGCCTGTATAGCGTAATTTCAGGGAACAAGCAAATGTGAGCGGCCCTGCGACATTACGGTTGAAGCGGCTCATCGCTGTGTTCGTGATTCCGCCGTGGTAACAGTCTGACAGCGGCCGGGCGAGCCGAGTAGTGGGTGCGTGCCTCGTCCATAGTTTGTATGGGCAGCGGGTTCTCAGGGTTCCGTGTCGCCAGCCAAAGCTGACCCGCAGGCCACTGTGTGCTCCGTTTGGCGTTCCCGCGGTAGGATATTTGATGGTGTAAAAACTGGATTCTCTTTGTAGTTTCGATGTAATGTTTCTGGCGAACAAAAGTCCTCTGTATAAAAACCAACATGAATTCCTGAAATAGTTAGTTTGCGAAACACGCCTTTCTCTATTCGTGCTTGTCAAGACTGGCGCAGAAAAAGGAAGCCGGGTTGTTTCAGTGTGCCTTGACTTCCAGAACGCATTCGATAACTTTCCGCACTGTCATTTAGTGAAGAAACGAGCTTTGCGAGTAACTGTCATATCTGTGCCTAGGCGCAATGCATCATTCTTATCAGTATGATATGGACAGATACAATGGAAAATGCTGGAGGTTTCTCAGGAGAGTGTTACAGGATCACTCTTCTTCTTCTTCTTCTTCTACTACTACTACTACTACTACTACTACCACCACCACCACCACCACCATAACTTCTCTTTCTTCTTGTACCTCTTCCCATTCCTTCTACAGTGTCTGCATTGTTCTGTGGGGTGAGACAATGTCAGTGCTAGTTGCTAATCATGTGCCCTTCCTAACCTCAGCACTACCCTGGGGACGGAATCAGTGTACGCCATCTGTATGCGTTTAGAACAAATATTTATGTTAAAGTGTGAGAACGTTTCCTATATGTTTGTGTATCGTGTATCTGAGTTGGGAAGTGGGTACTAACATGGTATTGACCTAGTTGGGTGTGGGAAACCACCTAAAAAGCACATCCAGGCCGGCTGCCTCACTAGTCCTCGTCGTTAACCTGCGAGGCGAATGGATCCTGGAAAGCTCGTCTCCCCACGTCCCGGATACAGCTGTCCGGGCGGATCGTTGTACGGCCATTATTGTTTAGAATAAGCATCTACGAGTAACTCATAGTGTGGATAACGACAGAAGGTCCATAAGGCTATTTGCAACCGGTGTTGTTATCTGTAGCGAAGGTACAACGTTAGAAGAAGCTATTGAAATGTAGGATGATCTTCAGAATATCGATAATTGCTATAGGAAATGGCCAATTCACCCTAAACGTAATACGACTAAAAATTTAACACATTGCACCTGGACAGGCTAAGTCATCCAAAACTGTTCGATTACGCTATTGATGAAAGATCACTGGAAAGAGTAACTACCCTAAGTACAGGGTGTTTATAAATGAATATCGGGGCCGGCCGGAGTGGCCGTGCGCTTCTAGGTGCTACTGTCTGGAACCGCATGGCCGCTACGGTCGCAGGTTCGAATCCTGCCTCGGGCATGGATGTGTGTGATGTCCTTAGGTTAGTTAGGTTTAAGTAGTTCTAAGTTCTAGGAGACTGATGACCACAGCAGTTAAGTCCCTTAGTGCTCAGAGCCATTTGAACCCAATGAATATCGGGGTTTTAACACTTTATAATATTTATTATATTAAACTTACAGTTATAAATGATATGTCAGATGAAAGAGCAACTCAAACAGTTTTACCAAGAGCCTTATAAATGTTCATTGTGAGCACCGTTTGTCACACGGCACACATCGAGTCTATAGCCGAGTTCTTCCCAAACGTTGATAAGTGTGTCTTCAGTGATTGCAGCAATAGCAGCTTCAATCCGGTTTCTTAATTCAGGAAGGTCTGCTGATAGCGAAAGCACGTACACACGATCCTTTATGAAGCTCCAAAGGGAAAAATCGCATGGCGTTAGGTCGAGTGAACGTGAAGGCCATGCAAAGCAAGCCCTGTCATTGGGCCTCCTGCGGCCTGTCCAGCTCTTGGGTACAGTGAAGTTCAACCAATCGCTTACTTCGCTATGCCAGTGAGGTGGGACACCATCTTGCTAGAAAACGTTTTTCTCTGGCTCATCATCTTCCAACTGCGGGAAGAGCCATTGGTCTAGTGTATTAATGTAAGAAGTGCCAGTTGCAGTAGGCTCACCAAAAAAGAAAGGCCCGTAAACTTTCTGCCGGGATATGGCGCAAAGAAACAGTCATTTAGGGGAACCTTGTTGCGTTGGTACCGCCTAGTGAGGATTTTATGAGCCCCAGATGCGCAAATTGTGAGTGATAACATGTCCACTAAGGTGAAAGATCGATTCATCACTGAAGACAACATGATCCAGAAAATCTTCATCGTTCTGAAACATTTCTTTTGCGAAGTTGTCACTTAATCCATGGTCTGTTGGCTTTAGAGCCTGTAATAACTGTAAACGGTAAGGATGTAGTTGCACGCGTTTTCTTAAAACTTTCCAAACAGTCGACACGAGAACTTGTAATTCACGACTAGCCTTCCGGACTGGTGTCCTTGCGCTGCGAGTGAACGACTCCCTCACTCGCTCAACAGTCTCTTCACTAACTCCTGGTCATCCTGCGCCTTTACAAAGGCCGCTGGTGTCTTCAAATTGTGATACCATCTACGAATGTTATTATCACTTGGAGGATCACAACCGAGCTTCAGCCGGAACGCATGTTGCACAGTAACAGATTCGGTCTTTGCAAACTGCAAAACAGAAAACGCTTTCTGTTCACTAGTCGCCATTTTCGCTACTACCGCTGTCTAGCGGATTGCGGGGAAAATATTGGGTGCATGCGCTCTGGTGCCAAACGCAACCGTTTGAGTTGCTCTTTCATTTGATATATCATTTATAACTCTAAGTTTAATGTCATAAATATTATAAAGCATTAAAACCCCGATATTCATTTATAAACACCCTGTATCATGTACATATGTAGACTGAAGCGACGAATGAAAATTTGTACCAGGGCTGGGATTCGAACTCGAATCTCCTGCTCACTAGGCATATGCGCGAACCACTACGCCACCCTGGCACAGCCTCTTTCGTCAGCTGCATGGACTACCCTCTCAGTCCAAATTCCCATTCACTCCTCAGCCCACCTAGTACCCTCCTAAACTCGAACAGCGTCGAAAGTTTCGTTCGACGCTCAGGCGCTATTCTAATGCAGCTAGAGCTCCTCTGCAATGCTATTCGAGTTTACAGGGAATACCAAGTGAGCTGAGGCGTGAAAGGGAATTTACATTGAGGAGGGAGGCACGTATGGCAGTCCACACAATCGTGCAAAGCCACTGTAGCATGCTGTCGTTGTGGTTAGCACTCCTGTCTATTGAACAGGAGACCCAGCTTCGAACCACGGTCTTCGTACAAAGTTTCATTCGTCGCTTCAGTCTACATATATACATCACAGATGTTTGAGACCTGATAAGCTCTCTGGGACCATATAATTTCATTTAAGCTAAAATACCTGGGAGTAACCATCCAGAGAAACCTAAAGCTGGACGACCACATGGTGCTAATTATAGATGAAGTAGATGCCAGGTTTGAGTGTCATTGGAAGAATCGGAAATACAATTCATCTATGAAAGAAATGGCTTACAAAACACTTGTTCACCCCGTTCTTGACTATTGTGCGTCGGTCTACGATCCTTACCAAGAATGATTAACAGATGAGATGAGAAGTTGCTGAGTAAGATGGTACATTCCGTCATGGGATCATTTAGAAAGCGGAAGAGCGGTGCAGAGACACTCAGAAATCTTGAGTGGCAGACGCTACAAGACAGACGCTGTGTTTCATGGACAAATTTACTGTTCAAATACCGAAGCCGTATGTTTGGAGAAGAGTCATGGACATATTATTGCCTCCCACATTGTCTGTCCCGAAACTATTTTCACGAGAAAGTCGGATCAATTAGAGCCCTTAAAGAAGTTCCTCTTCCCACGCATCATTCACGAATGGAACAAAGAAGGCATAAAAAGTTAGTGGCGTCAGAGGTACCCTCCCCACACACATACACCGTAAAGTGAATCGCGGAGTATAGCTACTGTAGATGGAGATATACGCTGCTTGCGCAACAACTGTTACAGATAAATTGCTGGATGAAGTGTTGTGTTAGTCAAGCAGTTTTGCTCCTATACTTTTACGCAAGGTAATGGGTGAATGGAAAAGTCATAAAATTATCAAAAACTGTGAAAATTAGTAACGTCTCAACACAATGAGCTGAATAACTTTCAGCGTATCATTTTACAGATCTCATTACGGAGATGTATATACGCACTTTGCGCCAGAGCGTAATTATGTATATGTAATTAACATTATAGCTGAAAAAGCTAATTAGCCATATTTAATTACACAGGACAGAAACGTATACGAAAGGACTTCAAAATGTAAATTACACGTGTCGTCCCACGCTAAGGCCGTTACGCAACGAGAGTGGCGCATTTTCAGAAGAGAATACATATTCCGGGTTTCCTGCAAACACAGTTGTACTGCTGTACGGAAAACAGCTGCATATCTCAGGGTGGAAGTGAAACGGCGCTGCAACTGAAAACGTACTCCAAAACTGAAGAACTCGGGACAGTAGAATTCTTTTGTGTGACACGTCTAAACTGCACGTAGATTCGCCGTGATATTTTGGTACTACATGCACGAAGTGCAGTTTTGTGCCCTGCCGTTGGGGTTGTGCCAACAGTTTGACCAAGGCGGCGTAGACACGAGTGATGCAGATCGGGGAGCAAGGCCATCGACAGCGACCTCGGACGAGAATGTCCAGGCGACCGAGGAACTACACTAGTGGCCATTAAAATTGCTACACCACGAAGATAACGTGCTACAGACGCGAACTTTAACCGTCAGGAAGAAGATGGAGTGATATGCAAATTAGTAGCTTTCCAGAGCATTCACACAAGGTTGGCGCCGATGGCGACACCTACAACGTGCTGACATGAGGGAAGTTTCCAACCGATTTCTCATACACAAACAGCACTTGACCGGCGTTGCCTGGTGAAACGTTGTTGTGATGCCTCGTGTAAGGAGGAGAAATGCGTACTATCACGTTTCCGTCTTTGATAAAGGTCTGATAGTAGCCAATGGCGATTGCGATTTATCGTATCGCGACATTGCTGCTCGCGTTGGTCGAGATCCAATGACTGTTAGCAGAATATGGAATCGGTGGGTTCAGGAGGGTAATACGGAACGCCGTGCTGGATCCCAACGGCCTCGTATCACTAGCAGTCGAGATGACAGGCATCTTATCCGCATGGCTGTAACGGATCGTGTAGCCACGTCCCGATCCCTGAGTCAACAGATTTACAAGACAACAACAATCTGCACGAACAGTTCGAGGACGTTTTCAGCAGCATGGACTATCAGCTCGGAAGCCACGGCTGCGGTTACCCTTGATGCTGCATCAGAGACAGGAGCGCCTGCGATGGTGTACTCAACGACGAAACTGGGTGCACGAATGGCAAAACGTCATTTGTTCGGATGAATACAGGTTCTGTTTACAGCATCATGATGGTCACATCCGTTTTTGGCGACTTTGTGGTGAACGCACATTGGAAGCGTGTATTCGTCATCGCCATACTGGCGTATCACCCGGCGTGATCGCATGGGGTGTCATTGGTTACACGTCTCGATCACCTCTTGTTCGCATTGACGTTACATTTTAGATGTATTACGACCAGTGGCTCTACCCTTCATTAGACCCCTGCGAAACTCTACATTTCAGTAGGATAAAGCATGACCGCATGTTGCATGTCCCTTATGGGCCTTTCTGGATACAGAAAATGTTCGACCGCTGCCCTGGCCAGCACATTCTCCAGATTTCTCACCAATTGAAAACGCGTACTCATGGTGGCCGAGCGACTGGCTGGTCACAATACGCCAGTCACTACTCTTGCTGAACTGTGGTATCGTGTTGAAGCTGCATGGGCAGCTGTACCTGTACACGCCATCCGAGCTCTGTTTGACTCAATGCCCAGGTGTATCAAGGCGGTTATTTCGGCCAAAGGTGGTTGTTCTGGGTACTGATTTCTCAGGATCTATGCACCCAAATTGCGTGAAAGTGTAATCACATGTCAGTTCTATTATAATATATTTGTCCAATGAATACCCGTTTATCATCTGCATTTCTTCTTGATGTAGCAATTTTAATGGCCAGTAGTGTGGTTTGCAGCAGTCGCAGATTTTCCGGCGGTGAAGACACTCACACACAGGTTTCCGAATGGCTGCGTCACAAGGAGTGGGATTCTGTCGTCGAGGAATTAAATGTGTTTTAGCACGTCCCAACTGTTGCTTACAGAGAGTTGGCGACTACACTTGGTGTTAAAATTATGAACAACTTCAGTTGGAAAGACCACATAGATAATACTGTGGGGAAGGCGAGCCAAAGGTTGCGTTTCATTGACAGGACACTTAGAAGATGCAACAAGTCCACTAAAGAGACAGCTTACACTACACTCGTTCGTCCTCTGTTAGAATATTGCTACGCGGTGTGGGATCCTTACCAGGTGGGATTGGCGGAGGATGTCGAAAGGGTGCAAAAAAGGGCAGCTCGTTTTGTATTATTACGTAATAGGGGAGGGAATGTGGCAGATATGATATGCGAGTTGTGATGGAAGTCATTAAAGCAAAGGCGTTTTTCGTCGCGGCGAGATCTATTTACGTAATTTGAGTCACCAACTTTCTCTTCCGAATGCGAAAATATTTTGTTGAGCCCAACCTACATAGGTAGGAATGATTATCAAAATAAAAGAGAATTATCAAAAATAAGAGAAATCAGAGCTCGAACAGAAAGGTTTAGGTGTTCGCTTTTCCCGCGCGCTGTTCGGGAGCGGAATGGTAGAGAGATAGTATGATCGTGGTTCGATGAACCGTCTGCCAAGCAGTTAAATGTGAATTGCAGAGTAATCATGTAGATGTAGATGTAGATGTAGATGTAGATCACGTCGGCAACTTTTTCACACGAGTCACAAGTGACCTACACCTATACTACTGCCATCTGTACATGAGCATATTGCCATTCCGTTGCTTTTGTCACCTCAGTGCGCATTGTACAGGCCTAAAGAAAATAGAGATGCAACAGTTCGGAGACACTCATTCCTAGATACAGCCATAAACATTACATATATTCTGCTATCGTTGTTTCCTCGAGCAATATGGTAGAGCACTTGCCCGCGAAAGGCAGAGGTCCCGAGTTCGAGTCTCAGTCGGGCACACAGTTTTAATCTGCCAGGAAGTTTAATATGACATATTAATTGTGCAGGCGTGTGTTGTCGCAACCAGATCATGATTAACATTTTCTTCCTTTGATTTAGAATTTTATAACAATGAGCAGAAAAAAGTTTTTTTTTGCGATTCGCTCTAGCGATTAGTTATCAATGCCTGGAAATTATTCGTTGCATACTTTCAGGTAGGGTTAGTAATAACGACAGCATAACAGGCAATGAAATGACGAACAGACTGGATGGCACATAATACGCCTAGCGAGCCTCTGTCAGTATATCGTTACATGGTAGCCGACAACACGTGATTCACACGCTCGCCTCCGCGGCCTTTGAGGTCTGTTTCGCGGTTTTACTCACGCCGAAAGCTCCGGCGAAGCGAGCACCAAGGTCACCGCAAGCGCCCGACGTTGCCTCAGTCCGGAACAACAAGTCTGGCGTGTACCATCGCTGCCTTTGTTCTCTTACCGGTGACTCGAGGGGGGTACAGACGGAAGTTTTTACTGCCTTCACTGCAGCGTCAATGTGATTGCAAGCGGAGTAACTGAATTTCCGCAATTCGAGTAACTACTTAGCAAAAAGAGGAGAGGTTTTTTTTACGAATCTCACACGTCAGGATTCTTTCTTCTCACAGCAGTAGCTATCTTAGCCTGGGGGAGATACTGTTTTTTTGACAGACTGTAAATATGGCGTGCTACTATTGAACTAAGAAACATTTGCGATGTCAGAACACAAGCGCAGCTGGCTGCGTTTTTTGACTCAGTCTTAATCTACGCGCTGCTATTGTAGCGTACTTTGTAGGATCTTAAATGTTTGCGGCAGATAATTCACGCCAGTTTCATTTTGTAAAAAATAAAATTGCTGAAACGAAGTAAATTAAATTTAAAAGAAAAATATTTAGAAATACCTTTCGTGACGGCCAAAGTACGCGTGGAGTAGAGCTCGGCCTTCGCGGATCTTTGCGGTGCTGGAGCAACGGCAGAGAGCCAAACAGCAAGCCTCAGCGAGTCATTAATTTACCGTAATCCGATCAGTGTTTGATTATCCGCTCACTCTCCTGGAACCACCTGAGGAAAATTAGGCTGAAACGAGATCCCCCCTGCCCGGCATCGAGCTAATTAACTTGCCAAGCCGCAATCAGACTGTTTGTCGCCTGATCTAGTACCACTTACTCTCCGTCAATTTCTTCTTTACTCCATGTAATAAATGCTAAGGAACTACGTTAGTCTCAGCTACACGCTCTCTACTGTGACTAACCATAGGAAGCTGAAACGGCAAAAAAAGAAATTGAAGCATGTATAAAGCTTTGTAGACATTTCACTGCGCTGCACACGGGGAGCCTGTGGAGATGCGACACTGCAGAAGAGCTGTCGCGTGATCAAACACTGAACTGTTGCACATATGAAACACAAGCGTAATTGTCTACTTCTGTTTACTGAGACACAATCATTTTTCATAGCTCAATCGTAACTGGCTTTGGTCTACAAAGGCCAGCTTGAGACGCTACACAGGAAAATAAAAAAGCCTCTCATTAATATCTCAAAACCTATAAAGTTTTGCCGGTCTACTTGTGAATTGCGTAAAGTACTGTTCGTATCTATTGATCATGGACAGCATTTGGTGAACGAAGCCTTCATTACAAACTTTGCCAAACCAAACTTTCTAAAAAAAAAAATTCTGTGAATTATATATGTACAACCAAGCATGCTTTCTCCAAATTTTGCGTCGGATGGATGCGTTCTTTGTATGACAAATCTTTAAGAGTAAAAACCTTAAAATAGGTCAAAGTTACAACAAAAGCTCTATTCATTACATATGAAGGGCTT
The DNA here is from genome assembly GCF_023897955.1 of Schistocerca gregaria. Classification (NCBI taxonomy): domain Eukaryota; kingdom Metazoa; phylum Arthropoda; class Insecta; order Orthoptera; family Acrididae; genus Schistocerca; species Schistocerca gregaria. Next base: position 399,593,721 of record NC_064924.1, on the reverse strand, counting down.
ATTTCATAAGTGGTACAAGTCCATTTTTTGATCATCTTGAGATACAAAGTCCTAAAGTTAAATGAGCACTGAAAAATCTACAGTTGAGATACCAGAAATATTCAAGCATATGGCTTCTTGCTAAAGATGAACCTTTATTTCTGTTTGTTTGGGTCATTAATTTCAAAGCATTATAGGCATAAAAGTGGAGGTAATGGACTTGTACCACTACTGAAATAAGCCCTTCATATAAATATAGATTGTAAATATGTAAAGCAGAGTAAAATCTTAACGTATAATGAAAGGAAAGCAGAAGCGACCCCGCTACGATACATGTTTCTGACAGCTGATGCTGCTGTACTGCGGGCTGCACCTCGCAACATATCGTTCACCAAATGCTCCCCGTGACAAATTATTTTGAACCACACGCTTATTTCATTTGTACTTTACTAATTCGCAACTAGACTGAAAAGGTTTACGGCTTTTAAAATCTAACTACAGACTTTTCTCTTTTTTCCTACGGTAGCGCCTGAAGATGGCATTAGAAATCCGAAACCAGATATGATGTAGAATGTGATTGTGTCGGAAATAGACAGAAGCTCACATTACGTCAGTCAGTCTTCTCTGTGATGGAATGTCGTTTCTTCCTCTAGCATAATTTGTTGGCCACTCAGGCAGAGCAACTCATTTTGGGACGTAAAAGATTAAAAGGATAGAGTGGAGCCTAAAGTTTCGAGTTAGAGAACGTGTAGATGGAAAACGCCGTTCAGCACTTGTTAACTAGATGCACATCAGAAATAAATGTCTTCAGCAACCAACTAGAATCACTGAATATTCTCATAGGCTAGGAAAAAAAATTATACACCGTTGCTTAGTTTCATTCCTGTAGTACATATTAATAACATTTGAAGAAGAGAGAAACAGTGATCGCTTGTAAAATTTCACAAGTATCTAAAGAGGTGGATTGTGATTTACGATGGTTCATTTTAAATAAAACTTTTGTCATACAATAATTACCAGGTACTGTGTGATCCACTGCATGAGTCTACCATTTTAAAGCAGAAATTTAGAGCAGTACGAAAGCGGAAGAAACATGAATCCAATGACAAGGAAACACGGAATGTGAGAGCGTAATGCCAGAAAGAGGTTAGACTCTTGATAACTACACTATAAATTAGGCCACTTGCTGTTTTTTTTTTTTTTTACCGTGATAGAGAGTGCTTGTATCGCGGCAACGAATAAAGCTTTCACAAAACAACAGAACGATCGTGTATTTGTCTTCCTTCTTGCAAAATTTGAACCAATTCGCACAAGTCTGAAACATAGAAGTGATGTGCTCCCAGATAACGTACTTTTTGCACGTAAAAACCAAAAGAAAGATTTTTTTCTTCAAACGGTTAAAACTTTAGTCCAAGGTCCGATTCACCGGTGGACCAAATTTGAAACATCAGACCTGCTCTAATCCAGAGTTATTAAGGGTGACTGTTTTTGCACGTAAAATCCAAACGAGGTTGACTGTTTTTGCACATAAAATCTGAACGGTGTACAAGCAAATGGTAACATTAGCTAAGCATTAAACTGAGCGCAATCAAAATTTTTTGCAAAAGAAATTAATCAATTCGTACAATTTGCCAGGGCGCCAGCTCCGATACGTCGCTCAAACCCTGATACACACTGTAACATCGCTCCAGTAAGAGAGATGTACGTATACCCATACAGGCTAAACCAAAAGCTTGTTACCCTGTGTTCCTAACTCAAATAGGAACCAAGCACCAAGCCTCCATCTCCCCCACCCCCCGCCCACCCCCACCCCCCCACCAGTGTCCACCACCAAACCACATTCTACACGCGACCTTTTCAAATGCATTAACGGTACGCAATGTATACGTATTATGCACTTTCTCGCCCCTGTCACCCTACACTGCTTGGCGTCCCGAGCGGCTGCTACTAATTGTGATCCATCCTGTGTAGATGTCTTTACAGTCGTGGCTGCTCTCCCGCCCCTCTGTCTTTGGCGTCCCGAGCGGCGGTGGCGGCTATGGGTGCCTCACAAAGCTGCAAGTTTCCCGTGGGCCAAACAACGCAGATAATGGACAGGGGCTGACTGAAAGCGTTCATAATGGTACGAGAAGCAGCGATTTTATCTCTTTCTCAAACAATGCAAGCCGTCGAGCGCAATGACGCTAAATAACGCGTTTCACTCAAATAACGCGTTTCACTCACAGTGCGTGGATGGAGTAGTTGAGGCCGAAAGTGGTTCCGTGATGTTACAGGGACTATTTTGTGCCGTGACTTCGGCCTGCTCCTCCAGGTTACCGTGAACATGAGCCACCATGTGTATTTAAACAGTCTCGGCGAACACTTACTGCTCTTTCTTCTACATTTTAGCGATAAGGATTCCATTGACACTCTCATCTACCCAGTCAACAATAGCCGCGTTCATAGGTCTAAATAACTGCGTTTCCGCTTTGTCAAACAGTCAGGAAGGCTATCACGCCTCTACTGGGCCACTAAATCACCTGGTCTTAATCCCCTGTATAATGTCTACGACTATTTGAATTAGTGAGTAAAACGTAGTAGTCAGTATATCCGTAGTTGGGTATCTGTACTGGATCAAATCATCAACGAATGGCTTCAGCTGTATATGAAATACTTGCAGAAACTTGTACTCTCTTCGTCGCCGCATTGAGGCCATATGAATGCTAGAGGCGGTATTACACAGTACTGATGTGATGTCTCCGCCGGCCGAAGTGGCCGTGCGGTTCTAGACGCTGCAGTCTGGAACCGCGTGACCGGTACGGTCGCAGGTTCGAATCCTGCCTCGGGCATGGATGTGTGTGATGTCCTTAGGTTAGTTAGGTTTAACTGGTTCTAAGTTCTAGGGGACTAACCACGTCAGAAGTTGAGTCCCATAGTGCTCAGAGCCATTTGAACCATTTATGATGTCTCCTGTGGGTAACCTACTTTTTGCCTATTACGAGGTGCATTCAAGTTCTAAGGCCTCCGATTCTTTTTCTAATTAACTACTCACCCGAAATCGATGAAACTGGCGTTACTTCTCGACGTAATCGCCCTGCAGACGTACACATTTTTCACAACGCTGACGCCATGATTCCATGGCAGCGGCGAAGGCTTCTTTAGGAGTCTGTTTTGACCACTGGAAAATCGCTGAGGCAATAGCAGCACGGCTGGTGAATGTGCGGCCATGGACAATGTCTTTCATTGTTGGAAAAGCCAAAAGTCACTAGGAGCCAGGTCAGGTGAGTAGGCAGTATGAGGAATCACTTCAAACTTGTTATCACGAAGAAACTGTTGCGAAACGTTAGCTCGATGTGCGGGTGCGTTGTCTTGGTGAAACAACACACGCGCAGCCCTTCCCGGACGTTTTTGTTGCAGTGCAGGAAGGAATTTGTTCTTCAAAACATTTTCGTAGGATGCACCTGTTACCGTAGTGCCCTTTGGAACTACGGTAAGGATTACGCCCTCGCTGTCCCTGAACATGGACACCATTATTTTTTCAGCACTGGCGGTTACCCGAAATTTTATTGTGGCGGTGAATCTGTGTGCTTCCACTGAGCTGACTGGCGCTTTGTTTCTGGATTGAAAAATGGCATCCACGTCTCATCCATTGTCACAACCGACGAAAAAAAAGTCCCATTCGTGCTGTCGTTGCGCGTCAACATTGCTTGGCAACGTGCCACACGGGCAGCCATGTGGTCATCCGTCAGCATTCGTGGCACCCACCTGGACGACCCTCTTAGTATTTTCAGGTCGTCATGCAGGACTGTGTGCGCAGAACCCACAGAAATGCCAACTCTGGAGGCGATCTGTTCAACAGTCATTCGGCGATCCCCCAAAACAATTCTCTCCACTTTCTCGATCATCTCGTCAGACTGGCTTGTGCGAGGCCGAGGTTGTTTCGGTTTGTTGTCACACGATGTTCTGCCTTCATTAAACTCTCGCACCCACGAACGCACTTTCGACACATCCATAACTCCATCACCACATGTCTCCTTCAACTGTCGATGAATTTCAATTGGTTTCACACCACGTAAATTCAGAAAACGAATGATTGCACGCTGTTCAAGTAAGGAAAACGTCGCCATTGTAAGTATTTAAAACAGTTCTCAATCTCGCCGCTGGCTGTAAAATTCCATCTGCCGTACGGTGCTGCCATGTCTGGGACGTATTGGCAATGAACGCGGCCTCATTTTAAAACAATGCGCATGTTTCTATCTCTTTCCAGTCCGGAGAAAAAAAAATCGGAGGCCTTAGAACTTAAATGCACCTCGTATTTCTAAGACGAAGTGGCGATAGTAGAAAGTGATAATCTGTCGAATGTCTACCGTAAAAAAATGAACGCCATAATGCACAACACGAAATATATTGGTAAGAAGTACGCACTCGTCAGAAAAAAAAAAATCGGCTACTTCACAGTGTGTCCCAACAGAAACGATTCATTTTCATGACACATGTATTTGATATACATATTATAGGTACATTACTGTGACCATCGACAGCGTGCAAAAACCAAACACAGATGGCAGGTGGCAACTCTAGCAGCGGAGGGAATATAACGCGAGTGGGGAGGGCACAGACAACAGTGGAATCGTAGTCGTAATGCGGAAACGAAGCAGATTATCTGACATCCAAAATGGCATGATTATAAACTTTCGTGCAAAGGGTGTAAGCATTTCTGAAGTGGATAAGGGTATACAACTGTTCGCATGCCAAGTGGTTAAAGTACACCGCGTATGGCAAAACAGCGATATCCAAACCGGCACTGAGGAAACTGCGGTGCACGATTGACCATAGATGATAGAACAACGGCTGCGGAGATGTATGTGGGCGAACAGACGTACAACTGGTATGCAGATGACCACTAAGATGAACGAAGGGGGCTACCAACAGTGTCTACTTCACGACTGCGAAGCGAAAGTTGCTGTGTATCGGGCTCCATACCAGGTGCCTGATTCATTGGGATGAAGGCTGGAATTTGCACGCCAATACAACTGGATATCCACTGAGCGGCAACAGGTAGCCTTTCCAGATTAATCATGTTTTGTACTCCATCGCGCAAATGGCAATTGGTGTGTATGGCGTGAAATGTCTGAAAGCAAACACTCCGCAATAATTGTCGTTGTTTTATGATCTGATGAACGTTTTCATGGCATTCGGTGTGTGACGTCTTCATTCTGGAAGGCACAATCGATCAACACAAATATATAACTATTCTTGGAACTAGGTCCACCCCCCTACATTCAGTTTTTTTTCCTTAGCACTGGGTCATCTACCAACAGGACAATGCAGAGTATCACACAGTTTGCAGTGTACTGCATGGTTCGAAGAGCACCAGGACGAGTTTACCGTACCCTGTGGACACAGAACTCCCTGGATTAAAACCCAATCGAGAATCTGTGGAACTATTTCGATTGGAATCTTTGCACCATAGCTCCTCAACCAAGAAACCTATGGGAGCTGGTCACGACATTGGAGACGACATGTGTTCACATCCCAGAGAGTACGTTCCTGCACGATCGTGCTGCAGAATGTGGTTATTCAGTATTATGACAGGTGGTCACATTAATGTGACTGGACCATGTAGGAAATATATATCTATAGAACAAGGACACAAACGAGGCATTAGAAATCATTTAACTTCAATGTGGACTCCTTGCATGTCGACACAAAGAGACCTCCTTTCACCCATAGTTCGGAATATGTTCTGTAGTTGATCAGGTGTGATACTGTTAACCACTTCCACCATCCATTAATACAGCTGACACTATGGTCTGATTTTAACCCTGTACACAAGAAACTTAATGAAACCTCGCACAAAGAAGTTAAGTGAATAAGATCAGGTGACCTTAGAGCTTACAAATGTGATGAACCTCTACTGATCCATAGTCCAGGGAATATGTGGTTCAGGTAATCTCGAACAGTGAAAGGAAAATGGGGAGGAGGCCTGTCCTGCCGTTACACAACGGTATTCAGCATTCCATAAGACTCCAGTTGCGGTTCCAGGAAAATCTCAAGTATGTTACCGTTTGCTCTGCAAAAAAGAGTGGCCCATAAATCTTAGTCTTGGTCATACGTTCGGTTTCGGTGTTGTTCTCTCCCATTCTCGCACCACATGAGGACGTAAGGATTGTTGTCGGCCAATATTCAGCAGCAGTGATGCTTCATGAAGCCACATGTGTGAAATGTAACCTCGTCTGAGAAGGAGAGCCGATCGGAGTGGCCAAGCGGTTCTAGGCGCTTCAGTCTGGAACCGCGAGACCGCTACAGTCGCAGGTTCGAATCCTGCCTCGGGCATGGATGTGTGTGATGTCCTTAGGTTAGTTACCTTTAAGTAGTTCTGTGTTCTAGGGGACTGACGACCTCAGAAGTTAAGTCCCATAGGGCTCAGAGCCATTTGAACCATTTTTGAGAAGGAGAGGTTATCTAAGAGGTTTTCGTTTTCTAGGGTCTCTAAGAAGATGATGATTATGGTCATCTTAGGTTTGTGGGGCGCTCAACTGCGTGGTTATCGGCGCCCGTACAAATTCCCAACCTTTGCTCAGCCCAATCTCGCCACTTTCATGAATGATGATGAAACGATGAGGACAACACAAACACCCAGTCGTCACGAGGTAGATTAAAATCCCTGACCCCGCCGGGAATCGAACCCGGGACCCCGTGCTTGGGAAGCGAGAACGCGACCGCGAGACCACGAGCTGTGGGTCTCTATAAGGCCAGTACGATCTTCCTCCCCCAGGTTTTGCATTACCGACGTCTTCTTCAGCGTAAAACGAAGAGTACGTCAGGCTGTGGATCGTGGAATGTTCGACTCATGGCTCAGCCAATGAACAGAAGTGCATCGCCTTCTTTCGACGCTCCCCTCTATGCTCTGAACTGCTTCGTCAGATGTTTGTCGTGTACGACTTCATAACAATAGTAAGGAAAGGTGAACTAGAGAGTGGTGCAGCAACTGACGCCATACAAAAGCAGGGCAGGTACAGAAATGATTAGCGAAGAATTTAACACAGAGCCAGAAGATTTGCTTCTTTTGTTTTTCTTCAAGTGTACGAAGTCTCATTACAGATAATGCACCAAGAATTAAGAGTCCATTTCGTACATTACCAACAAGAATGAGGCTCTCTGAAGGATGAACGAACAATGGTATCCGAGCCGCGACTAGGCGGCGTCTGCATCGCGTCACGTAACGAAGAGGCTCCAAGTGAGAATAGGCTGGGTCGCTGCCGCCGGCCATCCTATATTGGGAAGGCAGACAGCGCTCGTGGTACCGAGCCATTGGAGGCATGGCTCAGCAGGCACACTTCATTGGATCAAGCCTGGATACATCACGACCGTTAACGGCGTCCAATGGAAACTTGCATTTCGGCTGCCAGCTTCGATGCCCGAGGGGTAATACCGATACGTGATACAACAATGTAGATGGTCGTCCAAGACATTCCTAATTAAGCACGCTTCCTCTTCGTCAGACTTTGATGACGATAAGCCTGATATTGGTCCTTGTTGGGGGCTCTTTTCCGTCTCTTCAGCCCCACAGTTAACGCACGTCCACGAATGTTTTATCAACAAGTATCAGAAAACAATGGCTATTATTTCTTCTACAGAGTGTACCTAGAAGGCCTGTGAAAGAAGAACATGAAAATGAATCGTTACTTTTGGAACGTCCTGTATTGAGATAGAGCACGCAGTGTATATTCGTGGAGGATATTACACTACTGGCCATTAAAATTGCTACACCAATAAGAAATGCAGTTGATAAACGGGTATTCATTGAACACATATATTATAATAGAACTGACATGTGATTACATTTTCACGCAATTTGTAATCACAGATCCTGAGAAATCAGTACCCAGAACAACCACCTCTGGCCGTAATATCGGCCTTGATTCGCCTGGGCATTGACTCAAACAGAGCTCGGATGCCGTGTACAGGTACAGCTGCCCATGCAGCTTCAACGCGATACCACAGTTCATCAAGAGTAGCGACTGGCGTATTGTGACGAGCCAGTTGCTCGGCCATCATTGACCAGACGTTTTCAATTGGTGAGAGATCTGGCGAAAGTGCTGGCCAGGGCAGCGGTCGAACATTTTCTGTATCCAGAAAGGCCCATACAGGACCTGCAAAATGCGGTCGTGCATTATCCTGCTGAAATGTATGGTTTCGCAGGGTTAGAATGAAGGGTAGAGTCACGGGTCGTAACACATCTGAAATGTAATGTCCACTGTTCAAAGTGCCGTCAATGCGAACAGGAGGTGACCGGGATGTTAAACAATGGCACCCCATACCATCATGCCGGGTGATGCGTCAGTATGGCGATGACGAATACACTCTTCCAATGTGCGTTCACCACAATGTCGCCAGACACGGATGCGACCATCATGATGCTGTAAACAGAACCCGGATTCATCCGAAAAAATGACGTTCTGCCATTCGTGCACCCAGGTTCGTCGTTGAGTACACCATCGCAGGCGCTCCTGTCTCTGGGGTCTCAAGGGTAACCGCAGCCGTGGCTTCCGAGCTGATAGTCCATGCTGCTGAAAACGTCGTCGAACTGTTCGTGCAGATGGTTGTTGTCTTGCAAATCTGTTGACCCAGGGATCGGGACGTGGCTGCACGATCCGTTACAGCCATGCGGATAAGATGCCTATTATATCGACTGCTACTGATACGAGGCCGTTGGGATCCAGCACGGCGTTCCGTATTACCCTCCTGAACCCACCGATTCCATATTTTGCTAACAGTCATTGGATCTCGACCAACGCGAGCACCAGTGTCGCGATACGATAAACCGCAATCGCGATAGGCTACAACCCGACCTTTATCAAAGTCGGAAACGAGATGGTACGCATTCCTCTTCCTCACACGAGGCATCACAACAACGTTTCACCAGGCAACGCAGGTCAACTGCTGTTTGTGTATGAGAAATCGGTTTGGAACTTTCCTCATATCAGCACGTTGTAGATGTCGCCACCGGCGCCAACCTTGTGAGAATACTTTGAAAAGCTAATCATTTGCCTATCACAACATCTTCTTCCTTTCGGTAAAATTTTTCGTGTGTAGCACGTCATCTTCGTGGTGTTGCAATTTTAATGGCCAGTAATGTATGATCCGCCCCTAGACAACAATGGGCAGCAGCGACGCCTTCGGAGAGTTTCGGCACTGCAAGTGCAGGGAGCGCAGCTACAACGACCGCAGGTGGGCGCAGCTATCGACGTGCGGACGGCACCCGCCGCTCGCCCCCCAGGTGCCTCGCATACGAGCAGTGCGTAGCGTGGCGTGGCGCTCCAAACTGTTCCACCGGCCTCTGGCTTCGCACGACCCGCCGTGCCGGTAACTAGGCCACGTCAGGGTAAGCGGCAGGCGACCCGGAAAACATTATCCTCTGCGACAGCCGTTGCTAACTCGTATCCACGAAGTAAGCGGACGTTGGCTGGGTTTATTAACTGTCTTTAGCGATGGCGGTTGAGGCGGAAATTCCTCCACAATGACGGACATGTATTTTGTCCCCGTCTACAGGTAACGCCCGTAATTCACATGTTAACTGTCCAACCAGTGCCAAAAGCATTTACCTGTAGCTTTTTGCGCTAGGTCGTTCGCAAAGTGAAAATAAGCTGTTCCTTGCTGACTCGCATTTCTACCTCCCCTGCTCTTCAGCAATAAGGAGTCGCGAGCACCTGGTTCGCACATGGGGGAAGAGTTGATAGTTCATACTGATTTTTATGCAGCTTCATTGTAAATGGATTCGTATCCTGCAATGTTTACATAAATATGAGAAACGAAACGCAGACACTGTCTGACCAATAGTATCCGGACACCTAATTAGCGGACCGAGCAAAGGTGGCGCTGTGGTTAGCATACTGGACTTGCATTCGGGAGGACGACGGTTCAAATTCTCGTCCAACCATCCTGATTTAGGTTTTCCGTGATTTCCCTACACCGCTTCAGGAAAATGCCGTGATGGCTCCTTTGAAAGGGCACGGCCGACTTCCTTCCCCATCCTTCCCTACTCCGACGGGACCGATGACCGCGCTGTTTGGTCTCCTCCCCCTAATCAACCAACCAGCACCAAATTAGCGGGCATTAATGTGGTGTGTGTGTCCATCCTTCGCTTTTATGATGTTTTGAACTCTGCTGCGGACGCTTTAAACAAGATTCTTAATGTTCATTGGGAAATGACAGCGCATTCTTCCTCAAGAGCCGAAACTAGAGGTTCTCCTGATATTGAACACTGTGGTCTGGAGAGAAGTCTATGTTCTAAACCATTCCAAAGAACTTCCGCTGGGCTCAGTCCATTTTAGGAATGTTACTGTCCACAAACCAATGCCTCACAGATGGTGCTTTATGTGAAGTTGCATTGTAATGCTGGTACTAATATTCATCGTCTCTCAACAACTGTAATCAGTACACAATGACATAAGATGCGTTCATATGCTTTCATTTTTATCGATTTCTTGAGCGCAATAAGTGGACCACCCTCTAGCCATGGAAAATACCTTGATACCTGAACATCGTCTCTGTACTTCGTTGCTGGCATTATACATGATACCAGGTGACGTTCTCTAGGCATTCACCAAACCCAAACCTTTCTTTAGAATTTAGCCGCGTGGGATTATACATGATACCAGGTGACGTTCTCTAGGCATTCACCAAACCCAAACCTTTCTTTAGGATTTAGCCGCGCGGGATTAGCCGAGTGGTCTAGGGCGTTTCAGTCATGGCCTGTGCGGCTGGTCCTGGCGGAGGTTCGAGTTCTCCCTCGGGCTCGGTTGTGTGTGTTTGTCCTTAGGATAATTTAGGGTAAGTAGTGTGTAAGCTTAGGAACTGATGACATTAGCAGTTAAATCCCATAAGATTTCACACATATTTTTTATTTTTTTAATTTTTTTAAATTTTTTTATTAGGATTTATACAGCGTACAGGGTAATTCATCATTCCAAATCTTTCGTTTCCAGCCATCCACCGCCCAGTGGCGTTACTCTTTACTCTACACGAAACGTTGCTTAGCGCTGACTACAGGAATGTGTAGCTTTTGAGGAGTTACTCGAGCGTTGTACCCAAATCTTTTTAACTCCCTACGCTGCCAGTCTGCTACACGGATAGCTGACAGTAATTTGGAACTCACGTGTGATTACAACCCCCAGCCGTGATTTAATGCCCTTTTTGTAACCCCTCTGCAGTGCTCGATGGTTCCCGTCCGCCAGTAAATGAGATCTGCCTTGTCTTGGTTTAGCTCCCGTTGTTGCTCCGCAGTTCCACTTTACAGACACATCACCAACAGTAATCTTGGGCAGCTTTACAAGTGTTGAAATGTTCCTGATGGGTTTGTCACTCAGGTGAATCCAGTGACTAGTCAGCCACTGAGCTCTCCTGACATTCATATTGCTGTTATTTATCTCTTTACTGACAACACAACATTTCACGCATCCTTTTTCACTGACGGGGCAGCCTCTTGTAGCATCTAGTGGGTAATTACATAGAGGTGACCGGATAGGTTTGATCAGATAGTGTACGTCCACCCACAACCCGGTCTTCTTACACCCATCTCGACCCATCACTGTTTTCCTCACCACAGTCACCTCAATCAAAGATACTGCTGCGATCTCTCGACACACTGGAGGTGGAAAGTATGAAGGATACTTCAGTGAGTCACCTGACAACTTGTATTCTTGACACAGAGTATACTAGAGTACGTTAGTACTTGCAGTCGCTAATGATGATGATGATGATGATGATGATGATGATGATGATGATGATGATGATGATAGTGGCCAACAGAAACAAGGAACTGTCGCCCTTATACATTGCTTGACAATTGCTATGGAACAAATACATTGTTAGAAAGGCGTATTTACATAGAAATATGGACGACCTGAAACACAGCACATAGGTAGCAGAGGTGGTGTGGTACATGTACAGTCAAAAAATGGCACAGATCTCACCACACTGGAAAGCAGGATAACCGACGTAAATAAAGTTCATGTTTCACACACGTCAGACTCCCAACATAAACGTCGATAATGGAATCTCAATAGGGTATATGCCCTCCTTGTGCCCTACTGCATATTTCGTGCTTATTATCCATGGTGGCTACCAAAGGGTTGAGGAGTCCTTGGAGGGTATTATGTAACTTCTCTCAAGGCACTTTTCAGGTCTTTTACTGTTCGGGGATGTTGCTTTCATTGAGAAACACGTCTACCAAGAGTATCCCACGCATGTTCCGTAGAGTTTATATGCTGGGAGAATGCAGGCAGTTCCAAGTCGTGACCTATCGCATCCCCTAGACAGACGGACATGATCCACAATAATCTCCTTGCAATACCGCTGTGCTATAACGGGGCCCCGCCCTGTGTTCGGCCGTTGTGGGTAACGCCTGCACACACATTAATTAGTGGCCAGAGAAATAGTTGCCACACTCAAGCGAGATTCGTCACAGAACATCACACTAGACCAATGTTGCTGACCTCAACCAACGTGCTCCGTCCACCAAGGAACTCTTTCTCAACAACGGAGTCGGCCGCTGTGGCCGAGATGTTCTAGGCGCTTCAGTCGCAGGTTCGAATCCTGCCTGGGGCATGGGTGTGTGTGATGTCCTTAGGTTAGTTAGGTTTCAATAGTTCTAGGTCTAGAGGCTGATTACCTCAGATGTTAAGTCACATAGGGCTTAGAGCCATTTGAACCATTTCTTGACAACGTCGTACCTGGAGTTGGTCGCATTTAACAGGCTTCCGAGCATACGAACCAGCCTGTTTCAATCGCCGTGCAATGGTTCTGGCAGAAACACGTGTATCGGTAGCGGCTGCAAGGTATGCAGCGTTCTCCCTTTGAGTGAGATGTGTGTCCCTTTTAGCCACTAGGGCTACGTGTCAATCATTTTGTGGTGTGGTGGTCTATCTACGACCAGTAGAATACTTTGCGAATCATTTCCAGCTTCAGCACCTTTCTTTTAATCTACAGATAACCCATTTGGACACATCCATTACTATGACCACGGTAGTGGGACTTGACCGCTTCGAGCCGTCTAGCTACTCGTCATGATCGTAAGCATTCAAATGATGTCTTGCAGGCATGTTACCATGCCACGTGGATGTCGCACTAATCGCTTCCACAACAACTGTCGTCAAACAGCGTACTGCTTGAAATGTCGCACGCATACAGACAACCAACAGCTGTATAATGGAATGACGACAGTGAAAATTTGTGACGGACCAGGACTCGAACACGAGTTTGCCGCTTGTCGCGAGCGGTCGCCTTACCATTCAGGCTATCAGAGCACTGCTCACGGCCAGACCCAAACTTCCATATGTCGTCAGTAACCTGCATTCGTACACTCATGAACCAAAACATTAAGATCACCTGCTTAATAGCTTGTCCGTCCGTCTTTGGAACGAAACACATCAGTGATTCTCCGTATTGTCGATCCGACAGTTTGTTGGTAGGTTTGTGGAGGATGTGGCATTAGATGTCTTAGCACAGGACATTTAATTCGTTTAGATAGCGACCCAGATGGTTTCCATAGGATTTGCATCAGGCGAATTTGCTCGCTGAGACATCAACGTGACCTTACTTTGGCCGAGCGGTTCTAGGCACTACAGCCTGGAACCGCGCGACCGCTACGGTCGCAGGTTCGAATCCTGCCTCGGGCATGGACGTGTGTGATGTCCTTAGGTTAGTTAGGTTTAAGTAGTTCTAAGGGACTGATGACCTCAGATGTTAAGTCCCATAGTGTTCAGAGCCATTTGAACAAAATAGACAACGTACAGAAAGCTCCCTTCATGTGTATGAAGTCAAGCGCAAGTAATCTAACCGGATAAATAAAAACTCTTACGAAAAGAATCGCTAATGAAATAAGTTGTAATAAATCTGAAATTAAAATCTTGTGACATATGCTCTTAAATTCATTACTTGTTACATGTGCAAGCTGCGAATTGCCATTTCTTTTAGCTTTAGATAACAATGAAGCAACTTAGTCCGGTATATATCGGTTTTTTTCTTTGCACCAATTTTATTTTACTTCTTAATTTTTCTTTTCTGGTATTTTGAGCTGATAAATCAACTTCACTCCCAGCAGAAGCAGCTGTTATGGGACACACTGCACAAGAGTCAGTTTTTGTATCAGAGCTTTAATTTTCAGTCATATTTTCAACCTGAAACTAACACACAGGATACAATTTATTTTCGTGTCTGAATGAACGGTCATAATAACGATTGACACCCGTATTCATTATGTAATGAAAACCACATTCGTCTAATAAATGACGGGTGACAAGTGTCGCAAAGAAACTTACGTCAACCTTGCCCTAAATATGATATATGTTTCAGCTTTTCCATTATGTAGCTCTTGGTGTCGAATGTATTCCAACAGTATGTGCAACAATAAATCGCTATCACTAATTTGAGAACGTGAGTCTGCTTGCACAAACTGTTCGTGACTGAGCTGCAGGCTACTTACACGTAGAGCCGTCAGGCAGTCCACTCAAATAAAATTAGCTTCAATTTTCTCTATAATGTAGTGAGATAGGATTTCCTTTCAACTTTAAAAGCAATTTCGATATTTTAGCTACGCCTAGTACATAGCAATGTGTCACCTAAAACGAACTAAACGTAAAGTTTTCAGCGACTACATTTTTCGCTGCATACCCTTCAAATTTTATACTGCAGAGTACAGAAAATTATGTATCACAGTAACTGCGACAAATATCGAGAAAACAGACATTTCATCGCCGAGCTGCGATATGAAACTATAATATACGAAAGAAAAAATCTTTGTACATTATTTAGTATTCTCAGAATCGAATGAGAGCTATTGTTCACAATTGTGAGCAAAACGCACAAATGCAAAGCAAGTCGTTTTTAATTTTTTAAAGGAAAAGGAGAACCTCTACCAAAAAACTAATTCCAGGATCTGATGTAGCTTGGCTTCACTAACGTGCAGTATTTTTATACAGTTTAGTGAGCTTTTAATGTTCACAGCAAGAAAAACGGGAAATTCATTTTTCTCATGTACAGCTATCAGCCACTTTGTGGGAACTGCTTGTTACTTTCCTGAGCGGTCTTTTCTCCTGCTTCTGCTCATTCTATACTTTTAACTTTAACAGTACATCAAACGACTGTTTGCTAGCAGGTAAGGGCAGCAGTTGAAATGGACAGTTAATGAAATAAACAAAATGTATCTATCCGCCTGTGACTTAAGTGACAGCTGTTTAGTCTATTTCAATATGGAAGATTTCGCGCCAAATTGTGGCTCATGGACTGCGGCCCAATTTTCATACTGTGTACATTCTATTCCATACCCTGGAGCCGCACCAAGTAGCCCCTCAGTTGTCCTTATAAGGCTGAGCTCATCCGCTTCTAGTCCTGCCACCATGGAAGAACCCCTCGAATGGCCTGGAATCGAACCTGGTCTTATGCATGGTAGCTACATACACAAAGCTCTCACCTACGGAGGCGAAACATCTAGTAAAAAGAATTCAAAATAAAGTAACTTAAAAATTGGTGACAGTACAAGGATCATCGGGATAACATGAAAACACCAGAAGCAGTTTCCAGGATTACGTACATTTTCTTTATTTGTTTAATACAGGACTGCGGATACAGGTTGGTAAAGCAGTTTGCTTTCTTGGCGAGGTGAAAATTAAATGGATAGTTTGACCTGTCTTTAACGAAGTATCAGTCGTGTATCTTTATCGTGAATTTGACTCATTTCGCCGATGCCGATGTCTGGTAACGTGAAAAATGAAAAGTACCAGCATGTCTGCACTCCAATTATCTTTATCGGCCGCCCTGTAAGTAGCAGTTCAGAGGCAATGGAGTACCACCTTCAGTAGTGGACTGTGTCCAGTAAAATAATGCAGTGTTCAAAGCAGTCTTCAGGGTGAGGACAGCGTTATCTTCTCTTTACGTGGAAGCTGACGTAACTACTGATTAGTGCTGTATTATTTGAACTGGTTGACAAAGCCTTCGCTTCTTGGTAGAATATTTTATACCCGTATCTTTGTACGTGATGATAGCGTGACAGCCGAAAATCGGTTTCTAAAAGAAAATAATAAATATTGTAAAGTATTACACCAGTGTCTTCTGTGTTTTCATTCATAATGTAGTCGTATTTATGCTTTGAAATTTTATATGATCAAAGATTTTAAACTATTGCATCTACAATGTATCTCAGTTTTTTTTTTCAAAGATGACAATTGTTAATATTTTATTAAGGACTAGGAAGAGAGGATTCATTTTAGTGAAAAAGCGATGAAAAACGATTTAATCTAGATAAAGAAAGACAAATTTTAAACAATTTCAAGAAGAGAGTGAGTGATAATAACATTACGGCAGTCAGACCAGATAAAGAGAATACTCTTGTCTTAATAAACAATAATGTCTATGTAAATAAAGTGTAGGATTTCCTAACTTCCTTCAACTTTCAACAGATGCGAAAGGACCCCATACAGTATTATAAAGCTAAAGTTAAAAGTGTTATTAAACTGTGTGAACGTATAGTATTTGACTCAACAAATCTTCATGGATAGTTTTGAAAAACAGTTGCTGGAAAATAAGCCACTTTCTTCCAAGGTTGGGTACTGCTTGTGGTATGTTGGGGATATTTTGTGCTTATGAACAGGTTCTACCCTCTAACTTCAACATTCTTCAAGCAGCTAAGTTCTAAACACATCAGTATCAATTTCATAATGAAGTTTGGAGATAACTCCATAAATTATACCTAACCGTAGATATCAGTGATCACTTCCATACTTCCAAGATGTATAAGAACCTACCATCACGTACACTGTAACCCCTGCTAGTTCTCAACATCCAGTGACTCATAAACATGCTGCCTTTCGTTTAACGATACTTCACCTAATATCCATCCCTAGAATGACGACGACTTCCAAACTTAATTAAATACAGTGAGACAAACAGCATTAAACAATGGCTACACTCCTGCCTTGGCGGACTCCACAACGCATTAAAAGCAGAAAGAACAGGTCCCCAGTCTTGTTTACCCTGTTCTTGACCCACAATCTCAAGACCTCAATAAACGGTGCACGATTCGATTCTTAGGAAACTGCTGACTGAGCGTGGCCCGAAAGCTTGGATCCAGGGACATTAAAACATAATTTTAACTTCTCAATACTACAGGGATATAAAAAGTCACTTGTAAGTGAGGCAATAATTTCTGTATGGTTAGTGTGGCAAGGCAATATGAACCCGCTTCAAGGTACACCATAGAAGCTGGAAACTTTAAAAAGAAGACACTATTCTAGCAGGCACCCGCTTAAACAAGATTACTATGTACAATATGAAGTTCTGCGTAACATCCATAAAGGGAGGAAGATGGACAACTTTGCTGTAATGCAAAGTGAAAAACTATGTCAATTTGCCCAGGCTTACTATCGAATGATCAGACACAATTCCCTTACCTGCCACTTCTAACTGCAGTGACTACTCATAATCCCAGCCAGACCATGTCACGAATAACCTCTCCTACACAAGTGCCATATTTTTTCCTTTATTTCAGCTGCTATAATTACATTTCATTTGCATCTGTAGCGAATTTCATTTGCATCTGTAGCAAAAATTTGCATTTTCATCTGATTCCAGACGAAACCTGTAGTTGTACCTGGGTAAGGAATCTGCGATACGTCATGCACGATGGTCCAACTTTTTAGGCGTGAAAATGAAACAAAATGTTTTAACACGTCACAATTTTCCGTTCTCACCCCTACGGGTAGTAGAGAAATCTTATTTTGACAGTATTTCTACACATTCAGTAAGTCATGTCTATACCAAATTTGACTGAAATTGCTTCAGACATTCTTGAGTTATGCTTATATGTTCCCTTCTTCCCTCCACCTTCAGCCACACGTGTGCTATTGGTGTCTTACTGTATACAGTAAGTTTTTTGCAGGTAGCAAGTGATTCGCGCCCAAAGTTGGTAGAAATTGCTTCCCGCGTTACAGAGATATGGTGATATTTAATACCTTTGCACCCCACCTCTAGAGGTGAAACGTCATCGTGACTGCCACCAATGATCATAGCGACCCCAAAAACTATGGATTCGACACTAACATCAATCACTATCGCATAATTGTGCATGTCACGGCTTCTCATCCCCACCTTCCCTCCCTGTGGGAGGTAGACGGGTATTGATCCACAATGCTTCTTTCCAGACAGGATGATAGAAACGTGTACCAACTTTGACTGAAATTGGTCCAATGGTTTAGCAGGAGATGTGGAACGTATAGACACGGAATGATTTGTATAAATATACTAGCTGACATCATTGCCCGGATATTCTTTCTGCCAATTTTCTTTTAGAAAGGGAAACAAAAAAATGAACTGTATTTGTAGTGTAATATGAAAAATTTTGTGTATTTGTGAAAATACCTTTGAATTTATGAAACAGTAGTACAAAGAAATATGCAAAATGTGCAGATGTCTATGTGCAGATGCTTCGCGTGTCTACATACACGATTTTGTAAACGCTGTCATTATAAAACAATCATCGGAGAGACCACTGCAAGGACAGTCGAAACATCGGTGGTCTAGTGTCATATAATAACGTAACCCAATACCTAAAATGATTTTATTTAAATTGACACTGGCTGTAGAGGCTTACATTTTTATTTTCATGGCAAGAAAGTTCCTTTCAGCTGCAAGCTTCCAATTTTATTAATCGCCTAATACTAGAAATCAGACATTTATATTCGGCTGTCATACGGGTTTGAGCAGCGGTTAAGACACTGGGTTCGCATTCAAGAGTGGAAAGGTTCAAATACCCATACGCAAACTAGATATAGGTATTCCGTGATTTCCATAAATCGTTTATATAACGCTAGAAGGATTCCTTTGAAAAGGAGGCGACCAATTTCCTTATCCATCATTGTCCAGCCGGGCTTGTGCTCTAACGATCCCGTTGTCCACGGGACGATGTACCATAATCTTTCTCCCTTCTTTTGTGGTATAGGTCTGAGCGTGTACTTCCTGGTACTCATTTGATTCTTTTCATAGCCAATCGAGCCAGATGGTGCAGTGGGCGAAGTGCGAGATTCTAAGAAGGAAGGTTAACATCCTGCGGACAGTGTCTTTATTAGAGACGGAGCACTTTCTAAGTTGGACAACAATGGGAAGGACACTGAGCATGCCTAGTCACAGAGCCGTTATTGTGTACAAAGATTTATGTGAGAGCTGACAATAGTGTGTTTATTAAGTGGTGTCGTACGTTACATGTAAAGGTTTTACATCTCAGAGTGAAATGCAACAGATGAAGAATGTAGTAACACAGCTTTCAAGAGAAGTGACATCAAGTCTGATCAGTAGTGCAATATCGATCTTGTACACTTTAACACAGGGCACCTGTCGACAAGGTTAAACCGATTTCAGAGGTCATAGATGGCAAAAATGTTCTTGATGCTGTGTGACGTGAGTGTTAAAGCGATTGAAGATGAAAGTGAAAAAGAGGAACAAGAGAGCATGGAAGATATTTACAGTACATGTGAAATATTGTATAATATAGACGGAATGTTTACGTGAGACGAGGGACACAGTGAACGAAAAATTGTTAAGTTTTTTAACCTTACGAACGTAAAACAATATGCACGAAAGAAAATGCGTGAAATGGCCTGCCAAAAAAAGCTGACTAACTTGAACTTACAGTAGCTTGTAGACAGTGTTGTAAACAGTCGCGTTTTTGTAATGTATTTTATAAAGCAGTACAGTGTATTATTTGGAGTAAATGTATTGTTATTGTTTGCTCACCATTTGAGTGCAGTTTATCTAAGTGCTATATTTGGTAAGTTTTTTAAAGTGTTTTTTTCTAATGCTCTTGAAATTTAAATACTATGCAATAGATAGTGTAGTGTAACACTGTACTATGTCATTTTCAAGGTTTCCACGAGTAGTTTATAATGCCACAGCCCATTCTCGATATACCGCGGTTACGCTATAAGGCAAGGGTAAAGCACTGGTCCCTGACATCTGTGTCATATCGGGTTTGTACTGCAACAATAAACACCGTGAAAGCTAACAAAACTTCCCTGAGCTAATAGTAAAATAAATGTTAATTGGTGGCATAATTTTCACCAGGAAGTTATTTTAAATTAATAATTTACTAAGCGTTATTCACTAGCTTCTGGAGTTTTCTCGTTTTCATGTCCATGATAAATGCTAATACGTGGACATTGTAAGTAGCGTAAAACAGAAATCATGTGCATTCTTACGAGGATGATGTCTCCACATCCATCGAGCATATGAGATTGAGCATACGCAACAAACTAGCTAATACTGCACAATAGAGTACTAATTTGAAGTAAGTGGTGGAAACTATATGCTTCCATAAATTTATTGAGGCTGTGCTGCCCACCAAGAAGAAATTAAGAAGTGTAATTTTTAACCTAAGCGGATACTTGCCTTTTATGTACAGAAAAGAAGAAGAGAAAATAAATTCTAACTCCGCGAAAAAAAAAACGCGGGGAGCGTGCAATAGTGGTCGCTCGTTACACCCTAGGATACTAGTATAAGAGGAAAACCGGAGGAGGGTGGTATCCTGCTTCAAGTAGATCCTTGGTTGTCCTTACTAGGTTAAATCAATTTCACTCATCCGTAGAGATGGACCTAAGAGACGAAGGAGGAGGACAAAAACTAAGGTAGTTATGACACTAATTTGCTTTGAATGTTTACTAGACATGCTGATCTTAAGACGTCATTATCTTTGTTCGGGAGATGAACCAACTCGCTATAACATAAATACGTTGGCTTACATAGCGGGTGCCACTCTCATTAAACTCCTCTCGGACGGACAGCTGCGTAATCTTATAAAATACTTAAAATGTCTAAACATCAGAATTTAGTACTTAAGAATTTTCAGTATATTTGTAAAGTGACTGGGCGGTACACCCAGAAGAATTTTAATGAAATTTCCCACATAACGTTTAGAGAGTCTGAGAGTGGAATCAGTCTAGTTATTTATAATTTTGCACATGCAACAATATTTGTCACAGTCGCGTTGAGTAGCAGAAACTTAGGATAGTGTTCTAATAAAATAATTTGTTTGAACTCGTGTTACTCGTACGGACTGGCAGATGGACTTTGGAGTTCATTATTGGCAAGTTATACTTGGTGGTGGCCTTTCGTCAAACAGCAACAGACTGCGCGAGTCGAAAACGCTGCCAGAAAGCTTTTGCGCATGTGCAGCATAGTTCGCCGGTTCGAGGTGTGTCAAGCAGTTAGTGTGCCAATGATTGTCGGGCAACGCCGACGCGAACTGCAGAGTCTCCATACACCCGCGTGCAGCCACGGAGCTCCATCGGAACAGGGAAGATCACCATGTGCGCGTTCCGGGAAGACTCTGCGTCCTGTGGCGGATTAGACAATGGAGAACAGCGGGTGCAGTTTTCATCCGCTATCACAAGGTCAGGCAAGAATTTTGCGTGTTCTTGTCTTCGGCTCTTATAAAGGAAGTACCCCAGTTCGAAAGGAAATTTAAAATTCGGAAATGTCTGTTCTACCACCCATTAAGGTTATTCGTCTGCAAATCTGCATTTGTGCACAATCGGTGTTTGAATGTGCTGCACAAATGTACAGCCCACAAAACAAACCTCACTCAGCGAACGACACTATACACTGGGCAGTTACGACTAACAGGTTCACAAGAGTCATAATAAGATATTACATGTCAGAAAGCTATATATTTGGTAGAAACTATAAATGCTAAAGATTGCGGTACTTGTACAGTCATAATAATGTAAACAGAAGTTGCTATATTGTCGTACGTCCCTCTCTGTCACCGTTGACGTGACGTGAATATGTGGAGTTTGAAGGAAGCGATTAAAGTACAGCGGAATGAAACAGCATGCGAACTTGACATGGGTGATATGTGGACATGCTACATTATTTTCGCTGTATTCGTGTAACAGTAGTCCGGTATCAAAAGGCACAGAGTTCACATCAGATAGTGCAACGGGCATATCCACTTCGTAACCAGATCTGTGTCACGCATTAGTTAATACAGATCTGTATGTTAGCGCAGGAAGTTGGTACAACGCATCACATTGATGACAGCTGGTAAAATTTCGATCGTGACGTTACGTGACATGTGTCGTGTCAGTGTGCAGGCGTGTAAAACCAAGACATCTCGCATAGTTTGTAGTGTCTAAAAAAAAAAAGTACATCCAAACGTTGCCTGTATTTGTCTTTGGTGGCAGTATCTTTTACGAAATATCCTCGCTTAAAAGATATTCAGACATCGATTTTACATAAATGCGGAGTTTTAACAGATAAACGACCTTTCTGGGTGGTAGGACACATACATCGCCGTATTTTAAAATCGGTTTATACGATTTTAGCCGTTCGAACTGCGATACTTCGCTTGTCAGAACAGCGTCCTGTACGTACTTAAAACTCACGACACGAGCAATGGACCAATGTTCGGCCGTACAAGCCATACATAGCTAAATAGCTGAGTCACATTAGCAAGCCAGCCGTGTTCTGTCACACACTAGAAGTGTTGCTGTAATGAATCAGAAGAAGCAAACCCTTCTCTTGCAACATAAGTGAGAAACAAAAATTTTCAGTTTTGCTCGTGTTCAGATTTCTGTCTTTTGGTTTGAAAATGTCATATTCTTTTCTATTCTGCTTCGGTCAATGATTATAGAGTTCATGCGTTGACTTTATCAGCAGCCTCTACTCCCTTCAGTCTTCTTCTTCTTCGCTGTATATGCGTCCTTTCCCGGTTCTCAAATATTTCATTACTTCATCCATCAGTCTCGTTCCTGATCTGCAGAAATTTCTTCGACTTTCTTAATTTGCTTCTATTATTGCTCTTGCCTTTCACTCTTCTCCCATTCTTGCTGTCTGGCGTAGCCGTCTCATGTCTTCCTTTCCCCTCATCTTCTGAACGACATTCGATTATTCCATCAGCCTGTCCATCTCCTGGTTACCAGATATTCTGCAGCTGTGATCAACCTTAACAGGCCTCATACCTTCTTCATTATCTTACGTCCGAATATTATGAGTTTCTGCTTCACATCGGTAATGCATACGACATGTCCTTTCCGTTCATTAGTGTGGCCATCAAGTATTGTCGCTTAATTTTATTTTTGTTGAGATTTTTTAGTCTTAAATATAACCTTCAAACACTAATAGTACTGTAATCGTACTACGGTCAGCTTATTGTTGCTTTACTTAACTTTGTTTACCTCTTTGAAACATGGTCCCAGAGATCTGCGTTTGTCTACTAAATTCGTTTTCATCATTTCAGTTTCAATTGTACTAATATTACCGTATGTTCTTCAGAACATCGTAACCTCCGTCTTTATTTCGATAACGTGCATTCCAACCTCATTTTAACGAGACTACGTATAGGACTCTCTCTTTTGAGCCTTCTTCAGCTGTCAAGTGGCAACACCGCACCACTTTGCTCTCGCTGTAAAGAACCACTGATGGTCCGTCACATTCAACCCAGTGTCAGTTTTTTAAGCACCTTACGATTTGCTGTGTGTTTGTCATCTGCGCTATCCGAGGCCTTAGCAAATACCGCACAGACTCAAGAACTCCTTCAGCTCTTGACTCACCGTAAAAACATGGCGTCGGATATTTCATTTTCGAACGTGGACACCGGTTGTCTCAGAAACTCTTACAGCAAGGTCCGTTAAAAAAGTAGGGTGGTCATTCTGCCTTCTACTATGTTTGTTGCTTCTTTAACTGGCGTTCCACGCTCACTGTCATTATTAATTACAGTTTTACCTACCTAATAACGTCTTTTAGGCCGATAATTGTCTTTTAACCTCGTTTAGGTTTGTACATGTCAGTTAACTTAATGTAGGCTCCCACGCGTCAATTAACTCAAGAACCACGGAGTGCGTTCATTTGAAAACGCTCTTTTTAAGTCGTGATTTGCGCGCTAATGACCTCAGCTCTTTTGCGTCATATGGTCCCAACAAAAAAAGACTTCGTTGCATTCTTTCACACCTCCTTGACTACTTGTCCACTCTCTTGTTTATTTTCAGACATTGCTGCTGCACAGAGTTGCGCTCTACCAACACTGTGGTTATGTTGGTTTCGTTCAAGACATAGTGAATGATACGATTACCAGTAAAGTTGGTACCGTTGGTAAGGGAAAAAACAAAAGGAATGTGTGTGAGGGAAGCTGGGAGCCGACGACTTCTCTTTGTTTTTTGTTTATTTGTTCTGCCTATAATTAGAGGCTCCACGTCGTTCAGCATTAGTCCATTGTGTATTTTATATGCTCACAAAACACAAATTGCATTTATGGGTTATAAATATTAGTTGACCACGTAACTTCTGATCTTTTATGTAACCAAACAATTACTTTTGGTGCAGGTACAGTTTACACACACAAACATAAAAATCCAAATAATTATTGTTGTTATATTGTAATCAATAGAGCGTTCATCATTATGATCAAAGGCAAGAGCCGGCCGGATTGTCGTGCGGTTCTAGGCGCTTCAGTCTGCCTCGGGCATGGATGTGTGTGATGTCCTTACTTAGTTAGATTTAATTAGTTCTAAGTTCTAGGCGACTGATGAACTCAGAAGTTAAGTCGCATAGTGCTCAGAGCCATCAAAGGCAAGAGTCTCCTATTGTTACTGATAAATGCGAGGTTGTTTAGCAATAGCAGAAACATGTTTTATGTAAGCTCGTTCAAGTATTGAAGCGATACTCAATATATTTTTGCTTTGCGTTTTTTTTTTTTCTTTTAAGTTTACTTGCTTTAAGGAAATTGTGTTTTCTAGTGCTATACGGTAAATCTCTATTTTCTTTTTATTTTACTGCAACGTTCCTCTGTTTCACGTATCAACAATTTTCGAACGAAACTTGGTTCAAACACTGGCGTTTTCAATTTTGTTATAAATACTGCTTAATTTTAAGTAACGGACAGGATAACTACGTAGAACGAAAAATGTTCCGTAGGTTATGCGATCCTTTACATATCCTCTACCCAGTTTCTGCATGGTTCACCAGTTCCGATTTCTAGAAGAATCTAGTAATACACTGATCGCATACGCAAACAAAGCGATCAAAATGAGATATCGCCCAACAGGTACGCAACACACTTAACATACAGGTAACGCGACGTCGATCGTAACTGACCAAAGCTACTAAGAAAGTTACCTCATTCTATACTTGCTTACAATAGTCTATCATAGGCTACGGTAGTTTTACATCACCCGCTAAGGCCATCCACTTATTCAAAGTTTAATGTGAATGTAAAACTTTTAATGTGCTACTCAGCAAGGTAGTCCAATTGTTTGGGCGTTAAGAGCGCAATGGTGTTGTACCACTTGTCTGACCGTACTGATGTGGGTTTTCCGTGTATTCCCAGAATAAATCAGACGAAGGAGGTCTTGTAACTTCAACATTATTGTCCAAATGACCTAGTTCTCCGTTTTTAACGAAACTGAGGGCAATGGGACGCTGAACACTACACTTCCTTCATCGTTTCACAGTAAAGTGAGAAAACGCCATGTGGAAGATCCTCTATGGCTAGCATCCGGATTCTTGCCATGATATCACTGAGTGCACTATCTGATCAAAAGCACCTGGACACCCAAAAATCGATATTAATATTGGATGTGCCAACCCTTCGTATTTATGGCGACCTGACCTCCTCTGGAGCACTTTCAATGAGGTGTCTCAATCTCTGTGGAGGAATGACATCCCATTCTTAGTCCGCAACCGAAACCACAGAATGTAGTGATGTAGAACGGTGGAGTCTGGAACGAATTCGGTGGCCTAACTCATCCCAAAGGTGTCCGTTGGGTTTAGGTTGGGGCTCTGGGTAGGCAAGTCCGTTCCAGGGATATTATTGTCCATAAACCACTGCCTCACAGATGGCGCTTCATGACAGGGAGTGCTGGCATGCTGATCCTAACAACCATTACCTTCGAACTGTTCCTCTACTGTTTGGGGTACACTGTTCTTTGAAGTACAAGTCCATAACTTTCTGCTTTTAGCGTTTTCTTAAGCGCACCAAGGCGACCAAACCCTAACCATGTACACCTCCAACCGTAACACTGTCTCTGTACTTCTGTGTGTACACTATATACGATGGCTGGTGACGTTCGCCAGTCATTCACTAAACCCATACCCTTCCGTCGGATTGCCACAGTGTAATCGTGATTCATCACTTCTGATCAGTCGTTTCCAGTTACCCACTGTTCAGTGACGACAATCCTTACACCACCTCAAGAGTCGCTTAGCACTGACTACAGAAATGTGTGGCTTATGAGAAGGTGCTCAACCACTGTACCCCATTCTCTTTAACTCTCCACGCACAGTCACTGTGTTCTCCCAAAATGAAAAGAAAATCTTGAATAAACATTATTATCCCCAGATATTGAATAATAAAATACACGAAAAGCATAAGAAGCACCTAACGTGTAAAAAAATAAAGGTATAATCAAATAATTAGTTGATCTTAAACAAACCATCTCACGAATTAAATCCTCTGAATAAAATCCAGCTGCTGATAGCACTCTGGAACTCTCCTTGTGCTAATTTTGTGCTATTTTTTACAACCACCATCTGCAGTGCTCAATGGTCCCTATCCAATACTCGATGCTCCCCGCCCGTCAGTACATGAGCATCTAGGTGTAGCGGTACCTTCTCATTTACACGTCACCAATAGTCGTCTTGAGCTGCGTTAGAAGGGTAGAAATGTCCCTGATGACTAGTCCAAGTTCAAAGTCACTGTGCTTTCCTGATATAGCCAATCTGTAGGAATCAGCATGGGTTTCGAAAAAGACGGCCGTGTGAAACGAGCTCGCGCTATTCGTCCACGAGACTCAGAGAGCCTTAGACACCGGTTCACAGGTAGATGCCGTGTTTCTTGACTTTCGCAAGGCGTTTGACACAGTTCCCCACAGTCGTTTAATGAACAAAGTAAGAGCATACGGACTATCAGATCAATTGTGTGATTGGATTGAGGAGTTCCTAGATAACAGAACGCAGCATGCCATTCTCAATGGAGAGAAGTCTTCCGAAGTAAGAGTGATTTCAGGTGTGCCGCAGGGGATTGTCATAGGACCGTTGCTATTCACAATATACATAAATGACCTGGTGGATGACATCGGAAGTTCACTGAGGCTTTTTGCAGATGATGCTGTGGTGTATCGAGAGGTTGCAACAATGGAAAATTGTACTGAAATGCAGGAGGATCTGCAGCGAATTGACGCATGGTGCAGGGAATGGCAATTGAATCTCAAGGTAAACCCTCCGCCACACACCGTCAGGTGGCTTGCGGAGTATGGATGTACATGTAGATGTAGATCTGGTATTACTGCTGCTTCTCTGCTGACAGCACGGCACTCCTCGCCTCCTTTTATACTGACGTATCCGACTCTCGTAACATCTGTGGGTCAGTTCCGTTTTACATACGGGTGTTCTGACACTTTTGAGCAGGACTTGTATAATCTGGAGGTGTCGTATTCGAATGCTCTCTTAACCATGGACGTAGATTTTAAATACATTGCTAAATTTTTAATATATTACTATGCTCCATCTACTGTGGCCATGCGTCAGTGGAATGCACCTTGCAGGTCTCCGGGCGAATAAACCATGTCTGTTCAGTCGTCTGTAGACTGTGTGTCTGGAGACAACTGTTCCAGTGCAAGGCCACCTGCAATACTCCGTGGCCGTCTGATGGTGAGATATCGGTCTTCTCGTGGTGTTGTACACTGTGGACACCCCGTACTGTAGCGCCTGGACACGTTTCCTGTCTGCTGGAATCGTTGCTATAATCTTGAGATCACACTTTGTGGCACACGGAGGGCCCGTGCTACTACGTGCTGTGTTTGACCAGCCTCCAGTCACCCTAGTACTCTAACCCTCATAACGTCATTAATATGCGTTCTTTGAGCCATTTTCAACACACAGTCTGCACACTTCCTCGCTGCACCGTACTCTGACATGCACCAACACACCTCTGCGGATGTGGACTGCTGCCTGCGCCACCATGTGAGTCCGCAGCTCTTGGTCGTGCGGTAGCGTTCTCGCTTCCCGCGCCCGGGTTCCCGGGTTCGATTCCCGGCGGGGTCAGGGATTTTCTCTGAATCGTGATAACTGGGTGTTGTGTGCTGTCCTTAGATTAGTTAGATGTAAGTAGTTCTAAGTTCTAGGGGACTGATGACCACAGATGGTAAGTTCCATAGTGCTCAGAGCAATTTGAACCATTTTGAACCACCATGTGACGACCGCAGGTCAAATGCACCGCAAGGTCAAACCCCGAGGTGATTTAAACCCGCAAACCCGCCCACCAGAGCGTTGTTTCACCATGTATCAGCATCATTCTTAATTTATGAACATGAGTGTATATGTCTGTTGTTGCGTTGGATCCAACACCATGCAGGCAGACTCTGAGCGCCGAGTCAAAGCGACCCGTTCCTCGGATTCTCGCAAGTGGTGTACGATTTTGCTGAAACTAGACGTACTAGGGGCGTCCTTGGAAGGAAACAGGAGACAATATTTAGGCCATTTAATGTTTCAGACTTCTGTATCTGCAGCATCTCACAGAAATGTGGCAAACACAAGCTTAATTCTTACGACGTAACGGTAGTGCTCCGAGTGACTAATTCAGATACTATTGCTCTCTGTCACTATTATTGCCTGGCTATCACCGTCTGTGCATGTTACAGACATCAGACCTTAAATACTTTATTTTCTGATGACGCATGGCTGCTTTTATTGGAGATAGGTAAAGTCACAGATCAGTCGATGTTTCAGTTCTGAAAATCTTCATCAGCTGCACCAAGAAATTCTGATGGTATGGAGAATTAATGGAATACCTATTATGCGTCCTATCTTTTTCCCACCAAGCCACTACTTCTGATACGTACTTCAACAATATACTGTAACTTTTTGTTCGAAGCACTGACAACAAATGAAAAGATCTGCGGCTATTTCATGCAGGACATTGCAAGAGCACACAGCACCGAAGCGTTTAAGGTAGAAGTATGAGGCGTTGTTGACTGTACGGATTACCCTCGTAATCCCATGGAGGTATAGTATATTAAGGGGAGTTGTCATGACGTCACAAACTCGAAGCCGTCGTCCGCCATGGTAGTAGGGCCAAACATTGTGGAAGTATTTTGACAAAAAATGCCAGCCTGCATCATTTACAGGTATACCACTCGCTCTGATAATAGCCTGAAGTTTAAAGGAATTACATTTCATTCCTAAGCGAACTCGTTCAAGCGGTATTTCCTTTTATGTACATGAATTTTAGTTGCTCTGGTTACTTTCAGATTTGTGGTTTTATTTCTTTAATTTGGCTTTAGATTTCCTATCAGTACAGCTCGCAGAGCGCCCTTGTTGAACATCGTGGGAAGTAAATATTGCAAATCGTCTAGACATAGCAAAATATTGTGACTTTTCAAGCTTTTCCGGCGGATGTGTTGTAAATAGGCTTCACGGGTTTGCGCCAGATGACGTTGTGCAAATTCCACAATATTTCCTCGGAACAACTGTCCGACATCTTCAGGTGGTTGAACCTTGTTGGTGGCTAGGTAAGACTGACAGTATCCACAAGGTCGACGCTGAGTACGCAGAGCACGACCGCGAAGAGTGCGCAGGCGCGGATATCACGCATGCGCAATGATTTGCAGATAGATGGCGCCATACACAAACCGCCCTCTGCCGAAAATTATGAGCGACCCTGTATGTTTACTAACAGTGCGGTCAGACATCACTCACAAAACAAAAAGACATATTGTGGAATTTGCACAACGTTATTCGGCGGCAAACCCGTGAAGACTACTTATAGCGAAATATTGCCTCAACATTTTCGGGAAGAGGACATAGGTGGAACATCAGTTTCGTCATTTCGTATTAAGGAAAATTCTAGATTAACATCACATACTGCGCTTCTTGTTTATTCGAAACGTAACAAGAAGAAACATTAACGAAGCCAAATGCGTCGTATAATTGGATCAAATAATCATTTAAGATCAGAAAGAAAAATCTGAAAATGCCATCCTGGCACTATGCTATTATTGAAAGCACTGGACTACTTAAATAACTGTTGCATGGACACGACAGAAATTAAGAAAAAGAGGCACTTGGAAACAGGAGTCTGCAAATGTTTAGGGCCTCCTAACATGGCGGTGCCGGCCTTAAAGCAATGGACAGCGTAAGCCTGTAACGCCACCTCCCCCTCTTATACATCTAAGCGTAATACTAATAATTGCAAATCGTGGGAGGCATTTAGCGAGGCTGCATTTGATTATCGTATGCGAGAGCAGACGCGGGTAGCAGATACGTGAGGGCAGCTGACGTTACTGCTCGTACAAATGATATAAAACTTGATCTACAATAAACTACAAATTATTTATTTTCTATTTTCGTCAGTTTAACGCTATTTAATTATTTTAGAAAGTCCACGTTTTATGTTAGCACCGCCACCATCGCTCATCATAGCACAGCTACTGATACGCGTCAGTAGTTCGTAGTCTTACGGTTAGCATTCCTGAACCTCAGTTTTGGCGTCCCTGTTTCGATTACTGACCTCGGGGAATGTGTCATCCCGAACGGCGTGTCCCAGCAAATAAAGTCATACGCACATTTCATTACGTATACTGATATGCGAGCGGAGCTGTGGGTAACAGCCGGAGTACAATGCCTATACAATCCTCCGCTTGTTTAATCCACACTTACATACTAATATTATTAAACGCGAAAGTAACTCTGTCGGTTACTTCTTCAGGACTAAACGGCTGAACCGATTTCGATGAAATTCAGTGTGAACATAGTCTGAATCCTGAGGAAGAACATAGGCTATTTTAAAGAAAGAAAGAGAGAGAGAGAGAGAGAGAGAGAGAGAGAGAGAGAGAGAGAGAGAGAGAGAGAGAGAGAGAGAGAGAAACAAGCCCTAAGAGGTTGAAATAAGGAATGGAACATCGCTTTTTACATCAGTGAACAATAACCGTGTTAAAAATTATTAAATTTGTTGCCGAAGGCAGTCTGCATGCAACAACTCTGTGCGTGGTACGTCGCGTGTTGAGACAGTTGGGCGAGAGCGCAGAACACGAGTTATGTATGCTTACCCGAGCAGGGAGACACTTGAGGACAACTCATATTACAGCACGTACTTTAACCTCATGTCAAACCATGACTCATCACAGCAAAACTACTGATACGTGACTGAATCTCCTGGTAACAGCCAGTACTGTGATGAAGTATTTGATGGTGTGTGCTTCTTCCATTGCCCTGCATAAAGTAATTGTTGGGCTTTCTGTTAGCTTTTACTCGTCTGAAAAAAGATTGCAGTATATTGTTCATTTATCTATCACAAATTACGGCTTGATAGGAAACGATCGAGCCAATAATTCCTGGTGCACTGTTTGCATCAGAAAAAAGACGTTATCAAGATGTTCTTCACCATACACAGCCTTTTGCTGTGTAGAAGAAGAGCAACAGTTTTATGAGTTGGTCAGGTGATTTACTACTGCCGTTCTGTAATGTCTGAGTTTGTGCATAGCTCTGAGAGCACATGCTACTGACACAACCCAGTGTGAAGTGAGAAATGCTCCTGCGTTTTTCCCGGACTTCTTTTTCCAACGCCGCTCCTAACTCGTCCAGTTTGGCTAAAACCGATACGCCACCTGCCAGATTCCGACGAACAACCTGGTGCGCATCCAAGGTTGAGAACCTACTCCCTCCCCCCTCCTTCATTGGTTATGTGGAACACTCTCTACCTAAGGCCAAAAAATATGTTACAATTAAAGTGCAGCTACTCACAGGGACCCAGTGTGACAGCCAGCAAAACTTGGAAGATGTACTAATGTGGAACCGATTTCTTCGCTGGAGAAAAATTAGTGCCAGGTTTGGCCACAAGGTGAAAATCTGGAATTGTGAATGCAATAAATACCTCTTGAAGTCATAGGAACGTCCAAAAGAACAGACACTATGTGGAATCCGCAGCTATGATACATTATGTATAAGTTGAAGGTGGAGGGGGAGGGGGAGAAAGGAAAGGAAAGGGATTACTGATGTCAGCTGCATTGGGACATTACGCGGAATTAGCGGCGACATTCAATTTACGTGTAATGTATCAGAGCTTAGGATTCCGCGTGGTGTCTTCTTTCAATCACTTAATTGATTCACCTATATGGGCAATGCATCCACCTTCTTCACTGAGGATGCACAAATAAGTCCGACGTCCTGTGGGAATTTCAAAGTAGCGAGCATGAAGACATTTGAGAGGGACCGCGGGTAGGTGGCGCTGGAAGGAAATGAAAGTCGGCCTTGAGGCTTGCCGAGATAGTCCCCGCAGTTGCGATAAGACTACGTCCCGGAAGGCGCAGTGGTTAATGCACCTGCCTAATAAGCAGCAGATCCCGGGCTCGAATCCCGGTCTAGTACAAATTGTCGCTCGTCGCCGCTGATTCCGCGTAATGTCCCAATGCAGCTGACATCAGTAATCCCTTCCCTTCCATTTCCTTTCCTTTCTCCGGCCCTCTACCTTCAATTTACCTATAGAAATGTTTGTGCATGTAATGGATTAGAAATGGAATAATGACAGAACAGGTCAAACAAGGGAGAAAGGCGTCATGTTCATTTTATTATTAATCGCCACTTACACAATTTGTTCAAAATGAGCACCGAAAATGTCGACGCGTACAGCGCCGTATTTGAACAGGTGGCCAAAATTGGAACGAATTTTTTTCTAGCGTAAATCAGTGCCGCGTTAACGCCAGGGCTGGTTCTAGAGGGGCGAAACGTACCACGGCCCAGGGAGGCAAAATTTTGGGGGCGCCAAATCTTAAATAATGTGGTTCCAAAGCATGAATACACTTTCGCGCTTCGCTAACGCAAGTTGCAACCCTCTGCCGTGAGAGGGCTCCAAATCATGGCGGTGTGTAACTAATCGTGTCGGTGCGTGGGAAACACCGTGTTGTAACCGAGCTCCTAACCGTCGAAAACTCCGTCCACGCACAGAGCAACTTCTCATTTAGCATGACATAGCCAGACCACACACGAGAGGTGCGACTTATGCAACAGTAGAGTGGCTTGGGTTGATTGTCATCGATCATCCTCCATACAGTCCCGACTTGACCCCATCCGATTTTCATCTATTTCCGCAACTTCACTTGAGATCACCATCGAGGAATTCACTTTGGTAGTAATGCAGCGGTGAAAGCGAAGGTGAAGTTGTGGCTTCGTCAACGAAGTCGAACATTCTACAGTGATCTAGTAAACAAACTGGTCTCTCGTCTATTTTATTTAAAAAAACTTCGTAGATATTTTACACAAAAAATTCGAACGCCTTACTTTTCAACCTGCCCTCGTAACGAACAAATGGAGATGAATGTCAGCATATGATGGTCTAACAGTTCCTATGCAGCAACCTTAAACACCTTTGTAATAAATAAGGAATAAGTGAAATATGTAATGTAAACGTTTCACATCAGTTTCACTGGGTGATGTCCCATACCTGCCTCTGGTCTTAAAGTATTCACGCCAGAAACATGTATGACTCAGAGCGATATGTGAAAACAAGACGTCTTGGATGAATTACTTTGTGAAGAAGGCTGACAATGTCTAAAAACACAAGGAGTTGATGGAAGGGAGGGGGCGGGACAACGCTTCAAATTTTCGCACGGGACAGCAAATTCCTTGCAACCGGCCTATGTTAACGCATTAGCATATCTACCAAGTTTCGCTACCATACGATAACTACAGCCCAGGTTGGACCTCCGTGAGTACCGGCACTCTCATTATGGAAATGAGCGTTTGGCGTCATTGGCCGGGAGGCCCCTTACGGGGCAGGTCTGGCCGCCTTGGTGCAGGTCTTGTTACATTCGACGCCACATTGGGCGACCTGCGCGCCGGATGGGGATGAAATGATGAAGACAACACAACACAACACCCAGGCCCCGAGCGGAGAAAATCCCCGATCGGGAATTAAAACCGGGCCCGTAGGACGGCAATCCGTCGCGCTGACCACTCAGCTATCGGGGCGAACACTGTCATTATAACCACCCGGTATGTGGGCGTAATGGGGGCGAACTAATGTATGTCATGAATCGGATACGTTGCAGTTAGCTTTCTTAAAAGGTTTCAGTCCGAATGCTCTTGTTAGAATCTGCTAGAATAGATAATACACTGATGATCAAAACAAACTGGTACACTTGCTTAACATCGTGGAGGGCCCCCGCGACCACGCAGAAGTGCAGCAACACGACGTGGCATGGACTCGACTAACGTCTGAAGTAGTGCTGGAGGGAACTGACACCGTGCATCCTGCAGGGCTCTCCATAAATCCGTAAGAGTACGAAGGAGTGGAGATCTCTTCTGAACAGCACGTTACGAGGCATCCCAGATATCGTCAATAATGTTCATGTCTGGAGAGCTTGGTAGCCATCGGAAGTGTTTAAACTCAGAAGGGTGTTCCTGGAGCCACTCTGTAGCAATTATGGACGTGTGGGATGTTGCATTGTCCTGTTTGAGTTGCCCAAGTCCGTCGGAATGCACAATGTGATGCAGGTGATCAGACAGGATGCTTACGTACGTGTCACCTGTCAGAGTCGTATCTAGACGCATCAGGGGTTCGACATGACTCCAACTGCACACGCCCCACACCATTACATAGCCTCCACCAGCTTGAACAGTCCCCCTGCTGACATGCAGGGTCAGTGGTTCAAATGGCCCTGAGCGCTATGGGACTTAACATCTCAAGTCATCAGTCACCTAGAACTTCTAGGTAACCTAAGGACGTCACAAACATCCATGCCCGAAGCAGGATTCGAACCTGCAACCGTAGCGGTTGCTCGGTTCCAGACTGAAGCGCCTAGAACCGCTCGCACCGGCCGGCTGCAGGGTCAATGGATTCATGAGATTGTCTTCATACCCGTACAACGCCCATCCGCTCGATACAATTTGAAACAAGACTCGTCCGACCACGCAACATGTTTCCAGTCATCAGCAGTCCAGTGTCGGTGTTGACGGACCCAGCCGAGGTGTAAAAGTGTATGTTGTGGATTCATCAACGATACACGAGTAGGCTTTGGCTCCGAAAGCCCATATCGATGATATTTCGTTGAATGGTTAGCACGCTGACACTTATCGATGGCCCAGCATTGAAATCTGCAGACATCTGCGGAAGGGTTGCATTTCTGTCACTTGAACGATTCTCTTCAATCGTCGTTGGTCCCTTTCTTGCAGGACTTTTTTCCGGCCGCAGCGATGTCGGGGATTAGATGTTTTACAGGATTCCTGATATTCACGGTACACGTGAAATGCTGGTACGGGAAAATCTCCAATTCATCCCTACCTCGGAGAGGCTGCGTCCCATTGCTCGTGCGCCGACTGTAGCACCTCGTTCAAAGTCGCTTAAATCTTGATAACGTGCCACTGTAGCAGCAGTAACGAATCTAACAACTGCGCCAGACACGTGTTGTTGTTTATAAGCGTTGCCGACTGCAGCGCCGTATTCTTCCTGCGTACATATATCTGTATTTCAATGCTCAAGCCTATACCAGTTTTTTTGTGCTTATGTCTATAATAGACGCACTTCAGAAAAAATGTGATTATTAGTTTATTAAATTCCGTAGGAAGTTTGATAACTCTTAATGCTGGCTGCTACTACGAAATGCTTCGGTAATAATGTGTTGAACGCTGATAGCGTATATACAAGTAAACAAGATTTCGCAGAGGTGCCAATGGAGACGAGCCAGCGGCCAGCACAATAGCGTTCCTGCGTCCGCGCAGCTGCGGCGGATCGAACGCGCGCGCCCGGACGTCACCTGCGGACCCCAGCGGCGTAACCGCCGACGTGGACGGCTGTCAACACTCGTTCCCAAATTTGGGGCCCTCTCACGCGCTCTGTCAACACTCTCCTGCCTCCTACGCTGTCATTCACTGGTTCAGCTGAAGATGAAGTAAAATTCTGAACGTGTAGATTTACTCACAGGCGTCTTCATAACAATGATAGTAGTGAACATTGTAGGATACATACAATAGGTCATACCTAAAACCTGTTTCTCTAAAAATAGTGAAGATGTAAATTAAATGGTTTGAAATACTGACATTACGGTTCTAAAACTAGTTTCAGAATTTTCTTACTCCCTTGGACTTGTAATTTAAGTAATCTGCTTTCTGCCCCACAGCTCGTAAGCTGTACATACGAAATACATGAAATGTATTCGCAGCTGCGAATACGCACAACAATCAGCTGTGTAATGGAACGACTTGTGCCGGACCGGGACTCGAACCCGAATTTCCCACTTTACGCGAGTTGTCGGCCTTAAGCGCTTCGGCTATCTGTGCAACGACTCACGGCCAGACCCGAACTTCTATATGTCTTCGTTCCTCCGTCACAAACAGTACTCGTACACACATTATATAATTCCCGTTCAGGGGAGGACTTTTTAATTAAGCGTCGCTGCCTGGTATCGGCGGATAAATACGATATTGCAGTGCATGCATGTCCTAAGGAATATTGCATTTTCTTTTTAATAACGCAGGCACTGAGTATCGTAATTCATAGATCACCGGTAAGAATTAACAATAAATACTTCCTTATTACAAGCAGTTCGGAGTCCACAGACCATAAGCAGGCATCTTAAGGCTTTTAAAACAACTTAAAAGGGCGATAAAAAAACCTGCAGTGTCAAATGGCATAAGATGCATCATAAGTTACTGTCGTCAAAAGGTAAAAACTATTACATTACCAATAATAAAATGTACCAAACACTGTAAATTTAGATTCAGCAGCCGGCCGGGGTGGCCGAGCGGTTCTAGGCGTTTCAGTTTGGAATCGCGCGACCGTTACGGTCGCAGGTTCGAATCCTGCCTCGGACATGGATGTGTGTGATGTCCTTAGGTTAGTTAGGTTTAATTAGTTCAAAGTTCTAGGCGACTAATGACTGCAGAAGTTAAGTCGCATAGTGCTAAGAGCCATTTAACCTTTTTTTAGTTTTATTCAGTATATACAGTCAGGTTCCCAAATTTCGTGTAGAAGTATTCTCCATACAGACGAGTAAACCAGCGTTAAATTACTAAACAAAATTTGCAAATCTTGGAAATCAGACAGCGTACTAGACGGAATACACGCTAGATAATAAAAAAGAAAGTGATCTATTCGCATATGAAATCCTCTGTCTTACTTGGGGCAGAATATAACTTCCTGCAACAAACTCGAAGATGCTTTTAGTGTATTTCAGAAGATGTAACTCATCGTTTGGTTACCATATAGCCCTAAATATTTAGTATTTTATTGTCGCTTTTGTTGACGAATTTTGCACTTTTTTTTCTAAGCTGTCAGCCGGATAACATCTTCGTTGTCTGTGAACGTTTCTACAAGTTTCTGCTAACAAATATGACTAGTAGGGAACTCGTAGAAACATCAATTGGACACGCCCAACAACCCGGCAAGATGTCATCACTGGTTTTAAGTATTTTAGAGGGTGGACTAAATTGCGACTTGGCTTCCACCTCCGCTCACTGAATATGGGCTGCGTGATATAACTGTTCGAAATTGGTGTTGGCGGCAGCGTACCCAAAGATGCAGACCGATGGAATTTCGAAATGTAAAATGCGCATCTCGATCTGGCAATCGGTCTGTGCTGTGTAATTAGTTGAAATTTTCTGACTTCTTCTGCGAATGGCTGCAGGTTGAAATTTGTAACCAAGTCATGCCAATGGCGGATAGGTGCCAATTCGAAATGTTGCGTGTCTCCCACAAAAGGCAGAAAAATGAAACTGTAAATACATTTGCAGTCTGCATAAATATGTGCACTGCCATGACAAGAAAGTATGGGAACACATTTTGTTTGACAATTAATTTTATAGATTATAATTTATGCAGAGCACGACGCCAACATGGTGAGGGCGGGATGGCAAAAGACAAAAGCAAACAGCCAGGCATTGCCTAGAAGTCCTCGAAAAAAATTGAAGGCCGCTTATTCGTTTATTAGTACAGACATTATAAATGTTAACATATGCAGTATTTGGTTTAGAATCATTACACAAAATTTTAGACAGAAAATAGTTTTTACAAAGGGGTATTATGAAGCCATTCTTAAATTTTAACACCAGTCACCTCTCTTCGTTTTAAAACAGGTGTCGAAGACCTCACTAGCGTTCCTTACACGCTACAGCATTGTATACCAAATTTGTAGAGGTTGAATAAAAATCTGAAAAGACGATGGTGTTCAAAATGGTTTAAATGGCTCTGAGCACTATGGAACTTAACATCTTAGGTCATCAGTCCCCTAGAACTTAGAACTACTTACACCTAATTAACCTAAGGACATCACACACATCCATGCCCGAGGTAGGATTCGAACCTGCGACCGTAGTAGTCCCGCGGTTCCGGACTGCAGCGCCTACAACCGCACGGCCACCGCTGCCGGCAACGATTGTGTTCGAGCGGCTAAAATCAATATGTCTCTGACATTTGGTAGTGAGAACCGTGTCATATTGCTTTTGCACTTCCGCGTGATAAGAACGCAACCGTTCTGTTATGTTTTTACACTATTGGCCATTAAAATTGCTACACCAAGAAGAAATGCAGATGATAAACGAGTATTCATTGGACAAATATAATATAACTGACACGTAATTAAATTTTGCAGGCCGGAGTGGCCGAGCGGTTCTAGACGCTACAGTCTGGAACCGCGCAACCGCTAGGTCGCAGGTTCGATTCCTGCCTCGGGCATGGATGTGTGTGTTGTTCTTATGATAGTTAGGAGACTGATGACCTCAGAAGTTAAGTCCCATAGTGCTCAGAGCCATTTGAACCATTTAATTACATTTTCACGCAATTTGGGTGCATAGATCCTGAGCAATCAGTACCCAGAACAACCACCTCTGGCTATAATAACGGCCTTGATACTCCTGGGCATTGAGTCAAACAGAGCTTGGAAGGCGTGTACAGGCACAACTGCCCATGCAGCTTCAACACGATACCACAGTTCATCAAGAGTAGTGACGAATATTGTCACGAGCCAGTTGCTGGGCCACCATTGATCAGACGTTTTCAATAGGTGAGAGATCTGGAGAATGTGCCGGCCAGGGCAGCAGTAGAACATTTTCAGTAACCGGAAAGGCCCGTACAGGAGCTGCAATATGCGGTCGTGCATTATCCTGCTGAAATGTAGGATTTCGCTGGGATCGAATGAAGGGTAGAGCCACGGGTCGTAACACATCTGAAATGTAACGTTCACTGTTCAAAGTGACGTCAATGCGAAAAAGAAGTGACCGAGACGTGTAACCAATAGCACCCTATACCATCACGTCGGGTGATACGCCAGTATGGCGATGTCGAATATACGCTTCCAATGTGCGATCACCGCGATGTCGCCAAACACGGAAGCGACCATCATGATGCTGTAAACAAAACCTGGATTCATCCGAAAAAATGACGTTTTGCCATTCGTGCACCCAGGTTCGTCGTTAAGTATACCATCGCAGGCGTTCCTGTTTGTGATGCAGGGTCAAGGGTAACCGCAGCCATGGTCTCCGAGCTGATAGTCCATGCTGCTCCATACGTCGTCGAACTGTTCGTGCAGATTGTTGTTGTCTTGTAAATCTGTTGACTCAGGGATCGAGACGTGGCTGCACGATCCGTTACAGCCATGCGGATAAGATGCCTGTCATCTCGACTGCTAGTGATACGAGGCCGTTGGGATCCAGCACGGAGTTCCGTATTACCCTCCTGAACCCACCGTTTCCATATTCTGCTAAAAGTCATTGGATCTCGAACAACGCGAGCAGCAATGTCGCGATACGATAAACCGCAATCGCGATAGGCTACAATCCGACATTTATCAAAGTCGGAAACGTGATTGTACGCATTTCTCCTCCTTACTCGAGGCATGACAACAACGTTTCATCAGGCAACGCCGGTCAACTGCTGTTTGTGTATGAGAAATCGTTTGGAAACCTTCCTCATGTCAGCACGTTGTAGGTGTCGCCACCGGAGTCAGCATTGTGTGAATGCTCTGAAAAGCTAATCATTTGCATATCACAGCATCTTCTTCCTGTCGGTTAAATTTCTTCGTGGTGAGCAATTTTAATGGCTAGTAGTGTAATTTGATTAACGTTTAGAGGTCGCGTAAACAGTAATTACACGAACTACAGTTTTTAGCTTGGCCTCGACCCTCGGTAAGATGTACAGTGTCAGGCATCTGGTGTTTCTAGGACGCACACGTGCTCGCCGCTTGTGGCCTGCGCTATATAAAGAACGGCTCTGGTCTCTCCGCGTTCCGCCTCGCTGTTCCGGTATAAGGACACGCGCAGATGGCCTTGTGGTGAATGACGTCATTCGCCCGCTGCTTCCTTCCTCCTGAATTTTCCGGGAGCGTAAAGACGCTCTGGAAGTACGCCGTCTGCAGCAAAATGGCTGTCTCCCCACACCCCGTGGTGAGAGCGCCATTACTAAATGAGGCGGGACCTGCGCTCTCAGTAGCGGCCCCTCAAATGTGTTTTAAACAGCCACTCTAGACTGCCAACAATGTCTTCCTCAGCTCGTATTCACGACACTACGCTATCTGAGGTATAACACTTCACACCATCTTGGTACATTTATGCCACTGTCTTGCAGTACTTTAGTGCTCTCCACATCTCTAAAATACTGTCATAAATTGTAATAAAGTGGTGGTGTTGAATCACTAGTTCGCATCTAACCACTGTGGCATTCTTGTGTGTTTGCGTGACACGTATTAAAATAGAGCGATAGAGCCCTCCTGGGTTTTTTTTCCAGTATAATGTTACAAGTATCGTGTGGATAGCTATGATGGATCCTTGAGCAATGAATATTGTGTTTGTGTTGTTCATGACGACTGTGGAAAGACGGAAAAAATTAACCCAAAGGTGTCGACATACATTTCTCTCAAATAACCTCATCAAGATAGCTAAGCACAACGTCTCCATTCTGCAGATGAACCATTATCACTAAAACATATTCTGAAAGAGTACGCGGTCATATTTGACGATTACCTCACTTTTTACGAGGAAAGATTATCGCCGCCTGGGATTAGCCGAGCGGTCTGGGGCGCTGCAGTCATGGACTGAGCGGCTAGTCTCGGCGGAGGTTCGAGGTCTCCCTCGGGCTTTGGTGTGTGTGTGTTTGTCCTTACGATAACTTAGGTTAAGTAATGTGTAAGCTTAGGGACTGATGACCTTAGCAGTTAAGTCCCGTAAGATTTCACACACATTTGAACTTCTTTTTTTTGGTTATCCTGCAGGAAGCTAAAATTTTTCTTTGAACTTTATTCTCAAACCATTTTCGAAAGCACATAATTTCCTTATTAGTGCTGAACAATTAAAGAAAACCTTATGGCGGTAACGAAGGCTGAAACTATAAGCATGATCATTCTATTGGTTTTAAGAACATTATTTTTATTGTATGACATTTATACACTCAATTTACCATACTAGTAAAATTTTGGAAATAAAAAAACGTATATGTACATTTTTACCTTTCTTTTTTGCGTAACTTCTCTTTCATCATACAGCATTGGTAATGGGAGTACTTCTCTTTCATCATACAGCATTGGTAATGGGAGTACAGGTTTACGAAAGCAGTCTGTGAATAAAGTTTGAAGAGACATTGTATATCTTCTATGGGTCACCTGGCCCTACAAAATGTATTATACATCTGCGGACCCATAACGTGGAAACGCCTCCTGATATACTTTTCCTCACTATTGCTAATGACACTAAGGGTAACTTTTCGCATAAATTTTGCATAATACAAGAAAGAGATGACTCTTCAATTATAATAGAAACTATGACCTTGTATACAAATACAGTTTCTGGCACTACAGTAGGTTTTTGATCAGGTATCGTGTTACCGGAACGCCTTGAAAATTTCTTCGTAGTCACAGAGAAAAAGGAGCAGTGTTAGAAAAATTGTGAAGTTCCGGTTCACGTAACAGAGACCAGAGAAAGACGAAAACCTAGGGAGATGGCGCAGTGATCCCGACATCGTAATCGCATTCGGAAGGAGTGGGTTTCTGTTGCGTCTGGTCATTGTGGTTGACTTTTATGCGCAGTTCCTTTCAATACCCCACACAAGTGCCGGTGCGGCTTTTTAAACATGTTGCGATCACTTCTTTCCTTACACTGCATCTGAATAAAAACCTCTGTCGCCAGTGAACTCGACAAGACATTAAACTTTAGCCTGATTGAATGAGTGAGATGGAAATGCAGTTGTCGATTATTGTCTCGTCTTTCTCTCCCGTTCCCCTCCCTCTATCATAATCCCTCCGCCCCCCTCCCTCTCTCTCTCTCTCTCTCTCTCTCTCTCTCTCTCTCTCTCTCTCTCTCTCTCTCTCCCTCCCTCTCTCTCTTCCGCGAAATAGCCAAAAAGCCAAACAATACGACTCATTAAAGTTGGTGCTGAAAATAATGACTGAAATAGCAAACAGAGTTCCCATTTGAAAGATATAATAAATGTCTTCTCTGACCTACAAAGTCTCTCGTGGACATCATTCTTGGGTAGTTTGCTTGTAATTCGGCGGCGTTTGTGCTGTTTATTTAGCTTTTTGACGTTATCAAAAAAAACTCTAGTTCCAAAACAAGGCGGTTCCTTCAACTAACATCATACCTCGTACCTCACAGTTCCAGGAAATATCTCATTGCTAAATTTATGTTCCAAACACGCGACAACATGCAACAGTTTAAACGCTTGATCCAGCTGTAGAATCCGCGCTTTAACTTTGTCTGCTTTGTATCAGCGTAGCCTGCCATCAAGTCTATTCTGAGTTACAGAAATGGCTTCACAGAGCGCAAACGGCGTCGTAGGGAATAAAATTGCCTTTTGCGAACTGATACCGAAACGAGAGACTAGCTGTGCTGCTCTACTTTACGAATGTGAAAAATGTATTCGACATATGCCTAACATTACAGTGTCTCTCAGTTTCCCGAATCATGAGTTCTTTGCATTACATTAATTGGACCGTTCAGCTGTTGTTGGCGATAACTCTGATTTTCTTGCCACTCAGCTCATCCATTCATAAGTAAGCCTTACAAAAAAAAAAGTATCTGCAGACGTATTGCACGTGTTCATCTGGCATCTGTGACAAAAATGCTTTATGTCGACTGTTCATGCCAATATCGTTTCGTCTTTCAATTTCCCATAAATGCAGACAAAATAAAAATTTGCCTTCGTTAAGATCTCACCAAAAGAGGAAATTCGTAGTGATATTCAGTATTCCAGGGAAGCGTGGGGGGTAAAAATCGTATAGGGAGACCAAGAGATGAATACACTGAACAGATTCAGAAGGATTTTGGTTGCAGTAGTTACTGAGAGATGAAGAAGCTTGCACAGGATAGAGTAGCATGGATAGCTGCATCAAACCAGTCTCTGGACTGAAGCCCACAACAACACATTTATCAGGGTAAAAGGAAATTCATTTCAGGATCGGACACTTGATTACGCACAGACTACCATAGCTATATGTAGTATTGACGTCGCGCAACAGTATCTGAGTTGGCCAGTCGACACGTTATCGGTACTTTATAATGTCTCAGTTTACGTTTGTGCACAGCTCTGCGAGCAAGTCTTACTGATACACCAGTATGAAGTGCTAAAAGGCGCAACGATTATCTGGCAGTTCTGTTAACTCATCTAATTTATTCTCGTCTAGAAGCGCTCCACCACATGATAGACTCCGAGCAACGGGCCGAAGCGTATTTGGCTCCCGCTCAACGTCGAACACAGCGGCTGCATCCTGCATGAGACACCGTATATATCGAATGATGGAATGGAACTCCAATCTCCAAAATACTGCACGCCATTCTGAAATAATGACGACCCATAAACTCCTCCACACGGCTTCTCCGTTTAATCTTTCGTATTTTTATTTTCACTAATTCCTCAATTTCTTTCGATGTCACACTGCACGTTCCCTATGAGAAGAAAATGATTCATGACCTACGGTCCGTTATCTCGTGTTCGCAGAAGTGCTCTGTTCCCTTACTCGCTGTTGACAGAGCGCCAAGAAACAGTTACACCTCTCGAACTTGAGCCGCTGTTGACACAACACGATACCCTCACAATTTTCGTGTCTGTGTTCCTCTACTTTCGTAGCAGCAGTTATGGAATATTAACAGAGCAAAGCAAGTTTCGACGCAGTATTACCATACTGCTTATAAGACCAGGTTTCTGTGTTTTCTAAATGAAATAATTATAATGCGGGAGAAACTATGTAAGCTCTTATCTTTTCTTCGGATGTTGGTAATTTCTAGTTTATCGCGATTATGGCCTTTCTTTCGAACTAGACGGTAGGAGCATCGTTATCTTCCTCTGCAGTTGATGTATACATGATCTCGGAAATTTTACTATACCAGCTGG
This sequence comes from Schistocerca gregaria, assembly GCF_023897955.1. Lineage (NCBI taxonomy): Eukaryota > Metazoa > Arthropoda > Insecta > Orthoptera > Acrididae > Schistocerca > Schistocerca gregaria. The sequence goes on along the minus strand of NC_064924.1, from coordinate 399,549,416 downwards.
CCGGAGTGGCCGAGCGGTTCTAGGTGATACAGTCTGGACCCGCGCGACCGCTATGGTCGCAGGTTCGAGTCCTGCCTCAGCCATGGATGTGTGTGATGTCCTTAGGTTAGTTAGGTTTAAGTAGTTTTATGTTCTAGGGGACTGATGGCCTCAGAAGTTAAGTCCCAATAGTACTCAGAGCCATTTGAACCATTTGACAATATGAGGTAATACTGCCACAATCCACATAAGACTTTGAAATATGTTCAGGAAGGACATACTGCTAAAACTCTATAAGACATTGACAGTATTTAAGTATACAGAAGCTGGGTCTCCGTAAAAAAGGAAAATTGAAAGTACTGTGAACTTAAGTTCTTGCAGAAAAATGGGAGGGTTTCACTGTATTAGACAAGTATGGTAAGAAGATACGAGTTTGGTAAACATAATATAAATGATAAATTACAGCAATATAGAGAAAAGTTGCAATACCACTTTAAATGAATTCTTGGCGACATATTACTTCAACAAACAATGCAGTGTCATTCAGAAGGGAAGAAGGAGGTAGGGAGATTACCCAGATGACTCGAAATCTAAAACTGGAGCAGTAGCACCTAAATTCATTGCACAGTTGACGACAATGAGGAGGACGAAATTGATCTACATCTACATCAACATTTATACTCCGCGAGCGGAGGGCACTTTACTTGCCACTGTCATTACCTCCCTTTCCTGTTCCAGTCGCGTATGGTTCGCGGGATGAACGACTGTCTGAAAGCCTCCGTGCGCGCTCGAATCTCTCTAATTTTACATTCGTGATCTCCTCGGGAGGTATAAGTAGGGGGAAGCAATATATTCGATACCTCATCCAGAAACGCACCCTCTCGAAACCTGGCGAGCAAGCTACGCCGCGATGCAGAGCGCCTCTCTTGCAGAGTCTGTCACTTGAGTTTGTTAAACATCTGCGTAACACTATCACGCTTACCAAATAACCCTGTGACGAAACGCGCCGCTCTTCTTTGGATCTTCTCTATCTCCTCCGTCTACCCGATCTGGTACGGATCCCACACTGATGAGCAATACTCAAGTATAGGTCAACGAGTGTTTTGTAAGCCACCTTCTTTGTTGATGGACTACATTTTCTAAGGTCTCTCCCAACGAATCTCAACCTGGTACCCGCCTTACCAACAATTAATTTTATATGATCATTCCACTTCAAATCGTTCCGCACGCATACTCCCAGATATTTTACAGAAGTAACTGCTACCAGTGTTTGTTCCGCTATCATATAATCATACAATAAAGGATCCTTCTTTCTATGTATTCGCAATACATTACATTTGTCTATGTTAAGGATCAGTTGCCACTCCCTGCACCAGGTGCCTATCCGCTGCAGATCTTCCTGCATTTTGCTACAATTTTATAATGCTGCAACTTCTCTGAATACTACAGCATCATCAGCGAAAAGCTACATGGAACTTCCGGCTATATCTCCTAGGTCATTTATATATATTGTGAAAAGCAATGGTCCCATAACACTCCCCTGTGGCATGCCAGAGATTACTTTAACGTCTGTAGACGTCTCTCCATTGATAACAACATGCTGTGTTCTGTTTGCTAAAAACTCTTCAATCCAGCCACACAGCTGGTCTGATATTCCGTAGGCTCTTACTTTGTTTATCAGGCGACAGTGCGGAACTGTATCGAACGCCTTCCGGAAGTGAAGAAAAATAGCATCTACCTGGGAGCCTGTATCTAATATTTTCTGGATCTCATGAACAAATAAAGCGAGTTGGGTCTCACACGATCGCTGTTTCCGGAATCCATGTTTATTCCTACATAGTAGATTCTGGGTTTCCAAAAACGACATAATACTCGAGCAAAAAACATGTTCTAAAATTCTACAACAGATAGACGTCAGAGATATAGGTCTATAGTTTTGCGCATCTGCTCGACGACCCTTCTTGAAGACTGGGACTACCTGTGCTCTAATGCAGCAGATAAGAGCACCAATAGATAGATGTTTCTGGCGACAATTTCAATGTGGCTAAGTCAGGCCCTAGAGACTGTGAGAGTTTTAATGCACCGGCTATCATTTACGGAAATTAAGTGGGACGTGAAATTTGACTAGACTCATCAACGATCGCCGTTAGCGAATCATCGTGTGAAATGTTTTAATTACACGCTGAAAATTATTGGTTTTACATGTTCGAAGACTAATGTTGTTGCGCCAACGAGATTATATGCAAGAATATTCCAATAATTATGTGATGGGTCATGTGAAACGCCAGATCGGATATTTATAGGTCTCTTATTGTAGATCCATTATCTGGAAGCTTCAGCGACTGAGGTCAACTCACTGTTCTACACATTGTGAACATCAAGTGATGATGTTGTCTGAAGATGCTCCCAGACTAGGCCGAAACCGGTCATATAAATAAAATAACAATCGTGGTGTAGACTGTTTTTTGACTGATTTTATATAGCTTACAATGTCGCTGTTTCCCAAAAATGTTCTTTATGTACCGATAGGAAGGTAAGTGTACTTCATATCTTCTTTTTGACTGACTGAATTTAAGTTCTTGTTTTTGATTTTCAACCAAACGTATAACACAAAGCATCTCAAAATACGCTCTTGTGGGTTAGCAATTTCTTTCGCTTGAATACATTTTTTTCTGTTCGTGAACTTTCTGTGTTCAATTTTAGTTTACTCCCTATTTTTGTATGTGATTTGGCGTTTAAGTAACAATATGAGCCACAAAACGTTAAAGCGCACACACACACACACACACACACACACACACACACACACACACACACACACGCCATGCATAGCCAAGCAGTTTTGACAGCGAATGTAGGTAATTTACTACTCCACATCACTTCCTACCATTCACTGTATAATGTCCAGCAGGCAACAGAAAGGTCTGCCAACCTTCGAAATTCAGAAACAATATCTTATCAATGTGATGATACGTAGTTTGTCTTCGAGGTACAGCAGACTTTTTGTGAAAATGTTATTTGATGGTCACTAATGTTTCTGAATGTTATACATCACTGAGTAGCAGTTAATTATTAGTTACACAAGATCACGAGAGACACTTGTGAAATATTCAAAATGGATTACAAAGAATACGTCTTTGCTGTTGTTGTTGTGGTTCTCAGTCCTGAGATTGGTTTGATGCAGCTCTCCATGCTACTCTATCCTATGCAAGCTTCTTCATCTCCCAGTGCCTACTGCAGCCTACATCCTTCTGAATCCGCTTAGTGTATTCATCTCTTGGTCTCCCTCTACGATTTTTACCCTACACGCTGCCCTCCAATACTAAATTGGTGATCCCTCGATGTCTCAGAACATGTCCTACCAACCGATCCCTTCTACTAGTCAAGTTGTGCCACAAGCTCCTCTTCTCCCCAGTTATATTCAATACCTCCTCATTAGTTACGTGATCTACCAATCTAATCATCAGCATTCTTCTGTAGAACCACATTTCGAAAGCTTCTATTCTCTTCTTGTCCAAACTATTTATCGTCCATGTTTCACTTCCATACATGGTTACGCTCCATACAAATACTTTCAGAAACGACTTCCTGACTCTTAAATCTATACTCGATGTTAACAAATTTCTCTTCTTCAGAAACGATTTCTTTGCCATTGCCAGTCTACATTTTATATCTTCTCTACATCGACCATCATCAATTATTTTGCTCCCCAAATAGCAAAACTCATTTACTACTTTAAGTGTCTCATTTCCTAATCTAATTACCTCAGCATCACCCGACTTGATTCGACTACATTCCATTATCCTCGTTTTGCTTTTGTTGATGTTCATCTTATACCCTCCTTTCAAGACACTGTCCATTCCGTTCAACTGCTCTTCCAGGTCTTTTGCTGTCTGTGACAGAATTACTATGTCATCGGCGAACCTCAAAGTTTGTATTTCTTCTCCATTGATTTTAATATCTACTCCTAATTTTTCTTTTGTTTCCTTACTGCTTGCTCAATATACAGATTTAATAACATCGGGGATAGGCTACAACCCTGTCTCACTCCCTTCCCAGCCACTGCTTCCCTTTCACACCCCACGACTCTTCTAACTGCCATCTGGTTTCTGTACAAATTGTAAATAGCCTTTCGTTCCCTGTATTTTACCCCTGACACCTTCACAATTTGAAGAGAGTATTCCAATCAACATTGTCAAAAGCTTTCTCTAAGTCTACAAATGCTAGAAACGTAGGTTTGCCTTTCCTTAATCTTTCTTCTAAGATAAGTCGTAGGGTCAGTATTGCCTCACGTGTTTCAACATTTCTACGGAATCCAAACTGATATTCTCCGAGGTCGGCTTCTATCAGTTTTTCCATTCGTCTGCAAAGAATTCGCGTTAATATTTTGCAGCTGTTTCTTATTAAACTGATAGTTAGGTAATTTTCAGATCTGTCAACAGCTGCTTTCTTTCGGATTGGAATAATTATATTTTTCTTGAAGTATGAGGGTATTTTGCCTGTCTCATACATCTTGCTCACCAGATGGTAGAGTTTTGTCAGGACTGGCTCTCCCAAGGCCGTCAGTAGTTCCAATGGAATGTTGTCTACTCCCGGGGCCTTGTTTCGACTCAGGTCTTTCAGTACTCTGTCAAACTCTTCACGCAGTATCGTATCTCCAATTTCATCTTCATCTACATCCTCTTCCATTTCGACTCAGGTCTTTCAGTACTCTGTCAAACTCTTCACGCAGTATCGTATCTCCAATTTCATCTTCATCTACATCCTCTTCCATTTCCATAATATTGTCCTCAATTACATCGCCCTTGTATAGACCCTCTATATACTCCTTCCACCTTTCTGCTTTCACTTCTTTGCATAGAACTGGGTTTCCATTAAAGCTCTTGATATTCATACACGTTTCTCTTCTTTCTCCAAAGGTCTCTTTAATTTTCCTGTATCTATCTTACCCCTAGTGAGATCAGCCTCTACATCCATACGTTTGTCCTCTAGCCATCCCTGCTTAGCCATTTTGGACTTCCTGTAATACGCCATTAGTTGTCCGGAAAATATTTTAAACAATGTCTGCGGTTTGTAAGACGGTCATGAGTCAGTAATCTTCATTAATGGTAACTGACGATTGTTAAGTTAAGCGACAATTTACCGTTAGACATTCGGCACTAAAATTACGATACGAGTATATACGATACGGCAGTGCCTCTGTTGTTCTGATTACGGTGCTGAGTTCATTTAGACATGCGTGCATGGAGGTTTGGGTCTGGCCGTGAGTCGTGCACGGATAGCCAAATGGCATGGCGACAGATCGCGATAAGCGGGAAATCAGAATTCGAGCCCCGGTCCGGCAGAGAATTTCGTTGTCGTCGTTCCATTCTACAGTCCATATTCGCAATTGCGAATTGAATTCTTTTGATGTGATTGATTTACTTTGTTCCTGTAACTGCCGACGAGAGAGAGAGCTAAGGTTTGGAAGAAGTAATTTTGTCGCTCATATCGTAACGCCACACTCTCGCACAACGCCGACAAAATCCGATGACGGTTCTTCGCCATTCGCTTATTTTCCCCCACTTTTCATTTTAAGAGTCTCCTCTTCTTTGACTAGCTATCCTTGGAAGAACACGATTCAACTCCGCTAGCCACACATATTTCAGCGTTAATAAAGACACGAATGCCACGCTAATCCTTTCCCTACGTTTGGTGCTTATATACCTATTTCGGAATCGCCCTATGTTGCACGTACGCCCCACAAAGGATCTGAAGCGCGAATTTTTATCGCCCTTCACATAAATGTGTTCTGTATAGGAAACCATTCGAAAAAGCGCAAATGATCAATGCATTATACTACATGTGTATTGAGGTACCAGTCATACACGCAAGTTGACTACTGTATTTGATGCTTTTCGGGAGGACAGAGAACCATTCAACTTTAAACTTGCTTGCGCCGGCCGCGGTGGTCTCGCGGTTCTAGGCGCGCAGTCCGGAACCGTGCGACTGCTACGGTCGCAGGTTCGAATCCTGCCTCGGGCATGGATGTGTGTGAAGTCCTTAGGTTAGTTAGGTTTAAGTAGTTCTAAGTTTTAGGGGACTGATGACCACAGCAGTTGAGTCCCACAGTGCTCAGAGCCATTTGAACCATTTAAACTTACTAGCATGTGCGTTAAAGGATAACAGAGTGGAGGGGATGATCCATTGAGATAGAGCTGTAACGAAGTACGACTTAATGCTTCACTCATGGATTCTAGAGAAGGAGAAGCTGCTGCAGGTCAATTTTTTTTCCAGTGTTCTATACGGATGCATCAGTCGCGTGACGTGCTCTGTACGTGGTTTAAATAACTTTCTTCTTGCAATCGTTAACGGTAAATCTGTCTGTCATCACAGGACTTCCATCTTATGAGTGATGGAACTTGACACATTCTTCTAAGTGAACTTTGACTTATGCGATTCCCCCTGTCGCATCTTGGGTGTAAAATCGAGACTAAGTTAGAGATAAGAGCTTGTGAGGCGCTGCAATCTCTGTGTACACATTTGCGCGACAGATGTGCTGTTTGCAGAGTTAGTGACGGAATGACTCGTAATTTTCACATGTCAGAGGCTGCTGCTATGCATTTATGTATTTCCTTGTAAGAGGAACATTGAACATTCCTCCGGGTACACTTTGTATGTTGATGGTCAACTGTCAATACCTGCTCGAAGTGGCGATCCCCTCCAGGTCGATCTGCATTTCGGTGCAATTTTCTGGCTTAGCAACTACGTGTGTACAAGGTGTATTCCACCTAATGGATACTGTCACGGGGGAGAATATCCGATAGTAAAAGCAAAAACTTTCCAACAAAGATGGATCTGCAAACAAGCTATCCGTTTGTAAGATATTTCGAATGCATGGTTACGCCATCGCTGACTTCAGTATGTAATATGGTCCTAGTTTGAACTTTAATATCTGAGATGTAAACTTTCTGATTAAGTACTCATATAATTAGACTACGTTATAACAAATACAATATTTGTTTGTGCGGTGCCTTTTCTTTCAGACATGTCCGAAATAACAGACACCTTTCATGATCTCACAGCTGTATATGTTGTTGTTGTGGTCTCAAGCCCTAAGACTGGTTTGATGCAGCTCTCCATGATACTCTATTCCGTGCAAGCTCCTTCATCTCCCAGTACCTTCTGCAACCGACATCATTCTGAATCTGCTTAGGGTATTCATCTCTTGGTCTCCCTCTACGATTTTTACCCTCCACGCTGCCCTCCAATACTAAATTGGTGATCCCTTGATGCCTCAGAACATGTCCTACCAACCGATCCCTTCTTCTAGTCAAGTTGTGCCACAAACTTCTCTTCTCCCCAATCCTGTTCAATACCTCCTCATTAGTTATCTGATCTACCCATCTAATCTCCAGCATTCTTCTGTAGCACCACATTTCGAAAGCTTCTATTCCCTTCTTGTCTTAACTATTTATCGTCCATGTTTCACTTCCATACATCGCTACACTCCACACAAATGCTTTCAGAAACGACTTCCTGACATTTAAATCAATACTCGATGTTAGCAAATTTGTCTTCTTCAGAAAGGCTTTCCTTGCCATTGCCAGTCTGCATTTTATATCTTCTCTACTTCGACCATCATCAGTTATTTTGCTCCCCAAATAGCAAAACTCCATTACTACTTTAAGTGTCTCGTTTCCTAATCTAATTCCCTCAGCTGGATATAAACATGGCGAAATTGAAATTTCGGTCCTAGCCGCAGTCGGGCACTGAAATAAATTCAGTGGCAATAAGTGAAAATTTGTGCCGGACCGGGACTCGAACTCGCATTTCCCACTACAGTTTTCCACATTATGCGAGCACTTGGATGTTTCGGAGATGTTCACGCATATAAATACAGGGTGTTTAAAAAATGGCAGGTATATTTGAAACGGCAATAAAAACTAAACGAGCAGCGATAGAAATACACCGTTTGTTGCAATATGCTTGGGACAACAGTACATTTTCAGGCGGACAAACTTTCGAAATTACAGTAGTTACAATTTTCAACAACAGATGGCGCTGCAAGTGATGTGAAAGATGTAGAAGACAACGCAGTCTGTGGGTGCGCCATTCTGTACGTCGTCTTTCTGCTGTAAGCGTGTGCTGTTCACAACGTGCAAGTGTGCTGTGGACAACATGGTTTATTCCTTAGAACAGAGGATTTTTCTGGTGTTGGAATTCCACCGCCTAGAACACACTGTTGTTGCAACAAGACGAAGTTTTCAACGGAGGTTTAATGTAACCAAAGGACCGAAAAGTGATACAATAAAGGATCTATTTGAAAAATTTCAACGGACTGGGAACGTGACTGATGAACATGCTGGAAAGGTAGGGCGACCGTGTACGGCAACCACAGAGGGCAACGCGCAGCTAGTGCAGCAGGTGATCCAACAGCGGCCTCGAGTTTCCGTTCGCCGTGTTGCAGCTGCGGTCCAAATGACGCCAACGTCCACGTATCGTCTCATGCGCCAGAGTTTACACCTCTATCCACACAGAATTCAAACGCGGCAACCCCTCAGCGCCGCTACCATTGCTGCACGAGAGACATTCGCTAACGATATAGTGCACAGGATTGATGACGGCGATATGCATGTGGGCAGCATTTGGTTTACTGACGAAGCTTATTTTTACCTGGACGGCTTCGTCAATAAACAGAACTGGCGCATATGGGGAACCGAAAAGCCCCATGTTGCAGTCCCATCGTCCCTGCATCCTCAAAAAGTACTGGTCTGGGCCGCCATTTCTTCCAAAGGAATCATTGGCCCATTTTTCAGATCCAAAACGATTACTGCATCACGCTATCTGGACATTCTTCGTGAATTTGTGGCAGTACAAACTGCCTTAGACGACACTGCGAACACCTCGTGGTTTATGCAAGATGGTGCCCGGCCACATCGCACGGCCGACGTCTTTAATTTCATGAATGAATATTTCGATGATCGTGTGATTGCTTTGGGCTATCCGAAACATACAGGAGGCGGCGTGGATTGGCCTCCCTATTCGCCAGACATGAACCCCTGTGACTTCTTTCTGTGGGGACACTTGAAAGACCAGGTGTACCGCCAGAATCCAGAAACAATTGAACAGCTGAAGCAGTACATCTCATCTGCATGTGAAGCCATTCCGCCAGACACGTTGTCGAAGGTTTCGGGTAATTTCATTCAGAGACTACGCCATATTATTGCTACGTATGGTGGATATGTGGAAAATATCGTACTATAGAGTTTCCCAGACCGCAGCGCCATCTGTTGTTGACAATTGTAACTACTGTAATTTCGAAAGTTTGTCTGCCTGAAAATGTACTGTTGTCCCATGCATATTTCAACAAACGGTGTATTTCTATCGCTGCTCGTTTAGTTTGTATTGCCGTTTCAAATATACCGGTCATTTTTGAAACACCCTGTATATGCGCCTTGAGGCCAATCAATTACCATTCAATACAGACACATTCTTCGTCCGAACTGTTGCGTGAATCAGTGTGTGGCTGCGAGCAGTGAGGGTAATGGACAGGGGACATTATTTTGTAGTGTGCGATGATAAGTTTGGAATTTGGGTTGAGGGGGGGGGGGGGAGGGGAGGGGGGAGCGTGCTCGGATAGCCGAATCTGTTCAAGCGAATGCTAGTGTAATGTGGGAAATTTGGGTTTAAGTTGCAGCCCAGCACAAATTTTCACTTATCGCCATTGAATTTACTTCAATGTCAGATTGCAGCTGAATACGGCATTTCAATTTCGCCAAACGCAATATTGCTTCAGAACATTACAGGTTCCAGTTTGGTGTGCACTTGTACCTATTGAAGCAGGTGTTCCGCATGTCATCTTCGCATTTGGATGCAATACTATACTCGTCTCTGCAGTGACGTACGAAAACTTTAAAACACGCACCGATCGTCTCGCAAATTTTGACAGGTGCGCGCACAATTCGCTGCTCCAGTTCTTCCAACTTGGCAACGATAACGCTGTACACTTCACCTTTGAGAAGACACCAGACAGAAAAATGCAGAGAACTGATGTCAGGTGATCTTAGAAGCCATGGCAGGCCTTACTCGACCGCCGGCCGCGGTGGTCTCGCGGTTCTAGGCGCACAGTCCGGAACCGTCAGACTGCTACGGTCGCAGGTTCGAATCCTGCCTCGGGCATGGCTGTGTGTGATGTCCTTAGGTTAGTTAGGTTTAAGTAGTTCTAAGTTCTATGGGACTGATGACCACGGCAGTTGAGTCCCATAGTGCTCAGAGCCATTTGAACCATTTGAACCCTACTCGACCTGTCCGCCTTGTGTCATTTTTTACAATTTAGATGTCTTACGACATAAAAATATATGCCGATGTCTCGTGATCTACCACATCCCCCAATCATGGATCATGAGCGAAATTTGAGCCGAGTTAGATGGAAACGTATGAGAAAAGTTTACGTTTCAGATACATTTGCACAAAATAGTACGATGTTTCTAGTGAAGTTAGTGGCGACTCGTAACCACACGTTCATTAATATCTCGTATACGGCTCGCTTGCGGACCCATACTTACTAGAAAGTTTCTACTTCTGTTATCGTCAGCGTAACTGATGATGGCAAAGTGGTCGCTTGCCGAAGTATTGTACCCGTTGGACACTGGCATCCAGCCGTTCACCCATCAACTACTTCGTCGGGAGAATTGGAAGAATATTTTCATATACCTTCACCCGTCTCAGTTTTCACTGTCAGCTATAGTACGCCCCTTTTCAACAGCCTCCGACATTATTAAATATGTTACATTTGACGATTCCGTCCCATAGTCACAAAGCTGACATAATGTTCTGTTAATTTGTGTTTTGTGCACTGGGTGACAGGGTGGCATTATATCGAGCGATTTCCGAAATTAAGGAACATTCAATACATCCGTGCGTCGTTTATGAACAGATTTAAAAGCAGCCACCCAGTTCTAGGTCTTTGTACAGTTCCGTAGCAGGCGACGTGGATCCACGCTGTTGCTAGTCACAGGAGTAATGCATATAAGGCCGCTGTTGGGAGGAGTGCTTGAGAATGCCGGGCCATTGTGCAGCGTGGGCGGTGTTGCTGGGTCGAGGTCATCCAAGCGAAGGTCAAGACTTATCGTCGCCGCCGCCACCGCTTCTAGAGGCCGCATCCAAACAACAGTCCGATTAAAATTACTTGTCAGGCGACAATCAGAGAGCTCAACGTCATTCCCGAATCGTTCGCCGGTACTAAACTGCCACAACAATTGCTCAGTTCACCTTTTCCGGCTGTCTTTCTTGTTGTAATTCCAAATTCTGGATCTGGTGCTTTCATTTCTTATTTCATCACACTTGATAACCACACCAAAAACAGCACACACACACACACACAATGATACTAACGATATACATGCGTTGTATACATTAACCAAACGCTGCTGGATGCTTCTGCACTAGACGCGATTCAGCGTCACATACACAGTTATTATAATTACAGAGGTCGGCTTACAGTAGATAAGGTACGCACGACATCATGTGAAGGCTGCGATTCATCGCACCTACTGCGGAATCACAGTCATAAACGTAACAATTTTTCACCGCATTGTGTCGTGGCACAGTGGTCAGCGCATTAACCTGTCGTGTAGAAGGTAGTTGGTTCGTGAGTCGTGAAGTTCAGCATTTTTTTTTTCCAAATCCAACCATAAGACTTTCATTATATAGAGTCCCTACCACACATCAGGACCATTTAAATCTGCCTGCTGTATTCATCCCTTATGTGTCTCTAAAAGTTTTACACCCACACTTCCCTCCATTTCCAAATTGACGATTTCGTGATACCTCAGGACTTGTCCTACTAACTGAATACTTCTTTTACTCTATTTGTGTCATGAATTATTTTTTGACCCATTGGATTCAGCAGTTTCCCGTTATTTACTCGATCTACGCACCTTGTCTTCGGCATTCTTCTGTAACTTCAAATTTCAAGAGCTTTTGTACTCGTCTTGACTGAACAGCTTATCGTCCGCCTTTCATTTCCGTATCGTGCTACACCTCAGATAAACACAAAACACCTTCACAAAAGACTTCCTAATCCATCAGTTTATATTACATGTTAACGAAATCCTGTTATTCAAATGTTTTTCTTGGTGTTGACAGTGCGTATTTTATATTCTCTATACCTCGTCCGCCATCGGTTTTACGCTGTCCAAACAACAAAACTCATCTCTTAACAGTGTTAATATTTGCAGTGATTTTCCTCAATTGCTGATAATAACTTTTGTTATGTTTTGTTATAAGGCTAGGGAAAACTTCCGTCTTTTGAAACTCAAATTTATTCTCGAGTACCAGACATGTTAGGCATCTTCAGTGACCATAGTACATATAAAATTATTGTATTATACATATTTTATGTGAGATTTGTAGCAATCCCTTGGCAGTTTGTTTAGATCTAGTTTTATCTGTTTACAATTGTATGTTTGTGTTTTTTACTTACATTCACATTTTTGTCCTGTTCATCCAGCCACTTGTTGTCCTATATGTTCTAGATGTACATGTTATAAGTTTCTTCCATAAATATTTCTTTGCACATAACCTATACTGTAGAAAACAGCAGGTGTTTGCATTACTCTTGGTCAAATGCTATAGAAGTGATTGAGGGATCATGGGAACCAACTGAGGAATGCTGGGAAAGTGACGTGGGGTTTTTGGGGTGGGGTTGGAAGATGACTGGGAGGTGTGGCACTGTCCGTGAGTGTGTGTGTGTGTGTGTGTGTGTGTGTGTGTGTGTGTGTGTGTGTGTGTGTGTGTCGGTGGGAGGGGGGGTTCTTTTTTCAGTTTTAAATATATTTTCACAGTAGACAGTGAATTAGTTTGAATATTGGCCTTCTCTTGTTGTGGTTTTGGTCTTTGAGAATTTTTTCGTTTTTATTTATGGCCTTCTGTATGAAACATTCTTTCTGTAGGGTGAGCAAGCCCTTTTATTTTGTTAGTATGGCATAAGTTCGCATGTCTGTTTTTATCTCAATGTGATGGAGATTTTCTTTTATGAGATGTTCAGCATCTGTGGAGCGGGTACGTTCACTCTTCAATACCATCGTTTGTCCTTTCTATCAATTCCTTTCAGTCATCCAAATGTATTTAGATTGCAGCTATTACATGCTGATTTTCATATACTTGAACTGTTGTATTTATCATACAAAACTACTAAAATTTTCAAAAAAAACCATTAAGACAAATAATGCAGTGCAAAAGAAACTAAAACACTCCAAAAGCAAAGGAATGCTCACTCTACAGGAAATATATTTCATACAGAAGGCTATAAATAAAAATGAAAATATTCTCAGTGACCAAAAGAGCAACAACGGAAGATCAATATTCACACACAGCGCCCACGACCTACTCATCCTCCATCCCCACCCCAGTATCCCATTCCACTCTCCCACAATCCCTCAGTCAGTTCCCATGATCCCTAAGTCCGCTATAAGGTAAGTGACACGAACAGTCCAAACATGTACAATTTTCTACGGTATAAATTATATTCAGAGAAATATTTACTGGAAGAAACCTGTACCATGTGCATTTAGCTCATATAGAACAACAAATGGTTGGATGAACAGGACACAAATGTGACTGTAAGTAAAAACCACAAATATATAATTATAAACAGAAATAGCTAGCTCTAAACAAATTACCAAGGGATCACTACAACTCTCACATCAAAATATGTATAATTAAACAATTTTATATGTATTATAGATACTGAATATTCCTAGCACGAATAGGTAAATTCGTCTGGCATTCAAGAATAAATCTCAGTTTCAAAATAGAGAAGGTTTCTTATCTTTGTGCTAAATTTAATTGAAGTAATCTACTATTTTAGTGCATAATTTCCTAACGTAATTCCCTCAGCATCGTCTGATTTAATTCGAGTACATTCCGTTACCCTTGTTTTATTTCTGATGGCGTACATCTTGTAACTTCTTTTCAAGACACATCCATTCCGTTCTATTGTTCTTCCAAGTTACTTGCTGTCTCTGAAATAATTACAATGTCATCGGTAAATACAATAGTATTTGTTTCTTCCCCTTAACTTTAATTTCCCTTCCAAATTTCTCCTTGATCTTCTCCACAGCTTGCTCATTGCACATATTAAATAACATTGGAGACAGACTGCAACTCTGTGTCACTCCCTTCTCAACCAGTGCCTTCATGTTTATGTCTTTCGGCTCTTACAACTGCAGTCTGGTTTCTGTGCAAGTTGTAAATAACCTTTCGTTCCCTGTATTTTGTCTCTGATATCTTCCATATTTTGAAGAATCGTCAAAAGCTTTCTTAAAATCTGCAAATAGTATAAATGTAGGTTTGCCTATGTTTAACTTGATAGTTGGGTTGTAATTTTATCTGCTAGCGCTTGCTTCTTTGGAAGTGAAATTATTACCTTCAGAAGGAATCCTAGCTTTCCAAGCCGCGAAACGTTATGACAAATGCATCATCATTGAATTAACATTAAAAACCTGATCAATACAAACTCCTCCACTATTTCTCTCTGGCGTTAGGTAGAGGCTCTGTACTCATAGTCCCTGTACTGGGCTCAATCTCTTCAAAAAATGAACGTTAACCCTCCCGTCCGCGACGGGTTAATTAAGAACAGTACCAAGGATAGAACAAGACTGAAGAAGGAAATCGGTCGTGTTCTTTCCAAAGGAACCGGTATTTTCGGTATTCGGAAACTAAAGAAAATCTAAATCAGGATGGCCGAACGGGAATTTGAGCCCATCTCCTTCCGAATCGAGTGTCTAAACCACTGCGCCTCCTCATTCGCTCATTAGACAGTTTCTCTTTATAGTCATTTCTCTTAGATACTAATACACGAAGAAAATTTATAATTACATACGCCAACCAAGTTGAGAGTATTGCTTGAGCACAAGTGCTCAATAATCAGAATTTTGAGTTCATTATGGAACAAGGTAGTAATCGACTTCAGTAAAACACTTCATTTTTGTATTCTTTGCGAAGACGATTAACATAGACCACGAATGGTTACTCTCATACAGCGGCACAGAGCAGCACGAAACAGTAACTCGGCTGTTCAAGTATGCGAATCCTAGGAAAGGAGAATAATTATAATGCAAGTAGCTTATGCAAGCAGCGTGCAAATGTTACCACTGGCTCCCGTGAAAAAGGAGTCTTGCGTAAACAGAAGCGCTGAGAGAAAGGTGGCACGCGAAGAGAAGAACGCAGTTAAGGACCAAGGCCAAGTCTCGCCGTTAGTGACTGTCATTTTAGTAGCCCGCAAAACAGGACTTAGCTACAATCGTAACAGTGTTTTTCAAGGTATTACGTGAAATACTTAGGATCATTAAAAGTAATGCTTATCTTCGTTTTGCTTAACGTCTCTAAGCTACAATGAAAGGGCTGGAGGTTTGCATTGGCAGCATTTATTTAAACCCCCGGATATTACGAATATATGGTCCAGTCACATGTTTATTTTACGAAACGCGCTGATGATTTTGTACAGCTGCACTTGAAGATGACATTCGATTGCTCATGCCTCGCCATGTTATAAAACACTGTGAAATTCGAGCTTTCGGCAGCTGTCTCGACCGTAGTCTTCAACAATAAAGTGACTGCCGGGGTTGGCGCGGTGTTCTGATCATACACTATCTGATAAAAGTGTCCGGACACCTATTAGTGGATACAGGATGTGTCAATTTTTGTGACAGCTTGAACCCTGCTGGGGACACTTTCAGTGAAGTGTCTCAATCTCTGTGGAGCAATGGCTGCCTGTTCTTCCTCAATACCGGTAGTCGTAGAAGGTAGCACAGTGATCTGGTGCGAAGTCTGCGTTCTGATTATTCCAGAGCTTTTCCATTGGGTTCAGATCGGGGCTCTGGTCAGGCGAGCTCATTTCAGGAATGTTATTCTTACACCACAAAAAATGTGCCTGGATTGCTAAGGGACCAAATTGCTGAGGTCATCGGTCGCTAGACTTACACACTACTTACTTATGCTAAGAACGACACACCTATCCATGCCCGAGGGAGGACTCGAACCTCCGGCGGTCGGCGCCGCGCTATCAGTGACATGGCGCCTCTAACCGCAGGCGGACAGCAAGACGGCGTAAATTCTGGATCAGAAACAAAGTGCAAAAGTTTTATTTTTCTGTGTATAAAAGCAGCCACATACAATCCAACGAACGTGAGTACACGAATAGCTAAGCAACAGCTCAGTACACACCAAATAAGGGGTTTCGACAACACTACCAGAATCCCAAGTATACACTGCTGACATACGAAGTTCATCTTTTAGTGTTTGTTTTCTAACAGCCGCTCACATGTTTGCAGATGACACGATGTTCGCTAAGTAAAAAGACGGCAACAGAAAAACGAGCACAGAAAATGTGCCGCAAACAGCGCCAATAATTGCTTAAAACATGCTGTAACATACAATAAATAAGGTAGTATGAAAGCATCAATAGAAAACTATATTTCAAAATACGAATTGTAAAAATGTAATGTAAAAATGTGTTTGTACAACCACGCCTTTTCTGCACGTTTTAGATTTTAAAAAAACCCTGATGATGGTGATATTTGTCGCCGAAACTGGTTTGGGATAATAAAGAAATAAACGAATAACAAGGTATTTTGCATCAAGGTGGACTCAGTTTCTGATATTACTGTTTTATTAGAGGCTTCCTTGTTATCGTGCTTTGCTTGTGAATATGTTGCATCTTGTGTTTAACCGTCAGGGTATTGGATAGGTTTGTTTTTAACCGTCAAGGTATTGGATAGTTTTGTTTTTCCCTGTTCTAGAGTCTTCTATCCTAGTGCTCCTTCTAGAGAAAAGAATTGTTTTCTTTGGTACGCCAGAATTGTAGATTCTATGTCAGCCAAGTTATATTTTACTAAAAGAAATAAATAAATGTGTAAAATAAAAAATATAGAACTGGCCATTACCACATGAGAGATCACTACAGTGACCGGGGAGGGGGAGGGGGGGGGGGGGGCATCGAGGCCTGCCCATCTTGTCTCCACCCAGCCTGAAACTGACTGTGTCAGTTCTTTCCTATAATGTAGCATAAATTAATTGAAAGAGGAAAAAAGAGCGGTACAGCGAGTGCTTGGAGAGCGAAGACCGGGAGCTCACGGGATCGAGTGTCGATCGGACACGGATTTTTCAGTCTTCGTGTATACAAAAAAAAATTAAAAAGATGGAGACTGTAAGGTCGCTGGATCGAACCCCGGTCAGAAACCGGAATTTTTCAGTCTCTCTTTACGCTAGCCGTCACCTCTCAGTGATGCGTGGTTCGGATTCCACGTTAAATTATTGGTCCCCTTTACGTAGTGGGATTGTTGGGGTAGCTAACGGGCGTGCCAAGTAGCGTCCAGTTGAGAGAATTTACAAACAGACCGCTGAACATCCGTCTCGAGGGAGTCCCAGCGAATCAATCGACACGAATTTATTTTTTCTCAGATCTGTGTAAACAACGGTCAAAACATTCTAGCAGTTGTTCACTTCCCTGACGACAGAAATCCGCTCCTTGGTCACGAAGCCGCTCGAGAACCGTCGTGTGAACGTCCTCATCGCTGCAAAATCTCTTTCCCTCCGGATACCCTTTCAGTTTACCAAAAAGATGTAATTCACACGGTGTAAGGTCAGGTCTTTCTGATCACCATCGCAAACGTATGTGTGGCCGTGGTCAAACTGTTGGCATCATTTCACTATGGCTGGACACGACATTGCATTTGTTCTATGTACCGCCAAAATTTCAGGGAGAATCTGTGTGTGGTTCAGACTTAAGCCCACAACAATTGTACTGTCTCACGTACTTCAACTGCGGAGGACTTTTACAATTACCGCACCACTTCGCTCTCACACTGAGATGAGCCCGTTATCCGTAATGCAGCAGAACTGAGTCTGCGGAACAGCCAGAGCAAGTGCAATCTTCTGACAATGCGCCGCTCTAGTTACCTAATGGTCTTAGCGCAGGACAACAGGTGTAACTTACTTCCTCATGCCCCTGTGTATCTTGGCTACCATACAGCATTCACTATGCTGATCATAATAGCTCAAATGGTTCAAATGGCTCTGAGCACTATGGGACTTAACATCTATGGTCATCAGTCCCCTAGTACTTGGAACTACTTAAACCTAACTAACCTAAGGACAGCACACAACACCCATTCATCACGAGGCAGAGAAAATCCCTGACCCCGCCGGGAATCGAACCCGGGAACCCTTGGTAGCTCACCAGAATTCCTATTTTTTTAAAATCATTATTAGACTCACCCCTGCATTATCTCTATTGGCGTTTGTATTTATAATCCTGTACTCACCTAATCAGACATCCTCGTATTCCTGCCACCACACTCCAATAATTCACATCAGCCTATCCTTTCTCAAATTCTCTATAGAACCTCCTCGATTAAGAGATTAATATACCACTCTCGAGCAGACCCCGTCCAGAGAAGCGATTGAGGGACTATTTTACCTCCGTAATAGTTCACATAACAGGTTGCTATCATTAAATTATACAGCAGATTTCCTCTAGTAGCATAAAGGCTGCAGTCTCCCTTACTTTCAGCCATTAGCAATAATGGCTATGGTCTCGCCTTACTTTCAGACATTAGCAATGATGGCTGTAGTCTCCCCTTACTTTCAGCCGTTAGGAATAACGGGTGTAGTCTTCCCTTACTTTCAGCCGTTATCAGTACACAGTATGACCAGGTCTGTCGTTCGAACTGTTGCTCGTACAACTGTAAACGCTCTTGTCCCTATTCATCAACCATATGTTAGTTTGCCCTTTACCCCGTTACCCTCTGTTACGCTTATACCTAAGGTGCAGCTACATTTGAAACACAGAAGATACGACGGTGGAGTCACTGGTTCATGGGGCGGAGAAAGGGGGAGAGAGGAAGTTACTTTGAAAATGGACTAACTATGAAGCATCCCCAGCAATTTGGTAGGTAGTGAATGAACGGATATTACCCATTGTTACCTTAGCACCAACATTCATGTTGCAAATTGATGTGAGAACCGTAAAGTTTCCAGTCACATAAACAACGATAGTCATTGTGAAAGTTAAATCATACCCGAAGCGGACAACGTTCTGCCACCGTAAGAGCGGCTGTTGCCTCGGCGGTTGAAAGTGAATGGTATTCGGAGCAATGAGCCTCAGGCACGCAATCCTCTCTTCCATGGAAGTTACTGAGCACAGCTGGCTAATGGCTACAGGACTCTGCCTGCTAGAGGCAACTGTGACTCTTAATCTTAATGCAGTCTAGGGGCGTGTCTTTGCTTTCTTTTAATACCGATCACATTTTCCCCTTGATTAGCGCTAAAAATATGAGTTGCTATATTAACTTGCTTGGATGGCTAAATGCTGCGCTTCAAAGCAGATAAGTATCTAGCATTTCGAATGGAAGGGTACAAAGCGCGTCAGAACTTTATACTGACCGTGTAACTCTGAACTTACATAATTAAAATAACAGATGCAGTTTTCTAAATGAACAACATTATAGTGTTCAAATTGTATAATTACGCGTTCACATACACACGCACGCACGCGCGCTCGCACCCTATGGCGTTCAAGTTACCATCGAATGACAAACCATTGTTCAAAAACAGGAGACATATGAGCAGCACATACGCTCTTCCGTTATCCATGTTGATGAGGAAATAATGTGTTGTACAATGCGTGATTTAGTTTATCTATATGACTCACTCACATTCCATAAAAAGTATGGACATATACCTCGAAACCCCATACAGAAAAGCTCTTGTATGTCCATTTTTCTAGCAGGACGTCTCTGAGACGACGGCTGTTTACTATTGTCAAAAAATAAAAACACCTACAGCCGTCATGATTTATTTTGTCGCTACCAGTTTCGATAAGTCATTGCGTCATCTTCAGGCTGTTTTGATGCGTTACAGGTTGATACGATCCCCTTGCATAACTCATCAGTTTCCATCATTACTGGATTCGTAGATAATCTGAAACTTACGTGTCAGCACTCTAACCATCAACTGTCAACTCAAAGTTGATGGTTTGAGTGCTGACACGTAAGTTTCAGATTATCTGCGAATCCAGCAATGCTGGCAACTGATGGGTTATGCATGGAGATCGTATCAACCTGTACCGCATCAAAACAGCCTGAAGGTAACGCAATGAAGCGTCGAAACTTGTAGCGACAAAATAAAATAAAATCATAAGGACGGCTGTAGGTGTTTTTATTTATTGTCACCATACAGAAAAAGCCAACCGACACCCAACTTTTTTTCAGATTATATTTGCTTATTGCAGGAAATTATGTTTTACTTTGTAAGTAAGTGTGCTTCGATGGTACACCCCGTTGTAGAATGAGAGATTCGTTTTGGACCACTTCTAAATAACTTTAAAAGTTCATAACTTCAGCGGTGGGGGGTGACTGAATAACACTGACGTTGCTAGATACGTATTTGGCGTATCGTCCATCTAATTTCTGGCATTAAACAGAACAGTCTACATTACAGTATGTTACGGCTTTAACTGTTTTCTCGATAAATTAACAAACTTAACTTTAATCTGTTGTGCAATTTTCGGATCAGAGTCGAAAAAACTGAATCTACTGATGCCACCAGTCTACTTTGTAAGGTAACTTCATCAAATTACGGGCATTAACCACGCATTGAAAACTAATAAGTGTAAAATATGCGCTGTAACGAGAATTATAGCTATTCTCTTATCACATTACTTGGCTTCGCCAACTGACAAGTCCGCTTTCAGGTTAACTTAGACCTAGGGCTACAATGTAAATGAGTGTGTCACCAAAATTAAACTTTCGCATTCACATTTGTTGGCTTCACCGAACTGAAACGAAATTATCACCTTTCAACTTAATCTAGACCTCGAGCACTTCTACAGCCGCCTGTCACAACAACCTACGTTCCAGAAATATACAGGGCGGTCATAAACAGCCTGGAAAGCTTTTAAGGGTGTAGCGGTGTAGGTTGTGCTGAGAAATAGTTGGTAAGAAAAAAATTCGATTCGTTGCACCGTTTCCTAGTTAATTAGCATTGAAGTTAGTCGATCAGGCCATTGCGCGCCCAAATTCAAGCGGCTCGCCAGATACAATTATTGTCAGTTGTTTTCATAGCCATTGGCTCGGCATCGATCCTTATTACCGTACCACTCCCTATCTTTATGTCGCTGTCTTGTTCGGTTTCAGAAAAACAAACGAAGAACACGTTTGGTGAAACCGTCTCTGGCGGGCCACGTGGAATTGCGCGCAAAGGCCTGGTGTGCTAACTTGAATGTTAATTAACAGGAAAATGGCGCACCGTAACGAATTTTTTCTTAACCATTATTTCTCCGCACAACCCACCGTGTAACACCGTTACGTGCTTTTCAGACTGTTTCTGACCACCCTACATACGATTTCAGTACGACAGTCGCATTTAGGATTCAAAATAGTAAAATCGCTCACTAGCGCCCCCACGCTGTGTTTACTCGCGGGTGCTTTGTTGACAGGTTAAGAATGCTTCCGCATACCTGAGACAATAGAATTGTTCATATTAAACCATCGCATGTTTTGAAACAAGAAATCTCGCTCGGCGTTGTCAGTAAGGGATGGGAGGGAAAGATATTTATTGTGGAAAACTGATGACTGCTAATCTCTTTTAAAACATATTACAATAACGGCAAGAAATAATGGCTACCAATTTTTGAAAAAAAAAAAGCTGCTGCTACCTGTTATTCGCACACTGGTAGCCGTGGTCAGGAAACAGCCACTTTGGCAACACTAATGCTGTCGACGCACAGTTACCTCAACTGCCCACGTACGCCGCATTATCACGGCTGAGCTGACGTCCGTGCCACACGCGTGCCAAGTCTTGCCACGCTGAAAGTCCATAGTTATTTATTTGTTGCGAAGTGGCGCTAGTGGAAACATCCAACTTCTAACTTCACGACGATGTTTCTTTCTACATCTCACCGAGGAATGAGACTAGATGCAAGTGTAAAGGCACATACGCTATATGACGACTATCTGGATAGGGTGGCGTCAGCCACATGTGCCCTAAGCTTCAAATTACGTTTGCCTGTAGTCGCTCCTTCACAGCTACTGCTGTTTTGAGGAACAATAGTGTACGTTCGGCACCCAGAGTCATATCCGTCCCTCCATTTTGCAAGTCAAGCCGTTCCAAAGGTATACGACGAGTTATCTGGGATAGGGAGACCTCATTCGGTCGGCTCTGTCTGCAAAGAATAAAGAAGCTGCTGGTGTCAGATATAATGTCAAAGGGCAGCGTGTGAAGGTCGAGTAGTTGGGAACGACGATCATAGGAACGGCAAGGTTCGTTAGGTGCCAAACGTGGAAGAAGCAAGGATGAAAGATTAGAGTTTCACGTCCTATCGTCGACGAGGTCATTAGAAGCGTATCAAAAGCTAATAAATATTGGACAAGACGGGGCACAAAATCTAACGAAGCGATTCGACATAGTACCTACTGATGAAGAGAAACTGTAATTAAATCCTAATTGCGGACTGGCACTCAGACTCCACTCTTTCTGAAAGTGACTCACAGGCTTTAATCAATGCGCTATCTCAAATGAAACCATGTGTCGTGCCTCAGCCACGAAGATGAACGTCGCGGGCTTCTTCGCTCTGTAATGCAGAACAAGAGAGGCTGACAGAGGCGAATAACGGTGTGGAAAATAAACACTGAGGTGACGAAAGTCATGGAATATCTCCTAAAATCGTGTCGGACCACTTTTTGCTCGGCATAGTGCAGCAGTAGACTTAGAGAAAGCTTTTGACAATGTTGACTGGAATACTATTTCAAATTCTGAAGGTGGCAGGGGTAAAATACAGAGAGAGAAAGGATATTTACAATTTGTACAGAAACCAGATGGCAGTTATAAGAGTCGAGGGACATGAAAGGGAAGCAGTGGTTGAGAAGGGAATGGGACAGGGTTGTAGCCTCTCCCCGATGTTATTCAATCTGTATATTGAGCAAGCAGTGAAGGAAACAAAAGAAAAATTCGGAGTAGGTATTAAAATCCATGGAGAAGAAATAAAAACTATGAGGTTCGCCGATGACATTCTAATTCTGTCAGAAGCAGCAAAGGACTGGGAAGAGCAGCTGAACGGAATGGATAGTGTCTTCAAAGGAGGATATAAGATGAACATCAACAAAAGCAAAACGAGGATAAGGGAGTGTAGTCGAATTAAGTCGGGTGATGCTGAGGGAATTAGATTGGGAAATGAGACACTTAAAGTAGTACAGGAGTTTTGCTATTTGGGGAGCAAAATAACTGATGATGGTCGAAGTAGAGAGGATATAAAATATAGACTGGCAATGGCAAGGAAAGTGTTTCTGAAGAAGAGAAATTTGTTAACATCGAGTATAGATTTAAGTGTCAGTAAGTCGTTTCTGAAAGTATTTGTATGGAGTGTAGCCATGTATGGAAGTGAAACATGGACGATAAATAGTTTTGACAAGAAAATAGAAGCTTTTGAAATGTGGTGCTACAGAAGAATGCTGAAGATTAAATGGGTAGATCACGTAACTAATGAGGAGGTATTGAATAGGATAGTGGAGAAGAGAAGTTTGTGGCACAACTTGACTAGAAGAAAGGATCGGTTGGTAGGACATGTTCTGAGGCATGAAGGGATCACCAGTTTAATATTGGAGGGCAGTGTGGAGGGTAAAAATCGTAGAGGGAGACCAAGAGATGAATACACTAAGCAGATTCAGAAGGATGTAGGTTGCAGTAGTTACTGGGAGATGAAGAAGCTTGCACAGGATAGAGTAGCATGGAGAGCTGCATCAAACCAGTCTCTGGACTGAAGACCACAACAACAACAGTGCAGCAGCTTGACGTGGCGATGGAAATACCCCGCTGAAGTATTGAGCCATCCTGCCTCTAGAGCCGTTCATAATTGCGAAAGTGTTGCCGGTGCAGAATTTTGAGCACGAATTGGCCTCTACAATTGTCTGACAAATGTTCGATGGGATTTGTTCAAATCAAATGTTCAAATGTGTGTGAATTACTGAGGGACTAAACTGCTTAGGTCATCGGTCCTTAGACTTACACACTTCTTAAACTAACTCAAGGGGGGTAGGACGTCAAACGGGCCGACTTGGAGTAGGAGAGGCAGCACAGGACTTTTAATTTCCACTGTCTATACTTTTACAAATAAATTCATAAAACTTTTGCCAGCATCCCCAGGAAGGATTCAGGATTCACACTCATTGCAGTGGAAGTTCAAAAACATAACAAAATATATTTTTTTTACATCCGAAATTTCATCAGTGTTTCACTTACTAATGGCTGCATTTGTTGCTATAGGTACACTTTGCTTCAAAAGTTTCAGAGATTCTTCGATGCATTTATCACAGCATACATACCATACACAGAGGTGTATGAAACTCTAGAATTTATTTAATTTATGAAAAAACGAATGATCTGTTGTATTTAAACTTCATGTTTAGAAAAAACACGAATTTTGTAGTTAATTATCCCAATTTTTACCAGAGTTTTTAATTGATTAGGAAAATTCTAGAGTTTCATGCGCCTTTAAGTATGGTTCGTATGCTGTGCAAAATTCATCGAACCATCTCTCTTACTTATGAAGAAAAGTGTACCTATAGCAACAAATGCTGTCATTAGTAAGTGAAGAAAATGATGAAATTTTACATGTAAAAAAATTACTTCGTTATGTTTTCGAACTTCCACTGCTATGAGTATGAATTCTGAATCCTTCCTGGTCATGCTGGCAAAGTTTTATGAATTTATTTGTAAAAGTATAGACAGTGGAAATTAAAATGTCCTGTGGTGCCTCTCCTGGTGCAAGTCGGCCCTTTGACGTCCTACCCCCGTTAAACTAACTTATGCTAAGGACAACACACACACTCATGCCGGAGAGAGGTTCAAATGGTTCAAATGACTCTGAGCACTATGGGACTTAACTTCTGAGGTCATCAGTCCCCTAGAACTTAGAACTACTGAAACCTAACTAACCTAAGGACATCACACATATCCATGCCCGAGGCAGGATTCGAGCCTGCGACCGTAGAGGACGCGCGGTTCTACACTGTAGCGCCTAGAACCGCTCGGCCACACCGGCCGGCCCGAAGGGAGGACTCGAACCTCCGGCGGGAGGGAAGGGGTTTTGTGTCGGGCGATCTGAATGGCCAGATCATTCGCTCGAATTGTCCAGAATGTTTTTCAAAGAAATCGCGAACAATTGTGGTCCGGTGGCATGCCGCATGTCATTTTTAAAAATTTGGCGTTTTTTGGGAACATGTAGTCCATGAATGGCTTCAAATGGTCTCAAAATAGCCGAACATAACAATCTCCAGTCAATAATCTATTCAACTGGACCAGAGGACCCAGTCCGTCCCATGTAAACAGCCGACACCATTATGGCTCCACCACCAGCTTGCACAGTGCCTTGTTGACAACCTGGGTCCATGACTTCGTCGGGTCTGCACTACAATCTAACTCTAACATTAGCTCTTACCAACTGAATTCAGGACTCATCTGATCATGTTAGGGTTCTCCAATCGTCTTGGATCCAATATGGTTACGAGCCAAGGAGAGGCACTAAAGACGATGCCGTGCTGTTAGTAAAGGCACTCGCGTCGTTTGTCTGCTGCCATAGCACATTAACGCTAAATTTCGCTGTACTGTCCTAAAGGATATGTTAGTCGCACGTCCCACATTGATTTCTGCTGTTATTTCACGCAGTTTCGCTTGTCTATTAGCAGTGACAAGCCTACGCAAACGCCGCTGCTGTCGTTCGTTAAGTGAAGGCTGTCGGCCACAGCGACGCGTCCGTGGTGAGAGGCAATACCTGAAATTTGGTATTCTCTGCACATTCTTGACATTGTGGATATTGGAATATTGAATACTCTGAAGATTTCCGAAATGGCATGTCCCATGCGTCTAGTCCAATTACCTCGCCACATTCACACTCTGTTCATTCCCGTCGTGCAGCCATAATCACTTGGAAGCAATTTGACAGCGTACTAATGACAGCTCCTGTAATGCACCAATCTTGTGTACCTTGTGTACGCGAGACTACCGTGATCTGTGTATGACTTCTGCATAAGAGAAATTGGCAAGGGTGCACAACATTGTATAAAATATACATTGCTGGACATTAAAACTGCTACACCAGAAAGGTAGCAAATAACGAACTTTTACTTATTTTCGGTATTTCGTAGGTCAGGGAGAATACATGCTTACGTTTTTAGGTAATTCATAGGTGTGCAGTGTGTCAAATTTAGTACACAGAGCCGTCAGCAACAGTGGCACTATCGTGGCGGTACATCAAATCGAATTGAGTTTGGATGACTACTTCGGACACGTCACTCTATGTTTCTTCAGCTCTAAGCCACAGTTCATCAGTCGTTGTGACTCGAAAGTGGTAGTGTCTCAGACACTCTTTCGGTGGATGACAAATCTGGAGGACACGCTAGCTAGAGCAACGATCGAACATCCTCTGTATCGAGGTAGATCAGCAAAGCACGCACCACATGCCGTCTTGCGTTATTGAAAGATAGTTGTTGAAAGATTACCTGACTGAGATCTTGAAGAAAGAGTCACTAGCTTTAACACGCCCAAAGGGCAGCGCATACTATCCAAACTACCTGCTCTGCGAACTTGAGGTGTTAGTGTTGTGAACTCAGTGGCACTCCACTTGCTGGGACCCTACGACGCTGACGAACGTAGTCTTATAGCATCGGTTGTCTTTCCCTCTGGCGCTTGTACGCACGGATGCGTCCATCGCGATACTGCATACAGAAGTGGAACTCATCTGAACAGCTGATGTGCGGCAGCTCCTGAGTCCAGTTTTGCAGCTGGATGCACCATTGTCGTCTTACCTCTTCCAGTGGTCACACCAGGAGAGGCCACAACAATTGTCGCTGTGCTGACAGTCTATGGTGCTCGACGTCGCCGCACTTTCAGTGTGAATACTTGTCTTGCTGCAGACAAGACCATTACCTGACCCAAGGTACGCGTCATGGCTGTTCGACTCTCTACAGCCGAGAGTTCAATATACCCATCCTCTCAGGCGCTAGTCGAGTGGGATCATTCAGATCCTCCACGGCGTTAAGTATAGTTTTCTGTATCCGCATGACACTCATAAGATCCTGACCACCGCAAGCAGAAATATCGCGGAACGATAAATCACAGTCTCGAATTGCCAAGATCGTGCTGCTGTGCAATTATGAAACGTGCTGGTTGACGTTATCTTTCTGATGCGAGGCATAACATGATCTTCTCACAAACAAATACCACAATGTGATTTCTGAATGAGAAATCCGCTGCGCAATCGCTCCTTATGTATAGAATGCAGAAGGTGTTACTACTGTGTAGATTGTAAGGTTGAGCTGAACTGCTAAACATTTGCGTATCCAAGCACACAGTACATTTCATGCAGCCAGGATTGTATATACGAGCATACCATTTATCACACATAGTTGCAGATCTTACACCATAGCACATGCCTTGTAAGTGTCCCAATACTGAACAAACGTTATCAAGTTGCGACTGCATTGGCACAAGATCTTCCTGATTAGACGACGTAACAATGGAAGCGAGCTGCTTGCTCAGATGCCACTTCTTGCTGCCTCTGTGGTCTTATCCAGAGACACATACACAGTAGTAAGTATGCAGAGGTTCATTGTAACCACAGTAAGCTGCATGAAGAAAACAGCACGAAAACTATGCGAAACCGTATTTAAATTTCTGACAATTTACATTCTATCAGGGATGTTGTCTTTCCCTTTTGGACTCTGCAAATACCAGAACTGTCCTACAAGAGAATGATGTCGAATTTCAGTTGACATAGTAAGCTCTCAAAGTCACCAGATATCGGCCCAATCGAATAACGTACAATTTGAGTTTCTCCTTCGTGGGTGCAAATTTTAAAGAATTAACATTGGCTGCTTGGAGGGGGGGGGGGGGGGGGGTTACGCAAGTTTCAATGAGTTTTATTGTCTTGCCGCAGTCGTTGTGTTGTTCGACCACCGCAGAGCTGTTGTGCTGACCTAGTCTAATGGCAGTGTTCGTGCTCCCGGTCTCGCCAATGTAGACTTCCTCATGCAGTCCATCTCGTACACTCCGGGCCGTGTGCATAGCATCTGTCTTGTCCTTGGTGCAACTTAACACAAACTGGATGTTACAACTGCTGTAGAAGACAGGATGGATACGAACCCGGCGAAGAGGCATTACGCTCCAAAAACGGCAGGATAGCTGCTCTGCATGCTGAACTGTGAATGTGGGGTAAGTCTTCGTAGATGGTTATATTGAATACCAATTATTTTACAATATGACGTGTTACCGTATCCAAAACACTTTTATTTTAACTAACTGGCCACTAAGACCTTGGCCTACACGATCACATGAAATAAGATTTTTCAGGTGATTCAAATGGCTCTGAGCAGTATAGGACTCAACATCTGAGGTTATCAGTCCCCTAGAAGTTAGAACTACTTATACCTAACTAACCTAAGGACATCAAACACATCCATGCCCGAGGCAGGAGTCGAACCTGCGACCGTATCGGTCGCGATCACATGAAATAAGATTTTTCAGGTGATTCAAATGGCTCTGAGCAGTATAGGACTCAACATCTGAGGTTATCAGTCCCCTAGAAGTTAGAACTACTTATACCTAACTAACCTAAGGACATCAAACACATCCATGCCCGAGGCAGGAGTCGAACCTGCGACCGTATCGGTCGCGCGGTTCCAAACTGAAGCGCCTAGAACCGCTCGGCCACAGCGGCCGGCAATAAGATTTTTAAATTGTCTATGCAGGGTGTTGTAGAACCTTTTGGTTCAAATTGAAACAGATGGCAGCGGATCCACAAACTATTATATTGAGATAGGGAACCAATGGTAGGAAACGCATATTTATTTTCTTATTGACATACGAAGTGTACACCGCATAAGAACACAGCTTATAGCAACAGTTCAAAGCGACTACCACCCGTCTCATTGCATGTATGGGAGCGGTGCATGACGTTCTGCTGCACTCTCTCTATGACCCCTAATGTCTGTCGTACACTGAAACAGGCAGTGGGTGATAAACAGCGCACAGCCTCGCATCGGCACATGAACCTATGCCGCACGCACACCACTACCCCTGGTGTCAGTTGTCCACTGCCTTGGACAGCTCATGACGTGTCCATGGTGCGGTGTGTTACTGTGTGCAGGCTATGACGCATACTCAAAGACGGAACGTTACTCGTCACGATAGTTGCCAGACATGCATTCAATGCAAGGCGAGGAAGGATTTAGGGCCCGTAAAGTAGGACGAATGTACAGAGAATTCGTTCCCAAAAGGCGTCATCCCAACTTGAAGAAGTTTATCTCCATGGATGCCAACTAACGAGAAACGGGACCGTACCCACAACAGAGAGCCGGCCAAGGTTCCCGCCAAAGCCGTGTCTTGACACCAGGCTTCCAGCAGATGGTGTTAGATCATGTGGCCGACCAGCAATAAGCACACGTTAACTTGACTTTGAAGTGCACACTTCAAAAGATTCAATGTGGAGAGTACTTGTAGAACAGGTATTTCACACCCCCATCATAAAGAACGTGTGGAATCACTGGGACCAGCGAATTTTGAGCCCCATGTACACTTCTGTCAATGGATTATCCACGGCAGTGCTGTAATGCCAAGCTTCTTACAGTTTGTATTGTTCACACACGAGGCCTCATTCACCCGTGATGGCGATTTCAACAGTGGTAACAGCCATATCTGGAGTGTCGACAATGCCTACGCCAACCACAACGGTGAGCGCCAGCAATGATGGATGGACGTTGTCTAACATCACCTAATAGAACCTTATTTGCTGCCTCCCCTTTTGAATGGCCAACTGTACCTGGTGTTCCAGCGAGAACACTGGCCGTCGTTATTTTGAACAGTTACTGAGAGCTGTTATGCGGTGTATGTTGTGTATGTCCATAACACAATGGGTTTCCGACAATTGGTTCTCATATCAGCCGGCCGCCGCGGCCGTGCGGTTCTAGGCGCTTCAGTCCGGAACCACACTGCTGCTAAGGTCGCAGGTTCGAATCCTGCCTCGGGCATGGATGTGTGTGGTGTCCTTAGGTTAGGTTTAAGTAATTCCAAGTCTAGGGGACTGATGACCTCAGATGTTAAGTCCCATAGTGCTTAGAGCTATTTGAACCATTTTCTCATCCCAGTATAGTCGATAGAGGGCCCACTATCACCTGTTTTAATTTGAAAAGTTCACTAAACAAATTAAATTATAAATACTTAAACCAACAAAGAATACGAGGGTTGAAACTTAAATAGTGGCAACTATTTATTGACAACCGGTACAAAAGAGTTACATGTTTTCACCTGTTACTGTCCATTAAAGTACTCGCCAGCGTTGTGTAGAACTCGTTGCTAACGATGTGGAAGGTGTAGTATACAGTTAGCAGAGCCTTTTTTGCTGATGGTGCGAATGGAGCGGTCTACTGCCTGTCGAATCTCTGGAACAGTTCTGAAGCGAATGACACGAAGTCAAAACTGAAACGACAATCCAACGAATGGGGTCTTTATGGGTCAGGGCCCCAGTATGGTGAAAGTTATGGCGCCGGCCGGTGTGGCCGAGCGGTTCTAGGCGCTACAGTCTGGAACCGCGCGACCGCTACGGTCGCAGGTTCGAATCCTGCCTCGGCCATGGGTGTGTGTGATGTCCTTAGGTTAGTTAGGTTTAAGTTGTTCTAAGTTCTAGGGGACTGATGGCCTCAGCAGTTAAGTCCCACAGTGCTCAGAACCATTTGAACCAGCCAAAGTTTTGGCGATTCTCGTGTACGACTGTGATGGTGTTATCCTAACGCATTACGTTCCTCCGCGGCAGATCGTCAGTGCACAGTATTACTGTTCATTTTTGGAGCATCACAGCTTTGCGAAAGAAGTGGCGACACTTTCTGCGCAACCCACCCACAATTTTGCACGACAATGCGCGGGCGCATACAGCGCAAGCTGTGACTGCTATGTTCAGTCGATGAGACTGGGAAGTACTGTACCATCTACCATACTCCCCGGACGTAAGTCCTTGTGCGTTTGGTTTGATTCTGAAGATGAAGGTACCACTTCGTGGCATTCGCTTCAGAACTGTTCCAGAGATTCGACAGGCAGTAGACCCCTCCATTCGCACCATCAACAGAACAGGCTTTGCTAACGGTATACTACGCCTTCCACATCGCTGGCAATGGGTTCTACACAACGCTGGTGACTACTTTGAAGGGCAGTAACAGGTGCAAACATCTCTTTTGTATCGCTTGTGAATAAATAGTTTCCACTATTTTAGTTCCAATCCTCGTATAAAAAATAAAGATAAAAGTAAAAAGTTATTCAAGCCTTCTACGGTAATTTATCATAACGGAAACGGGGCTAACGTTGCACTCTTTGCCCTTGCCGCTGACAGGTAACTGTCCTTGAGCAGTAAGACTCTTTTTTTTAATACCTGCAAGCCAATCTGCCATGTAGGAAATGAAAATTAAATCCGCTTAGCTGGAATCTTTCAACATTTTGCTTTTCAAGAGAAATGAATGTTAGTAACGGCCTTTAGTTCCGCAAGTGCGTCGGTCATCACGGCGAAAGAGAGGCCGCTAGATTGGTTCAGCGCACACATTGTCGTTGACTGGCCCGTTCCCCCCTGCCTCGCTCCCACGAGCGATTTAGTCGAGCGTAATGGGTTTGGCTGCCCCGAGAGCTTCAAAAGGACACATCGAACGCCCTCGGCGGCCTGCCGGCAAACTGCTCGATACCCGTGCACTCACCCCGTGTTTTATTTGCTCCGCGACGCGCCCTTGAGACGGCGGGCAGAGCCCATTTCCTGTTGCAGACTCACATCGCGCAGAGCAGCGATCTGTCTTAGCGGACAGGTCACGGAGACGGGAGTAGACGCCTCTCTTCTGACGAGCTGTTGATGCACGCCCAGTTAAACACAGTCAGCGTGCAGTGAATGATCTACGGCTGCAGCTGGGACAGTTACTTGCGCGCACTTTAACGAACAGCGAATTACGTGTACGTGGGATAGTCGAGAAGTTTTATCACCTCGAAAAAAATCAGTCTGTTACCACGAAACTTCATGACTGCATTAGCCCTTCTCTACATACTGCGCGCACTTTAACGAACAGCGGATTACGTGTACGTGGGATAGTCGAGAAGTTTTATCACCTCGAAAAAAATCAGCCTGTTACCATGAAACTTCATGACTGCATTAGCCCTTCTCTACATACTGACACTTCAGTACGATGCATTTTCCCAACGATAAACTGGCGGAATCCATGGCTGTATAAGGGGTGATGAAAAAGTTTCCGTTCGAAGGCCGTAGAGTACAAAATCGGTATTTCAAACAGGTAAAATCGCCTTGAGCGCAGAGGCAATCACCCGATCGACGCACCGGGTTGAAAATATCCGTTTAGCAAAACACCGCATCCTGCTGCGTGAAGAAGTCCGTAACTGCATGCTGCACATCCTCGTCAGTCAAGGTCCTTTTTTATGGTGTGATAACCTCCTGGGGAAAGATCAGGACTATAGGGAGAGTATTGGAGTATCTCCCACATGACTTGGCTAACTTATGCGTTTCGACATTTGCGATATGGGAGAGTCTTGCGTCGAGTCGCAATCAGCACGGAACTTGGCGTACCATTCCTCAACGGTGGTTCACAACAGACAAGCTGCTCCATACACTTTCTTCATTCGCCCTCGCCCACGGATGTCTATCAGCGTTTGTCGTTTGGCAGCCAAGAAAAGAATAACAGCATGTTGGTCCTGTTTGGACGCATTTCACAAAAACGTCACCATATTTCACGTTTCCGCTTTAACCACACGCTTGTCAGAAAGACGCGAATTCCACACTAATCCCTCACGAGTGAGTCACTCCGTATATACCCGCATCATACTCGCGCTACGTTCATAAACGTTGCAGCAACGCCCTCAAACGAAAAGTTTTTGGCCACCCTTACAGTAGTTTGCATTTTGCCTGTTCCGTACACGTTCCACCTCGGAAGTTAACTCTTTGCCACAGTGGAATTGTCTGTCACCCAGTGGGTTCTTCACCCGAGGAAACCGAAGCCGGTATAAGCAGTCGAGTGCCATCTCAGGAGAAAACGAAGCTTGAGGCAAAATTTGGCAACCCACGCAAGCAGCAGTTGTGACCTTGTCCTGACCTGAGCAGTACCATGTATAAGCTGGGGCCGGCCGGTGTGGCCGAGCGGTTCTAGGCGCTGCAGTCTGGAACCGCGCGACCGCTACGGTCGCAGGTTCGAATCCTGCCTCGGCCATGGATGTGTGTGATGTCCTTAGGTTAGTTAGGTTTAAGTAGTTCCAAGTTCTAGGGGACTGATGACCTCAGATGTTAAGTCCCATAGTGCTCAGAGCCATTTGAACCATTTTATAAGCTGGGGCTTCGACAGCTTTCCGCGATGTTTCACCAGGACAATCTCCCGTAACTTCAACAGGACGTTTTGGCAGTGCGTTTTGGAACTACACCATGACAATTCCAAAAATCCACTCTGAATGGACTCCCCCGGTGACGGTTACTTCTTCGCCTATTTAGGAATGGTTAATCCACACGTTTCCGGTGGTTGCGATGCTTGCGACAGTGATGCAATCTGCTCTCATCATGGTGATTAGGTGGCCTCAGTTTGGTGTTTTTTGAATGGACGAGAGCAGTCGCAGAAGCCAGCGCGTGGCGACCTTGTCATGTTCAAAAAGTGGCGCAAGATGTTGAAAACTGATCCACGATTGGTTCTTACATTTTCCCCCGTCTCCTCGATTGCGGCACCAGAGCCTCCATTTCTCTTGCAATTCCCGGTTCTTCACAGACAGGTGGTCTGTCACTTCATTAGTCGTCATTTACACTTGACTGTCTACACTGGAAGCGTCTGCGCCACCTTACTATCATATGGGGATGCAGGGTGCATTGTTTCCACACACTTCCAAGACTGAGCGAGGTGGCGCAGTCGGAAGTACACTGGACTCGCCTTATGAAGGAGGAATGTTCAAATCCGTGTCTGACCATCCTAATTTATATTTTCCAGTGATTTCCCTAAATCACTCCAGACAAATGTCAGGATGCTTCCTTTGAAAGGAAGTTTTTTCATCCTCGAAACAATGACCTCCACGTCGATGGGACATTAAACTCTGTTCTACCTTCCTTCCATCATACTTCCAACAACTCAACAAGGATTGTCACAATGCTTGAAATATCAAGTGCCAAATGATACTCCACTGTATCAATGGGCTGTTTTTGACTCCTCAAGCGATGTGCTACGGTGCTGTTGCGAGTAGATTTCAACTTGTACCAGGACTACAAACATGTTCCTCTTAACAAATAACAATTAATTACTTAACATTATTTTCCCGAGGTGATGATTAAAACATTACGACCGGCCCTCCTACGAACAGATTAAAAAACACGCTGCATCACCACCATCTAATGAAACAAAATGTTGCAACATGAAATATTCAAAAATTTTCTTATCGGGTAATGAAAATCCAAAACATGGGCCTCAGTACAGCGGTTTCCGTTTTTCCAGTGTCACAATGATGTTTGTTGAATCATCTTAGAGTCGTTTCCAGTCAGAAGACTGGTTTGATGCATCTCTCTACGCTACTCTGTTCTCTGCAAATCTCTTCATCTTCAGTAACTACTGCAAGTTACATCCATTTCTGTGGTCGAGTCTTGGCTTGCCTCCAGTTTTTATCCCCCCCCCCCCCCCCCCGCATCACCCCCATTACCAAACACTATTTCTTGATCCTCATCATGTGTTCTACCAAGTTATCCCTTCTGTTAGTGTATTTGTGCCATAAATCTCTTTTTAGCCCAATTGTCATGACTAATCTCTCATTACCTATCCGATCTATCTATCTAGTCTTCAGCATTCTTCTGTAGCACCACATTTAAAAAAAAAAACTTCTTTTCTTGTCTAAATTGTTTGTTACCCATGTTTCATTTCGGTGTAACGCTATTCCCCAGACAAATATCTTATCAAAAGGCTTCATAGCACTTTAATTTACACTTTACGTTAACATTTATTGTGCTAAAGACTCTATTTAAATCCTCTCCACTACGTTCAAATTCAAATGCCTCTAAGCACTATGGGACTTAAAATCTGAGGTCATCAGTCGCCTAGACTTAGAACTACTTAAACCTAACTAACCTAAGTACATCACACACATCCATGCCCGAGGCAGAATTCGAACCTGCGACCGTAGCGGTCGCGCGGTTCCAGACTGAAGCGCCTAGAACCGCTCGGCCACTCCGGCCGGCTCTCTACTACGTCCATCATCAGTTATTTTGCTGGCGAAACAGGAATCCTCATATACTACTTCTAGTATTTCCTAGTCTACTTCTCTCAAAATTGTTTGATTTAACTCGACTACATCCACGGTCTGGAAAGTCGGCAAAACGACCGGGAGACCGGTGTGGTGACCGCTCGCCCCTCCAGATCATATCGTCATGAATGAAGCCGCAAGGCAGAGGATGAAAAGGAGGTCGGCGTACATCCTTGGGCCTTCAGGGCCTGGACGAGGAGCTCTCTTTTCATCAATGGTAAATAAATCTGACAAGGAAGGTGCAAAGAAGTTGATTTCAAATTGTAGTTACTACTGTGAATCAGTGCATAACTGGTGACTTCCAATGTCCACCTATGTTCTGCATTCAAGAAGAACATCTCTTCCCACTTTAATGTAGACATGATCGCTGACCACAAAGCTCCTAGGTAGTAGTCAACATGGTTTCAACAGCTACCGACAACGCGAAACTCAGCTTGCTCTGTTAGTTCATGAGATATAAAAGGCAGTAAACAGCGGAGCTCAGGTTGATGCTATCTTTTTTTAGATTTAGAAAGTCTTCAGTGCATTATGCTGTATTTCCATCCTTGTTGACTTTTGTTTAAAGAACATCAAGCCGCAGTCAAAGGCATATTTCTGTGCCTAAGATTTCGTTTCCTAAAACTGCAGACATTGTCAGGGACTAAAAGACTCATGTAGCAGTTTCAGACTTAAATAAGCCCAGCTAGCCGAACTGTTTATACGTATCGACACAACAGTCTGAACAGGTAGTGGCATCCGCAGTGGTCTGCACATTGGATTCGTATTCGGGAGGACGACAGTTCAAACTCGCCTACGGCCGTTCAGCTTTAAGTTTTCTGAGATTTCCCTAAATCGCTCCAGGCAAATACTGAAATGGTTCCTCTGAAAGGGCACGGCCGATTTCCTTCCCTATCCTTGAAACAACCCGAGCTCATACTCCGTCTTGAACGACCTAGTTGTCGAGGGACGTTAAACTTTAATCTTCCCTTCTGCCTTCGTGGCATCGTCGGACCACTGCCTAAGATCGCGGAGTAGCACCTATCCCTGTTACGGGGCCAATAGTGGGGAAGAGTTGGTGCTGTTTGCTTTATTCAGCACTGAAGCCCAGAACGTGTTTAATTCTGAACATTCTTCTTTTCTGAAACTTCCTGGCAGATTAAAACTGTGTGCCGGATCGAGACTCGAACTTGGGACCTTTGCCTTTCGTAGGCAAGTGTTCTACCGTCGGTGCTATGCCGGCACGCAGGCTCAGCGTGTTCGGTCAGAGAGCTGGTTGGCCTCTGTAATCCAAAAACTGAGTGGAAGGATCAGTAAACGAAGTTCAACGGATGTCATGTGACGTCCGCAAAGACCAAAGACAACGATCAGCAACGAACAAAATGCAAAAAAAAGGACGGGGCGTGAGTCGTGCTTTCCCGAGGTGGAGTCTTGGTCCAGCACACAGTTTTAATCTGCCAAGAAGTTTCATATCGGTGCACACTCCGATGTAGAGTAAAAATCTCATCCTTCCTTCCTGTTAAAGGTGTTTTTGTGCTTTTCGAGTTCTATGAATTCTCTGTATATCCCAACGTGCTCGGATCTGCATAAAAACGTAGTATCGGATAAACAAATTAGATGGTTCATTGGTCCCACTGCTACGGCCGATTTATCCGTGTTTCCCAGACGAAAGTTGTTCTTGTGTTCCTTAAGCCGGACGCTAATGCTCCTTTTCTAGTTCCTACGCACACTTCCCGCAGATGCAAGGGATTTTACGTGCACCTGCTGCCGCAAGCGGCGGGCGTAGGTTCTTTGCAGTGTTCAAATATTTACGCGCCTCTCTCGTGGACACACACAGTGTGTCCATATTTAAAATTTCAGTTTCACAGCGCTGTAGAAAGAGAACCATGCCTCAGAATGACGTCTAATTTGAACAGCATGTTACTGACGCAGAGGAAACATCATGGAAGAAAAAAACCTAACGAAAATTTTACCAACAGATGGCGCTGGAAGTTTCTTACTGTAAATGGGGTCGGCTACAAATGACAGGTGAATAGCAACACGACAGTATGATTTGAGTTACACATTACATCATCCGTACCGTTCAACGCGCATGACTGCCGAAGTTTGGCGGTCTACAGTTATGGCACTGTTAGTCACGCAACGACATAAATAAATTTATATAAAACCTTTTTTACAACAACTTTTTTGCAATTTTCCGTTTCTCTGATTCATCCTGTAGTTTCTGTAGTACGCGGTTCTCTCCCTGTCATCTCTATGTTGAGCACCAAGGTGAACACAACAGTTAAAAATTTGTTAGGAAACTTTCAGACGACCAGTGCCTGATGCCAAGGTCGCAGCTGAATCAAAACATAAAGAAATGTAGTTATATGCGCGTAAAAAAACTAAACGATTGTATGATTACATGATTGGCGATCAGTCACGAGAATCACTTACAACTTTCCAGTATCATAGAGTACATGTCAAGGGCGATTGGAGATTGAAGAACTGCATTAATCTAGCCTCAGGGTAGCGAGATGCCAGACTCAGATTCATTGCAAGAATCCTGGGGAAATGTAATTCACACACAAGAGAGATCGCTTACAAGACCCTCTGTCGATCAGTTCTTGAGTATTGTCTGTGTAATGGTGTGGTGATTGTGTTGAAATGTCGTGTGGCTAGGGCCTCCCGTCGGGTAGACAGTTCGCCTGGTGCAGGCCTTTCGAGTTGACGCCACTTCGGCGACCTGCTCGTCGATGGGGATGAAATGATGATGATCAGGACAACACAACACCCAGTCCCTGAGCGGAGAAAATCTCCGATCCAGTCGGGAATCGAACCCGGGACCTTAGGACTGATATTCTGTCACGCTGACCACTCAGCTACCGGAGCCGGACTTCGTGTTTCTGTTGACTGTTACGCTGACACCAATGCTGCAGGATCGCCACTTCTGCCCCAGGATGTCCTGTACAGGAGGCTGTGGGGGTAGGATCTTCCAGTAGAGCGGCGAGTACAGAGTCAAGAAAGCTGGTTCGAAGAAACATTCATTATTACTCGATATACAGTAGGTCGACGGATTCAGCCCAAGAGGTTGTAGCAGCGAATGAATTACCTGGGACACGTGAACTGCTGAGACAGCGTAACAGCAGCTGGCGGTGACGCGGCCTTGCTGACGCAAGAAGGTTGTCTGCACTGCAGCACAGCGACGCTACGGCTGGGTTGGCGTACTCTGCTTGCAGCTCAGGGCAGCTTAAGGACGTGCAGCCGCACCGAGTCGAACCCACAACTCTCAAAGGCTGGCTGGAGTGTCAGGCAATGGCATCCAACGAGAACCCTCATCTCGAAACTCAGAACCACCAGGGCTTGGTGGTGGTTCGTAGACTTGCGGCTTCGCCTAGTCGACGGTGCTGCTTGATGAAGTTATGGTTGCTTGGCTACACGTCCGACTGGTGACTGGTGCAGAGGCAATTCCAGATGAATGCATAGCTCTGCTGAAATGAAGCTACTGGCTGAGCTTGGGGATATATACTTGCCCTGCCCACGTCTGTTTGGAAGAGAGCTCGGTTCTCGTCAAGTAACTGGCTGTGAACCGTTGCTTTCTGCTACAGCATGTAGCAGTCCAAGCCACACTACGGTAGAGCACTGCGACGTAGAACGATACGCCAGAATTTTTGGCAGTGGCCAACA
The DNA here is from genome assembly GCF_023897955.1 of Schistocerca gregaria. NCBI lineage: Eukaryota > Metazoa > Arthropoda > Insecta > Orthoptera > Acrididae > Schistocerca > Schistocerca gregaria. The sequence goes on along the minus strand of NC_064924.1, from coordinate 399,510,461 downwards.
GCAAAATTACGAATGTGGCTGCCTGCTGTGGCCTGCCTGAGACCTATGCTGCAAGATCCGACAGTTTTGCACCCTTACGAAGTTGGATAAGCATAAGAGACAGAAAAGAACATTATTCGTTACGGATTTGTTCGATCAGCGCAAAAGTATATTCAACAAACTGCAATAGGACACATTACGTGATAGGCAATGTGCATCGTTGAGAGCACTACTGCTGAATTCTATAAGCCCACGTTCCAAAATGAATCATGAAACGTATTAATTCCTCTAAATACATGTCGCCTGATGACCATTGAGCTATATTAGAGATATTCGAACCAAAACGGTGGGTTATCGACTGGCTTTCTTCCTGCGCACCATTGGTAATTTGATTAGGAAAGGTAGATTGACGCTGCTACACCAAGTGCTTGCAGCCATACACCGTATGGAAGCTTGCAGCGTACAGGTGTAGATAAAAGAACATCAGGGTAAACATTAGTCACAAACGTAAAGAACGCACTGGTTAGAGATCCTACATAAAGAGATAGACTGGACAGTGCTGATCTCGACACTGACTGAGTGAGAGCTCAGGATGCTATGCTTTTACTTGTTTTTTTGTTTACTGTTGCGATAGTTCAAAAATGGTCCAAGTGGCTCTGAGCACTATAGGACTTAACATCTGAGGAAATCAGTCCCTTAGAACTATATAAACCTAACTAACGTAAGGACATCACACACATCCACGCCCGGGGCAGGATTCGAACCTGCTACTGAAGCACCTAGAACCGCTCGGCCACAACGAAGGCGTGGCGAAAGTACGCTGCCTGAAAAGTAGGCCAAGCACCTAGAAAGCATGTCGGATTTCAGTGTAACTTGGTGTACGTATACCCCATTGGCGGGTATATAAATGAGTACAGTTGCAGTTCTGTGTCACAGGTAGAACATCTAATAGACAGCAAGGGTGCATTAAATGTTGGTCGTGTATAGTGTTGTTACCAAACCTGGGAGGGTAGATTGGGAGGGGGGGGGGGGGGGGTGGAGTGAACAGCATCCGTTTTTGAGTTAGCATTGTGAATTACATGAAGATGCCAAGAACTCGTGTGGAACAGCCGAATCAGCACCTCACAGTGTTGGAAAGGGATTTCATGGTCGGTCTCTACTTACAGAGTCAGATCTGTGGGGCATTCAGATGTGAAAGTTGCCCGATGTTGGACTACATGGGAACATGATGGCAGTAATATTCGTCGTCAAGGTTCTGATCGACCATGTCTGAGTCACCACCTCAAACGATGATTGCTATGTTGTGGTCCAAGCACATCGTAACCAAATCGTAATCTCTTCTCATCCGCACCTTTCATCCGAGAACCTAACAGACTCTCCACTCACTTCAACATTCTGTATCCTCCGGCACCATTGGTTGGAGACTAAGAACAACCAGACTATGGAATTACCTTTACACGTATAGGCTGTCGTTACCACTACAACACAACGGATGCAATTCCAGTGCTGCCGCGGTCTGGGAACCTGGAATGGCCATGAATGGCGTAGCGTTCTGTTCAGCTATGAGTTACAGTTCTACACTGCCCCGGATGGGTACGTCGGAGAGTATGGCAGCTTCCTGGAGTGGATTCCCACTCTTCCAATCTGTTGGAGAGCCACAGCGGTGTTATTCCTGGCGTCGTAGTGTAGGGAGCTATCGAGTATTACTTCAGATTATACCAATACTGTACAACATCTCCTTTAGCCTTGAGAATAACCTGAGTTCAGCGAGAGTGGGCTGACCGTAAGGTTCTTCAGGTATACTACATCCAGCTGAAGCCACTCACTGGTGATTAGTTCCCGCTAGGCTCCCATATTGCTAGAATGTTAATTTCTACTTTTCACCCACTGCTCAAAATACACACAAACATTTTTCATGGAATTAACATCAAGCGATTTAGTGGGCCAGTCGAGGTGCAATAGGTTGCCTGAGCCCTCGCCAGACCAGCAAAGTACCTATCTATCCCTATCAATGCGGGTATTATCATCTTGGAATACGGGAGATTCCACACAGCGTAGACATCATAAACGTGGAGAACCACATTTCGGCACAGAGAATCCTGAAATAAACATCCTCACATGGACTACACCCTCCACACACGGAAGTTGACATTTCATTAACGGGACCTGGTAGTGATCGAATTTCCTGTGGTTGATAGTACTAACGTTGGTACACTTCCTCTCAAAAGCTATTCGTTCAAATCAAAGTAAATTTGAAACATGCATAAGTTGTCATATCTTCTTCAAAGTTGTGATTCTTGAGTTTCTCCCGGCGTATTTGATAATCAAAATATCCACGGGTGTACTGCCGGTCTATAGTGTCCAAGGGGCATAATATTTCGGCGACATGTATGATCGCCGAAATATTGTGCCCGTTGGACGCTGTAGACCAGCAGTACACCCGTGGATATTTTGATATTCTTGAAAGTTAATTGTTTATATGTCAACAGCATTGTTATCACAGTAAACACTCCAAAAAAAATTATGTCACCTAAAAAATTGGCATTTAAAAAAAAGTAACATTAAATATATGACAAACCTTTTCTTTGATTACCATACATTCTGCTACATTTACTGCATGTGAAGCAATTAATCTATCAAGCTTCATTGACATAGATAATTAGTTTCAGGGGAAATTGTACCTAAAGCTAAAAGTTTCATACTTTTGGGGGATGCCTTTGAAGTTGTGATACAATCTTTTCAACCTACATTAAAAAGTTGCAATTCGTCACGTCCTTACCAGTCACTGTTGCATGTTTCCATGCCCGCCAGCTCACGTTCTGACATATTGAGGGCACTCTTCTCAGTCTCCCGTATCCACAGCTCTGGTCAATTGAAAGAATCGCGTTCTTCATATTCACTCGACGTTCTGTGCGCATATCACTGAAAAATTTCAACCTGCTGGCTGACCCATCATTGAAACACAACATTGCATCCATGAAACCAGTTTTCAGTGGTTTGAGGCTCAAAAATACTGTTTCAGGCAAGCGTTCCCACACACAGTTATTGACATTTTCGTTGAGATTTTGAGTTCTCCCATGGATGCATTAAGCAAGTAAGGTTTTGCTAGCTAAGTCTCTATGGAAAGGTTTTATAAAATCTGTTACCGATATTGGTAGGTAATGGGTATGTCTATATTAATCATCAGTTACACTAGCTGTCTGATACTTATATCATGACCCGGGGTCTTTGACCAGAGAGAACGACAGAGATCCTCTGCTACCTTTAAACTTATTCCTACTATGAAACATCTTTATTCTGACTGTATTTACGATCTGCACCGCTAAAATATAACTATAAACACAATAAGATTACTTCCTAAAATCAAGTAATATTTCAAATCACTACGACTGGTAAAACGAAAATAGAATGTTGAATTGAAGTTAATCTGTCAAGTACACTCGTTTAACACCAGGCTGACCAACTTGCAAACCAGTGGTTAAGGAATAGAGTTAATACAAAGAAAGTCTGTTGCAGACTGGATGGCACAGCTCAATTGCAAGCTGGCCGAAGGAGGAATGTTGTTAATTAGAAAACGCTCTTTCTTTCGTATTAACGTACATCAAACATACAAAAACCATACATATCTACGCGTAAAAACTAAACACAATGTTGAAAAATCGTTATTTCGACTTATTTCCCGTAAGCAGTCGCCGCAGCCCACGCCCATCATTATTTCAGAAAGAGCGAAAATACCGACTCGTCAGACCACACTACACGCCCCCAGTCAGCTATCGTCCAATTTCTGTATTTTGTGCCCCTTCCTCACCCTAATTAGAAGTGTAGCTTTATGAGCCGCTGTGAACAACGACCTTCACGAGGTACACAATTCCAAATATCCACTGCGTGTACTTTCTTCCCAGTGTTCTCTCGGAAACTGGTTGTGATGCATCTGCATTCACTGGCTGCAGAAAATTCTGTCTAATTTGCTGCCGACAAGGCATGACACTCGTGGGGCTGATGCCTCTCCTGTGATGGATGTCTCCGTATCGTCTGGTCTCCGTTCTCTATCCGTTAGGATATTCACCATCGTTCGTACTCGTTGTTACGTGACTTCGAGTGGTACGCCATTTAGTGTATAGACTCTAGACAGTTTGCGCTGATTCAACAACAAATCGGAGAGCTTAATTCATTATTTGGTCATTGGTGCAACCAAGGATGATAGCTCCTTTCCAGAATGAATTTTCACTGTGCAGCCGAGTGTGCACAGATCTGAAAATTCCTGGCAGATCAAAGCTGTGTGTCAAACCGGGACTCGAAATTGCGAACTTTACCTTTTGCGGGCCATTGCTTTACCGTCGGAGCTTTCCAAGCACGACACGCTAACCACACTCAGAGCTTTAGTTCCGCCAGTACCCCATCTGCTACCTTCCACTGGCGAAAGTAAAGCCAGTACATCTGCTGTCTTCCACTGGCGTAAGTAAAGCAGTATGGGTGGATCGTGATACTTGGATTGCTTAGCCGGTAGAGCAACTGCTCACCAAAGATTCGAGTCCCGGCCCGGCACACAGTTTTGACCTACCAGAAAGTTTCATGGTAGCCCCTTTCACCTATTCTATCACATCTCAACGTCCATCCATTTAACTGCGCTCATTCCATACAAAGGATTGTCATATACACCCCACCACTTCACAAATGTTGGCGATGGATGGTCAGATGCCATCTACAATCAGTTTTGCACCATCTAGAACGCTCGAAACCAATGTGCTCTTCTAACGGGCATTTATTGTCCGGTCAGCTTACGTGAAGGGCACCGTGCCGAAGTGTTTCCTTGTGGCGTTATCCCGCTGTGCAGCGTCCGCACCTACTGAGATTTTTATGTACACTAGGTACTCTTCTTGATGCAAGAGCGTTACCTGCCATGTAAAAGCACAAATTTTGTGAGTAACGTGAACTCTGTTATCTGTACTGTTATATTTGCTTGTATTTTATGTTTTCTATGTTTTCCTACGAGGGAATTGGCACTCCGATGACCTTCTCAGGAACTTTTGGTCCACTTATGGCTCTTGCAAAGTAAAACTTTACAGATTACACTGCGCATGGAGATCAGAAAGAAAAGAAAAAAATCCGAATAGTTGGCAATGTTATTTACTGAACTTTTATGAATGAAGTCTTGATGTAGTGGGACTTAAAAAACGAAAAAGATAATTCAAACAGTGGGTGTTGTTAGCCCATTTAAGCTTCATTCATGCCTAAAGAGTTTCGTTAGTCAGCGCTGAACAGCCGTTCTTTAACGCCCAAGTGCTAACACACCTCACGAGAGCCGACAGGAAACTGCGATAAGATAGCGACCCGACGTGCGAGGCAAGTAAGAAACACCTCGTTGAAGACGGAAGTCACGAGATCGCCGATTTGGCCATGACAGACAGCCACGCTAATAGCCGGCCCCAAGTAACTTAGGAACTGCTGAGATCAGCCGCGCCTGGTACCAACTGAACTTCACAAATCCACTTAAATAACTGAAGGTGACATCAGATTAAATACGTTATCCCGTGGAGGCGTGGGTTTTACGCTGTTTTTCATACACACTTACTGTGGTGATTAAGTTCATATGTGTGTGAAATCTTATGGGACTTAACTGCTAAGGTCAGCAGTCCTTAAGCTTACACACTACTTAACCTAAATTATCCTAAGGACAAACACACACACCCATGCCCGAGGGAGGACTCGAACCTCCGCCAAGACTAGCCGCACAGTCCATGACTGCAGCGCCCAGACCGCTCGGCTAACCCTGCGCGGCGGTGATTATTTCCACAACAGTACTCACTACACAAAACTTTTGATTTCGTGAAGTGATAAAATACTGGACTCGTATTCGGAAGGAAGGCGGTTCAACTCCCCGTCCGGCCAAACAGATATAGACTTTCCAAGTATACCTAAATGTTTACGGAAAATGCCAGGATACATTTGAAAGTAGACGACCGAATTCTTTACCTATGTTTCTCCATTTCGAACTTGAACTCCGTACTAATGATTTCTTCATCGGCGGGACGTTAAACTTGACTCTCCCTTCCTCTCTTCTATCCACCCGTCATTCACTACACAAACAAAAACAAGTTACATTATCGCTCGGCTTTAAAACCAAATAGCGACAGCGCACTCTCAATTTTTACATAAAGATCAGTAAATATTGATACTCCTTTAACAAATTGGCACAATCTGCGTGGAAGAAAATGCAAATTAATCTTACTCACGCTATCGTGCTATCTACCAAGTGTCTGAAAGGAACTACGGCGTCCTATTACTCTCATACAAACTTTTTTTGCTACGGTAAGTTCCAAATGGTTCAAATGGCTCTGACCGCTATGGGACTTAACGTCATCAGTCGCCTATAACCTAGAATTACTTAAACCTAACCAACCCAAGGACTTCACATACATCCATGCCCGCGGCAGGAATCGAATCTGTGACCGTAGCGGCCGCGCAGGTCCAGACTGAAGTGCCTAGAACCGTTCGGCCATTGCGGCCGGTGGTAAGTTCCAATTCCAGCTGAGCGGCACACACAAATCGGCTAGTGAATCTCCTAATGCTGGAGTATTTTCTATAATCCACGTCCGAAAACAGAGTTATCGCAGGTGTTCGCTCGAAGAAAATCGAATAGAGAACAGAAAAGGTGAAGAAGAATTTGAAGAATGTGGGACTTCGTCCCCGTCCCAAGAAGCCTTCTACGTAGATTACTTTGGTATTTGTTAACGGTATGCAGACGTATATTTCCGTGTTACAGCAGAAATTATTCAGTATTTTCTGTCGTTTTGGTTACTTTGCTGCAACATAGAATCTGAGCTGTCAATAAATATCAGCCTTTTTGCTTACATACCTGGAGAGGCAGTCGTAGTCTGTGTCGTCGTCTTTATCCCACCAGACTCATAACATCGTCTTCCGTGGGCGCCAACATTTTTTTACGAGGTGTCGTTTTCTGCTAGGGCTCAGACGGTCCTTCCCTCTTGGTCGCTCGAAACAAAACTGAACTCGACTGGTCATTGTTGCTCGCGAGCTAACTAACGAGCAAGTAGAACTACACAGTAGTGGCCCCACAGGTTTCTATGGCCTTTAAACTTTCTAGTTAAAGTGCCCAGATACTAGACTTTTCAGTTATTACCGTGGAACACAAAAGTGCAATGATCACAGTTCAAACGTATGATGATGACTGACGTTGGTAAACATGACGTAAAATGTTCGGGGAATCTGCTGTGACGATCAAAACTAATTATTTTCTTTGAATGTAGGTAATAGCCCCTAACAAAGTGGCCTTTCTGAAACGACGCCTAGTTCCTCCAGCGCAATATTTCCCTCCACTGTTAAACTCAGTAATGTCGAATAATGACCGTTTTCTTCCACTTAGCATTCGAACTTGCTTAACTAACGAACAGCTCAGACTCTCTTCAAACCTGTAAATTTAAACTCTTATTTACAAGAACATTTCAAACAACCCATGAAGGCCGTGAGTAGAAAGAGTCCGGGGAAAAGCGTTGTTGTGGTAGCGGACGAAAATACTGTAGGAACTGTTCCATGCGTCTAAAAAATTGTTACGTACACTGAACACACAACCTGACATGAACACGTTACCTGTAACATTATGTCGCCTTGTCGTTTACTGTTTATGTTTCACGCCCAGTCGACAGCTACATCGTTAGAGACGACCCTTCTGTCAATATTGACGAGGACGCGATAAGACATCTGCTGTCGTCCTGCTTAACGAAACTATCTATGGTTCAGCTGAAGTGATGCGGACGCTGTAAATATGAATAAGTGGATAAATATTTGAACCTAGTCTTTTTCCACGATATGTAGCCTGTCTGTCGTTATGTTCCCTGTTTGAAACCTTGTGGGATGCCATAATTTTCTCCACATGGGAAGCAATATGCATTTCTTTCTACAAACATACTGCGCAACCCTTTATAGTGCATGACGGATAATATTAGCACCACTGCCAGTCATTCACTCTTCTTAGCATCACTAGAACGTACAAAGGCAATAGTAATCCAACCATTGCCCGTTCTTTGCACAGACATTGCAAAACTAAATCTAGCAACAAAGCCCATCCATCTGTGGGCACCAGAAAGTATAGAAGCCTCGCGGTTGCTTTGGGAGAAAGATTAATACTCTTACATACTTTAAAAACAGAGGGGCTAAAACGCCTTCTAACATAACGTCGACGAGGCATCGTGCGGCTGCTCGTGTGGCTGCAGGCTGACTGACGTCATCTGCCGGACTCAGTCTGCCACTCGCAAGTAGAGCGAGGGAAGCATCATTGCCTATGATGACTGCCAATCGCTCTTACACTGACGAGCCATAGCATTATGGCTACCTGCCTCATAGCGTATTGGTCCACCTTGGAACGCAATACAGCAGTGATTCTGCATGGCATGCATTCGACAAGTCCTTGTTAGGCTTCCAGAGGCATGTAACAACAGATGTCTACTCATAGGTACCGAGCGAGGTGGCGCAGGGGTTAGCACACTGGACTCGCATTCGGAAGGACGACGGTTCAATCCCGCGTCCGGCCATCCTGATTTAGGTTTCCCGTGATTTCCCTAAATCGCTCCAGGCAAACGCCGGGATGGTCCCTTTCACAGGGCACGGCCTACTTCCTTCCCCATCCTTCCCTAATCCTATGAGACCGATAACCTCGCTGTTTGGTCTCTTCCCCCAAACAACCAACCAACCAACCATCCATCTACTCATTGGTCACGCACTCCCCGTAAATTAGGGGCCGGTTGTTTATGTGGAAGCGAAACTGTTGTCCGATAGCGTCCCAGGTGTTTCCCATCGGCTACAGATCAGACAAATGTGACGATGGGCTTTGTTACATGGACAGTTATCCTTCTGGAAGATGGTCCGCAATAATATTCACGTAGTCCACAGCTGTGTTGGTGCCGTCCACTATTACCACAAGTCCCTTGGATCACCAGGTGAAGGTCCACCATTGAATAATACTGCCCCACAGGTCTGCAGCCCTGGCGTGAATAATGTTTCACGCAGCCCGTATCTGGCTGATGCCGTATCCACACACGACAGTCGACCTGTTGCAACAAGAACATGATTTAATTGACCAAGCGATATGTTACCATTGATCACCCGTCCAATCTCAAAGATCCCATGCTCACTGCAATCAGAATTGACGATTTCCCTGGGTCAACATGGAGAGCCCAGACAACGTGCACTGAACGTTGTGATCCTAAACGCTTGTGCCTAGGCCAGCATTGTACTCTTGTCTTCCGATCTGCCAAAGATCGCCGCCTATTCTGCTTTACGATGCGGGCAAAGCCGCCGACCTGCGTGCTCTGTGACGAGGCGCGGACGTTCGACACTTTGTAGCCTACTCAGGCTTTTATGGTCCTTCAACCACTTTTCCATAGGTGTTCGGGAGTGTAGCACGCGAACAGCCAACCAGATTCGCCGTTTTCGCGATGCTCGTACCCGGGCGTAAGACTATAACAATCTGCCCTTCGTCAACGTTTACGTTAGTGGATTTCTCCATTTGCAGCTCATGTCATCGCTAAAACAATACCCCATTCATCTCTGTTCCACTTATATACTTTCATTTCCGTGTCATGTGCTCGCAACAGCACCAGGTGTCATTCAGTTTCGTGGTGAACAGCGCTCATAATACTCTGGTTCATGGGAGTACTTTGTTCTTACACGAGATGAACGATGGAGGCAGAAGAATCGTTGTGCAGTCTGTTGCTAATGCGTTTTTTTCTTAATTTCCTTATAGGTATCCTCCAAGGATTCCCATCCAATGTAAGCTCTCGGAGCACTTCTGCAACGCTGCCATTCTAATCGAACCGATGGTTTTTTTTTTTTTTTTTTTTTTTTTTTTTTTTTTTTTTTTTTTTTTTTTGTAACAACACGCTTCTGTTTCTGAATTGCTTCGATGTATTCCATTAACCCACTCACTCGACTTGGTCGGTTTCTTGAACCCATCAGCAATACTCAATAATGGGTTGCACAAGTGTTCTGTACATCATTCGAACATTCAGATCCAATCATCAGTAACAAAACTTAATTAGGTTCTCCATGTTTTTGTTACTTCTCCGCAACTGCGTACTAAACTGACGAATAATGGATCTAATTCCTAGAAAGGTCATTTTCTTTAATTTCACAACTGATTTCGGCTTTTATACTCAAGCCAATTTCTGACAGAATCTGCCATCCACTTGCAGCCAATGGTATAATACTAATATAATAAATATTTAAATCGTTTACGTAACAGAAACGTGGGAGTTTCGACGTGAAAAATAACTTTAAGTTTAAACATGTGCAGTATAAGAACAGAAAAAAGAAAAGAGGACAATGCAATGTACGGGTGCCCTCATGGCTACCAACGATGCACCTAGCAGCACGCGTTAGCTGGTGTCCTTAGCTTTCCTGTATTTTCTATTATTAGGCGCGTTTTCTAGCGGGCCAGGCATTGTGTCGCATCGACAATGGTAGCAGTAACGAGCGTGCTAACTGACTTGTAGTCGTGATCGGTCGAGATAACATCACGTGTAAAAGTCGCAGGAGATGGACACGAGACATTAAAGTGGAAAATACAATTTTATCATGTGATGACATGGTTGGCGATCGTGGCTGTTATTTGAAAACAAATATTGGTGGTGTTGAGACTGGAACCGGCCACAAATTTATTTTAAGTTCCTTTATTCAAAAGGTATCATTACTGGTTTCGAATCATTACAATTAATCGTCAGACGGCTTTCACACTTTCATCAGAACATGTGGTTTGTTTTTTATTGATAATTTTCTTAAAATGTAAATAATAAATGATTATAAACATGCCACAAAGATGGTTGCGTTACAGATTTCCACTGGAATGTGACTTACGTGAAATGTCGGTCTGGAGTATTCGTTTTCATAGTTTTTACCACATGCTTATCGTTGCACATATAAATTCGTATCAGTGAGCGCATTTCCACCACATTCTTGCACACATCAATTTCTATCACTGAGCACTTTAGATTTATCACAGAATAGATTTCTAACATGCATCACATGTTTCGATAGATACAAAGTGTTTACAGATACATAAGTGTCAAACATGCTATGATATATCGTAACATTATACAGATGTCCCATGTCTGGAAAAGGATCATATATCCACTTATGCAACTGAAATGCATTTAACACTAGTATAGAGAAACATTGATTTTGTGAATTTTAGAGCGAATAATGTCGCATTATAAAGATTTTCCACGTCAAAGATTTTTTTTAATGTCTGTGAATAAGACAATACATAATTTATTTACATTTAGCATCATGAAAATTGTAGTAGCATATAAATTTTATACTTGATCTGCAGATAGGTGTAGGAATATTACTTGCTTTGGAGGTTGGGAAATAATTTTTGGAAATTTTTCAGGAAAGGGGTGTTAGCTAATTGTGTGTGTGTGTGTGTGTGTGTGTGTGTGTGTGTGTGTGTGTGTGTGTGTGTGTGTCTGTATTTCTATTTTTTCTAATATATTCATAGTGGCTCCATTTTCTGCTAGATGTAAAAATTTTAAGTTGTTCTCAGTGTTTCTCACTGAATGGTTTTCTTCAGCAATATGGGCTGCAAATGCAGATTTGTTCAAGTTATCAAGCCTTAAAGCATCAATGTGTTCTTCGTATCTAACTTCAAAACTTATGCCTGTCTGTCCAATGTAGAATTTTGGGCATGTATCAGATTTGTGCTTGTATATTCCTGATTTACTGTGGGGACTCTTGTAGGTATTTACATCACGGATTACTTTTTGCTGTAATTAATTATTAGAAGCTGATTGTGATATTTTTCTTTTTCAATATAATTTTGCTATTTGGTATGATAGTGGGCATATATATGGGAGTGCAGCATATTTTGGTTTGGCCTCTGTGGAACACTGATTTATTTTGGAGTGCATGTTGTGTGGATTACTGTTAGTGGATCCATGGTTTTTGTTTGCATTTTGTTGTGGAGTTTTTCTATTATTATTGGTTTGTATCCATTATTATGAGCAACTGTTTTAATTATATTGATTGTTTTAGAGATAAAGTTAGTGAACTACTTATAGATGTTGACTGTGAAATTAGTAGTATATCAGAGCATCACTTAAATAATTGGACAATTCAGAGGCTCTCTTTACCAGGATAAAGATTAGCTAGTTGTTTTTCAAAGAGTTCCTTGAGGGGTGGGGGAGTGGCTGTGCATGTAAAAAAACAGTATTCCCTTTGAGTCCACAGACGTATCACGGCACTGCACTGAACAGATATTTGAATTTTATGCAGGAGCAGTTGAATTTAGTGAAACTAAACTTCTAATTGTTGTTGTTTATAGGTCTCCTAACTCTGACTTCAGAGCATTTCTGCTGAAGCTAGAGAGGGTTCTTGATTCACTTTGTAGGAAGTACCAGAAATTAGCTATATATGGATAGGACTCGAACCTCCGCGTGAACTATGGCAAGGCGCCTCTGACGACGCTGTTAACCCGCGAGGCACAAATTAAGAATTTCAGAACAGATACATCAATGAAACATTATTGGCACTTTCTAATTGTAACCCAACTGTTCTCTCCGACTCAGAATCACTACCACCTGAGCTATCCGAGCACCCTTCACCAGTTTATATCTGTCTTCCAGTATATCGTACAGAGAGTGTTCTGTTTACCTTCCGTCGCTGGACCTTCAACGAAGAATAATAATACAAATCATTGTCTTCTTCTCTTCTGGAAAAGTTTTTACACCTGCGACAAAAAGTGGAACGGACGTATTCGACAAATGCTCTTTGCCAAGCCAGCAGGCGAATCCGATCTTTTGTTCTCGTGTTAAAGCAAACGGATAGCCTCTGAAAAACTGCTGCTGAATACTACTGAATTTCCATCAACATGGATCATTCCAGAACGCACTGCGCTGTGGAGTGGGAAATTAATCCTGGCTTGCTAGAGCTTTAGAGCTTATGAGCAAGTGGTCTCACATCAGCATACATCAGGCAGGCTAGAGCACTCTCCCCTGTCGACATACCATCGGATCAACAGAGTTTTTTATGCGTGTAAACGTATTCTGCACGAGAGACGTTCTTTTCGCAGTGAATAAACATTTGGAAGCAAATATACGGCAAAGTACACATACGATGATGAATGCTGAATGCCGGGTGACGTATGTAGATTTTCAAATCTATATGCTGGAGCAGAATACACAGAGTATAAATTAAAGAAAATAAAAATATGATGGTCTCACTTATGCATACGTTGTGAAATAATTAGTTTAGTTGGAACGAACAAGTCACCCAGTATTTTTGTTGCTCGCACAGCACGAAAGCATTATGTCAAAACAGTGTCGATGTTCGATGAAACTTGGACACAGATGCTTCCTTACAGTTTTTGTTTCCTCTATAGGGTATTCTCCGCTGTTATATTCTAGAGTGCCTCGGTAGATTCGCTAAAAATACTTACAACTGAAAAAAAAGTCGTCAGCCGAAATTCGGGCTGTTATATCTCACGCAGTTTCCTGTTCGAGAGTCTACAAAATCTTCTCGATCGCCTAGCCATATCGTCGTGGACATAACACTAGTGGAATAAAAGTGTGCGTAAATATCAAGATATGTTATGAGTTGCAAAAATGAAATAATAAAATCAAATAAAAAAGACGAGCATGCTATACTGACACGAGTATAAGAAACAAGAGCTGTCAGGCGCATCTTCGACAGAATATTTCATGTTCAGATAGGAGATTGTTGATATCTCATATTCACATCGACGGCAACAACCATAAAGGCAGATGACATCGAGCAAGTGAGGCAGTTTCTGAGGAAAACATCAACAATTACTCCTGGGATTCAGATTGAATAAACTGGAAATAAGCAAGGGCCATGTTAACGCCGTCATTCAAAACAATTTGGATACGTGGATGTCGGTTTTCAGTTTCTGCAGCGACTTTGTGCTCACTTCTTGATTGTGATAGGGTAGGCAACAATAAAGGTCGCAAAGTACCGCTGCCCACTTCACATTTCTGCTGATATCCGAATACGTGTATTTCGATCGAATCCGCGTTAAGCTTTCGCTAACAGTTTACATAAATTTGATAAACGTTTCCGAACGTGTACTGTGTCCGATGGAAGCTGTGGAAATTACCTAGACGGCGGCGATGTCTTTTTTATGACATCGTTCAAACTTTTGAGATACAGACTGCACCTCAACTCTTAACGAGCTGTTGAGATATGTGAAAAACTGCAAGCGGCATGTCACGTTTTCAGAAGTTCATGGAAATCTGCGGTTTAAACTAATTTTTTTTTACACTCACGTCTGTTGCAGAATTTTCGCAAATGTCGCGTCCCTATAATTGGATTTTATGCTCCAGTACATAATAACGCTTCCCGTGTCTATGGACGTGTCAAAATACACTCCTGGAAATGGAAAAAAGAACACATTGACACCGGTGTGTCCGACCCACCATACTTGCTCCGGACACTGCGAGAGGGCTGTACAAGAAATGATCACACGCACGGCACAGCGGACACACCAGGAACCGCGGTGTTGGCCGTCGAATGGCGCTACCTGCGCAGCATTTGTGCACCGCCGCCGTCAGTGTCAGCCAGTTTGCGTGGCATACGGAGCTCCATCGCAGTCTTTAACACTGGTAGCATGCCGCGACAGCGTGGACGTGAACCGTATGTGCAGTTGACGGACTTTGAGCGAGGGCGTATAGTGGGCATGCGGGAGGCGGGGTGGACGTACCGCCGAATTGCTCAACACGTGGGGCGTGAGGTCTCCACAGTACATCGATGTTGTCGCCAGTGGTCGGCGGAAGGTGCACGTGCCCATCGACCTGGGACCGGACCGCAGCGACGCACGGATGCACGCCAAGACCGTAGGATCCTACGCAGTGCCGTAGGGGACCGCACCGCCACTTCCCAGCAAATTAGGGACACTGTTGCTCCTGGGGTATCGGCGAGGACCATTCGCAACGGTCTCCATGAAGCTGGGCTACGGTCCCGCACACCGTTAGGCCGTCTTCCGCTCACGCCCCAACATCGTGCAGCCCGCCTCCAGTGGTGGCGCGACAGGCGTGAATGGAGGGACGAATGGAGACGTGTCGTCTTCAGCGATGAGAGTCGCTTCTGCCTTGGTGCCAATGATGGTCGTATGCGTGTTTGGCGCCGTGCAGGTGAGCACCACAATCAGGACTGCATACGACCGAGGCACACAGGGCCAACACCCGGCATCATGGTGTGGGTTCAAATGGTTCAAATGGCTCTGAGCACTATGGGACTCAACTGCTGTGGTCATTAGTCCCCTAGAACTTAGAACTACTTAAACCTAACTAACCTAAGGACATCACACACGTCCATGCCCGAGGCAGGATTCGAACCTGCGACCGTAGCAGTCGCACGGCTCCGGACTGCGCGCCTAGAACCGCGAGACCACCGCGGCCGGCTCATGGTGTGGGGAGCGATCTCCTACACTGGTCGTACACCTCTGGTGATCGTCGAGGGGACGCTGAATAGTGCAGGGTACATCCAAACCGTCATCGAACCCATCGTTCTACCATTCCTAGACCGGCAAGGGAACTTGCTGTTCCAACAGGACAATGCACGTCCGCATGTATCCCGTGCCACCCAACGTGCTCTAGAAGGTGTAAGTCAACTACCCTGGCCAGCAAGATCTCCGGATCTGTCCCCCATTGAGCATGTTTGGGACTGGATGAAGCGTCGTCTCACGCGGTCTGCACGTCCAGCACGAACGCTGGTCCAACTGAGGCGCCAGGTGGAAATGGCATGGCAAGCCGTTCCACAGGACTATATCCAGCATCTCTACGATCGTCTCCATGGGAGAATAGCAGCCTGCATTGTTGCGAAAGGTGGATATACACTGTACTAGTGCCGACGTTGTGCATGCTCTGTTGCCTGTGTCTATGTGCCTGTGGTTCTGTCAGTGTGATCATGTGATGTATCTGACCCCAGGAATGTGTCAATAAAGTTTCCCCTTCCTGGGACAATGAATTCACGGTGTTCTTATTTTAATTTCCAGGAGTGTATATAGTTTTACAGAAGCAGTAATGTAAGTAAACAGGCTTCGAAGTTGGGATGACCTGATATCAATAATTCTTAATGCCAAAAGTTATCTGGAAATCTCTTTTTACCATGTTAGTACTTTAAACGACATTAAAGGGTACAACTTGAAAATACTATGAGTAAATAGAGGATTTGCTTTTTCTTCCTCAGCCGTATTCATAATTCTTAAAACCCGAATTTTGGAAGGAATACAGTAATGCTTTATCGACGTAGGTTCGAGTCCTTGTCCTGCTGTGGTCCCGACATAAATCTGTTGACATATTTTCGCATTCATGCGTTGTGTGAATACATCTGCACCCTCATCTTACAATACAATATAAGAATGTATTTGTGTCCTAGTGTTACATACAGCATCATATAGCTCTGCGCAAGTGATATACACCTAGAAGTACATTGCTTCTTAAGTAGTCATCTTTCTTTTGTAAAGTGTACTGTAAGTAGAAACGTACCAACGAAAATTGTTGATTGTTACAAAGCTTATAAAGAAAAGCCATATAATCATCTGTAAGCATATGTAATTGTAACCTATCAGCGACAGGTGTTTAAACTGAACTCTAGAAACATGCAGCTGTAAATTCAGAACACAGTAACTCTCATGACTGTTTGGGAGCAATCATTTATCATGCAGCTGACTCTTAGCTACAGCCTTCTCCACTGTAGGTTTGAAGAAGATAAAGTATTGCACCTTACTGAAAGCCCTCCAGCTGTAACGTTGCGTAATGTGTGGCGACGTAAAAAGCGAAGTAAATAACTACTTCGCTGTGACGCCTTTGAAGAAAAATGGCCCGCGGACTTAGTCATACATAACGCTGCAGTATACATCCGCTTTAAGGATGTTTCATTTCCGTAAAAGCCTGGCGATTTTCAGATCCATGTATTTTGACAGTGTGTCTTAGTTCTCGAGCCATGAAAACTTGTGTCGTTGGGAAAACATGTATGCAAGAGGAATTATGCCTCTGTTGATATGAATCCTTTTCCTCGTGGTCCCCAAACCAGCACTGATCCATCCAGGAAAAGTACATAAATTTATTAATTGAAAAACATGTTCCGTTAGCCCTACAATGGAGGAGAATCTTCATGCATCCAGAATCAGCCAAAAAATTCATTGATACATAAAGGGTGGTGTTATAAATTGCTTCTGCAACCCACGCAAATAAGTAACTATTATTAACGATATCTTTATGTCAATTGTTCATATATCATCATCATAACCATCATCGTCAGACTTATTGCAGATTAGGCATTGCAGACAGTTGCCTCTCCTTAACTCTGGTAAGTTAATGGGACATATTCTTGAACTTATAGTATCTTCACTATCACTTAGTATTTCCTTTTCGATGTTTCAGAAGTACAGCTACCCGAGAACTTTCAAGGTCTTTTCCAGAAAAGACTAGCGTTGTATGATCGTTAGCAAAGAGAAGATTGCCACTTACATATACATATCGATCTATGACCATACCTTTATGTGTCTGGTTCTTCCATCTCTTGATTACATCCCTATACACAATCAGCAAAATAAGTAACACGCTGGTTCATAGTGTGTTCGCCATCCCCGTAATCGTCAACAGGTATTACACTACTGGCCATTAAAATTGCTACACCACGAAGATGACGTGCCACAGACGCGAAATTTAACCGACAGGAATAAGATGCTGTGATATGCAAATGATTAGCTTTTTAGAACATTCACACAAGGCTGGCGCCGGTGGCGACACCTACAACGTACTGACATGAGGGAAGTTTCCAACCGATTTCTCATACACAAACAGCAGTTGACCGGCGTTGCCTGGTGAAACGTTGTGATGCCTCGTGTAAGGAGGAGAAATGCGTACCATCACGTTTCCGACTTTGATAAAGGTCGGATTGTAGCCTATCGCGATTGCGGTTTATCGTATCGCGACACTGCTGCTCGCGTTATTCGAGATCAAATGACTGTTAGCAGAATATGGAATCAGTGGGTTCAGGAAGGTAATACGGAACGCCGAACTGGATCCCAACGGCCTCGTATTACTAGCAGTCGAGATGACAGGCATCTTATCTGCATGACTGTAAAGGCCGGTTCCCACTAGGGCTGCCGCGCGTCAAAACCGCGCGTCAACGGCGTGATTGCCATGGAAATGGCGTCAGCGGCACGGCGTGTCGGGTTCTGCGTCGCGGTTTGACCATGTCGAACCGCTTCCGCCGCCGCGTGCCGGGCTCAAGGTGCGCGCCGCCAATCACAGAACGCGCTGAGCTTGACGTCAGGTACGGAACCCCGGGCCACACGAACTTCCGCCGAACCGCTGGCGCGGACGCGGCGGCAGCTATGAAATACTTAGCATCCGATTCCAAGGAAACTATACGGTAGAAATATTTGATTCTTGGGCATGTTACAGCCTGATATCTTCTCTTGATAAAGGACCGAATTTCTTTTCGTTATTCATCGTGGTTACTTGCTGTACCGCATTTACGTAAACCTTTATACGAAATTTTTTAATGAATGTGCAGAGGTAAAAACGCATTGCGTGGACTTTGCGTAAAGTTCATTTTAGGTAATACATTATTGCGTATCAAATTTAGTCAACATATCGAAATTGTTTTTAAAGGTGAGAGCAGAACGATAGCTATCACCGTTCTCGAGATATTGAATGATATGTCGGCGGACGGGCAGTGCGGTGACCGCTCGCGACGCGACCGATACTTCGTCCTGCTCGTCGTAAACCATGTGGTTGTATCAACCGCAAATCTCGTAAACGGTTCAAGAAATCGAAAAGTGTTTTTTTGCAAACGATAACTTATAAAAGTAATGTATTTCGTCACATGATAAATATCCTAAATTTGTTTATCTACAGAGATATGCAAGAAATTACAGTTTTTCGGAAGGGATAGATGAATTTTTTTTAAACGGCATTTAATAGCATGTGGAATGAGAAGTTAAACCGAGACTAATTTGCTGGTATGTCATAAGATGTAATTTGCTAAGTATCTACAGCTATTATTTCCTTTGGAAGTAACAAACTTTTTTTTCTTTGTACTTTATTGGTTCAAGACGCGTTTCGCCTTTAACTTTAAGGCATCTTCGGTGGAATCTAGAATGATTCAGTTTTGTTTTGATATGTGATACTTGCAGATTATAAAACAGTTCACATCTTTTTTTACGTGAATAACTGATTACTTACAGTGAATCAAGTTTTTGGTGAACATCTGCGTTTCCCTCACCTGGTCACATGCCGGAGGTTGAACTAAAACTTAGATTATGGAACATAAGCACATTTTCATGTTCTTTTTTTTCTTCTGTCACTAGCTGTAGACATTTTACCGAAAACTCTGATTTGAAGTTGTAACTACAGTGTGTTCACCTCATGTCCCTTCCTGTTTGGTTTGTTTATGTACATGTTGCCAACAGAATTATATGCTGAAAACTAATGTTTGTTTATTTCTGTTCTCCTTATATCTGTATGTGTGTGTGTGGCTAGCCAGTGATAGTTATAGAAAGTCCAAAGTGAATGCAGTAGTTGTCAGACAGTGGTTGAAAGATTTGGTGTTCAGCTGATTTCAGTTTTGGTTTAAATGTTTTGTGGAGGAGTCCATGGAAGAATAAATTCACCGCTTACTTTAATAGATAAAATAGTAGAATAGCATTTCAACAGATGATTATAATACCATTCTCTTAACTCCATTCTCACCCGGTTTGAATTCAACAGTAGAAACTGCTTACCCCTCTTGTAGTCAAAGTTGTGCCATAATTTCCTCTTCCTCCTCTATTTAATTCAGAACCTCTTCTTTAGTTACACGATCCTCATAACTAATCTTCAGCATTCTTATTGATCACCACTTTTTGAAAGCGTCCATTGTCTTCTCGACAGAACTATTCATCGCCCACGTTTCACTTATATACAAGGCTGCACTCCACATAAATACCGCACTCCACACAAATGCCTTTGTAAAATAGTACCCAGTCATTAGAATTTATATTCGATGTGAACAAATTTTCTTTTTCTTTGCCAAATGAGTTCTTGACAGTTGCTTCTCCTTTGAGCAAAATTGCATTGCAATTTTGGACTTTCTGTTAACGTCATGTTTAGACATTTCTATTTCCGATGGCCTACTTTATTTGCTACATTTTTATATTTTTCCCTCGTGTCAGATTTAATATATCACGTTTTATCTAACGATTTCTACTGTACCTCTGCTGCATTCACCACTTCTTCTCTCAAAGGTATCCATTCGTATTCTAGCGGACTCCTTCCTCTGTTTCTGTCAGTCGTTGCATTACGGTAACTTTAAGGTTATCGAAAAACTGTGGGTCTTGACTTATTCAAGTTCCATTTCCTAAATTTGCTACCGTTTACTGTCTCTTTAGTTGTAAACCGCAGCTCGTAACCAATAAATTATTGTAGGTTTGCGTCTGCACCAGGAAATGTCTTATAATTTAAAATCTGGTTTCGAAAACTTTGTACCAAAAATATGTTATTCTTTCATGATTCTTAAGCAAGGTACTGGCGATGATTACATTATGCTCTGTGCGAAATTCTGTCAGGATGCTTCCACTTTCATCCCTTCCCCCAAGCCTTTGTGCTCTTACTGTCGTCCTGTACATGCTACCGTATCACATTTAAAATTTTTGTCTCGCTTAACCATCTGAATAATCTCTTTTGTCGTACATTGTTTCAATGTATTAGGAGATAGTGAAGAATCATGAACGGTAAACATGAAATCTGTTTATGGTGAAATGAGAAAACATGAATAATGAAATATGTGAAAGAGTACATTTTACAGAAAATGAAAAATTCGTATGTCTTCACACAACTTTGTCTTTCCTTCATGTAGATGTAAAATATAGTTAATCAAACGCACCGGGCGTTTCAGTGGGTCGTCGTCCCCCCCCCCCCCCCCCCCCGTACCTCAGTGGCTGTCCGTCATTGGCTACCGCTAGCGTCTGCTGCTTCCAGATGGGAACACCAATTCCGCGAGCCGCCGCGTCAAAGCGGAAAACGCTTGCCGCTGCCGTTGCCACACGAAGCGCTGCGGCGCTCTAGTGGGAACCGGCCTTAACTGATCGTGCAGCCACGTCTCGATCCCTGAGTCAACAGATGGGGACGTTTGCAAGACAAATACCATGTGTACGAACAGTTCGACGACGTTTGCAGCAGCATGGACTATCAGCTCGGAGACCATGGCTGCGGTTACCCTTGACGCTGCATCACAGACGGGAGCGCCTGCGATGGTGTACTCAACGACGAACCTGGGTGCACGAATGGCAAAACGTCATTTTTTTCGGATGAATCCAGGTTCTGTTTACAGCATCACGACGGTGGCATCTGTGTTTGGCGACATCAAGGTGAACGCGCATTGGAAGCGTGTATTCGTCACCTCTTGTTCGTATTGGCGGCACTTTGAACAGTGGACGTTACATTCAGATGTTTTTCGACCTGTGGGTCTACCCTTCATTCGATCCCTGCGAAACCCTATATTTCAGCAGGATAATGCACGAGCGTACGTTGCAGGTCCTGTATAGTCCTTTCTGGATACAGAAAATGTTCGACTGCTGCCCTGGCCAGCACTTTCTCCAGATCTCTCACCAATTGAAAACGTCTGGTCAATGGTGGCCGAGCAACTGGCTCGACACAATACGCCAGTCATTACTCTTGATGAACTGTAGTATCGTGTTGAAGCTGCATGGGCAGCTGTACCTGTACACGCCATCCAAGCTCTGTTTGACTCAATGCCCAGGCGTATCAAGGCTGTTATTAGGGCCAGAGGTGGTTGTTCTGGGTACTGATTTCTCAGGATCTATGCACCCAAATTGCGTGAAAATGCAATGACATGTCAGTTCTAGTATAATATATTTGTATAATGAATACCCGTTTATCATCTGCATTTCTTCTTGTGTAGCAATTTTAATGGCCAGTAGTATATATACTCGGCGTTCCTTTTGAAGGATAATGGGGAGATCTATTGGGTAGTTTTATAATGTTCTCTCTTCAAAAATGTTCTACAGTTTGGTGCAAACTTCCTTTAGTTTATGAAGACTTTTTGTGTTTCTAGATCAATTTCTCGACATATCACTGAAAAACTGTCTTATAAATGAAGATTTCAGTCGCATTTGGATATATTTCCCTTTTAGCAGTGTACTTTGTCCAAAGTGTGAGAAGGTTCCATGACTGAAGCGCTACTCCCTACAGTCTGCAAAATATTCATCTGCCACCGTTATAAGCAACTCGTTATACTCGAAACATTTTCAGCCACAAGCTTCTTTAGACTTGGAGAATTGGTGGAATCCATAGCCTCTTAAGTCTGGTGAACGGTTTGGTTTTTCCTCGAGTCATATCTTAATTCCCACAGCAGTCCCATTGCCAAAGCACCTCGGAGCACAAGTGCATTGGTCATAATGTTTTGTTTTGCAATCCAGGTCGCATCTCTCATATTTTTCATGCGATTGGTTCAGGCTATTTTCTTCTTTTACTTCTTCTTCTCCTAGGTTTCACCTGCAGCTCAGCGTGGTCCATCCATTTGGCTCGGTTTTGTGCTTACTCACAGTGGAAACCGCCTTCTTCAGGTCTGTATGGTGGGTCTCTAGCGAGTGTTTTCCCTGTCTCCCAACAGGACTTTAACCGAAAACTCAAGTTTACCTTTTTTTTCTTGATCAGCGCGAAATACGTGGCCATACCATCGTAATCGGCTTGCCCCCATCTTCTCAATAATAGGCGGCATTCCATACAGCTTGCGAATTTCGTCATTAGTTACATGATCATGAAGTGTCAGGCCAGATGACTAAGAAGCATTTTGGTTTCCATTACAGCCAGGCCCGGTTCGAGCACGTCTTTCCACACAAACGACATATAATATTATTTGCCGCACCCGCCCCCACCCTCAGACATCACTTCCCTTTCCTTGGGCTCTCAGTAAGATCTTTAAAAATAAATTTGAAACTTATGTTCGTGAAACTGTGTTGTTTCTTTTAAAATAAGCACTGCATAGAAATTCGTCTGTAACGGAAACACATTTCTGAATTTGTTCCAATTCAAAATACAGACTAAGAAAAAAAACGCACCACGCAGGAATTATTCGAATGATACGTAAATCTATAGATATGCTGTACAATTACAGATAAACAAATGAGTACAAGTGCACAAATATTAGATGGTTTATTCAAGAGAAAGATCTTCACAAATTCAGCGAGTCAATAACGTGTTGGCCCACCTATGGCCCTTATGCAAGCAGTTATTCGGCATAGGATTGATTGATGGAGTTGTCGGATGTCCTCCTGAGGGATAACGGGTCAAACTCTGTCCAGTTCTACATCTACATCTACATCCACACTCCGCAAGCCACCTGACGGTGTGTGGCGGAGGGTACCCTGAGCACCTCTATCGGTTCTCCCTTCTATTCCAGTCTCGTACTGTTCGTGGAAAGAAGGATTGTCGGTATGCTTCTGTGTGGGCTCTAATCTCACTGATTTTATCCTCATGGTCTCTTCGCGAGATATACGTAGGAGGGCGCAATATACTGCTTGACTCTTCGGTGAAGGTATGTTCTCGAAACTTCAACAAAAGCCCGTACCGAGCTACTGAGCGTCTCTCCTGCAGAGTCTTCCACTGGAGTTTATCTATCATCTCCGTAACGCTTTCGCGATAACTAAATAATCCTGTAACGAAGCGCGCTGCTCTCCGTTGGATCTTCTCTATCCCTTCTATCAACCCTATCTGGTACGGATCCCACACTGCTGAGCAGTATTCAAGCAGTGGGCGAACAAGCGTACTGTAACCTACTTCCTTTGTTTTCGGATTGCATTTCCTTAGGATTCTTCCAATGAATCTGTCTGGCATCTGCTTTACCGACGATCAACTTTATATGATCATTCCATTTTAAATCACTCCTAATGCGTACTCCCAGATAATTTATGGAATTACCTGCTTCCAGTTGCTGACCTGCTATTTTGTAGCTAAATGATAAGGGATCTATATTTCTATTCGCAGCACATTATACTTGTCTATATTGAGATTCATTTGCCATTCCCTGCACCATGCGTCAATTCGCTGCGGATCCTCCTGCATTTCAGTGAAATTTTCCATTGTTACAAGCTCTCGATACACCACAGCATCATCTGCAAAAAGCCTCAGTGAACTTCCGATGTCATCCACCAGGTTATTTATGTATATTGTGAATAGAAACGGTCCTATGACACTCCCCTGCGGCACACCTGAAATCACTCTTACTTCGGAAGACTTCTCTCCATTGAGAATTACATACTGCGTTCTGTTATCTAGGAACTCCTCAATTCAATCGCACAATTGGTCTGATAGTCCATATGCTCTTACTTTGTTCATTAAACGACTGTGGGGAACAGTATCGAACGCCTTGCGGAAGTCAAGAAACGCGGCATCTACCTGTGAACCCGTGTCTATGGCCCTCTGAGTCTCGTGGACGAATAGCGCAAGCTGGGTTTCACACGACCGTCTTTTTCGAAACCCATGCTGATTCCTACTGAGTAGATTTCTAGTCTCCAGAAAAGTCATTATACTCGAACATAAAACGTATTCCAAAATTCTACAACTGATCGACGTTAGAGATATAGATAGGTCTATAGTTCTGCACATCTGTTCGACGTCCCTTCTTGAAAACGGGGATGACCTGTGGCATTTTCCAATCCTTTGGAACGCTACGCTACACCGCTGCAAGAAGGGGGGCAAGTTCCTTCGCGTACTCTGTGTAAAATCGAACTGGTATCCCATCAGGTCCAGCGGCCTTTCCTCTTTTGAGCGATTTTAATTGTTTCTCTATCCCTCTGTCGTCTATTTCGATATCTACCATTTTGTCATCTGTGCGACAATATAGAGAAGGAACTACAGTGCAGTCTTCCTCTGTGAAACAGCTTTGCAAAAAGACATTTAGTATTTCGGCCTTTAGTCTGTCATCCTCCGTTTCAATACCATTTTGGTCGCAAAGTGTCTGGACATTTTGTTTTGATCCACCTACCGCTTTGACATAAGACCAAAATTTCTTAGGATTTTCTGCCAAGTCAGTACATAGAACTTTACTTTCGAATTCATTGAACGCCTCTCGCATAGCCCTCCTCACACTACATTTCGCTTCGCGTAATTTTTGTTTGTCTGGAAGGCTTTGGCTATATTTATGTTTGCTGTGAAGTTCCCTTTGCTTCCGCAGCAGTTTTCTAACTAGGTTGTTGTAACACGGTGGCTCTTTTCCATCTCTTACGATCTTGCTTAGGACATACTCATCTAACGCATATTGTATGATGGTTTTGAACTTTGTCCACTGATCCTCAACACTATCTGTACTGTGTTGGCGCAATCCATCGTCAAAATGCCGAACTAGTTGCAAGGCTCTGCCCACAATGCTCCAAACTTTCCACATTGGGGAGAGATCCAGCGACCTTGATGCCCAGGACAAGCAGTAGAAATTCCTGTCGTGTGCGGGCGGGCATTATCTTGCTAAAATGTGAACCATGAAAGGTAACAAAACGGAGCGTAGAGTATCGTCGATGTACCGCTATGCTGTAAGAGTGCCACGGATGACAGTCAAAGGGGACCTGCTATGATAAGAAATGGCTCCCCAGACTGCTACTGACGGCTGTCAGGCCGTTCGCCGGCCGACAGTCAGGTTGGTACGCCACCGCTGTCCGGGTTGTCCAAAGCCACGTCTTCAACTGGGAATATCATCGATTGGAGTTGAATTGTTTTCAGTGATGAGTCCCGCTTCGAAGTGAGCCCCCAGTCACCAACGAAGACGTGCCTCTAGACGTAACAGCAGTGGGATTTCAAGCTGACTGTCACCGCCGGCCTGTATGACCGAGCGGTTCTAGGCGCTACAGTCTGGAACCGCGCGACCGCTACCGTCGCAGGTTCGAATCCTGCCTCGGGCATGTATGTGTGTGATGTCCTTAGGATCCTTAGGTTTAAGTAGATCTACGTTCTAGGGGACTGATGACCTCAGAAGTTAAGTCCCATAGTGCTCAGAGCCATTTGAACCATTTGACTGTCACCCGCCTTACGGCCCGACAACCAGGAGCGATGGTCTAGGGTGTAACTTCTTCTCATACCAGGACCGTTTTAGTTGTCAGCCGCGGCACCCTAACAGCATAGCGTTAGTCGACGATAATGTAAGCTCCGTTTAGTTGCCCTTCGTGCCATCAGCCCTGGGCTTACATTTCAGCAAGATATCCCCGCCATCACACGCAGAGAGTTTCTTCTGCTTTCTTTCGAACTTGTCAAGGGTCCCTCCTCGGCCAGCAAGGTCGCCGGATCTCTCCTCAATTGAGAAAGTTTGGAGCATTATGAGCAGGGTCCTCCAACCAGCTCGTCTGCAGCTCGTGGTCTCGCGGTTGCGTTCTCGCTTCCCGAGCACGAGGTCAGGGATTTTTACCCGCCTCAAAATGACTGGGTTTTTGTGTTGTCCTCATCATTTCAGCATCATTCTTGCAAGTGGAAGATTGGACTGAGAAACGGTTGGGAATTTGTACGGACGCTGATAACCGTGCAGTTGAGCGCCCCACAATCCAAACGTCATCATCCAACCAGTTCGGGATATTGGAGATCTAAGGCGCCAATTGGACTTATTTGGCGCGATATCCCTCAGGAGGACATCCAACAACTCTATCAGTCAATGCCAAGCCTGCCTGATTCGCTTCAGAAACTGCATAAGGGCCAGAGACATTATTGGTTTTTTTACTAACTCACTTGTGAAGCTCTTTCTCTTGAATAAAGCCTTCAGTTTTTCTGAGACTGTAATCATTTGTTTGTCTGTACGAGGTCGGTTCAAAAAATTTCGGAACATTTGTAATTTAGCGCCAATGGTGCTTTGGAGCATCCTTGCACACGCCTGCGTTTACAATGTAACTGCTGAAAGTTTCATTGTTGTACGTCTGTTAGTTCTTGTTTAGTACTGAATTGAGTAGAACGTTGTGTCATACAGGTTGCGAGTTTCGAGCAACGCTTCTGCATTAAATTTTGCATGAAACTCCACAAAACATTTGCAGAGACACATCAAATGATGCAGAAGGGCTATGATGAGTGCTTAAGCCATACTTAGTGTTACGAATGGTACACACGGTTTAAAAAAGGCCAAACGGAGGTTACAGATGACCCCCTTCCAGGAAGCCCTTCGACGTCTACCGACGACGCTGAGGTCAGGAACGTCAACGAAATTGTGCGGCCCTACCGAGGACTGACTGCCCGAGAGACTGCAGAATTATTTACCGTTTTAGTTGGATCACGTAATAAAATCCTGACACAGCATATTGGAACGCATCAAGTTCGTCTCACGGCTCGTGAGTCAGGATTAGTAAGACCTTCCCTTCAGAATCTGTGAAGAGCTTTTGGATCGCGCAAATGAGAACGAGATGTTCGTTAAGAGAATCATAACGTCGGTCTACCGCTATGATGTTGAGACGTGGGTCTACAGTTATGATGCTGAGACCAAGGTTCAGTCTTCACGATGAGTCGGGAAACGCTCTCCAAGAGAAAAAAAGGCCCGTCAAGTCAGGACAAATGTCAAAGCCAAGTTGATAGTTTGCTTTGACATTGAAGTATCAGTTCATCATGAATTCGTGCCACGGACAAACTGTTAATCGATGGTACTATTGGGACGTGTTGCGACGCCTGCGACACAATGCGAGAAGAAAATGGTTCAAATGGCTCTGAGCACTATGGGACTCAACTGCTGTGGTCATCAGTCCCCTAGAACTTGGAACTACTTAAACCTAACTAACCTAAGGACATCACACACATAAATGCCCGAGGCAGGATTCGAACCTGCGACCGTAGCAGTCGCACGGTTCCGAGCTGCGCGCTTAGAACCGCGAGACCACCGCGGCCGGCAATGCGAGAAGAAAACGGTCTGCTACGTGGAGACAATTCATGGCTCTTGCATCACGATAACGCACCTGTACATTTCATCCCTGTTGGTGCGTGACTATTGCACAAAAAACGAAATCACTGTGCTGCCTGATCTTCCATACCCTCCAGACCTGGCCCCTGCGGACATTTATTTTTTATTTCCAAAGTTGAAAACCCCGTTCAAATGGCAAAGATTTGTAGTGACGGACAAGATAAAAGAAAATTCACAGACGGTGCTTCTCGCGATCGTGCAAGAGACGTACCAAGACTGCTTCCGGAAGTGGGAACGGCGTTGGCAACTACGTATTAATCGTGGAGGAGAGTATTTCGGAGACTTAGCACAATAAGTAAAAGGTAAGCGTGGAAAAATTTTGTAGCCAAAGTTATGGAATTCTACGAACAGACCTCGTACATGTGCATCGCATCTACTGGTTTCCTTCACATTTGTATAATTCCTTCGTGGCGCGTTGTTTTTTTATGTGTGATAGGTCCGCTGTTGTTTTCTATCTACATAAATGATCTTTTGGATAGGGTGGATAGCAATGTGCGACTGTTTGCTGATGTAGCTCTGGTGTACGGGAAGGTGTCGTCGTTGAGTGACTGCAGGAGGATACAAGATGACTTGGACAGGATTTGTGATTGGTGTAAAGAATGGCAGCCAACTCTAAATATAGATAAATGTAAATTAATGCAAATGAATAGGAAAAAGAATCCTGTAATGTTTGAATACGCCATTAGTAGTGTAGCGCTTGACACAGTCACGTCGATTAAATATTTGGACGTAACATTGCAGAGCGATATGAAGTGGGACAAGCATGTAATGGCAGTTGTGAGGAAGACGGATAGTCGTCTTCGGTTCATTGGTAGAATTTTGGGAAGATTTGGTTCATCTGTAAAGGAGACCGCTTATAAAACACTAATACGACCTATTCTTGAGTACTCCTCGAGCGTTTGGGAACCCTATCAGGTCGGATTGAGGGAGTGCATAGAACCAATTCAGAGGCGGGCTGCCAGATTTGTTACTGGTAGGTTTTATCATCACGAGAGTGTTGCGGAAATGCTTCAGGAACTCGGGCGGAAGTCTCTAGTGGAAAGGAGGCGCTCTTTCTGCGAATCGCTACTGATGAAATTTAGAGAACCAGCATTTGAGGCTGACTGCAGTAAAATTCTACTGCCGCCAACCTACATTTCGCGGAAAGACCACAAAGATAAGATAAGAGAGATTAGGGCGCATACAGAGGCATATAGGCAGTCTTTTTTCCCACGTTCCGTTTGGGAGTGGAACAGGGAGAGAAGTTGCTACTTGCGGTACGAGGTACCCTCCGCCACGCACCGTATGGTGGATTGCGGAGTTTGTATGTAGATGTAGACTTTTTGTGTTACAGTGTCTTAAAAGAAGCCACGAATCATCTCAATTTAAAGTGATTCCCGAGATCTTTAAAAGATTTATTTGAAGTAGAAAGAACTAGTGCTATTTTACTGTTCTGGCTTCATAAAATGTGCACTTTGTTAACATTGTGGTACGTTCTCGATGGAGCACAGCGCATTTTTCTGCTGGTATTAATACGTGCCGTTACGATCCAGGCTGGAAGGGATGAGCAGGGCATGTACCTTGGCTCGAACGTCAGTGACCTCGAACCGCTTCATTTTTCTGTCAGGAGTCATCTCAAAAGTCAAGTGTACAACTCTCCCATTGATACGTTTTAAGAACCGAAGCAGCGACTTTTACAGTATTGTCAGGATGATCCGGAGGTGTTTGAAACAGTTAGTAACTCATTGTAGAGACGAGGGCAGCACTGCCCCCAAAAAGTGACGACGATACGTGGAACCCCTACTTGAACAGGTATGCGTGCACATTAAATTGTTACATGTGGCGTGCAGAAACGGTACTGTAATCCCTTTTAAAGCGGTTGTTGGGAGACATTTGACCCAGTTAGATGAGAAGCAAATAGAAAACTTCCTACGCTACACACGTTTGTACCAGATAGAACAGTTTTTCATTCTAAACTCAATGGCAGCTCGTAACCATACATTCGCAATTATCTTCTGACACCTCGTTTTAGGACCCGTGTTTACTCGAAAGTTTTTGCTTCTATTATCGTAATATTTTTCATGCTGACAGTTGTCGCTATTAATTATAACTAGTATCGCCTGAGATCGAAATTAGACAAACTCTAATGAAAGTCAAAATTCTTTTATAAAATTAATTGGGGTTTATTCGCATACAAATTCTTAGTTCTTACCTGAATACTATGAGGACCATTAAATAAAGATGGTAAAATTACACTTCTTCCAGTATCTACAGCATCATTTGGGTTTAGTTCTAAATGATCACGTAAATTATTTTAAATTTCTGACCTTAGAGCAGATAGATCTATTCTTATGAAATGGAGCGTCGTATCTTCAATCCTGACATACATATCAACAGTCGACTGCAAAAGTACTTTGCGTGAGTGATGTGAAAGGCTAAAATCATCTTTAATTAAAAGCCGATAGCATGCATATTGCAACATAATAGCTTTATTTCTAGGCTGCTTCGCAGTCGACGTATTTGATGTTTTATGGAACAAATTAACATGCCACACAGGATTTCCATCAGGAAATAATAATGATCAGAAAATAATAATGGATATGGTAATGGATCTAGTGACAAATCTAAAACCGAGATGTTTTTGACAGTACCAAGTTCTTCTTTTTGTTAATGACGCCATATTTCTTTCGAATGGTGGCTCGCCGTCAACTGTGGTACAAATAGGGGCCACATTAGTTTGAATAGCATCTTTCTAACGCCAGAGGTCTAAATTTTTATTAACCGTGCAAATTCGAACGTACTTCAGATTTTGTGGTAGCGGCGGCAAATGAACACAAAATTAGTTCCGTTTATTCTGATTGCTAGACAAAAATAAGCGAAAAAAAGATGCCCATAAACAACATTATATACACACCGTGTTGCCGCCGAAGGCTTCGTTACTTCGATGTTTTGTTTTCCACTGCTGACGTCATCAACGACCTAGCATTTGTGGCACTGTTGCTGCCCGGTATGCGTGTGTTGCTGCAAATGAACCATCTGCAAAATTTAAACAAGAACGTCCCTAGAATACGATTTCACGAAACGTAATTACGTTTGTGTGTCATTTGTACCATAGCAACAGATCTTTCCGCTGGATGGAGATTGATAGCAGCGTGAGAGAAAGGAAAATTTTTCCCACGTGTATATGTCTGCTTCCTGTTACCTCTCGTAATGACAACGGACACCAATGATTTTTTTGTGCGCATTAATGGTAAATTGCCTTACGAATTAAGCTTCATTGGCCTCGTATAATTAACATTAAAAATTGCTCATGTGTGATTAGGACGCGCGCACAGACGGTTCCGAGCATTAACTATGCATATAGACAGTTCATGCATTCATGCAACCGAGGATCTCGACGAATTTTTACTGTTATCGACATTGGTGCCGACAGGATATCGATCCCAGGGATTGCAAGAGTATCGAGAACGTTTTAATTTCAAGTCTGAAGTCAGATAACAAATGATAAAAGAAATATTTTTATGTGATATAATTACAAATTAACACTGTTCTGATTATTTGCTTTACTTGTACAGTGAAACCTTTCATCTTGCAAAATTTCCTGACTCTGCCTCAACGGGATGTAACAGTCCGCGCAGGCTACGGTGGCTAATGCGCAATGACTGATTTTCGTCAAAAGCGCGGGACGAATTCATTTGTTTGTTCGGAAGTGGACGATGACAATGTGTCCTACTTTCGGCCATTCGACGAAGATAGAATGGAGGCGCACACCCTATAGTCTTTCTAAACGATATTACAGAAACTGTTCAGTAGAAAAACTTCGTTTTTATGTTATTTATAGCCTTATATGTCAGCTTCAAAATGACATGCCCACCATTTCGTTCATGCCCATACCTATTGTGATAGTGTTTAAGTAAGACACTAAGCGAATTTGGAAGAAGTTTGCAATAAAAAACGTTTGGTGCGTGTTAGAATTGCGTTGTAAATACGCTACTCCTATTCTGATTTGGTTTTGCTCGCATACAAAATTTGGGTGGAGTAAATAAGTCCCTGTTTGTTTTTGTTTCATATAAAACAGAAGCTGCTACTGTTGCATAGTGATCTGTGGACTTAGGTGTATTTGTTATTGCTTACGAATCTTGTGTGTGGGTAAAGTTTTGATTACAGCAGCTGTGGCTTACTGTGCTGACGTTGGCAACGACTGGCCATGAAGCAAATAATTAATGCTGTGCCTTCTATATGGTAGACAGTTTCTTGTATGTACCCTTGTCCGCTCAGTAAATTAATTATCCTCCTCTTAAAGCGAACATTTCATAACAAAACGTTTGCGTTTATATGAACGTCACATAATTCCGAGCATTCAGCAGTCGTTGCCAACTTCAGCATACTACGCCGACGCTGACGCAATTAAAATTTAAGTCAGTGTGAACTGCTATATTTAAACGAGTTGTAATTGTATTGCTTCTCTTCTACTTTATTTTTGTTTACATCGATTTTCCGTCCTTTCTCGCATTTAATGGAGAACTAAATGTTAGCAGCTTTTCACGCTACTAGTATTCAACTTTATTACATCTCGTCACGAAATGAGTATATAATTCTGCCTTCAACGGTGTTGCTTCTTGCCACTGAGTTCCATATATTTCACAGTGGCTTACAATGTATGGATGTGGACGTACATGAGTATGCTTCGTAGTCTTGGTGACTAGAGCATTCTTTATTCCAAATGCTAAAAATGCGACAGTAGTTACGCAAATGTTTTCATATGTTGTTAACGGGTACTACAAACAACATGTTTTAGCAGAAGCCAGTGAAATGTTCTGTGGCTTCCATGAAATCAGAGTACGAAAAACTTCTGGGAACAAAAATAACGTTAGAATACGATGAATATACTTATAATGCGTTTGAATCGAGCAGTTCACACATGGATTCGTAAGCAATAAGATAGACATGCATCCACAGAATACTATGTGAACAGTCTCAGTTTCACACGAAACAAAAACAAACATGGAATAGTTTACCCCAACTATTATCACGAATGAGAGAAAAAATGAAGCACAATACGAGCAACATATTTACAATACAATTCAAAGACAACAATACACACAAGAATATCGTAATCAGGAACGTAATTTCCACTTACTATCAGATCCGCCCATAAAGTATAAATAGAAAATTGTATCATCTAGTACTCGTATTTCGCAAAGCAAGAATACAGATGTAAATAGTCTTCACGGGTTTGCCGCCGGATGACGTTGTGCAAATTCCACAATGATTCTTCGGAGCAACTGTTCGACATCTTCAGGTGGCTGAACATTGCTGGTGACTAGGTACGACTGATATCCGCACGAAGAGTGAGCAGTCGCGGAAATCACGCGTGCTCAATGATTTGCAGATAGATGGCGCCATACTCAAACGCGCTCTACCGAAATACGCAAAGTGGCCCTCCTAAAAGTGCGACCAGATGTTACTCACTAAAAAACGTACTAGACCAATGTTATGATGCGTCTGTTATCGAAAAATATTTATTTTCTCGTCGTGATTTAAAAGCAGCCAATGCAGGGCTCCAGGCTGAGCTCAGTTGAAATCCCGCAATGCTGTTGATGAGATTATTAGCCTTACGGATATGTTATGCCTCCTTAATGACGCAATCCTAGAAAGATGATGCCGTCTTTTCATAAATCATTCCATGTCCTGTATCCAGACAATGTTGTGCAATTGCCTACTTCTCCGGTTGACGCAAGGGTATTTGACGTTGATGTTCATCGCAGCGTTCTCGTACTGTGCCACATGTCTGGCCTATATATGCCGCCCCACACTGACAAGTAATCTTTTATACACCCCATTTGCTCGGTTAAAGATCATCCTTTACTGAAGCCAAAAGATTCTTCAGTTTTGCAGATGATCGAAAAACACTTTTAATGTCATATCTTTGGTTCTGAAGAAAACGTTATTTGGAGTTGTCAAGATAAATGGGACACGATGTTTACATACATATACTTACTTCTTTAAAAAAAAGATTTTAAAGCCATATGTTGAATAAGGCGCACGCCAGAGCGGGTAGCCTCCTCAGAACGGCCTGGGGTTCAATCCAGAGAGTATGCGCCTGCGCACGACACTTGCAAAGCCACCTCAGCGGTTTAACAATTTACTTGTTGTAGAGCGACACAAAAATCAAAGTTACCTTTAAAAATTTACTCGCCTAAACAGTTATTTTTCTTTTAGCTGTGAATGGGCCTAGCAGCTGTGACGAGCAGTTTTAGCGTCTTATTATGTTGGTCATACAATGGTTCAAAATGAAACTACATAGCGTTTGTTAGTGCTTAAATTAATGAAATGAAATGTTATCAATTACTTTCAGATGGGTGTGCTGTGGAAACGTCCCACTGCAAATACCATAGCAACACTTATGTGATTCAACAGCGCTTCATTCCTTTTGGTAACAAATTCAGTCTTCAAAGAAATGAATATCCATACATCTAAAGTATTGCCAATAACTTGATATAGTTTTCAGAATAATACATACGATTTTTGTAACAAAAAAAAACTTCGTTGTGAGATGAGTTTCATTATTCTCGAAGGGGAGATGGTTTAGTTGAACCAGTAATATGGATAACATCGCAATGCAACATTCAGTAGTGTGCATTTATGATTCCATTACCAGTAAGCGAAAAGTCCACCTGCCCCCATTGTCATTATGTAACAACTGGCCTGCATTACTTTCATTTTCATCATCCAATAAAGCTGTTTAAACAGTGATGGTCAACAGTACCAACATCGTTATAGTGAGAAACGTAACTTCTTTTCATTTACTACCGCAATTATCTCATTTGTTATATATTGTTGGCCCTGGCTGACAGCTATTGTTCGCCGGCTGCAGTGGTCTAGCGGTTCTAGGCGCGCAGTCCGGAACCGCTCGACTGCTACGGTCGCAGGTTCGAATCCTGCCTCGGGCATGGATGTGTGTGATGTCCTTAGGTTAGATAGGTTTAAGTAGTTCGAAGTTCTAGGGGACTGATGACCACAGATGTCAAGTCCCATAGTGCTCAGAGCCATTTGAACCTACTATTGTTCAGAGCACTTCAAATGTCGTGAACAGTTTTTACCGGCAAATCAAAATTGTCTAAGATGGTGGGTTTTTTATGTATCGTATATATATTGAAGAATAAAGATTTTTTTAAAAAAGAAAAATCAAAACTTTGGGCTTCCCTGAAATTCATTTCTGAGCCGGTCTATATTTAGACCCTATAGACCACTACACCGAAACAGGAGTACAAAAGCTGATTGAGAGAATTGAGAACAACAGATTAAAATATTTTGGACATATAAAGAGATTGGAAGATTAAGAATGCCGAAACGAAAGGTGGAGGCCAAGTTCGAGGGTAAGTGGCAGATATACGAGTAAAAGAAGATTGATTGACTCGGTAAAGAAGAGTGTAAGAAGAAATGATATGAACTGGAACAAAACTGTTGCAGAAGTAGAGTGGTGGAAAGACAAAGGAAAGCGGAGAAGTGTCATGTTTGTCCCAGCCCAGTCTGATGGTGAATAAAGTGGAAACGAAGACGACGACATCACTAGGTTCGTAATAACTGACTCACAAAAATGCCAATTTCAAATTAATTTTCGAATTAAAGGATGCATTAAAGGATTAATGCAGCATTTAGGATTTGTCATTTAATTATACCTACAAAAATTTGCTCTACAGTTTGATTCTGTGTAATGATGAGCCTGTGTCCCTTCATGCGAATGGACAGTTTGTTGCTGTTCATTCCCACATAGAAAACTTCACAGTGTAGGCAGGTCAGTTGATAAATCACGCGGGTGCTTTCACATGTGGCTCTGCCTTTGATCGCGTACACCCTCCGAGTTACAGGACTGGAGTAGGTGTTGGTGGGAGGGTGCATGGGACAGGTTTAACACCGGGGGCGGTTACAAGGGTAGCAGCCAGAGGGTAGGGAAGGTGGTTTGGGGATTTCATAGGGATGAACTAAGAGGTTACAAAGGATAGGTGGACGGCGGAAAGACACTCTTGGTGGAGTGGGGAGGATTTCATGAAGGATGGATCACATTTCAGGGCAGGATTTGAGGAAGTCGTATCCCTGCTGGAGAGCCACATTCAGAGTCTGATCCAGTCCTGGAAAGCATCCTGTCACAAGTGGGGCACTTTTGTGGTTCTTGTACGGGAGGTTCTGGGTTTGAGGGGATGAGGAAGTGGCTTTGGTTATTTGCTTCTGTACCAGGTCGGGAGGGTAGTTGCGGGATGCGAAAGCTGTTTTCAGGTTGTTGGTGTAATGGTTAAGGGATTCCGGACTGGAGCAGATTTATTTGCCACGAAGACCTAGGCTGTAGCAAAGGGACTGTTTGATGTGGAATGACTGGCAGCAGTAATAATGGAGGTACTGTTGCTTGTTGGTGGGTTTGATGTGGACGGACGTGTGAAGCTGGCCATTGGACAGATGGAGGTCAATGTCAAGGAAAGTGGCGTGGGATTTGGAGTAGGACCAGGTGAATCTGATGGAACCAAAGGAGTTGAGGTTGGAGAGGAAATTCTGGAGTTCTTCTTCACTGTGAGTACAGATCATGAAGATGTCATCAATAAATCTGTACCAAACTTTGGGTTGGCAGGCCTGGGTAACCAAGAAGGCTTCCTCTAAGCGACCCATGAATAGGTTGGCGTACGAGGGGGCCATCCTGATACCCCTGGCTGTTCCCTTTAATTGTTGGTATGTCTGGCCTTCAAAAGTGAAGAAGTTGTGGGTCAGGATGAAGCTGGCTAAGGTAATGAGGAAAGAGGATTTAGGTAGGGTGGCAGGTGATTGGCGTGAAAGGAAGTGCTCCATCGCAGCGGGGCACCGGACATGGGGAATTTTGTGTATAAGGAAGTGGCATCAATGGTTACAAGGATGGTTTCTGGGGGTAACAGATTGGGTAAGGATTCCAGGCGTTTGAGAAAGTGGTTGGTGTCTTTGATGAAGGATGGGAGATTGCATGTAATGGGTCGAAGGTGTTGCTCTATGTAGGCAGAGATATGTTCTGTGGAGGCCTGGTAACCAGCTACAATGGGGCGGCTGGGATGATTGGGTTTGTGAATTTTAGGAAGAAGGTAGGAGGTAGGGGTGCGGGGTGTCAGTGGGGTCAAGAGGTCGATGGAGTCAGGTGAAAGGTTTTGTAGGGGGCCTGAGGTTCTGAGGATTACCTGAGGCTCTGCCCTGACATCAGGAATGGGATTACATTGGCAAACTTTGTATGTGGTGTTGTCTGAAAGCAGACGCAGTCCCTCAGCCACATACTCTCGATGATAAAGTACCATGGTTGTGGAACCCTTGTCCGCCAGAAGAATAACAATGGATCAGTCGGCCTTCAGATCAAGGATAGCCTGGGCTTCAGCAGTGGTGATGTTGGGAGTAGGATTAAGGTTTTTTTTAGAAGGATTGAGAGGCAAGGCTGGAAATCAGAAATTCCTGGAAGGTTTGGAGAGGGTGATTTTGAGGTAGAGGAGGTGGGTCCCACTGTGACAGAGGATGGAACTGTTCCAGGCAGGGTTCAATTTGGATAGTGTCTTGGGGAGTTGGATCATTAGGAGTAGGATTGGGATCATTTTTCTTCGTGGCAAAGTGATACTTCCAGCAGAGAGTACGAGTGTAGGACAGTAAACCTTTGATGATGGCTGTTTGGTTTAATTTGGGAGTGGGGCTGAAGGTGAGGCCTTTGGATAGGACAGAGTTTTCGGATTGGGAGAGAGATTTGGAGGAAAGGTTAACTACTGAATTAGGGTGTTGTGGTTGCAGATTGTGTTGATTGGAAATTTGAGGTTTTTGGGAGAGTGGAGCTGGAAGTGGTAGATTGAGTAGATGGGAGAGACTGAGTTTGTGTGCAGTGAGAGGAGGTTGAGGTGAAGAGTGAGTGAATTGCCTTTCCGGAGGTGGGAAACAAGGAGATTGGATAGTTTCTTGAGGTGGAGGGTTGCATTCTGTTCTAATTTGTATGGCATTGCACCCCTTCTGCCCTGGATGCATACACTGATTCACTTTTGAAAGGTGTCATAAAGCTATTTTCTCCTCTCCTGAGGCAAACTGGCCTACAACTGTTGTCACTGGTCGTTGATATCTAGAATACTGGCACCAATACAGAGTTGTCATCCAAGCTGTTTTCTCATAGAGTTCATAAAAGTATGTGGCATGTGTGGATGGGCATTGTCCTGCTGAAAAATGACACCATGATACTTTTGCATGAGAGGTAACATCTAAGGATGAAGGACATCTATGTTGTACCATTGTGCCATCAGAGTTCCTTTAATCAGCACCAACCATGACCTGAAGTCATACCCGATGGCTTCCCATACCATGCTGGTGCCAGCAGTACCACAACTGAACCTCTCAAGAACACTGAAAGAATAGGACCTCTCTCCAGGTCACCACCATAAACGCTGATAACAGTTGTCAGGGTTAGCACAGAACAGTGTTTCATTGTTAAACATGATGTGACACATTTCATGAGGAGTACATGCTTCCCAGTCACGGCATCACTCTAAATGTAGCTGTTGTGTTGTGGTGTTAACAGCAGCTTATGCATGGGACAATAATTCCCCAGCCTGGCTGGTGCTAGCCTCTTACTGATGGTTTGGGATGAAACAGAATGTTGCAAGGAGCCCATTATTTGTTCTCAGATGAAGGGATAACGATGAGCTTTGTGCACAATATGGCGCTCCTCCTGTGTGGGGGACAGATGTGGATGACTGGAATTTTGATGTCATATATGCCTGCCATCACATTCCCATGCATGCCCATCATCAGATCTCATCGGAAAGCAAATACCTGGATACCTGGATACTGCATGGTATGAACAGCTGACGAAATGGACACCCTCAGTGAGGCTATATTCAAACTCTGTCAGGTGTTGATAATGTTGTCTCATATGTGTTCACAGCATATCCATGTGCTTTGCAGTGATCACTTAACATCTGATACTGTTCACGTTCTTATACACTCTTTCAGCCTGGGAACAACACTAAACACACAAATGCACTTTGATGGCTATTCTGCCTGTAACTGAGAATTGCAACTTTTATTCATTTAGATACCAACTAATGGTGCGTCCATGTATTAAATAACACTGACATCTGACTGTGTCTTCTGAGGGCTTCACTTTTTTTTTTGTCAAGCAGTATATATAAGATGGGTCAAGGCTGGAAACAACACATTAGTGCCCAAAGTCTTTTGACTTATAATGGTTCAGAGGTAGAGAGCCAATCACTCAACAAAACTTTTACAGGATCATTAACTGTGATTTGTTAATTACAGGGTCCTGTCAGCACTGCAGCTGTAATTTCTCCACCATGGATCATGCACTTCCAATTTCACATTTAGCCAGCTTTCCATACCTAGTATTATATGGGCTCCGCAGCTTTTGAGGATTGCTTCAAATTCTAGCACTATATAACAAGTTCTCTGACATTTAATCACTAGTATTTTAATTGTTTTGTTTGTGGAGGGCATTTTGTTGGGTCTTGCACTAATATTTCAGTCTCTTCTACGCCTATTATTATCTGCATTGCATAGAGAGAAATCTAAGCAAAAAATACCTTGTGTGCATCTCATACAAAGTTACCTGTCTGGATCAAACCCTCTGATGTGTAGTGCACCTCTAACCCATTTAGAGGGAAACTACTGTTCTAAACCTTATGGCACAAACCCAAGAAGTCACAGCTTAGCTTATCATAGAACCTGGTTAAAGCCTTCTACTTGGCTTAAAACCAGAGGGATCTGGCCAGTTTGGATGACAATGCTGTAAATTACTTGTTTTACTGAAACTCTGTAAGCAAGGATGGTCCTCTCATTCTTCTCTCCCAGTCACTGTAATGAAACATGTATAGCTTCAAAACCCAGGCAACAGGCATTATTCTCTCCACATATGAATCGCAATCTGCAGTTAGTTGTGTCTGGTTCTCTCAGTGGCTGCTGAAACAGTGTCTTCAGCATGTTGTATAAGGTCTCCAGACTTACACACAGTGAGTAAAAGGGGCACAACTGCCTACTCTGCATTTCATTGGTTCAGTTTCAGTTTCTATTTCAGTGGAAGATGCCATCTCAGATTTGTTGGTCACCACCTCCCAATGACACTACCTCACTAGTTCACCTCACACATTCACTTAAAGCTGCTTCCAATCACTTCACAGCAGCCATAGTGTTTTCCAGCTTCTTATGAACAGCAACTCACACCTTGTCTGAGAATGGCATTCGCAGTGGGGACGCATTGTAACTAATGGGATGTCTGATATAACACTAAACAATTAAGTTTGGTTTCTCTGACTTGGTTTTAATTGTGAGTCCAATTGTGCGGCAAGGATTTGAATTAAACGAGTTTGTAAGAATGACATTCCAGACATGTTCTACACTGGTCTGAAAATCAATTGTATTCTCTACTGGATGTGTCTTATGACTGATCACTGTCAAGACAAACCCATGTAAATTCAGTCCATAAGATTGCAATGAACAGTCTCTATAGTTTCCAGTAAAATATATAAACGAAATACAGATAGAAAGAAAAGAATTAGAACTGATTTTGATGTGACATTTCCAGATTTACGGTGGGAATGTCAACATCTGTTTCTGACAATTTATATCACACAGCCACTGAATTTCCTAAGATAGTAGGTAAGTAAATGACTATAAGATGAAGTACGATTCTACAATTTTTTTAGATATACTATCCATGTCTGTGTATGAAAACCATTAAAATTGTGCTGCCTATATACCCATCACAGAAATACAAGATGATTTATTTGAATCATCTGATAACTGTTTACATTATGGCTCAATCAGAATTATTGTTGTATTTTATAAATTTTGTATATACAATTTAATTCATCAACCATTCATACTTCTGATAAAATTATGAGAAGGAGAGTTGCTACTCACCATATAGCAGAGATGCTGAGTTGCAGTTAGGCACAACAAAAGACTCTCACAATTATAGCTTTCAGCCATTAAGGCCTTTGTCAACAATAGACAGATATACACACACACCCACACACCCACACAAACATAACTCACATACACGACTGCAATCTCTGGCATCTAAAACCACACTCTTTGGTTTCAGTTGCCTGAGACTGTAGTCGTGTGTGGGAGTTGTGTTTGTGTGAGTGTGTGGGTCTGTGCATATGTCTGTCTATTGCTGACAAAGGCCTTAACGGCCAAAAGCTATAATTGTGAGGGTCTGTTTGTTGTGCCTATCTGTAACTAAGCATCTCCACTATATGGTGATTAGCAACTTTGCTTCTCATAATATTGTTACATTCCATCCTGGATTTTCCATTGTTTGATTCTTACTTCTGTATAACACAGACGGATACTGTTATTCACTATGTGTGTTCAGAGTAAACAGATTACCTTAAAATACTGTAACTCTATAATTTTGATATTTTTATCACAAGATTAAAATATATTATAATTAGTGGAAAATCTTGTTTTGTGTTACTGAAATACATCATATTCCTACAAACTAAATGAGCTTTATTTTATGGTAAATGTGTACAATACATATGCAATTTTGGCAATTACACAAGTCATTCTCACAGATATATTATAGGACCTTTGAGGTCCTCATAGTAGAACAATGTAAAATCCAAGTAAAATGAACAAATTTATTGAGATGTAATTTTTCTACTTCTTAGGGTATACATTTTGATTGTATATGACAAATTTAAAGTGTATGTTGGACCAAGACTGAAGTGCAACATCTGTTTTATAATGTTATTTCAGCATAGATTGTGCTGTTTGACCTCAAGAGCAGATGTAAAACTTCAACTTATCACATTCTACTCTCCATCTCTAACATCCAGACCATCTGATTTTAATCGGCAGGTCTTGCTCGCTTTGCTATGTAAGGCACAGGTTGACACACATATTTGATCTGCTAGAAATTTCAGTAAGAAGTGTTTGTAGACAAGTTTATGATCTAGTGAAAATACTACAGAAGCAAAGAGGCTAGCCACAGTGACTGTGTCTTGGCTGCTAACTTTCAGCAAGCAAGACAGTCAGAGATTCATTTGGCAGTAAAGCTATCAATATTGCAAAAAGAACTTAGCATATGGTGCTGAAAACTGCACTAGTGAAATGGTGTATAGTTGTCAGTGAAATGCTATCCATATACAAGGTACCAATGACACCACTGGGTCTTCTTGAGAGCCCCACTCAAGGAAGGAAGTATAAAGTACTTTTTTCAGAAGAAACAAGATCAGAGAGATTGTTGTTGTACTGTTTCCAAGTAAACAGAACAATGCTGAAGGTTTAAGTGGAAGGGTATGGGCATATTCTTGAAATATATCAAAAATCTGTGTTGGTATCTTTAGACTTGTGAATCAACTTTACTGATGAGTAATCTTCTGTTACTACTTAAGTATGTGTTGTGTGTTCAGTTGTATGCTTCTTGATTTATATTGGTATTGCAGCAGCATGATTCTGCATCACAATAATTTTTGATATTTTTGGTTTATCCTTTTGGATCAAAAACACATTTTTGAACAGTTGTGTTTGAATATATTTTTTTGTTGTTTGTTTCAGTATTTCCAGCGTAACACTAAACTGAGTGATGTTAATCGCCGCCTGAAGAGCCAAATCTGGAGTTCTGTAGTTACAATCGTTCTTGTGGAAGGGAAGAACCTCCTGCCAATGGACATTGATGGCTTCAGTGACCCATATGCCAAGTTCAGGTGTGGGAAGTATCTGCTCACAGAGCTACAAAATAGGAAGGGTATTGCTATAAGTACTTTCTTGGAGTAGCTTTGTAGCATTAAAAATTTGCTTAGCATGGATAAGCATATTTAATAATATAACATGTACTCATATATTCAATTAAACATAACTCAGATTTTCAGAGCAAAACTGATTAGAAATAGATTATTTTAGCTTAATATCAAAACAATTAAATGAGGAACAAGCAACTATTAATTTCCTGAATGAATGACAAAACCAGTTGGTTTGAGTGTCTGCCAACTTTGTTTCAACTGTTAATTTCTGTTAATGATAAAGTATCTGGAACTTTATTATACCTTAGATTGGATTG
Organism: Schistocerca gregaria; assembly: GCF_023897955.1. NCBI lineage: Eukaryota > Metazoa > Arthropoda > Insecta > Orthoptera > Acrididae > Schistocerca > Schistocerca gregaria. The sequence goes on along the minus strand of NC_064924.1, from coordinate 399,467,488 downwards.
AGCAGCATCCTGGCTGCCATATTTTAAATACAAATATTTAAACTATTAAAGTGTGGATAAACTTGGACTCTCAGATTTTCTAAAAAATTACTTAATTTGAAGAATTTGGCAGTTGTAACTCATGGTTTACTGTAAAATATAAGTACCATTGCTTCTGCCAGCACAACATCTTTATGCACATGTACAATTATTTTTAATGGTTTCTTAATGTGGACATGTTACTAAAATAAACTAATATTATGCCAAGGTTGAAAATACTGCTTCAGTTGTAAATTACTTTATTTTCACATTACCAGTTTCGGACTGTTATAAGCCCATCTTCAGGTGTTTCAGGTGACGTAGCTGTGCTGTGGTCCCAGAGCGACACGTGTACCAGCTGCGATGTGCTGTTCTGCACTCATAGGCTGCACACTGTACATTGTTCATGTGGTGTTTGGGAACCATAGCACAGCTACAACACATGAGGATGGGCTTATAACAGTCCAAAACTGGTCATGTGACAACTGAAGTGGTATTTCCAACCTCTGCAATAATGCTCCATTGCGGATGTTCTTCCAACAGGATTGTTTGTAATATTATGCAGCTGCCCACCCTGGTGTAAATGGTTTGATTTGATGTCACATGTGTGGGTTGAGAGTCACTTTCTAATCAAACAGCTTCTCACTTGACCTCACAAGGCTAAGATGATCCCATTCCAGACTCTTCCATCACAGAAATATTCAAGGTGGTCATCAGAGAATGAACCTAGGTCCTCTAAATCCATGTGTGACATTAGCAACTGGACCATAGAGGCTATTAAAGAGTAACTAGAAATTGAAAGCAAGGGTGCAATTAACATATTGACATAATTTCATAGAAGCATTTGGTATATTGTAAAAGTAACATACTATGACAGAATATTCACAACGAAGTAACTAAATAGGACTGTCATATTCCATTTTCAAACCCAAGATTTGCATGCTGCTATCACAAAATAAATGCAGTTATTTTATAACACAAGTTCCCAATTTTTTGACTGGTTCCCTTACTATATAATACAGTTGATTCATTTTTATAAGAGCAGAAAAAAGTATTTTTGTGTGATTTGATAAACTTTCACAAAGCCCTCATTGTTCAGTTACTGTCAAGTTTGTAACCCTCTGAAATATTTTATGGTTATAATAAATGTTAGTATGACTGAGCTGTGTTACTTAGGTAAAATGTAGATGTTCCATCATTTCATTCTCACTGTATATGCAGTCATATGAACAATAGAGATGCGAGGCAACACTATGTCTTTTGAGTGGTGGTCACAGTCTTCTCAAATAGCACATGTTTGTGTGTAGAATGTTGGTTCATATCAACAATGCAGGAAAAGATAGATTGCTACTTACTATAAAGATGATACATTAAGTTGCAGACAAACAATACTAAAAGACATTTACACATAAGCTTTTGGGCACAGCCTTCATCAGAAAAAGAGAAATACACACCATTCATTCACACAAGCAAGCTCACCTCATACACACATGATCAACGGTTTGGGCATAAGCGCAACTATCACTTGGGATGAAAGCATTATCATATGGGACGGAAGCAGTAGTGTGGAGGGTGCAGGGAAGGCAAAGAGATAGCAGTCTGCTAGGGAGAAAGTGGAGCACTGTCACACAGAGTGTACAGCAAGCACAGCATCAGGAGGTTGTGGGGCAGAAAGAGAGGCGGGGGGGGGGGGGGGGGGGGGATGGAGCGAAAAGGAGAGGAGTGAGGAAAAGAGGGGTGAGTGTGTTGGCAGTGGGCTGCAAACAGAGAGGTTGGGAGATCATAATGGGGAGGGGGTGATAGGGCAGAGGGGATGGAAACTGTTGGGTGGAGGATGGAGGGACAGTATGTTACCATAGATTGAGGCTGAGATAATTACAGGAGTGAGTAATATGCTGTAAGGAGAACTCTAGTCTGTGAAGTTTAGAAAAACTGGTGATGGATTGGAAGATCCAGATGGCTCAGGTACTGAAGTGGCCATTGAAATCAAGCCTGTTATGTTCAGCTCCATGTTGTATCACAGGGTGGTGTACTTTGCTCTTAGTCACAGTTTGGCTGTGGCTGTTTATCCTGCTGGACAGCTGGTTGGTAAATGACGTGGCTGCTTTTACAGGTGGCACAGTCCCAGTTTCAGTAGGATAAACCTTTGACAGGAATGGAATAAGAAGTTCTGGGTGAGCGAATTGGCAGATTTTGCACCTGGATCTTCCACAGGAATATGATCCTTGCAGCAAGGAGTTGGGATTAGGAGTGGTATAGGGATGAACTAGGATGTTGTGGAGGTTGGATAGGTGATGAAACACCACTTGAAGAGGAGTGGGAAGGATCTCAGGTAGGATGTCCCACGTTTCAGAACATGATAATAGGCAATCAAAGCCCTGATGAAGAATATGGTTTAGTTGTTCCTGTCCAGGGTGGCAATGGATGACAAAGGGGGCATTCCTTTGAGACTGTGTCTTGAGAATGGTGGGAGGATTGGGGATGTGTGGGGAAATGGCATGGGAGATATGTTTGCGGACTAGGTCTCAGGGATAGTGTATGTCTGTGAAGATCTTGGTGAGACCCTCAACATACTGGGCATGGGAGTTCTTGTCACTGCAGATATGCCATTCTCAGTGACCAGGCTGTGTGGGTGGGATTTTTGATGTGAAAGGTATGGCAGTTGTTTAAATGCAAGTACTGTTGGTGATTGGTGGGTTCACTGTGGACAGAGTTGCAGACGGAGCCATCAAAGAGGAGGAGGCCAACATCTAGGAAAGTGGCATGTTGGGTATAACTTGAACCAGACTAGGGATTTGTCATTTTGAAAGGCTAGGAAGGTCTCCCTAGATAGCCCATTAACAGGTTGTCACAGGAGAGTGCCATGTGGGGGCCCACAGCTATGCCCCAGATTTGTTAGTAAATCTTCTCTTCAAATGAGAAGTAATTGTGGCTAAGGATAAAGTTAGTAAGGTGTATGAGGTAATGGGTCTGGAGTTTGAAGGACATTGGGAAAGGTAGTGTTCCAGAGTGGTAACACCATGGATATGAAGTATATTAGTGTATAGGGAGGTGCCATCAATAGTGACGTGGGAGGCTACATTACAAGCAATTGGATGGAGATGTGGTTCAATGAGGGCTGAAATTCTTTCAGTGGGATCACAATGATCAGCCACAGTGGGTTGTGCTGGGTATCATAGGGGTGAGAATGAAAATGGATTAAGGGGAGAGGTTCTGGGAAGGGCCTAAGGCTTTAAGCAGGTATTAAAGATTGTGTTGGACTTCTGGAATGGGATCACTCTGGCAGAGTTTGTAGGTGGAGGAGTCATATGACTGAGTGAGGCCTTCCACAAGGTAGTAACTGTGGTTCATAACAATGGTGGTGGAGCCTTTGTCTGCATGTAGGATGATTGGGTGAGGATCTGTTTTAAGGTTGCGTATGGCTATTCTTTCTTCTGCTGAAAGGTTGGTGTTCTGAGGAAGGGACCTGTGGAAGGATGGCAATACTAAGTTGGAGATAAGGAATTCCTGGAGAGAGACCAGTGTGTACTTACATGGGGGATCAAGGTTGGACGATGGTATGAACTGAAAGAGGTAGCGTTGACTGTTGCTATTAGGTTGAATTTGGTTGGAGGGATTAGTGGCAAATAAGTGTTTCTATTGCAGGGATTGGAGGAAGGAGAGTAGGTCTTTGACAAGCCCTGCATGGTTAAGTTTGAGGGTAGGGCTAAAGGTGAAGCCCTTGCATAGGACTGAAACTTCTGTGGAGCTGAGGGTTTTGATAGGAAGATTAACAGCAATGTTATGGGAAAGTTTTGGCTCTAGATTTGGTGAAGTGTTGGTAGGAAGTTTAGGGGGATGTATAAAGTTGAAAATGTCAGCTAGGCCAGTTTTGGTGCTACGAGGGATGGACGAGGAGGAACACTGTGGGTAGAATGGGATGTTAGTGCCTCGAGGTGGCAGTAGGATATCAGCAGGTTGGATAACTAATGGGGGTGGTGTCTGGAATGCTCCTCCAGGTGATGGAGAGCAGGGGATGTAATAACCAATACAACCCCGGACTGGAACAGCCGAACTACATCCATTACCAGGGCTTTGATTACCTAACAACATGCCCTGAAATGAGGGACATCCTACCCAAGATCCTTCCCACCCCTCCTAAAGTGGTGTTCCATTGCCCACCCAATCTCCACAACATCATAGTCCATGCCTATGCCACTCCCAATCCTAACCCCTTCCCACAACAATCATATCCCTTTGGAAGACCCAGATACAAGATCTGCCTGATACACCCACCACTACTTCGTATTCCAGTCTTGTCACAGGTTAATTCTACATGATCAGAAGCTAGGCCACCTGTGAAAGCAGCCATGTCATTTACCAACTGTGCTGCAATAATTGCACGTCATTTTGTATTGGTATAACTGTCAACTAGCAGTCCATCAGCATGAATGACCACCTCCAAAATGTGGCCAAAAGCAAAGTAGACTACCCTGTGGCACAATATGCAGCTGAACATAACATGCATGATTTCAATGTCTGCTTAACTACCTGATCTATCTGGATACTGCCCTCCACCATCAGCTTTTCTGAACTGCACAGACAGGAGTTATCCTTTCAGCACATTCTCAGCTTTGATGATTATCCCAGCCTCAACCTACAGTAACATACTAACCCCACACCCTCCATCCAATAGTTTCCACCCTCTCTGTCTTACCATTTCTTCCCCATTTTTGTCTCCCACCCTCTTTCTTTACCACCCACTGCCAACGCACTTGCCCATCTTTCCCTGCTCCTCTCCTTTTGGCTCCGCTTTCCTCACCTTCCTGCCCCACAACCTCCAGATGCTGCAGATGGTATTCTAATCCTGCACCCTCCACCAGACAGTGCTCCCTCCCCTCCCCCATACATTGCTACCCCTTCCCCTTCCCCTCCAGATTGCTGTTTCCATCCCACATGACAGCCACATTCTGGCCCGAGCTGCCAGATTTGGGTGAGGTGTGCTTGCTTGTGTGAATGAATCGTGTGTGTTTCTCATTTTCTGATGAAGGCTGTGGTTTAAAGCTTGTGAGTAATTGTCTCTTAATTGTACCTGTCTGCAACTTAACAAGTCATTTTTATGCAAGTAGCAATCTGTTTTTTCCTACATTGTTGATATTCCTACCTGGAGTTTCGATTGTCTGAATATTAACTGTAGTTTGAATCTGTGCATAAAGATACACATCTGTGAGCAAATCGTCAGCGTTACTTTCACACAAAATAATCACCTTGAAACACTCACTGAAGCTTAAATCTTGAGTTATTAGTTTCTCACTAATCAGACAGTACTGTTGTTCCGAATCTGTATATTCAGTTAATGAAATGCTGCTTCAGTTGCTGATATACGTATTATTTACCCCCACATCTGGTTTCGCCTTCACATCTAGGCTGTTTCCAAGTGGATCTGAAAATGATTTGGATGTGAAAGTTGAAACAATTGTCAACTTAGATGGAGTGTGTGTCAGCAACTGGAGTAACCTTTCATTAATTAAATCTTTGGTTATTTTCCTGACCAAATATAATGTATATTTTATGCCAACACTTCTCCAAATCTCAGGTTCATAACAATTTTCTTAGATGCAGCTCAAGCCACATTTTAGCAGGAAGGTAATCTCCTTTGAGAATAATAATCTAAGTTCTCTTTTTAAAAAATGCTGCTCAAGCTCACGTAATCAGAGAGGTAACTTGGGAAACATTTGTCAGATACTTACCTTTATCAAAATACAAGTGGACTTAAAAAGTGAGCTTCTCATTATCATGGCAGGTCAAGCAACTTTTATCAAATTTTGCACTGCACTTTAAAGTGGCACAGGTACATGACACTATTTGCAGATCTCTGTAAACAACAGTTGGGATGTCCTACCTATCATTCAAGTCCTTGATGATAGAAATCCACTCCTTAGTCATGAAGCCATTTGAGATCCACAGTGTGAATGTCTCCATTGTTGAAAAGTCTCTTTTCAGTGGACATTCAGTAGATGCTGCCAGCATGATAAATTTTGACACTGCCATGTGATTATCATGTCACACCTTGAAGTAGTGACAGCAGCAGCTACCACCACCTGATGGTGTCAAGCAGTTGCATTGATGAAATATTGTATGAGTTGCACAATACAATCTGGTGGCAAACATGAAAAGCATATTTGCAACAGATCCATCAGGAAAGCATGAAAAGTCATGGCGTTCTTTCAGCTTGTTGAAAAGATGGAAATCTGATGGTGCAAGATCTGGACTGTTTGCTGTATGGTATACTGGCCTTGGTCAGATTGTTGGTACCATTTGACTGTGGCTGGACACAATATTGCATTTGGTCCATACACCACCAGAATTTAATGTGCACATTAGACACTTTGCCCATGAGAACCATATTGTCTCATGTACTTCAAGTTTTGAGGATGCCTACAGCTGCCACTCCATTTCACTCCCACATTGTGATACACCCTGTTATCCACAGGGCAGCAGAACTGTTTTTGTAGGACACCATGAACACACTCTCTCCTCTGACAGTGCAGCACTCTTGTTTCATAGTGGTCTTACTGTGGAATGATATGTGTTACTTATTTTGTGAATTCACTATGTAATACTTTCTTCTACATGTTCTCCGCGCAGATTTGATACAGAGTTCTTGGACAGTCTCATATACAGTGATTTGTCTGCTCCAGAGATTATCTGATGAAACTGCTGTTACTGTACGTAAGCTATACACTAAGTAGTATCCTGCTGATCTTCTATTCTGGTGGTCACCACCCGTATTTTGTTTTCCACAGTTTGCTTTGACACAGTGTGCAACATGTGTAACCATAAAAAAATGTGTATTTAGAATGTTTCACACTCTTTAATCATAAAAATGACAGATCTGAGTTGTATCAACAAGAATATCTGCTTGAGAGAACTATAAGATTACCAGACAAAGTGAATGGCCACAGTATTTACAGCATATCTTTAGGTGGCAAGTTTCTTAGCTCTATGAAAGTACAAAAAAGTATCCTAGCTTTCAGAACTTGTCATGTTTAGTTCTTCTGATACATGAAAGAAACTGCATATTACATGGCTGGTCATTAGACTGCAGCACCAGGAAAGATAGCATGTACACAAGAACCTCATCTATCTGGCTCTCGTTACACAAAGTCTGCCATTCATCTGGGTTCTTTTTTGTTTCCTTTTCTTTTTATTAAGACAAACATTTGTGGTGTGCAGTTGGCACAGTGTAGTATAAGTACAGTTATTACATCGGCACCATAGGTTGCATAGAGATCGCTGGTCCCATACTTCCAATTGCCTTTACTAAGGTTATGTTAGTGTGGATCTGTTCCTTACAGAGTTAAGAAGCTGTACCAGTATTCATTTCTTGTTCCCATATTTACAGTGTACATGAATGAAATAGTTTAGGAGTTAATGAAAGTGGTTGTTTTGATGGACAAAAAGTTAGAAGCACTAAACAGAATAGGCAAGGGAAAGCTGCTAAAAAATATAGCTGCAGAATATGGTCTAGGGACATGAACTGTGCCACAATGGAAGAAGAACCAAAAACAATATGAAGACTCCAGCTTCAAAATGATGACTAAAGATAGTTTTCAGAACTGTGGTGCAAAAAAAGAAAGCAATAAATGAAACACTGGCTGGAGTATTATTCATTGGATTCAGTGAGAAAAGAGAACATAATGTTCTGATATCTGGTACAATCCTAGACAAAAAGTACTAAACTAAACAGCAAGCTACCCAATGGTGAAGCTGACTTCACAGCCAGGCCAAGATTCATTGTAAAGATAGGAAGCTCATCATGGCTTATGCCAGCTTTCAGTGATGACTGGAATTTTTCCAGGGAATTCAGTAGCTGCAAAAACTTAAAAAATGAATTTGAGGAAGTAATATCCTCTGAAAGCTTAACAACACATCACACACCCTGGTGACACAGCTAAAAAACTGATGTTTTACCTAGAATGTCAACCAGAAATAACTCCAGCTGAATTGATGTCAGTGAAACGCCTATGCAAACAAATGTGTTTCCTGCCTCAGTGTATATGATCTATCTGTATTATCCTGCACATCCAAATCAGCAGTCTGTCTATCCTCTCATGTCCTAGTCATGTGGGGCCATTGAGGTCCTGTGTGATACTTTGTATTGCCCTCTTGAGCCCAATAATTCCACATTTGTGTGGTAGTCACAGGGTCCTGTCAGTGTGAGCTGAAATATTGTGGACCAATAAACTCCAGTCTTGATAGGCCACAATTCTGCTGCTGTCAAATTCTGAAAAATGCTGTTAGACATTTCTCCTTTCAACACAAGACATAACACAATATTCTCCCAAATAACCAACATTAAAACAAAATTTCTAAACTAGAAGCCTGGTGTGTAATCTTACCTTATATGCGTAATGAAGATGGTGTTATTCCTCGCTTCTCTGTGAGGTTGCACCTTTTGTTAGTCATTTTCATATTCAATCATGTAGTACAGTTAATGCCAATTTAACATTTGTTATGTACCACCATTGTGGTATTGCCAATTTAAGGGCCATAAGTGTATTAGTTCCTTCCTTGGGGAGGAATGAGGGACAGTTTGGGGTAGGTTAGGAAGCAGGAGCAGGGCACTCACTGGAGTGACCTATTCCACCAGTCCAACCTTCTACAACCTACACTTCCTTACTCCTCACAGAAAGAACTAATAGTACCAAAAGCTAGAAAAGACACTTATATATGTTCAATAAACTATTAGCAGTACTGAGACTGTCACCTCTTGAAGGTAAATATTGGCCAGGAAGTTTAATTGATTTTCCAAGACATGAACAAAATATTTGTGGTCATTCACATGAAATAATGTATGCACACATAATGTTTATCTTGTACTCAAACACACCAATTACAGAATTTCTTTGCCTGCCACCAACAGTATCACCATCTCACACTCAGAGGACCCTTCTGTTGAGCCTTGGTAACTTTGGACATCATTTTCTTCCCATGACACTAACAAACTTATAAGCAGTGTGAACCAGCCACCAAAATAATGGTCTCTTACTCTCCAGTATTCCCCTGGCCTTTCAAAACTCAGCCACATTAGTTTCTAAGTGTTTGAGCCCCCCCCCCCCCCCAACATCCTACCCAAAATCCTACATTCATTGCCCAAAATAGTATGCTGTTTCCCATTCAAAACATACAGTATTCTAGTCCATCGCAATCTAAATTGTGCATCACATGGACTATTTTCCTGTAAATAATACGGCTGCAAGACCTGCCCCATGCACTTACCCATCACCTCTCACTGCAGTCTAGTCATGGGCATTTCTTGTCCAATTAAAGACAGGGCTACATGTGACAGCAGCCATGCCATACACCAGCAGTGCTGCATTTACTCTGCAGTGGTTTATTATGTTTGATATGAGAACACGAGCTGTCTACTCACATGAGTGTGAACTGGTCAAACTGTGGATAATGCCCAACTCACCAGCTGGTTGCTACACACACTGCATGTCACAAAACCAATAACTACATCGTCTCCTCCAGTGCCTGTGCCATTTACATCCATCTCAACAACTCTTCTGTGCTCCACAGGGGTTAACTGTCCCTCTAACACTTAGTCCGTTCTCATGGTTTCCTTCTCTTTCCCACACCTTTGGCCACACACGTCCCTTTTTTGTTGTTTTTCTACATACATAGGTTGGACCAGAAATACTTTTACAACTATTAGGAGTGGATTCCTCAAACGAAGCAGCAAAGTCCATATAAAAATGTGCAGTGAAATCTTTTATTTTTGAGTATATCTTACTAATGAAAGAACATTTTACAAAGACAAAAACTCACAAAAAAGTGTTCAAAGTGTGCTTTTATACTTGCAAGCACCCATTGTATCCACCACTGTTGTTCCTTGATGGTGTTCATTGGTTTTTATGGGATTCTATAATATGTTGTTTAAGTGTTTCATATTAGGAATATCTTCTGCATAAACAAATTGAATGAGTATCCCATACATAACAACTGATAGAACTGGTATTATGTGGTGTCTGTTCTTTTGGACATGTTGAGAATTTGGGTCTGACAGGAGTTGTGCTAGGGCAGTCCAAATAGGGGCAGTCCATTCAATTGCAATGACTACTGTGTCTGGATCGCTCAGGATCAGAGCATCTGCCTAGTAAGCAGGAGACCCAGGTTCAAATCCAAATCCAACACAAATGTTCAATTTTCCCATTGATTTCAATCAAGGCCCACTCAGAGCCAGTGTTTGTAATGCCATTGTGTCTGAAAGTATTGGGTTGGAGGAATGTACAGGAAATGGAACTGGCTCTTGCCCTTCATATCCATCTTGGTTGGCAGATATCCTGTGCATTTTTAACAGTGGGACTGAGTCATTTTTGTAGCCTCACCTTGTACAGACTACATGCTTTCCTTGATTTGTGGGGACATGTGCCATAGCAAATGGTGAAGAGTATTCTGAATAAACGCCTTGTTGGCAATAACTGTAAGGTGTGCTGGGACAACACTTAGTCCTACCAGAAAGTCATCTGTAATTTCAGCCCTCACATTAATCTTAAACTTTGCTGACATCTAGCCTGCACTGTTCCCTTATGTTCAGTCACCCCCAAATGTTTCTCAGTACTATTCCTGGTAACAAGAGGAGGAACTTACAATATTTGTTATATCTTTCTGACTTGATAACTTGAAAATGTGCTTTCATTAAGTGGTCATAGAAGGAAGATTTTTTGAACATACGTTTTCATGGATCATTTTTCTTGTTTCAATGAGAGAAACCTGTTCCCAAAATTTGTAACAGCATTCTAATATGCCCCTTATAAGATGATGATAATATTTTGGTAATGTATTACAGAACTGCAAACAAATGCAATTATCCACTCTTGTAATACAGTAAAGACAGAGAAATTATGGTATATGTTGCAGAAAAAGAACATCCTTGGTAAATTACCTAACAGCCCATGTATCATATTGATACAAATCAGTCTAAGAACATAAGAGGTCAGACATGAGATTGTTTTATTTGAGAAGGAAAGTTGCTACTCACCATATAGCAGAGATGTTGAGTCGCAGATAGGCATAACAAAAAGACACTCACAATTATAGCTTTCGGCCATTAAGGCCTTCTTCAATGATAGCCAGATGTAGGCACGGGTGTGGGTGCATGCATGCTGTGCACAGCCCCCCCCCCCCCCCCACACACACACACTCACTCACTCACTCTCATGCAAAGGCAACTCACACGTACGACTGCAGTCTCAGGCAACTGAAACCACATTCACCCTGGATTTTCCATTGTTTTATTGTTTTACTTGAGGTTTTCAAGGGTTAATTAGTCCATGGGGAATATTTTTATGTTTGCAATGACTTATAGAATAAATGTACTTGGTAATCAAGATTTGTAAGCTCACTCATAATCATTCACATGGTGTTGACGTTTGTCCATACAATAAAATATTGATTCGACTTACCAAGTATGTTCTTTGTAAACAAAGTATTCCAACAAGGAAAAATAAAAATGAAATCAATTAATTTTAAGGAGCAATTTTATGACACAGAATAAGTATTTTTTTCAAATTTTCATATTGGTACACAAATTCCACATACTTTAGGATGTAATTTTGACAGTTACATCTCTGTCATTCATACAGAAACATATTACAGTGTTTTGAAAGTTTCTATAAATTCATGTATTAGACTGCTACTTTTTATGTTTGCTACATCTTAAAGTAAGGAAAACCACTATTAACTACAAAAGAATGCCATATGTTGAAATCTGCGTATTGTCTTTTCCAGACTTGGAAATGAGAAATATAAGAGCAAAGTAGTCTATAAAAGCCTTAATCCTAGTTGGCTAGAACAGTTTGATCTGCATATGTATGATGATCAGTCACAAGAACTGGAAATAACAATTTGGGATAAAGATCGCTCTAAAGATGATTTTATGGGCAGGTGAGACTACACACTACTTTCATTAATTTGAAAGTTTCAGAAGCTAAACTGAAATGGTTATTGAGCCATGATGAAAAAAATACATTTTATTATTCTTTTTCCATTACTTGTGCATGTAGTGTTTCACATAAATACAATCTCCCATAAATGCCATTGTATTTCTTTTAGATGTATGATAGATTTAACAAACTTTGAGCGAGAAAAGACTCATCGTATCTGGCAAGAGCTTGAGGATGGAGCTGGTTCCATATTTCTGTTGTTGACAATAAGTGGTACAACAGCATCTGAGACAATCTCAGATCTTACAACTTATGAAGAAAATCCAAAGGAAAGAGAAAAGTTGCATCATCGATATGTGAGTACAGATATTATTACATCTCTTTCCCATTACTGATTCCATTTTATTCTTTATAATGATATATTTCTTGTAACAGTAACATAATGTTTACAAAGTAAATCAAAATAACTATCTGAAACCCTTAAATAAATATTGTAATATCTTTTGTTGTTCACATATATTCGCGTTAATAGTAGTAGATCAAGTACCACAAATACATAAGGAGCAGAAAGGAGGAACGGAAATGAGATACACAAATAACTCTTCTGCTGGCCCTTTCAGCAAGAAACTGTATAAATACTTAAATTAGACTTCCAAGAGCAGATAATATTTCTGGATCATTATATTTTTATTACGTTGATTTAAGTTTCTAACATACCTTCAGTGATTTTCTGTATAACCATAACTGATTTCTATACATTTTTTGAACCATAGTATTTTCTCTGTTATTTCGGTGGCCTGAAAATGTTCCACATGTTCTCTCAATCAATTTATCACTCTTGTTTAAACTTCATTACTGGCAGAAAACACCTTTTCCATCTATGTATTCTTCCAACTTTGAAAACAAGTGACTGATCACAGTACAAAACATGCTTCCCATCTAAGAGATTGGAACAGTTTCTGTACATTGTTTATTGAATGTTAGTAGACATTGTCGTGCAGTAAAAGAATTCACTGCTACAAAATTTCCCTAATTTTGTCTGAATAGGCTGACACTCTCCATTACAAACTGGATTAGTCACCACTGTTAGTAATGTGTTCTTGAGTAGAAATTCAGCAAAAATAGATCTTTCCTCCTGTGTCCCAAGAAAAGGTTGCCATAATTCTTTGAACTGGGGTTGATGTTTTGAATTTTTATTTGGAGATCAATGTGCTTGGTGGTATTCCATTGCTTGTCACATATTCTCAGGCATGTTATGAACTATTGAAAATTAATCACATTAGAATGCAGTCCACTAAATAAAGTCTGCACATTAGATCCTAAATTTCATATTTGTTAGGATTTGAAACTCACATTGCAAATTTGAACTCCTTTTCTGTATATGGCAGTGTCCCTAAGAATGGTTAAGGATGATTTACAGCTCCAAAAATTTTAATTGTGTAGAAGAACTTGGACAGAAATCATTCAACGGACAACAAAAATAGTATGAGAAAGGGTAGAACAACATATCAATGATGCAAAACAAGTCCTAATCTGTAAAATGGTATGAAATAGAAAGAAACTAAAATTATGTGCAGGCTTCCTTCTTCAGCAGTGTCATGGAAGCTGTGAAAATTCACCTGTTCAAGACCCTCAAGAAATGAGACATCAGATATAACATTGGCAAAGCACAATATCCTGTATTAAGATTGTTGCAAATCCAAAAAACATCCATGAGTGCATAATCTTTTCTGGAGATAGCTCCTATATCAACTCTGATGGTAGTTGGGCCACCCATAAGCAAACAAGTTGTTAGTATATGAGATAATGTCCTTCCTAAATTTCCTCAAGGTGCATTACATGTCACATTGCTGTTTGCAGGTTTTTCACTATTCAGGATATCTTGCAGTTCTTGCAGATAATGTCCGCTGCATGTCACATTTCTGTTAGCAGTTGGTTCTCCATTTAGGATAACATCTTGCAGTTAAGAAATTCACACACACACACGTGTGTGTGTGTGTGTGTGTGTGTGTGTGTGTGTGTGTGTGTGTGTGTGTCTTTCATTGGCACTTCATGTTATAGAAGTTGGATTATGAATAAGAACTTTCGAGGGTATGGAAAGAAGAGGAGGAGGAGATTACTGTTTAACGTCCCGTCGACAATGAGGTCATTAGAGACGGAGCACAAGCTCGGATTAGGGAAGGATGGGGAAGGAAATCGGCCATGCCCTTTCAAAGGAACCATCCCGGCATTTTCCTGAAGTGATCTAGGGAAATCACGGAAAACCTAAATCAGGACGGCCGGACGTGGGATTGAACTGTCGTCCTCCCGAATAAGAGTCCAGTGTGCTAACCACTGCGCATGGAAAGAGGCAACTTCTGTAAAGTGTACTAACAACTCCCCATAACTAGTGTTAGCAGTAATCTATTGACACTGATGATTATAGGAATTACTTTTAGATTACTATTTCAGCAGAGCAATTGCTCTGGGATAAACCCCTGCTCCTCAAATTACACTACTCAGCTGCTGTTTCTGGTACTAATACTTAAAATAATAATAATCTTTGCATTAATAGGTTTGCCAGTTAAGACTAGTATTTATAGCTTTTTATTTGTAAAGGGAGATTTAAATGAGTTTAGCATTTCCAGTTTAGTTTACCTCTTGTCAATTTTTGGTTCTGCTGTTCACAACAATTTAAAACGGTCACATAGAAAAAATTGCTAAACGTAGCATATAAAATTATATTATGAATGTAAAGTTTATTTTTCCATTATAAATTATATCTGGATGCTTGCTAGGATGTATTTCTTAGTTTTACATTGATTACTAAAAACATTACACAGTTAATAAACATTATTTTTTCACAGGCTCTTGTGAATAGTTTGCAGAATCTACGGGATGTTGGTCACTTGACTGTAAAAGTTTTCAGAGCTCAAGGTCTGGCAGCAGCAGATCTTGGTGGAAAATCAGATCCATTCTGTGTGCTTGAGCTTGTAAATGCTCGTTTACAGACACAGACAGAGTATAAGACACTGTCACCATCATGGCAGAAGATATTCACATTGTAAGTATTTGTTGTTAAAGCCGTATGAGAAACCTTAGCTTTGTCAGCTCCAGAGAAAGACAAAGGCTATGTAGCAACACTTTTGGCTTCATATTTTGTTAACATGACGTTGGAATCAGGAGAGAAACCTCCATTATGTTCATGTGATCTTCTACAGTTTTTAAAATGAATACAATAGCTTGCTGTTCTGTGGTTTGGTAGGATACTACATTTTACTTTTGGCAGACTATTTAATAACAAATTTGGGGCCTCAGAAAGTCACTTATACATGATAGGCTGACAATGTATGATTTACGGAACCAAAGTTATTACTGGTTTCTTCTCTGTTGTTCATTAACTTTTTATAGCTTGTGGTTTGAAGGTGAGGCCACCCTATCCACATTCCACCAGAACCTCAACAACTTCTCCCCCATTTGCTTCACCTGGTCCTACTCAACCCAACAAACTGCCTACTATCTTCCCATCCGTCCCATAGTGGTATTCCGCCATCTGCCGTCCACCGGACTTGTCCATCCTTACACTACCCCTGCTCCCAATCCCTTACCTCATGGCTAATACCCCTGTAATGATGCAAGACCTGTCACATACATAACTGATATATCTGGGCTAACAGACACATTGCATGTTTGAACTCAAATTTTTTACAAAAATTCTTTGTCAGGACAAAAATGGATAACATAAAGATTAATGGTAACACAGAGACACTGAAGAGAAGGAACCAATTAAAAACATCAGATTAGAAGATAACACGAAACAACAATTACACTATGGATCAAACAGTGGATAATCCAGGATGGAATGTAACAATATTATGAGAAGGCAAGTTGCCACTCACCATATAGCGGAGATGCTGAGTCACGGATAGGCACAACAGAAAGATTTTCTCATTTGAAGCTTTCAGCCAATGGCCTTTGTCAACAATACACACACATATGCACTCACACAACTGCAGTCTCAGGAAACTGAAGCCACACTTCCTAAACCCAGATTCCTAAACCCCTCACCTGGTTCAGGTTCACCTATGGCACCTTTGCTATATGGTTTGAAGGTGAGGACATCCTATCCACGTTCCCCCAGAAACTCAACTACTTCTCCCCCATTTGCTTCACCTGGTCCTACTCAACCCAACAAACTGCCTACTATCTTCCCATCCGTCCCATAGTGGTATTCCGCCATCTGCCGTCCACCGGACTTGTCCATCCTTACACTACCCCTGCTCCCAATCCCTTACCTCATGGCTAATACCCCTGTAATGATGCAAGACCTGTCACATACATAACTGATATATCTGGGCTAACAGACACATTGCATGTTTGAACTCAAATTTTTTACAAAAATTCTTTGTCAGGACAAAAATGGATAACATAAAGATTAATGGTAACACAGAGACACTGAAGAGAAGGAACCAATTAAAAACATCAGATTAGAAGATAACACGAAACAACAATTACACTATGGATCAAACAGTGGATAATCCAGGATGGAATGTAACAATATTATGAGAAGGCAAGTTGCCACTCACCATATAGCGGAGATGCTGAGTCACGGATAGGCACAACAGAAAGATTTTCTCATTTGAAGCTTTCAGCCAATGGCCTTTGTCAACAATACACACACATATGCACTCACACAACTGCAGTCTCAGGAAACTGAAGCCACACTTCCTAAACCCAGATTCCTAAACCCCTCACCTGGTTCAGGTTCACCTATGGCACCTTTGCTATATGGTTTGAAGGTGAGGACATCCTATCCACGTTCCCCCAGAAACTCAACTACTTCTCCCCCATTTGCTTCACCTGGTCCTACTCAACCCAACAAACTGCCTTCTTAGATGTTGACCTCCACCTCAAAGATGGCTACAACAGTACCTCCATCCATATCAACCAGCAATACCTCTACTCTGACAGCTACCACCTATTCCATATTAAGATGTCCCTTCCGTACAGCCTACCCACCCATGGTTGTCATATCTCCAGTGATGAACAGTCCCTCTCAAAATATACTGAGGGTCTCACTGAAGTCTTCACTGACCGTAATTATCCACCCAACCTTGTACAAAAACAAATCTCCCTTGCCTTATCTTTCCAGTCTCCTACCACCTCCCAAAGCCCCACCATACAGTCTCAGAGGAGCATTCCCCTCATAACTCAGTACCACCCAGGACTGGAGCAACTGAATTACATTCTCCCCCAGGGTTTTGATTACCTCTCATCGTGCTCTGAAATGAGAAATGTCCTGCCTACTATCCTTCCCATCCGTCCCATAGTGGTATTCCGCCATCTGCCATCCACCGGACTTGTCCATCCTTACATTACCCCTGCTCCCAATCCCTTACCTCATGGCTCATACCCCTGTAATGATGCAAGACCTGTCCCATACATCCTCCCACCACCACCTACTCCAGTCCGGTCACAGGGTTACCTGTGAAACCAGTCATGTGGTCTACAAGCTAAGCTGCAACCACTGTGTTGCATTCTATGTAGGCATGACAACCAGCAAGTTGTCTGTCTACATGAATGGCCACCGACAAACTGTGGCCAAGAAACAATTGGACCACCCTGTTGCTGAACATGCTACCAAACTTGATATCCTTCATTTCAATGACTCATTCACAGCCTGTGCCATATGGATCCTTCCCACGGACACCAGCTTTTCCTGCAGTACATCCTCCTGGCCTCAACCTTTGTTAGTTGCTGTCCTCACCCATCCAGCCCCTTCCCTGCTCCCGTTCCACCTCAATACCCAATCCTTTTCTTCATTTATTTTATTTTATTATTTATTTCTCTTGATTTCTCCCTTTTTCTTCTACTCCCCCCCCCTCCCACCCCCACCTATCCCCTGCCCACTGCCCAACCTGCAGCACTTCACTGTCTGCCATCCCCACCATACTATCCCTCACCCTCCTGCCCCAGCCTCCTCCTTCCCCCCACCCAGCTGCCACTCCCATCATTCACTGGTGCTGCTGCTCGTAGTGTGGTTTCATTTACCTGGGACTGCAGTCTTGTGAGTGAGTTGCGCTTGCTTGCTTGTGTGTGTGTGTGTGTGTGTGTGTGTGTGTGTGTGTGTGTGTGTGTGTGTGTGTGTGTCCACCCAGCTGCCACTCCCATCATTCACTGGTGCTGCTGCTCGTAGTGTGGTTTCATTTACCTGGGACTGCAGTCTTATGAGTGAGTTGCGCTTGCTTGTGTGTGTGTGTGTGTGTGTGTGTGTGTGTGTGTGTGTGTGTGTGTGTGTGTGTGTGTATTGTTGACAATCCGCTATATGGTGAGTGGCAACTCCCTTCCTCATAATACAATTATTCTATGGTGAAGATTAAATTTCCAGACTACTATTTATGATAAATTTCAGCTGTTGGTTGTCCACAGATCAAAGATGCAAGCTCAGTTCAAAAGGGGATAACAAGCAAATAGATTCTGAAGACAAATAAAGGTAGACACAAATTAGAGAATAACAGAGGAGAGATGAAAAGACTAGGAAACATTGTAAATAAGAAAGCAGTAATTATCTGCATATGAAGTTTGTGAAAAAAGAAACACAATGTAAGGAGACAGAACTGATAGGAAGACAGGGTAAACATGATACTGCAGACTATAAGTAGGAAATGGGAAAGAAGAATATCATGAGAGACTGAAGAAGCTAACATAAATTAAGACTGGAGACACAGTGAGAGCAAAGTTGTTGTAGGAGAGCCAGTTCCCACTTCTAGAGCTTGAATGCACTGGAGTCAGAAGGAATACTCTGTGTGTGCCAAGAGGTGAGACAGGTATGGAGGCCCTCACCATTATATCCCACAGCATCCTATAACAAGATATTGAGTGAAACTTCCTGGCAGATTAAAACTGTGTGCCAGATTGAGACTTGAACTCAGGACTTTTGCCTTTCATCGGCAAGTGCTCTACTGACTGAGCTACTGAAGCAAGAGTCACAACCCACCCTCACAGTTTCACTTCTGCCAGCACCTTGTGTCCTACCTTCCAAACTTCTCAGGAGTTCTCCCACAAACTGGGAACACTAGCATTTGTGGGAAATTTTTGAAGGTATGAGATGAACTACTTATGGAAGTAAACCTGTGAGAACATATTGTGAGCCGTGATTGGGTTGCTCACTCAGTAGAGCATTTGCCCGCAAAAGGAAAAAGTCCTAGGTTTAAGTATCAGTCCAGCATACAATTTTAATGTTCTAGGGAGTTTCATATCAGTGCTTACTCTGTTACAGAGTGAAAATTCACTATGGAAGATACTGTATATTACTGGTGAAGACCCCTTTTAGCCACATGTTTGATGAGGCACTTTATAGTGCTGATTCTGGTACAAAGTTCTGGTCTATTGCTACATCACTCTCTCTCTCTCTCTCTCTCTCTCTCTCTCCCTCCCCTTAATTATACATTGGAGCCTAGGGGGGGGAGGAGTGGCTGTGAGTGAGTGAGAGAGAGAGAGAGAGAGAGAGAGAGAGAGAGAGAGAGAGAGAGAGAGAGAGATATTGCTGAGCATGATGTATTCTATAATAGCTACCCATACCACCTTGGTTTTCCTTCTCCAAAGTAGATAGTAGCTGGCTTTAACTTTATTTGTACATTTAGTATTTGTCTCTTCTAAATAATGTATTGATGCCTAACAGCTCTTCACAGGTATGATTCATGGCATTTATTATACTTCCTTTGATCTCCTTCAGTTTACCTTTGTACTTTGAGACTTGAAACTCATTTACAGCATCTGATTTTTTATTTTTTGTTTCTCCTTGCTATCTCTCTCAAGTATCTTCACCATCATAAACCAAGAAAGAAAAATCCAGAAAATATTTTTATTTATTATTATTATTATTATTATTATTATTATTATTACTATTATTATAGTATACTGTGGTCACTCCCAAACTATTCCAATTTTCTGGTATTTAGCCTACAATCTGTGCATTTGGCTTTCACATTTTGACTTCATTATATGTAAAACTTCTGTTTTCAGCAATGTGAAAGATATCAACTCTGTGCTGGAAGTAACTGTATATGATGAAGACAGGGATCATAAAGTTGAGTTCCTAGGAAAAGTGGCAATCCCACTCCTAAGGATAAGAAATGGGGAGAAAAAATGGTATGCCCTAAAAGACAAGAAACTACATGGACGAGCTAAAGGAAACTGTCCACAAATATTATTGGAAATGACTGTGATCTGGAACCCTGTAAGTAAAATCAAATTTTATTTTTGTAGCATGTATTAATATAATGGTGAAGCTAATATAAAGGCAGATTTTCTTTATGTATTGTTTATTTACATCCTTGAATTGCTATGGTAGAACACGCAGAACTTTTGTTTACTTATTTACTGAGCAATTTTGGATTCATCTCATAAATCCAAGTAGGCATTCTTGAACATTAATTACATGTTTTCTAACCTAACTGTGTATGTTGTGTGAAATTTAACAATAACAAATAGCAGATAGAATGATAACAGTGATAGCTACAATAGCAATAACCATAGTTTACCTTTGTTTTGTTTTTCATTATTTCTTTATGGTATAATTCAGGATATTAGTTACATTAGTGTAGTGGTTCACATCATGGGGGATGAGGGGGAGGAGGAGGATGCATGAGAAATTGATTTTGGAGGGGGGGGGGTGCTGCAGATACGGCTGAGAAAGCAGAAATATGCAGTGAGGCAAGTCAAAAATTTATATTCTTATTACAATTAGTGCGTGCATTTTTTTATAGAGTTGGCAGCACTAGCTTTGCTTTGCATATCACAAAGTGATTGCTGACACAACATGTTCTTCGGTCTATACTCTGCATTCTTAACTCAGTATTACACCTGTTGTGCTGTGTAGAAGTAAATCTTACTTTTATTGGCTTTGTATATTGAGTGGAAAATGTCTGCTAAAAGAAGAGTGTGTAATGAAGAATGTGTGTCACAGGGATTCAATTTTATTTGAAAAAGACAGTGTCCAACTGTGAAAATGTGTTGTATGTCGTAATATCCTCAGTAGCAACTCATCACTGCCTGTGTGTCTGGAATGTCATTTAATCATAAAACTAGAATTTCCTGGGATCTCTCAGCAGGAAAATGAAAAAGTCATTGAAGGGCCATACAAAATTTCTCTCTTGATAGCAAGAAACAAAAAACCTCATACCGCTGGTGAAACATTAATTAAATCTTCCATTCTTAAAGCAACCAGAACTATTTTTTGAGAATACAGTCAGTGACAAATGGACAAGATACCTCTTTCACATGACAGTGTGCTATATAGGATTGATAAACTGGTGTTGAATGTGAATGATCAGCTACTTAAATGATTGAAAAGTCTCCATTTGTTACCTTGTAATGTGATGATTCTGCTGATTTAACTCAACAGTTACACTTGATAGTATACTGCCAATGTGAGTACGAGAAGAAAATAATGGAAGAACTATTGTTTTCTAAAAACTTGCGAATACTGTCAAGAGGTACTGATGTATTTTTTACCATTAATGAATTTTTGGTTGAAAATGGTTTGTCTTGGGACAGAATTATGGAATTTGTACTGAAGGAGCACCAGCCATGTTATGTTCACATTCTGGCTTCCTAAGTATTGCCAAAGACAGAAATCTTAATCTTACTGATTCTTATTGCATGATCCAGACAAGCCCTAGCCTCTAACGCTTTACCAGAGAAACTGAACACTGCACTGGCTATCAGCGTAGTTGATGAAATTAAGTCAAATGTTGTGGGTACTCAGTTTATCTGAATCCTATGTAATGACCTGAATGCTGAACAGTGACCCTGAATTGTTTATACACAAGTCTGGTGACTTTCAAAGGGCAATATGCTTAACAGGTTGCATGAATTTGAAATAAAAGATATTACTATTTCTTTGCAGTCTTGGGATCACTGAACTTCATTCATTCATTCTCTAACGACAGCTTGATATTTTCTGTGCCATACCTTTCAGACTGCTCTGAAACCCTGAATTTGAGTCTCAAACTAGAAGGTGAAAACACCACAATAATGGATGCCAGTCATGCTATAAGAGCCATCCCAGAAAAGACATAACTGTGGAGTCACCACTTGTTGTTACTTACTTTTCATTATTCCCTTGAGTCAATGAACTTCTAGACAGGCAACAGAGCAATGCCAGTGAGTGGTGAATTGTTATCAGTGAACACCTGGAATGACTTCAAGAAGAGTTCAAACTTAATTTTCCTCATTCGTCTTCAGTAGACTGATAGTACAAATTAGCAAGATCACTCTTCACGTTTGACATACATGCACTTCCTGATGAAGTACAAGAGGATGCAGTTGAACTGAAATGTGATTTGTTTGCTAAAGAACAGCTTCAACAAATTGTGTTGGAAGAAGTTTGAGCCAATTTCTGTCTTATTTATCCAGGAGTGGCAAAAGAGGCCATAGAAATTCTTGCACAGTTCTCATTTGCATAGTTGTGTGAGGCTGGATTCTTGACACTAGCCATCATGAAAACAAAACACTCCAGACACCTGGATGTACTTCAACTAGTTCAAAACCAAACATTCAGAAGTAAGTTATATGTGAAAAGTGTTGCTCAAGTGAAAACAATATCATTCTGTATTTAAGTAGGACATTTCTGTTTACCTACCAACTTCTCTGAAACACTGTAATTTTGTAAAACTCTACCTTTGATAACGCTCTTTTACTAAAGTGTGAACTGAAGATTGCTGTCAAATATTTTTGAAAGAATGAAAAAAAAGGTGAATAATATAAGTAAATGTAAGGGGGCATGAGACATTCTGGGGTTGCAAAGGGGGCACTAGGTAAAAAAGCTTGTGAACCATTGCCTAAGAATAATGGTTGCACAATGATGTTTGCAAAAGCCATATTTACATTGGTCATAAATATTAAATGTGTCAAAAGTAAACAGTCAGTTGATCATGGAGAATAATTCTAAGGCTTTGTGTAGAGCAGTTCAAATTCTGAATGGGCAGTAATTGATAAGTGATGGTGGGTTTTTGTTGAAAGGGATATGTTGGATTGCATTTAATTTCTATGCAGTAAGCCGTAAGGTAAAAGTTAAGAATGCATATAAAGACTGGTATTATGCTTTCTGCATCATTCCTGAATGTGATTTTGCTGAGAGAGCTAGTGCATATACTGGTAACTCAAGTGGAGATTATTGTTATTGTTTTCATTGTTGCATCTGCTGTAAAATGCTGTTTGATTCATAATATAAAATGCTGGTGAATACCTGTGAAATAACCTTTCAGACATTTTTATACAATAAGCTCAATACAAACTTTGGTTTTCCTTTGTTCCCTGTTACCATTTTCAGCAGTAGTTAGTGCACACATTGTGTGGCTAACAATGCGTGCATACATATATACATACACACATACATACATACATACATACATACAGAATAGTCACCAGATTATAAATGCTGGAAATAGGTTTATTTAAATTGCACAAAGTGATATTATGACTGAAAATTTCTGTAGAACAGTTATTCGTAAAAGTGCTGTGTATAAAACTAATTAATAATTTGAGACCTCATTCAAAATGTTTGGTCCTATGGAATGTCTGAAGTAAAAATGCAAAATGTGCACATATAATTCTTGGTGACACCATCAACATTAAGTATGAGCAGGGAATAATGTTGTTCACACACATTGGTGATTACACAATATGTCACTGTGTAATGTCTACATGTGGGAACATAGCACAGGGATGAATGAATCACCACACAGGTCCATTAAATTGTGTGTATGTGGGAAGGAAGAAAGGGATATGTCATTGAGAAAATATTTTTCTTTTGTAAAATATTCATGTATCAAAGGAAACTTCAGTTGCAAAAACTCATACATTGAGAGACAGAAATGCTGGCCAGTAATATCTTTGATAGGTGAAATTTGTAGTACTGCTTATAGATACATAGATACATACACAAATAGGGCAAAACAAATTGGAATGCATTATAGAAGTGATTTGCATGCAAGGATTTTGCAACTCCTTGTTTGAAGGTATGTGGCACCTGATGACTACATGAAGATCATCCAAGCCCCGCAAATTACTGGCCAGTGATTTGTGGATGTGGAGCTAGCACCCGATAACATCCCAAACTTTTTCCAGCAGGTTAAAATGAGGTGAATTAGGTGTCAAAGATATCAATATCACTTCACTATCCTGCTCCTCAGACTACTGTACCACAATTATGGTCTTGTTGTATGGACAGTTAACTTGATAGAAGGCCCATTGCCATCAGGGAAGATATCAAACATGAAGGGATGCAAGTGGTCTGTAATAATGTTCACACAGTTCACTGCTTTCATGTTGCCTTTGATTACTTCCTTGGTCCTACAGTAGTTCAAGTGAATGTCCTTCATATCATAATACTGTCCCCACTGGACTACATTCATAGCATGGTGTATGTTTCAAGCTGCTGTTTGCCTTTATTACGGCATGTCTGAACACAACCGTCAATGTGATGAAACAAGTAAACCATTGTTTCTGACTAGCTGGTATTTTTGCATTGATCTACAGTACAAGCTTGATCATCTCTCATCCATTACAATCATGATTGATGATATGATAGGGTCAACATAGGATCATGTAGAGATTGCAGCTGTGGAGCCTTATGTTAAACAATTTGCATTGAACAGTATGCAGCAAAACACTTGTGCCCACAGCAGCATTGCACTCTGTCATTAGATCTGCCACACACTAGCACCTGTCCTGTTTCACAGAATGGGCAGCCCTCCAACCTCCACATTCTGTAATGGGGCATGAACATACACCTATTTGTGGTTTCATTGTCCTTCAACCACTTTCCGTAAATGCTCACATGGCAGCATATGAACAGCAGCCCAGCTTTCTAATTTCTGAGATGTTCATTCCCTGGCACGGGACCATAACAATCTGTTCTTCATCAAAGCTACTTATGTCAGTGGATTTCTCCATTTACAGCCCATATCTTCACTAAAACAATTACTCATTCATCTCTGTTCACCTTATTTTCTTTCTGTACTGCAACACTTACCTGCAACACAACTAAGTGCATTCGGTCTCAAGGTGGGCAGTGGTTAGAATGTTTTGTTTCTTCAGTGGATAAACATAATAGTGACACACCATTGTAGCTTTCAGAACTAGTAGATCTTTCCTTGGTGAGGAGAGAGGAATAGGTAGAGGAAGGTTAAAAAAGAGAGTCAAGTCACTCACACACAAGGATGAGAGTGACCGGGTTCCTCTCATTATGGAGTCTGAATGATGTAGCCTTCCTTTTCAAACGATTCCAACCTATCCCTCTTTCCTCAATGAGGCAGGAACTATTAGTTCTGAAAGCTAGTACAGTATTGCACTTTTACTTTGAAATACACATCATAGCAGTACTATACACTTCTCCTCCTAAAGGCAAATACTAGCTGTCTATTCGCTTTCATATTTTTTTTAAATATTTAGGTAATAATTTTGGATCTTTGTCAAAATATTCACCATGAAACAACCTGTAGAGAGAGATAATATAATTGGACTGATAAAATCCTACTAAATGGCATCAGGAGAAAACTCATACAAAATTTAAGGAAGTTTGCAAGCTTTCAGAGCCAGTGGCTCCTCTTTCTGGAAGAAGGGTTGAAGGAGAAGAAAGAGAGATGCAGGAAAAGGACTGATGAGGTTTACGGGATGGGTTATGAAAAATTCACCCAGAACCCTGGTCAGAGGATATTCTCCAGACAGGATGCGAAGGAAAGAGGTGATTACTGCTGATAAGATATGTACTCCTGGGTTGTTTTTTGGAATCAGCATTACTAAGATTTGTTGTGATGTTCCAGGAAATCTGATTTTGAATAAGGTCAGCAGGGTAATTATGTCCAGAGAAGGCTGTGGTGAAAATGGTGTTGTATTGCTGTAGAGAATCTGCATCGAAACAAATATATTTGTCTCAAATTCCAGTGCTGTATAGGAGGGAATGTTTGATACGGAAAGGATGATAACTGTCAAAATGTAAGGACTGTTGCTTGTTAATAGGTTTAATGTGAACAGAAGTGTGTAACTGACCCTTGGTGAAGGTGAGGTCAATATCAAGGAGAGTAGCATAGGATATGGTATAGATTTATATGAAATTTAATTGGGAGACTGTATGTAGAGATTCTTAAAAGGTTAACAGGTCACACTCACCATAAGTCCATACGTCAAAGATGTCACCAATGTACCTCAGCCAAACAAGTAGCCGAAGGGTTATGGATTTCAAGAAGCCCCCTCCAAGTGCCCCATGAAAAGGTTGGCATAGGAAGGAGCCATCATGGTTCCCATGGCCATGCCCCTGATTTCTTTGTATGTCTCTCCCCAAAGTTAAAGTAGTTGTTCCCAAGTATAAAGTTAATTAACGTGAGCAGGAAGGAACTCATAGGTTTGGAATCAGGTGGGTGCTGTTTGGGGTAATGTTCAGCAGCAGACAGACCAAGTACATGGGGAATATTGGTATAGAGAGAGGTGGCATCAATGGTGCCAAGCAAGATGTGTGATGGCCAGTGTCTTTATTATAGAAGGGGAGTCTTTGTACTATAGATTCCAGGTGTTACTCAGCTAAGGCAGATATACACTGAAGAGCCAAAGGAACTGGTACACCTGCCTAATATCGTGTAGGGCCCCCACTAGTATGCCGAAGTGCTGCAACACGATGTGGCATGGACTCGACTAATGTCTAAAGTAGTGATGGAGGGAATTGACACCACGAATCCTGCAGGGCTGTCCATAAATCCATAAGAGTATGAGGGGGGTGGAGATCTCTTCTGAACAGCATGTTGCAAGGCATCTCAGATATGCTCAATAATGTTCATGTCTGGGAAGTTTGGTGGCCAGCAGAAGGGTTCAGACTCAGAAGAGTGTTCCTGGAGCCACTCTGTAGCAATTCTGGATATGTGGGGTGTTGCATTGTCTTGCTGGAATTTCCCAAGTCCATCTGAATGTACAATGAACATGAATGGATGCAGGTGATCAGACAGGGTGCTTACATACATATCGCCTGTCAGTCATATCTTGACATATCGGGAGCCCCATATCACTCCAACTGCACATGTCCCACACCATTACAAAGCATCCAACAGCTTGAACATTCCCCTGCTGACACGCAGGGTCCATGGATTCACGAGGCTGTCTCCATACCTCTACACATGCATCCACTCAATAGAATTTGAAACAAGACTCGTCTGACCAGGCAAGGTTTTCCAGTCATCAACAGTCCAATGTCAGTGTTGATGGTCCCAGGTGAGGCATAAAGCTTTGTGTTGTGCAGTCATCAAGAATACATGCATGGGCCTAAAGCTCTGAAAGCCCTTATCAATGATGTTTCATTCAACAGTTCGTATAATGACACTTGTTGATGGTCCAGCACTGAAATCTGCAGCTATTTGCAGAAGGGTTGCACTTCTGTCATGGTGAACAATTGTCTTCAGTTGTTGTTGGTCCTGTTCTTGCAGGATCTTATTCCAGCAACAGCAAAGTCAGAGCTTTGATTTTTTGCAGGATTCCTGATATTCATGGTACACTTGTGAAATGGTCATATTGCAAAATCTTCACTTCATTGCTATCTCGGAGATGATGTGTCCCATTGCTCATGCACCAACTATAACACCACATTCAAACACACTTAAATCTTGATAACCTGCCATCATAACAGCAGTAACTGATCTACCAACTATACCAGACACTTGTTGTCTTATGTAGGATTTACATATTTTTGTATTTGAATACCGATGCTTCAGTGTATGTTTAGTGTCTGCTTTGTAGCCAACAAATATGGAACAGCCAGGGTGACTGGGTTTGTGGATCTTTGAAAGAACATTAAAGCTTGGTTTGGTTGGTGTAAGTAGTTTAATATGATTGCAGTGTTAGTCCTTGTGAGGGTCCTGTGGTTTTAAAGGCAGATTATACATCAGTTTGTATCACAAGGATGGGACTTTTGCAGCAGATGCCATTTGTAGAGGAATCAGAAACCTGGTGTGGACCCTCACTTACATACTGTTGTCGGTCAAGTATCACAGTGGTGGAGCACTTGTCTGCTGGCAGGATAATGATGGAGTCATCAGTTTTTAGGGAACAAAGAAACTGGTTCCTGCAAAGGATGGTTTAGGAACTTGAGAAATTATTGTGAAGCAATGTTGGATGTTAGAAAATCTTGGAAGGCTTGTAAGGGGTGATTTTGAGGTAATGGTGGTGGGTCAAGTTTGGATCATGGTCAGAACTATTCAAGGCAGGATTCAGTGTCAGGTTCACTGTTCCAAAGTTGCCCAGAACCTCCTGACTCAGGATTCTGGGTGACTTTTCTGTAACTCTTCAAATTTCTTAAACCTTGCCAATCATTTTACTTCATTCCCCTACCTTCCTCTTCAGCCCTTCTGCCAAAAGGAGCCACTGGCTCTGAAAGCTTGCACATTTCCTAAACTTTTATATGTGTTTTCTCCTGCTACCACTTACTGAGTAGATTTTTTTAATCTATCCAATTATATTAGATTTTAAAAGATTGATTATTTCAGTGACAGAGAGAGAGAGGAAGCTTTTAACCAAGATTTCTTTCAGCTTGCAAAAGACATGTAATTTGAGGAAGTGATGCTGTTTAATGATAAACTGGGAAAATTGCTAAAAGCCATGGATAAAGGCACAGCACAAGGGTCTCGCAACTACAAGTGACAAGGAAAGCAGTTAACCATTTATGGATAAGGGAAGGGCAAAATGAAAATGGCATCATGGAAGAAGGAAAGCATCAGCAACAATAAATGTACAAACAAAGATTTTGAAAAATAAGAAAAGGCATTAAAAAAAGGAAATGGCACAAAAAAATATGGCAATGGATTAAACACTGCAAATTAATATGGAATCTAATTTGTTACATATCTACTAGTTTGTTGCAATTTTTATGTAAAGTAACTGGAGTATTGTACTGTATTAATGCAGTATAGTAGTATATAGGTATATTACCATGTCTTCACAGGCAGAATCAGAAATCACAATTGCAGCAGAAGACAAAATAATTCCAAAGGAAACCAAACTTGTTATTAGTTACAGCTATTAAAAAAAAAACTTAAACTTTCTGTTATAACGTCAAGTTTAACACATATATTTCAGAATGACACAACACATATAAGTCACAGAGTAAGTTGACAAGCAAGACATGTGGACATGTTAGCATTTGAATGAGCACTGAGTCCCAGTCTAGCGGCCGCTGCTCTGCTGGCCGCTTAGGTGACGCAGCAGCTGCATGGCTGGCACAAGGGCTGCAGGCAAGTGACCATGTGTGCTATTTCAGAGTCAACGCCAGGCCAGTACACATGACAGCACGCCAGAGATTTTGTGCGAGACACACCCCAGTGCCCTTGGTGAAGGAGGCACAAGACCGAAGCACGCAAAGACACAGGTACCACAACATGTGGCAAAGCATTGTCGTGGAAAGGAGGATAACACTATCCCTAGCCGTGAGGTGGTAGCGCAAAGCATAGTAGTTCCGCAATGGATCAGAAGTCTTAGCGAACGGGCAATCTGGCCAACCCTTCTGAATACAGCGTAAAACCCGGGATAGGGTAGGGTCAGAACCCATAGCAGCCCCCAGCCTGTCCCCAGTGATGGGGAACCGGTCCACAACCCGCTGCTCAGCAACATCTAGGTGGAAACACAAAAGTTCGTCCCTATCAAATGCCAGATCAGGACCCATGGGAAGGCGAGACAGAGCATCAGAATTTGCATGTGGAGCCGTTGGCCAGAAATGAATCTCATAATTGAAACGAGACAAGTAAAGAGCCCAACGCTGGAGGCAGTGTGCAGCCTTGTCAGGAAGTGACGTTGATGGATGAAACAAGGAAACAAGTGGTTTGTGATCTGTAACAAGATGAAATTTTGAGCCATAGAGAAAAACACCAAACTTATGAAGAGCATAACTAATGGCCAAAGCTTCTTTTTCAATTTGAGAATACTTTTGTTGGGCATCTATGAGCATTTTGGGGGCATAAGCAATGGGTTGTTCCGAACCGTCAGAAAAATGGTGCACAAGGACTGCACTGATCCCATATTGAGAGGCTTCTGTGGCAAGAACAAGATGTTTGCCAGGTTGATAAGTAGCCAGGCATGGGGCCTGTTTCAGCATAGTCTTCAATTTCTGGAATTCCGCATCGCAGGACGCGGACCAGTAAAAAGGCACGTTTTTATGCAACAGGCAATGCAACGGTTGAGCCACCAAAGCCGCAGATGGTAAAAACTTGTGATAGTGTGCTATTTTCCCCAAGAAGGCCGTAGTTCCTTAACAGATGTAGGGTGAGGGGCATTAATCACAGTGACAGTTTACTGAAGCAGACGAATACCATCCCGAGAGAGTTGAAACCCCTAGTATGTGATAGATGCCTGAAAAAATTGTGATTGCACTTAAGACCAGCAGTCTGTAAGACATGAAAAAGTGTGCTGAGATTTTGAAGATGTTCTTCAGTGGTGGAGGCAGTGACAACAATGTCGTCCATGTTATTGATACACCCAGGGACAGGGAGCAATAATTGTTCCAAGAATCGCTGCAAGAGAGCAGGGGCGCTAGCAACCCTGAATGGCAAGCATTGGTATTGATAGATGCTGAAAGGCAGGTTAAGGACCAGAAACTGCTGGGAAGCAGTGTTGAGAGGAAGTTGATGATAAGCTTCTGGCAGGTCAATTTTAGAAAAACACTGGCCTCCAGCAAGTTTAGTGAACAGTTCTTCAGGACGGGACATAGGGTAAGTGTCGATGAGGCATTGAGCATTTACAGTGGCTTTGAAATCACCACAGAGACGAATATCACCATTTGGCTTAGCAACGACAATGACAGGAGAGGACTACTCACTGGAAGTGACAGGAAGCAAGACCCCTGAGGTAGTGAGACGATCCAACTCCCATTTTACCCAATCACAAAGGGCCACAGCAATGGGCCAAGCCCGAAAAACTTAGGCCGAGCAGTGGGTTTGAGTGTGATATGAGCTTCAAAGTCGTTTGCACGGCCTAACCCAGGAGAAAAAAAGGGATGAAAATGTCGTTGACAAGGAATACAGTTGAGCATAAGGAATAGCATCAGACACAATACTGACAGAGTCATCTATGTTGAACCCAAAAACACAAAAGGCATTGAAACCAAAAAGATTCTCTGCATTACTCTGGTCGACCACAAATATGGGGACAGTGCAAACGACGGATTTGTATGATACCTCAGCATTAAACTGTCCCAAGAGAGAAACCTTCTGTTTATTGTACATCCATAATTGCCGAGTGACAGGTGACAGGAGTGGAGAACCCAACTGAAGATACGTCTGAGAATTAATTATAGTGGCAGCAGAACCAGTATCCACCTGCATGCGAACATCTCGACCAAGGATTTGGACAGTGAGGAATAACTTCCATGAAAGGGAAGAAGTGCAATTGACAGACAACACAGAATCAGAATAAGCATCATGTTCATAAACATCATGTATGCGGTCGGATTTGCAAATGGAAGACACATGACCTTTCTTTTTGCAATTGTGACACACAGCCCAACATTGGGGACAATCTTCACGTGAATGTTTTGTAAAACTCCGTGGACATGAAGGAAGTTGCTGGGGGTTTTGTTGCAGTTTCTTAGCGGGTTGTTTACGGTTAGGCCGAGGCTGCGCATGGGAGCACACTGAGGCCATGTCGGCCGGCGAGGACGCGCCACACACGTCGTCAACAACACACAGAGGTTGTATTTCCCCAACATCACCCCACGCCTCTATTTGCACCCCAGTGGCGCGAGAAATTTCCAAAGACTGTGCAATGGAGAGAACTTCATCTAGAGTCGGATTTGCCAACTGAAGGGCACGTTGCTGAACTTCTTTGTCGGGCGCCGACTGGATAATAGCATCCCATACCATGGAATCGGCATAGGATTCTTTGTGAACATCAGTAACAAATTGACACTTTCAACTGAGGCCGTGAAGTTCAGCAGCCCAAGCATGATAGGATTGATGTGGCTGTTTTCGACAATGATAAAAAGCAACATGAGAAGCTACCACATGCATTTGCTTTTGAAAATAGACAGACAGAAGTGAGCACATTTCAGCAAAGGACAAAGACACAGGATCCTTCAAAGGAGCCAACTGCGACAACAACCGATACATTTGAGGTGAAATCCGTGAAAGGAACAGAGACTTACATGGTTGTTCGTCCGCGACATGAAATGCCAAGAAGTGCTGTCGAAGACGTTTTTCATAATCAGACCAGTCTTCCGCCATCTTGTCATAAGGAGGAAAAGGAGGTATAGCCAACGACAAGAAATGCCCCGCATTTGACGCCAGGATGAAATCGCGAATCATCACTGTTAGAAGCGTTTGCTGTTCAGGGAGATTTTGCAATAGTTGCCATGGAAACCTGTGGGTCAATGGTGAAAAGAAAAAATCCACTACCTTGTCGCCAATTGTTATAACATCAAGTTTAACACATATATTTCAGAATGACACAACACATATAAGTCACAGAGTAAGTTGAGAAGCAAGACATGCACACACGTTAGCATTCGAATGAGCTCTGAGTCCCAGTCTAGCGGCCGCTGCTCAGCTTGCCGCTTAGGTGGCTCAGCTGCTGCATGGCTGGCAGACAGCGCCGCACATAGAGGATGCGCCTAATTGAACGACGGCACTTTGAATGATCGGTGCGTCACAACACTTTCAGAGAATGTTTGCAACATGTACTGACATGAAAATGGAAGACAGTATATGTAAAAAACTTCTCTTTGAGCATTGTGAACACAATGACCTCCTCCCTGCTAAACAACATAGATTCTGAAGACACTGATCACGTGCAACCTAACTTATGCTTTTCCCACATGACATTCTAAAAGCCATGGATCAAGGCAGCTAGGTGGATGCAGTATTTTTGACTCCATAAAGCATTTGTTTCAGTATCACGGCACCACATATTGATGAAATTCATAAATGGAGCAGGGAGGAGGGTAACTAAGAAATGTAGAAATAGCATTAAACATGCCCATGGGAAATGCATTGTGACCATTGCTTTTCATGGTGTGACTATAGTAGCCTCAGACTTTCTGTAGATGATACTGTTATCTATAATGAAGTACTGTTTTAAGAAAAGGTACTCAGATATCCAGTCAGATGTTGATAAAATTGCAGAGTAGTGTTAAATGATTACAAAATTGTTTTAATTGTTCAGAAATGTAAAACTGCCCACTTCACAAAATGCAAGAATGTAAAGTGTAAACATCAGTGAGTCACAGCTGAAATCAGTCAACTCCTACAAATAACCAGGTGTAAAGTGAATATGAAATGATATACTCACAGAGACAAAATGACATGGCAACACCTTCTAGAACATTGCCCAAATGTGTGATACTCAACCCAATCAAAGTAAGGTGGGATATGGAATATAAACAAAGAAGAGTTGCATGACGGGTCATGGGTTTGTTTGATGTATGAGAGAGCACCACAGAAATACTGGAAAGCCTACACTTGTAGGCACTTCCAGATGGAAATCAACTGTCCTATGAAGTTTGCTTACAAAGTTTCAAGAACCGGTATTAAGGGAAGTTTTGGAACATTAGACTATGCACAGTGTGCACCGGGGCACTCCATCCAAGAATGAAATGGGTTGAAACCTTTATATTTTTGTCAAGCCTCCAAGGACTTACATCTTATGAACTAAATTAATCCTTACCAGACTATTCTCCAAACCAGTACGAATAGCTTACTGAAATTCAGTGACATTCCGTCTGAGACAAAACATTTGGACATTATCAGCCTGTCTCTCATCTAAGTTGGACTAGACATGAAAAGCATCCACTTACTGAATAGGGTTACTTAGCATTTTCCTAGTTTTTTCTGCTCACAGTGTACTCTCTACACCCAAAATTCTCAGGATAGCCATGCTATGTAACAGCATGTTAACCATCTGGGGGTTTCGTTGGAGTTATTAAAACTTAAAAAAATTATCATATTTCTTTCCTTTGTTAATGATATTGTTGTGAAGTGGAAACGTCAGAGAAACCATTAAACCCCAACATTCCTCTGGTTGATCTAATAAAATAAGTTATAGGCCTGTGTTCAGATATCCTTCTCAAGCCATGAGAAGTAACAGAAATTACTTTTAAAGTTTTTGCTGCAATCCAGTAGGCACCTGTCACAATAAGAAATGAACATCATCTGTTAGTGGTTCAAACCGCCCAGTTGATATCTTGAGAAGTGAAAGAAAGATTTCTTGAGTGATATGTCATAGTACATAATTTGACACATGCCATTGAGCATATGTGCACTTCATAATAGTGAGATAAATGGAGTGTATCTGTTTGTTTTGTGATTACAGAGAAATTATTTTGAGACAGTGCTATAGCATGGGAATGTGTTCCCTAGCCTCAGTTCACACCATTAATAAGAGCAAACATGATGTTTATATAGAGATCCAACAATTGTCGAAAAGCTGTAACTGCTCATTTATTACAGTCACAATTTTGTTGTAATAGTGTTGATTACATGTAATGCTTATTATGAGCCATCTTCTGTCATTTCAGTTTGGTTACAGTGTAACCTATCACCTTTATCATGGTACACGTCTGCTTCAACATTAAAATGCATATTTTAATGTTGAGA
This sequence comes from Schistocerca gregaria, assembly GCF_023897955.1. Taxonomy (NCBI): domain Eukaryota; kingdom Metazoa; phylum Arthropoda; class Insecta; order Orthoptera; family Acrididae; genus Schistocerca; species Schistocerca gregaria. Next base: position 399,432,939 of record NC_064924.1, on the reverse strand, counting down.
CTGTTGAGATAGCGATGAAGTTGATATTTACAAAGTCAGTAAGCTGAAAAGATTTAAACATGCCTCATAATGGGTCAAACCGACAACCACCATGATTACATAACAACTGTGACTGAAATAAGAAATCTGTTGTATAACTGAGTTTAATTAATAGTAAAATAAGCACAGGTGTTTATGGAAACATACATACTTGCAGGCTTTCCATACTATGTCAATCATTTGAAAGTAAACAGTTTCTGTATTAGTGTAACAATGCTGTTGTCTACTGTGCAAAAACAATTTCTTAATGACTTGATAAAATGTATCGATTTGCTAGAATTACCTAACATACGTTTTGCCGTCAGTGCCATCAAGCACCTTAGGATGATCTTGAGAATTAGTTATTTAATAGATCAACTGGCCCAACAGCTTCTCAACAACAATTATTCACCATGCCTCAGAAGAGTGGGAACAAATTACAGCTTTAATGTGTCATAGTGGAAACCCTTCTTGAAATATTCAGTGCTGGAATGCCAACAAAAGATGATCCTACATCCCATTAATGACAATTTGACATATTTTGAATGAACAGCAACTAATGCATGAAAATGTTTTACTGCTTGGTGTAAGTTTATTGTTTTAATGCATTTATTTACAAAGAGAAATAAAGTCACAGACTGAGAGAGTGTCTTGCAATTGCACTCTGCCTAAGTTTATTTATTTGTTTATCAGTTACTTTACCTGGTTTTAAATGAATTTTATTTAGAAATATTTTTCTGGCAGAAGGAAAATTTCACATACCATTTTAAAATATTACCTGTTGCCCTGGAGAATACTGACAAGCCACTTTATCAAACACATACAGTTAACAAAAGAACATAAAGAAAAATCATTCTGTTGTGTTACAGTGCTTTATTCTTTCTTTATATGGAAAAATTAAAAACATTAAGTATACTAGAAGAGAATCAAAGTATGTATTTTATACAAGGTGGTATTCACAACAGTTCAATAAAGTGGACTTAACTAATCTGATGGTTTCTGTAGCTTTCATTTTACTTTTTTTCCAGGGTGAGATGTGCAGGAAATGATTCAGTTCGAGTTTATATCCGATTGCTCTCCCACTTTCTCAAAATGAAATGTTGACTGAAATTTCAGGGTAGACTAACTTTGATCAACTTTGGAACCATCCTGATTATTAATCTGTCTTTCTTAACCATATTTAGCCCATTCTAGTTTGCTGTTTTTGTATCTGTTTGTGAACTATTAATTAATTTTGAATTATCATGCTAAACTCTGTAAAATGTAGCATGTATGTATGATTTTTCTATTGCAGTTTTGATTTCTCAAAATTGACATAGATCACTATCTGTGTACTACATCCTTTATATTTTCCCTGTGTCATGAAAGTTCCTAGATGGCTCCCTCTAGTTCAATGGGAGTTATTCCCTTATGTTGTAACACTAGACCTATCATCCTCCCCCTTCTTCTGCTCCATTATTTTTCACATGTTCCTTTCCTTGCTAATTCCATGAAGAACCTCTTTATTTCTTATCTTATTCATTGCTCCTTATAGCTTTCATGTGGTGTTCAACCAGTTTTATCATATTACAGATTCGTGCAAGTGTGAGAACATTAAATCCAAAAGAAGAAAAATATATGCAAGGAGAAGTAAAATTCAAACGCCAAGTCTTTGTCAGGAATGTAATGAGGCTAAAGGCAATCATTATGAACATCATAGACATAACAAAATATGTTCAGTGAGTATTTATTGTATTATTTGTTTTTGTGAATACAATGTTCCAGTAATCATAGTTGTGTGTTTATTTTTGTATACAAGTAAACAGATGAAATGTAAATCTGAGACCAAATATCCTTGTCTCTCACTCCTCACAAAGGCACATATTGTAATATTAAAGCAAGCTATTTTCACAATTACTCCTCTGCCTCGAAAATAGTACAATTTTTAATGTTTAGTGGTTGCTAGGGAATTTCAGTTGACAACTTTTTTCTTGAACTTTGAGGATATTTATAAATTATAATTTCTGGATTCACACCTTTCTTTAAAAACTGCAACCCATTCATGTTAAATAATGAATGTTCTTGTTGAAGATTGCCCTTATAACTACATTCGGTTTAAACCACTTTTCTGCTCCTGAAGATATTGTTGAACCAAATGGCAATAATAAGTTCCACAAATAAAATTAAAACTAAAGAGAATTAAGTTCATAAAACTGTATATAGAATAATGGATTGCATTTTAAGTCAGTAGCATTTTATTCAGAAATAGTGTAATTTTTAAAATGAAACTAAATTGTGTTTACCTACCCAACAGTATGCCAGATCACAGCCACACCAAAATCTTTTACCTTGACAAGTAACATTCTATCATTATACTACTAAATTAGACCCACAAAATGCTAATCATGGCTTCAATTTACCAAAGATTGTTCTCTCGCCATATTAAGACATGCTACATCATAATGCTCTTAGCTTGGTGCTTCCATAAGAAATAGTAGGTCAGAAAGTGTCTTATACAAACCTTTCTGAAATAAAACTTAATCTGATTGTTTTTACTGACTTTTATCTACATGAAGTAATAATACATTGATACTCTATTCTGCACTCTCAGAGGACAATGATCTACAAAATGAGCTATTCGAACATCCTCTGATGGACTGACTAAGAATTTGGTCTCCCATAATTATTTCTCTTGGGGCTCCTAACTTGAAATTGAATATGGTCTAACTACAGCTATACAATAGAAATTATCTCAAGATGGATTAATGAATAACACTCATTAATTAGAGAATACAATACTGTACAATTCAGTGAAATGGAGGATTATAGTACAACCTTTCTTTAGCAATTAAAATAAATAATTCTATAGAATGGCGAGGACAAGTGTTAAAAAAAAGGCAACTACTACTTCCTTTCTTTTGAGTGTAATGGTTTATGAACTATTGCTCCCAGATAATGTTTACCAATTTGGGCAGAGCCTTATTCTTTGCTGGTCTTATAAACCAGTGCTGTAAATGGATAAAGAACTTCAAAACTCACCAGAATGAGGTTGCTGCTGTGGGTTGATATTTTAGATGCAGCAGTAGACAAGTACTATTTATGTTTTAAGTGTCTCCCCTCTTATTGCAGTTGTTCTGAAACATGTGAATTGTATCAGCCTCTCTGAATAAATTACTGTTCCTTTTTGCAGTCTTATCCAGAGCTTGTAAACTGTCTTGATAAATCTTACTTTTTTGCCTTCACCAGATCCTCTGAGATTTCTGCTGTGTCACTTAATTGCCTTTCTTTCCAAAATTCTTCCTTAAAAATATTTGCTAATGATCTCATATGTCTAAACAAATTACCTAAATGTTTTGTTAGTGTACTTTAATGTTGAAGTTATAGTTACTACATGAAATGTGTATCTAACTTTTCAGTTGATGATGTATCAATTTCATTTTGTCTCAAATTGAAATTAATGTGATGACATTCTGAATATTATCACAATGAAATGAACACCCTTAGCTGCTTACAAGTGTTGACATACGTCAACGGGGACAGATGAAAATGTGTGCCCCGACCGGGACTCGAACCCGGGATGTCCTGCTTACATGGCAAACGCTCTATCCATCTGAGCCACCAAGGACACAGATGACAGCGCGACTGCAGGGATTTATCTCTGGCACGCCTACCGCAAAACCCACACTCTCATCGTGTTGTCCCTCACTACATTTGTAGTGCCCCCGCCCATTATACTCATTACTCGTGGTGCGTTGCCAATTCCCGTTAGAGTTCGGCACTGTTTGTGCATTAACACAGAAGAAGAAGATGGTAAAGTGGCCGGGGAGCCTTAACTATTTATATACTAAGATGGTATCTGTTCGGACATGTCCGAAAGAACAGATACCATCTTAGTATATATATTCTGAATATTGTTTTTGATCATGACCAACCTTATATCATTATATCTTAATATTCACCTCAAAGTGAACCAATAATTGTGTAAAAATGCCCACTCACCCACATTTGTGAACAGATGATAAATGTGTTGTAGAGTCATTTATGAATACTATGACTGGATATGTACAGGTATTTCATAATACTTCAGCCTGTAGTTAAGATGATTTGCATGCTCTTTCTTTCCTACATATGAGTGTGTACTATTTACAGCAACCCGTTTCATTATGATGTGATTCAGGTGCACTCTGTGTAATTTTGTTATGTTACTTTAGTTTGACTGCCATAAGACAATGACATTTCAGTCAATTAGCAGTTTATAACAATAATGTTTTCTGCATTTTGTGAAAAAGTATTCAGCTGATATGAGGATGTCCAAATTTGAATGTTAACTTTTCATGAACATTCCACACCGCATTTTGATACCCAGTTAATTTCTTAAATGCTGAGATCTCAAGGGATTTACCATAGAAAAAAATCACCACTCTATTGTTATCCATGCATAAGATTAATTACTTCTCAACAAAAATCATATATGATGGTTGATGTACTTAGCATTTTTTCCTCTTACAGGAGCTGTTTTGAGTGGGAATCGACACCAAGAAGTATTATATCATTTGTGATTTTCATATTTCTGTGTTACTATTTTGAACCATATATGATTCCAGTAGCACTGCTGCTGATCTTCTTCAAGTCATATATAGTGAGTATATCTTTTTTGTGATGTTTGCATAAATTATTTTTCTTAATTTTTAAGACTTATTGTAACACTATAAACAAATCTGAGGTCTCAAATTTTGCGTCTGAGGATCAGTAGCGAAACCAGTCTTTGGTTGTGGGGGCATGCACGATGGGCACTGTTTCTTTGGGAGCACTGATCTGTGATAGGTAATAAAGAAATGATGACTACTAAAAGGAAAATGGAAGAGGGGTGGGGGGTAGAAGAAGGTGAGTGAAGGAAAAGGAGAAGGAAAGTCCAAGATGAAATGGGGGAAGAATTGCAGACCAGTAAATTGGGAAAATGTCTGAGATCAATTGAAACGAAATCATCAGGAACAATTGAGTGATTTGGAGCAGTGAAAGAAAGCACAGAAGGTATTTTTATTAAGTCATTCATCTATACATAGGAAACTGGTTACATTTTTGTATAACTTTTATTTTCGCTTGTATAAAACAAATATAATTCAGCCATTCCCTATCACAGGAGTGCGTGCAGCCAGCATACATTTTTCTTTTTTCCACCCTATGTGGTTTTTTTTTTTTTTTTTTTTTTTTTTTTTTTTTTTTTTTTTTTTTTTGGGGGGGGGGGGGTGGGGGGAGGAATGGGCAGGATTTGAGGAGCTTTTCAGTTATGAGAAATAAGACTAACACTTTGTTGCTGATGTGGCATGTTAGAAAAAAAGAGATTATTTTTCACTACCTAATTTTTGTACATGTACTAGGTAGGAATATTGTTGTATGGCAAACAAAAGACAGTTGCTATGCACCAGAAAAGGAATGTTCTGTGTTAACCTCATAGAGACTGTATGTTGTTTATGATGATTTTTAAAAACTGAGTTTTACCATGTTTTTCATTCTGTGGGAATACAGTATACTGACAAGTGTGGATGGAAGGAGTGCTCAGGTGATAATTAAACAAACAAATGAGGAAAGGTCAGCAGAAATGGTGAGGATGGTGTTGAACAAAGTCAAAGTTTGCCATGAGTGCCAATTACTCTGATTACACTGGAAGCAAGGACTGTTAGTTTCTTGGGTTTCAATAGTAATCCTAATTAACAGATCATCAAAAAATACTAGGTATGTCAGAGGCACAAAGTGACAAGTGAAAGTAATGTTTCGGTGAATCTCAGACATTTCACGCAGAGGAGATGAAAATTAAGAATGAAAGTGCTATAAAATTTTCTGCCCAACATAATTTTACTCATTACTGTTGTCAGTAAAACAGGGTGTAACAGAATGATAACCATAACCATAAACATCAAAGTGTTGTAGAAAGCGTCTTGAACAAATTGTGAATTGGAATCCATATCCAGGAGCATCTAATTTATAGGTGCCAATGCCTGCTGCTAGACATCGTCTTTGGCAGCAAGTGTGAGTTAGTAACTAATAATCTGCATGCTGACCTTCTCACAGTGGACCAAATGCAGACCTTCTCACAGTGGGCCTTCCAACATGCAGGTCATTAGACAGTACTGAATGCATCTATGCATATTGCAACAACACTACTTGCAGTCCATCGATGTACAACCTTGATATGTCTGACAGTGGTGGCACAAAAAATATCCAAGTACCAATGTTTGAACAAGTTTGTTTATCAAAGACTAATAGCATGTCTACTCTGACATGGACTGAAACCAAACATAAAATGAGTCTCTTTTTGAACACAATATTTTGTGCATCTGAAGGCTGGTTAGATTGTTCATTAAACACACACTTTAATAAAAAGTCCCATAGGCTGCTCAGTGTTAAACTATAAACTGAATGAAGAAGTTTAATCAAAATTTTCTAAGGCCAGCATGTATCTGTTTGAAACTAAAAAAGGAATAAATTTACAAGTCAACTATGACCCCATCTTCTTCAGAGAAGTCACAAACACTTTTAAGTCCATAGTTGGCAGCTCCAGGGGTTGCTAAGTCAGAAGGGAATGGCAGCAAAGTCATGGAGGCAGCTGAAATATGCTCACTATTTTTGTATACTTGAATTTAGCATATTTCATAACAGTACTCACTTTTCCATGAAATTTTTATAAGATGATATTTGACTTTTTGTGTTGGGTTCAGTCCTCTAGTGAAAGTATGATTCCATAATGCTGTTTCATCGGCTGCAGAAATGTCCTGGTTCAATGTGTTTGAATCATTTTTGATGCTTCAAATACCATTTCTCCGAATGCGCTTCCTTCTTGATGTTTATATAAAAAAGTAGTAGAATAAGTTATTTTTGATGGTCACTTGCAAATTATTATAATGGGGACCTACACATTGTTCCACTGTCACACACTGAGAGTTTACTGCGACTGACTACGGTCAAAGATGACTCCAGCATCAAAGACATTTCACACAACACACAAGCTTCCACTTGTAACCAGTCTCTTTGATATTCTTCATCACATCTACTAATATTAATCAATATGCTGTTACTCTCAAACATATAAGCAAATTAGCATAAAATAAGGCAAATTACAATTCACAAAAAATATTCTGACAAAAATATAAGAAAACATTTACAACCTCCCTCATTAGATTTGGTATCGACAGATCCGGTAGAAAATAACTCATCTCCCAAATCCATTACACAGCTCTGAAGTGAGTATCCTGACTCATACACTCCTGGAAATTGAAATAAGAACACCGTGAATTCATTGTCCCAGGAAGGGGGAACTTTATTGACACATTCCTGGGGTCAGATACATCACATGATCACACTGACAGAACCACAGGCACATAGACACAGGCAATAGAGCATGCACAATGTCGGCACTACTACAGTGTATATCCACCTTTCGTAGCAATGCAGGCTCCTATTCTCCCATGGAGACGATCGTAGAGATGCTGGATGTAGTCTTGTGGAACGGCTTGCCATGCCATTTCCACCTGGCGCCTCAGTTGGACCAGCGTTCGTGCTGGACGTGCAGACCGCGTGAGACGACGCTTCATCCAGTCCCAAACATGCTCAATGGGGGACAGATCCGGAGATCTTGCTGGCCAGGGTAGTTGACTTACACCTTCTAGAGCACGTTGGGTGGCACGGGATACATGCGGACGTGCATTGTCCTGTTGGAACAGCAAGTTCCCTTGCCGGTCTAGGAATGGTAGAACGATGGGTTCGATGACGGTTTGGATGTACCGTGCACTATTCAGTGTCCCCTCGACGATCACCAGGGGTGTACGGCCAGTGTAGGAGATCGCTCCCCACACCATGATGCCGGGTGTTGGCCCTGTGTGCCTCGGTCGTATGCAGTCCTGATTGTGGCGCTCACCTGCACGGCGCCAAACACGCATACAACCATCATTGGCACCAAGGCAGAAGCGACTCTCATCGCTGAAGACTACACGTCTCCATTCATCCCTCCATTCACGCCTGTCGCGACACCACTGGAGGCGGGCTGCACGATGTTGGGGCGTGAGCGGAAGACGTCCTAACAGTGTGCGGGACCGTAGCCCAGCTTCATGGAGACGGTTGCGAATGGTCCTCGCCGATACCCCAGGAGCAACAGTGTCCCTAATTTGCTGGGAAGTGGCGGTGCGGTCCCCTACGGCACTGCGTAGGATCCTACGGTCTTGGCGTGCATCCGTGCGTCGCTGCGGTCCGGTCCCAGGTCGACGGGCACGTGCACCTTCCGCCGACCACTGGCGACAACATCGATGTACTGTGGAGACCTCACGCCCCACGTGTTGAGCAATTCGGCGGTACGTCCACCCGGCCTCCCGCATGCCCACTATACGCCCTCGCTCAAAGTCCGTCAACTGCACATACGGTTCACGTCCACGCTGTCGCGGCACGCTACCAGTGTTAAAGACTGCGATGGAGCTCCGTATGCCACGGCAAACTAGCTGACACTGACGGCGGCGGTGCACAAATGCTGCGCAGCTAGCGCCATTCGACGGCCAACACCGCGGTTCCTGGTGTGTCCGCTGTGCCGTGCGTGTGATCATTGCTTGTACAGCCCTCTCGCAGTGTCCGGAGCAAGTATGGTGGGTCTGACACACCGGTGTCAATGTGTTCTTTTTTCCATTTCCAGGAGTGTAGAACCCTTGCAGAATTAGTGCCTGGTCAAGGATAACTCACTCGGAGTGAACTGGTTGGGGCTGACCTGAGCCCTGCCCTAAATACCGCTTGCTGTGTAGGACTCTCACAATGGTAAAGGGAGGTGGACTACAGAGCGGTGGGGTAACTGTCGTTGTGGGGAAAGCTGGAGAGGAGCAGAAATGATTAGTGAATGATCAAATAGAGTAAACAAAAGCTTTGCTTAACTGGTAGCTTTATTGAAGCATATGAAGACTCTTTACAAATGAACATGCAGTAAATAAGTTCAACTAATACAGTAGCAACAAGGATTATGCTCTCTGAACTAAAACACTAATGATGATGTTGGAGCCATGATTGGGCAACATCTTTTATTTGTCATGTAGTGAAGAGGCTCCAGGTGTAAATGGGTCATATGGCTACTCCTGGGGCTCCTATATTGCAGTGGCAGAGAATACTCATGTTATTGAGTCGCTGGTGGCACGGCTCAACAGGTGTGCCCCACTCGGTCTGTTAGATCCCGTACAACAGGCCGGTGTGGTGGTATCAATATATGATATCACTTCTTCTCCCCCTCCCATACCTCCTCACCATTACCTTGTAGTGTAGATGAGTGAACAATTATGGTGGTGTTGGTGGTGGTGGTGGTGGTGGTGGTGGTGGCGGTGGGGGGGGATTCAGATGGTAATGAGGAGACAGGAGCTAAAACTGCAAACTCCCATCTGCACCCAGGAGAAGGGCTCACACCCACATCCAGAGGTAAAGCAGAAAATGAAGAGGGTGGCATCTCGATGACTGCAGAGGGACCAAAGGTACCACATGGAACAGTTGCCAGGAAGAGGGGCCCAACCTCAGATGACAATGGCTGTTGAAATGGCATGACCATGAAATGGGTCGAGTTCCATTGGCTCTGGGACCGCTGCTAATGGCATGGGAACTGCAAGAGCCAGATGCAGCGAGGGCTGCTGCATCCAGGAAGACATAGAATCTGAAAGCACAAAGCCTGTGGCGGGATCATGTAGTTCAAGTGGACGAATTTGATTCTGGTGGTGTTTCAGCGATGCTCTTGATCCCTACAGTAGAAACATAGAATGTCAAAGAAAATGGACAATGGTGCTGTGCTCCCAGTGCTTCCATTTGCCACACAATCTGTAAAAGACCGAATTGTTGGTGTGATACTTTGCCTGTCTGGGTGGAGTGGGCACTGTCCACTGGGTTGTGTCCATGTAACAACTCAACTGGTGAAGGTCCATCACGTGGCCGGAGGGATAGGAAGGCAATAATAGCAACAGAGCTTGATCCCATGTATAGGAGGCATGAAGTTTGTCCATCTGTTGCTTAAATGTTTGTATGGTGCATTCAGCTTCACTGTTGGATTGTGGATGGAATGGTGTACTCTTGATGTGTTTGATACTGGAGGAACTGAAAACTGTTCAAACTTAATGGCAAGAAATTGAGGTCCATTGTCAATCATGGTCACTTCAAGCAGTCCCTCAAGGCAAAAGACTGACAATAAAGCCTGGATTGTGGAACCAGCCATAGTTAAGGGAAATTTGCTGAAAGCATCAACGATGATGACCTGATGTGTATTCCAGTAAGGACCAATGAAATCCAAGTGCAGCCATTGCCATGGTGCTTGAGGTTTGAGCCATTCAGGGAAATGCTGAGGTGTGGTTGACTGATGATCAACACAGGCTTGGCATTGAGAAATCAGAGTTCAATTTGTGCATCCAGACTGTGCTAAGTGCCACGTCACACTAACCACTTAGAGTGAATGATGCCTTGGTGTAGCAAACAATGCACATCAGGCTGGAGAGCCTGGGGAACCGCAACATGTGATTAGTCATTGTAATTTCAGAGCAAAATGTTACCCTGGTGAACAGCAATGGTGTGCCAGTGGCCAAAATGTTGGTGAACCACATAGCTGAATGCAACCAACCAGTGGAGACACAGTGCAACAGAATCTACAAACAGGATCTGTGGCCGTGGCGCAGGCAACTGTTTGGTAGTTAAGTGGAAAGCTACGCAAATTATCTGTGTCTTATGCATCAGTGTTGCAATAAGAAGCATAAGACCTATCAAATGTTGAATCTGGGCCAACAGGGAGGCAAGAAAGAGCACTTGCATGGGCATTCTGAGAAGTGGGCCTACATACAATTTCATGGTGGTAATATTTCAAATGAAGAGCCTGCTATTGCAGATTCTGTGCTGTCTTAGTTGAGGTTGACGGTAAGGACTTAACAAAGATTGTAGAGGTTTATGGCCAGTCACCAAGAAAAATTTTCTGCCAAAAAGGTAGTGGTGAACTTAGTAACACCATAGACAATGGCAAGAGCCCACTTTTCAGTATGTGAATAATTACATTGAGCTTTGTTCAGCAACTTCAAAGCAAAGGGAATGAACCAGCCAACAGTACCAAATTTATGCAACAAAACTGCACCAATGTCATAAGCGAAAGGATCCACAGCCAAGATCACAGGTTTGGCTGGATCAAAATGAACAAGGCAGTGATCTGTGAGCAAAGCATCTTTCAGCTTCTGGAAAGCAGTATGACACTCTTGCGACCAAACAAAAGGAAAATTTTTCATGCACAAGTGAAGCAAGGATGCCATGATTTGAGTGGCATTAGGAATAAATTGGTTGTGATATCTGAGCTTCCCTAACAAGAACTGCAATTCCTGCACATAGCATGGTGGCAGAAGATCATGGATAGCAAGTAAATGTTATACCAGTGGGTAAACAGCCTGGATATTAATGATGTATCCTAAGATTCAAATTCTGTCTGAAAAACATGCATTTGTCTCTGTTACATTTGAGACTAGCTGCAGACAAGACTTGACACAGAGTGCAAAGATTGCTAACGTGTTCTTCAGGAGTATGACCTAAGATGACAATGTTATCTAAAGAGTTTGAGCCAAAAAGAACTTTTTCAGTCAGTTGCTCCAGGAAATGCTCAAATATGCTGAGTGAAAAGACTCAGGTGAGTGTTAATGACAAAGACTTGTTGCAACTGTTCATCCAATGGCATTTGCAAGTCAGTGTCATGCAAATCATTTTTGGAAAGGTAACAACTGACCTCCAATGTGTCCATCAGGTCTTCTGGATATGGCAAGGGATACCTGTGAGTGACTGGCTGAAGATCCACAGTTTTCTTAAAATTAGCACCTAACTGGAGTCTGCTGGATGGCTTCTTTAGTAGAACAAGAGGGCCACTCACTGTCAGTAAGGGGCCCTATGATCTCACGGTCTTAAAAGCAGTAAGTTCCTAGGCCACCTCTTCTTGAAGAGCCTGAGTTACAGGATGAGTTCAAAACATGGTTGTGCATTGTCCTCTATTGTGACATGTGCAACAAAATTATTAGCTTTGCCTAAACCCCCAGAAAACAAATCCTGAAATTCTGCTCATAACTTATTAACACTGTTCCAAGGATCAAAGAAAGAAACAGAAAGTACATTGCCCTGAGTGCTCAACCCAAACAAATCAAAAGCATCTACACCAAAATTATTAGCACTGTCTCTGGAGGAAAGCACTGTAAATGTCACTGTCATCACTAAATTTCAGAAAGTTGCAGGAAGCATACAAGTGCCTAAGACAGGAATGTTTTTGGCCCATATATTCCACCAGTGTACGGTGTGATGTGCACAACTTAGGTTAGCCAAACAATTCATAAAAGCTACAGTTAAGCAAATTCACTGAAGCTCCAGTGTCAAGCTGCAAACAAATTGATTGTCCAGCAATAGTAAGAGACACAAAAAATTGTTGTCATCATGCAGCACTGCAGGTGAGTTGTAAGCCTTTCCTGAATACCTATTACATTGCTGTTTTGCACTGATGACACTTTGAGGCTTTCAAAACACACTATGCACTGTTTGTGAGGATGCCTTATGCTTCTGTAAGCACATGAGGGGAAAGATTAGCAGGACATGTCTTCAGACCTTGTGTCAGATGCGACAGGTGTTTATTTGAGTACTGCTGGTCAGTCTGCTGTTTGCAAGAAAGGTGTGAGGCCTGTTTGTTGCTGCTGTCTACAAAACAAACAGGCACTATCTTAAAGCTGAGCACTGCACTTTCACGGGAATTCTGATAGTATAGAATTTGCAGAAACTGCTGCACGGAAGGGTCTGGGTATTTAAGAATCTGTTACCGAATTTGGGAGTCATCTACATTATGTTTGATGGTGTCATAAATCATTGCATATTTGTAATATTTGCCACAGTCACACTGGAATCTACACCACCTAGTAAGGCCTTGCAATTCATTTCCTACTTATGGTATTTCTGACCGTGTTGCTTATGCAACATACTGAACGTGTAATGGGCAGCTCCCTCTTGTACCTGCCCTCATAATACTGTACAAGTGGCTATAATAGGTCCTCATATGGTACTAGTTCAGGGTGGGATGAGGCAAAAACTTTGAGGCATACTCTGTAAACAGTCAATCCTGCCATGGCCAAGAAATAAGAATGTTTGTCACTACCTTGTGTGTGATGTGCTGCAATGTGCAAGGCACTCTGTCTAGACTTCCTTTGCCTCGTCAAATAGAGGCATGTATGCAGGCAGTGGAACTGCCTTTGGTTCTGGTGTCTTGTGTTAAGCCATTTGCACCACTATGAAGCAATTCATCACTTCAATCAGATAAATGATTTTTGACTCTGAAACTGAATATACTGAGTTAGATCAACTGCAGGCAGTGCAGTAAGCTATTGTGGCTGGGTAGCCATATTAACAAAGCAACACACAAAACAACAAGACAAATAAACACAGAGGAAGCCAAAAGTGGGATGTAATAGGAACAACCTCAGAACCTAGAACATAAGGAGAACAAGCAAGGCAAATACTGGTGGTGCAGAAGACAATCAATAACAGCAAAAACCAATAAAATGGATGACAGAACAGGATGAAGTGACAAGACTGCCACATGCAGCACCCACCATTCATCACCAGAATGTTGTGTACTTCTTTGTACACAAGGATAAAGAAAGGTTGGCTACAGGGTCGTGTAGCAACCATCATAGGGAAAGCTGGGCAGGAGCACAAATGATCAACAAACAAGCAAATACAGTAAACAGAAACTTTGCTTAAGTGGTAGCTTTCTTCAAGTGTATGCAGACTCTTTACAAATGGACGTGCAGTAAATAAGTTCAACCAATACAGTAGCAACAAGAACTGGCTCTCTGAACTAAAAAATTGACGATGATATTGCAGCCATGACTAGGTGGTATCTTCGTTACGTTATGTAGGGAAGAGGCTCCAAGTGCGAATGGGTCATATGGCTGCTGCCCGTGGTCCTGTATCAAGGTGGCAGATGGTGTTGACAGTACAGAACTACTGGAAGTGTTACCTAGCAGGCATGCTCCTTTTGGTCCTCTGAATCCTGCCCAGCGTCTGTTGGCATCTAACGCAAATTTGTAATTCCATTGCCAATTTTGACACCTGCAAGGTGATATTAATATGTAATATCACACCACTCAGAACCAGGATACAGTCAGGCCTATTTTCGACCATGTGTCTTATGGAAGAGAATAGGTCTGTGTGGCCCTGTAGCGGCGACTGGGTCGCCTCCTGGTGGATGGTCAGAGTATGGCCATCTTTTCTGCAAAATTGTTCTTGTGTGTTAGGCATCTGCAAAGCACTCATGCAAGGTTAGCTGCTGACATTGCAGGCATTAAGCCTCAGTACTGCGTCCACTTCCCCACCCTCCTCCCCCAGGAGGGGAGGAGATGATGAAGCTTGTCTTGATGTCACTGGAGGAGACAAGTTCCATTCTGGCGGCCGAGGCAGTTTGGGGTTGATGTCCACATCTGTTGGTGTTGGTCCTGATGTGGTGTGTGGAGATGTTGAAGGCCCTCCAGTGAGCCAACCGTCAGCAGTAGCTGAGATGACCTGGCGGTATCCAGGATGGAGATGGTGATGGCTGTGTCTCTGGAACAAAAGGTATTGTTAATTTCTTGGGTCAGGAGAAGGTCCACAGTGAGATTATAATTGGATGACATGTTTATGGCACTGTGTGCCATCCTGAAGTCTCATCTCAACCCTAATTTGAAAAATACTACTGGAAACCAGTGTTGGCATCCATTAATAAAGACAAGCGGCCACACTTGGTCTTTAAGTGAAAAATGGTGGCAGCTAGATAGCTGAGTAGGAGGGCTGTGAAATATGGGGTGAAATATAAAAGCTGCGATCAATTAGAATGGGCATGAAGTTTGTTGGCAGAGACAAGCCATACTGTGGAGTTGATCTGTACGCTGCCAGAAAAAGAGTGAGAGCCTCATCCACAGGATGGTGACAGAGAAGTTAAACATTTGGGTTTGCAAAGTGCAGATAAAATGCTCTGCTAGGCCTTCTGAGGCAGGCGATAAGTCTGCTCTGTGAATTAGGACAATGTGATTTTTGTTGCAGAAAGTGGATAATTCCACAGATGCAAATCAGAGACCATTGTCTGCGACGATAGTGTCAGGAAGTCCTTCAGTGAAAAAAAAAAAAAATGCAAGATAAGGTTTGAATAGTTTGGCTAGTTTATGTGACAGACATATGAGAAACATATTGGAACCCACTGCCCTTGTCTCCCTCAATGAGTCAAGTGTGGCCTAAGAAAGGTCCCAAAAAATCCAAATAAAGCCTGGACCGTAGACTGGAAGAGTCTGATCAAGGAAGAAAACTGTGTGGAGGGGTGGCCTGCTAGCTTTGGCAGGTTCAAGGTAATACCATTTGATTAATAGCAGTATCCATGCCACACCAATAGAACAGTGGCAGACCAGATAAATATTGAGCACCATGCCCCATTGCCTGATATGCAAAAGTGACAAAATGTGCTTCTGGAGAAGTGCAGGGATGACCACTTGCAGCAGCGACATGTCTTTCAGTGTTGAGAGCTTGTTCCAATGGTACCAGTAGACCTCGACCTCCAGTTCACAGATCTGTTTGCAGTCTGGTGCCAACCGTGGCATACCAGGTCGAGGATCTTGCTAAGGGTTGGGTCCTTTGTAGTGTGCCATGCAACAGGTTTTACATCCAGTGGAGATTGGCCACACCTTGTTCTGCAGTGATATTCAGATGAAAGCACACTTTGCGATCCTTTTTGAACACTGGACCCTGAACCAAGATCTGTGGGAAAAGAGACCTGCATTTGCATGTTGTGTTATAGAGTGAAGTGAATATCTTAATTATGGTTTGACAGGTACAGTGGCCACCAATAAAGGCAGCATGCAGTTTTTGTGGGAATGTTGGCTGAAGGCTTGAACAGATGACAAAGGTTTGTGGTCAGTGAATGATACCTACCATACATGTAATAATGTAAAAAAATGATGGCTAAGGCTTCTTTCTCAATCTGGCTCTAATTTTTCTGAGCAGTGGTGAAGGTTTTGAAATCAAAAGTGATTGAGTGTTCCACCCCATCAGTCACATGGTGCAGAACTGTCCCCACTCCATAATCTGACACATCTACTGACAGTGTGGCAGAGTCATATGCCGTTAGGCCTGAGGGGTGGGGAAGGACCAATTTTAAGTCTCTAAAAGCTTTTACACACCTGAGTCCATTGCCAGTGGTGGCTTTTCTTCAGTTGTTGGTGTAGTGGTTCAGCAATGGCTGAAGCATGGGGAATAAATTTTCAGTAGTAATTCAATTGTCCCAATGCTGATTGTAACTAGCTAGTATTGCTAGGAACTGGAAGTTTTTGTACTGCCTCTATGTACTGAGGCATGTGAGAGGGGGGGGGGGGGGGGGGGTTTCACTGGATAAACTGAAAATGTGTGTGAGAATTTCAGCTTGACTAGCAAAGAAACAGCACTTGTCGTTTTTGCATTTTAGAGTGTCTTTTTGGACACCTGTGAACAGAGCATCCTAGTTGTCATCTAAATAATTTGCTAACCCCATTACATCACAAGTTAAATGCTCATGATACTGCTGAAATATGGCAGGGTTGCTGGCTGTACCAAAGAGAAGTCTGTTGTTCTGGAACAATCCGAAGAGAATGCTGGTGACTAGGCTATGTCAGAATTCTTCATCCAATGACAGTTGGAAGTGTGCATCCCTCAGGTCAATTTTTTCTAACACTTTTCTGCCCTCCAGAGGGACCATGATGTCCCCTAACTAAGGTATCAGGTACACATCAGCAGTTGACTGGGCATTGATGGTTATCTTGAAATCTCCACAAATGTGTAAGGTGGCATTTGATTTTTTAACAATGACATTGGGCATGGCCCACTGGCAGTTCAGGACTGGAATGAGGGTGACCTCATCTTGTACATACTGTAATTCCCCCTGAAACTTATCCCAGAGTGCAAAACAGAAGGTTTTCAGCCTTAAGAAACTTTGATATTGTCAATGGAAAAAGGGCCCCAAGGGCTCCAAGGTATCTAACACCCAAAGAGTGTTGTGAAAATATGGAGATGAATTTTGAAAAAAAATTCTTTGACGTACAGATCTGTACCTAAGGAGCTGATTGAGGGGTGAAGTCATGAATTTCTAATCCAAGTGCATTAAAAAGGTCCGTGCCTAAGAAACTGACAGCTCTCAGGGCATCCGCCACTAAAATCATTGCCATGTTGTTGTGTGACGAATACTGTGCTTGGGCAATAAATTATCCATTAATTTTTTAAGGTTGTTGCTATAACTTCACATTGGAGTATCAAAGGGCTGGAGGGGAGGATAGATGACACTGTAATATGACTCTCAATTGGTAACAGTCACAGCAGACCTCGTATATATCTTCAAGGAGATTGGTACTTTATTGATTTTGACAGTTAATGAGGGACTTTCTATAAAGTGTGGGTACCTGATGGAATACATGCTGTGTCTGGGTACAGTTCATCCGTATTCTCTGCCCCATGTCCAAGGGGTCCATGCTGACACCTTCAGAGATGATTGACATACTTTGCCCCTAGGTCCAGATTTCCCACAAGAAGTGCACATTGTACCCTGGTAATGGCCTTGGTGTCACTGATAATTGATAAAACATTACCTGCAGGCAGGAAGCTGTTGGAGACAGTGCCAGGGTTTCTTGTCTTTGCCTGTACTTCGTAAGTCCGATCTGGCAGAAGTCCATAACTAGGTTTGAGAACAATGCTTTGTTTGAACTGCAAAGATTTGTGAGTATTCCTGGAGAGTAACTGAGCACTAAAGGCAGCATTTGAATGCCCAGGTGATGGGAAATTTCTAGAGATGAGTCTTTAGATTTCAAGAGATCACTTCTAAGACTGTCATCTAGGGCACACTCTAAAATTCTGTCTCTAATCAAGGAAGCAGCATACAATTGATTGCACTCAAGTTTACTGCATTGAAAATAGTAATTATGAGATAAACTCTGAAGGTGTGCAATTCATGGTCTGTATTATTGTCCTTAGATTTTATGACAACTAAAAAACTTTTGATGGGATCCTGCCATGTGCAGTTGAGAGACAAAGTGGTCTTCAACTTATTGATTAGCAACTCCATGGAGTGCTGTGTGCAACTTGTCACACTCAAGAGCACTAGGTTCTGCTTCTGAATTTAGTTGAAATACATGATTATGGGCCTTCATACGCCAAAAAGAAAGTGTTCTGCTGATCATTACCTGAGATGCCAGGAAATGCTGCATGGCAGCGATGTTGTGGAGGTATTTCTTGAGTGAGAATCCTGATTAAGAGATCCTTGCAGAATTGGTGCCTGGCCCGGGAAAACTCATTTGGAGTGAAGTGCTCTAGTTTGGCCCAACTGCTGCCTTAAATACCACTCAGTGCTAGGTAACTGCTGGGCTTGTTTTTGTCTTGCAGAAGAGAATAGGTCTAAGTGGCCCACAGCCTCTAGTGGCACTTGGCCTACAACTGGTCAGAGCATGGCCATCTGTCTTCCAGAAAATTGTCCTCTGTGCATTAGGCATCTTCAAAGCGCTCATGTGATGTTGGTTGCTGACAATGCAAGTTTTAAGCCTCGATACAGCAAAAATCTCATTTGCTGCTGAAGAACTGGGCTAGTGACAGGCATTGTCCCTTTATCTTCAGTGCCCTGTAGCATCATTAGATGACATTTCCAGACATGGATTTTTATCCTCAATTTGTCTGTCAAGATGACCTTTACTCAAAGTTTGTTGACCTCAGTTTGCAACACTTGTTGATGAGGAATTATAATAAGACAAATAGTGTCCCACAAACAAACAAACAAAATTAAATTGCGAAATCAGATGAAATGATTTGAGGTTAAATCAGGAGAGTAAAGAGAATGATGAAATGATTCAGATAATACATGGTGGAGTTTTATCAGTGTGACTTTTGCTCTGTGAACTGGAGCAGTGTCGTAATAGAAGAACACATTCTTGCGTATTAATCTTTATAATTTTTCAGTCAGTTTCTGTTGATCTAATAATAATGTAGAAAAATGTGTTCCTGATAGGGTACTAGATGTGTCCAACAAGTCTAATATTATACACAGGGAATATCAGGAACAATGCATGTAACCAATGCAGACATTGAAATGGTCTTCATTCTTTTTACTGGAATCTCATTGGCCTTTGTTTTGACTCGGGAGTTTGATGATTGGTACAAATCTCATCCATAGTAACATCATACTTACCAAAACCTAAAATGCTTAACAGAATTTTCTGCACTGTTATTCCAATTTATCTGAAATATCAAGACTGCTTCAGTAGTGGTCATAATCCCCTTCATAAGTTCATTTTGTACAGATTATGTATCATTAATAATTCATATAGCAATAAGTAGAGACTTATAAAACAGTTTATTCTCCTAGGAATTTTCTTCCAAGATAAATATACAACTTTTCTTTTTTTTTAGTTTCCTGATGCTTATCCTGTAGCACAGCAATTTTAAGTAATCTTAACGTTTTAGGTCATGTCACTGACTGGCAGTTGGACAGTACATGATGAAGATGAAGAGCCACTTGGGGATGATGATGATGAAGAAGATGACAAAGATAAGGTATATATTACACATATAAATGAACAGTAATTAAACTTATTGAGCTCTGACATATATCTGTCAAAAAAGTGAGTGACTAACATAAATGTAATCTTTTAATACCTTGTATCCTTCATAGGAGGATATACTTTCAGATCCCATGTAATACATACAGAATTCTGATATGGGATGAAAAAGATTGTGATGTGCAGAGTAGATTAGAAAGTCAAATCCACTGTTATATTAATATTACTTATTAAAGTGTGTGCCCATCACAAACATTCAATATTGTTTACAATGCATTCAGTGAAATTATAGGTTTTTGAGTGCCATTTTGCTGCCTCTTGAAAAGTGTAACATCCAACTCGAAAAACTTTGAGGCAGTTTCTGGACTTGTAGTAACCAACATTCTAAGTTCAAATTAAATGTGTACAATATAATTTGAATGAAGAGAGTATGCTGAGTGTGATATGCCAGTGGTACCCTCACCTCGTTGTGTTTTAGTGAGAGCAAGTATTATAGTCCATAAAAACTGTAGATCAGAGTCATCACCAACACATGGCAAAAGAATTTGATGTGATCTTGCCCCAGGACCTTAAGAGAAAGTTTTAAATAATGTAGATGACTTTAAGTGTACCAGTGCCTTAATATTTCAATGTAGTACGTAGAAATGTGGGTTTGAAGTATGAGTTGTTGAAATATTCAACTTGTTCATCAGATTGGCATGCTCTGATATCCACCTGCTTTTACATACAGTGAAATTTTTGAGTGGGAAATGATTTGGACTCCAAAGAGTAACTTGTAATCTCACTTAGTGGAATAAACTCACTGAAAAATACAGCAAAAAATGCCAAGTTATTTTTTCTGTTGATGAAGATTCCTAACAGTGCTAGTTAATAACAGTAGTTCTGAAGAAGAATGTTTCTTATCTAAGTAATGGATATTTTTGTGTGTGTCTGTGTGAGGTGGTATCCAAATGCTTCTGAAATAAATAAATTGAAATCATTGTTTCTTACATAGGTCTTATTCTGTAGTATCACCTTTGAAGTAGTCCCTTCAGAAGTAAATGCATTGATCCCAATGTTTTTGTCACTTGTTCTTTTGAAGCATGTCTTGGAATTCTTCCTTGTTAGGGTATTTTTTTTTACTCTCTATGATTCCACTTGAATCTCTTCCACTGTATCAAATCTTTACCTGCTTCAAATATCTTTGTATGTTGGGAAAGAGGAAGACATTACACAAAGCTACTTCTGGTGAGCACAGCAGGTGGCAGTTTTCATCTTGTTTTTGAACTACATATTCACAAGGTGTTGCAGAGTTGATGGATGCTCTGTCTAATATCTAACAGAATCATATCCCTCATTGTATGAACATTTTCTGCTGTGATGCCAGTTGCTGACTAACCAGAATGGTCATCATCATCAATCATTTTTGAAATGCTTGTATGAGATGTAAGTCCAGCCTGATTTAAAGTGTTGTCTCTAAAATCCTGCTTCAAAATTGGGCCCACTTCCGCAGCAGTCTTCCCTAGTTTGAAACAAAACATCAAATGGACACACTACTCTTTCAGGTCAGCCATCACAAAACTACAAGATCACAAAAAAATAGCAATTGAGGTATGCTCATGAACATCTAACCAAATCACTCACCTGTCTGACACTTGTCACGATGAGTCAAGCTGGATGAGGCATTTCGGTGTAATGTGTTTTCACACAAAATTGAAGTTTTGGGAACTTTTAGATACCACTTCATATTCTTTTATAGTTCATGCACTAATATCAAACTAATAAAATCTAGGAGGAGAAGAAGAGCCTGAAGGAAAGGCTGCAGGCCATTCAGGAAGTGACACAAAGTGTTCAGAATGCTATAGGGTACATTGCATCATTAGGGGAGAGCATCAAAAAGTAAGTATTTATTGTTTTCCTTTATATAAATAAGTTTTTGTTGTTCTATCATTATCAAAATCACTAGTAATGCAGTTTCTAAATGAAGAATTTAAGTTAATAAATATTCTGCAATTCATACATATTACAAAAATTTATGTGGGCACATACAGTGTTTTATTCATCCCCAGCAACTGTAGTTGTACGTATCAAAATAATCAGCAACAAGTTGCATAAAAGAAATTAAATTTCTTAATTCGTTTTGGGCACTTAGTGCCCTTCTTCAGAAGGTTATACTCATTGCATTGCATGTGAGTATTAACAGTAAGGTGCATACAGAAAAATGCCATGGTCAGATGGCTTATAATGCCTGTACAAAAATAGTTACCATTTCTGCACAGGCACTATGAACCATATGACCATGGAATTTTGCTATATGCAACTTACTGTTGACACTCACAAATGAAACAATAAGTATAACCTTCTGAAGAAGGGCACAAAGTGCCTGAAACTGGCTAAGAAATTAAATTTCTTTAATGCAACTGGTTTGCTGATTATTTTGATACGCATTTATGTATGTATGTATGTGTGTCCCACCTTTTCTCCAAAACTATTGGACCAATCTAAACCAAATTTACTGTCTGGAGAGAAGTTTGTGGAGATAAGAATCAAATATCAATCAAAGGGGTAGGTGTGGGAGATGCAAAAGAAGTATATCCCATGACAGACAAATACCCAGATTTTATTCATCCATTATATGAGAATGAGGACACTTAATCACTTACAACAAACTTTACACATAGTTTCAACCCTTTCTGAAACATTTTCTTACAGACACTAACTACATTTTTGTTGTTCTTGCAGTAAAACTGTCACATCAGGCATGATGTTTTAATTTATTCATTCACTACTATTAACTCTTTTCATTACATACTTAGCAAACAATATTCTTATGTACTACAGAATATACCTGTAAAATTATATCATTGTGTGACACATGATTCAGGAGATATGATGTCATAAACATTGAGCTGCATGAAAATAAAACTGCAGAGCAAAATTTGCCAAAAATATATGTGAAATATGTGTGAATTATGTGAAATATATGTTCAATATATGTAACACAAGTGTACAAGGTTGAAGCTATGGGTAAAATGCTTCTCCTAAACCTCAACCATACTTGCTACATATGTTACTTACTATCTGTAAAAAAATAGTGTGGCAGTAATCAACACCAACTTCCTATTGGAGTGGGGGAGGAGAAGATGGAGAGGCAATAAGGAAGAAGGAGGAGATGGACACAGATTGAGGAAGGAGGGGGGAGGGGGGAGGACGTGGACCGATAGAATATTATAATAAGTAAATACCTGGGCAGTGCCAGGTACTAAGCTAGTAATGAAATAAGAGAAATAATGTCACTGGAATTACATGACAACTTGTTACTGCCTTCAGTCATGTAGATGATAATATATTTGTCATGGCAACACTTTTGCATAATTGTAAGCTTGTTTTAACTGCAAAGCACACACCTCTATCATTTTTATAATATGAAGTACTCTATTGCATTGACCTGTATAATATAACCATGAATATTTTATTAGTTCCTTGAAAAAAGCTATTATATATTGTTAAAATATCTATCAGAATTTATGGTTATGTGGAAAAGTGGAGTTCAGTAATTTGTGTTCCGCTAATTGTACACACACTCTGTTCTCATATAGTGCAATCTCTTAGTGAGACTGATGAGGATTTTCAAAACTCCAACCTCAATTATTCTGTGAGTTCACATACCCTAGTTGTTGTTGTGGTCTTCAGTCCTGAGACTGGTTTGATGCAGCTCTCCATGCTACTCTATCCTGTGCAAGCTTCTTCATCTCCCAGAACCCTCTGCAACCCACATCCTTCTGAATCTGCTTAGTGTAGTCATCTCTTAGTCTCCCTCTACGATTTTTACCCTCTACGCTGCCCTCCAATACTAAATTGGTGATCCCTTGATGCCTCAGAACATGTCCTACCAACCAATCCCTTCTTCTGGTCAAGTTGTGCCACAAACTTCTCTTCTCCCCAATCCTATTCAATACTTCCTCATTAGTTATGTGATCTACCCATCTAATCTTCAGCATTCTTCTGTAGCACCACATTTCGAAAGCCTCCACTCTCTTCTTGTCCAAACTATTTATCGTCCATGTTTCACTTCCAGACATGGCTACACTCCATACAAATACTTTCAGAAATGACTTCCTGACACTTAAATCTATACTCGATGTTAACAAATTTCTCTTCTTCAGAAACGCTTTCCTTGCCATTGCCAGTCTACATTTTATATCCTCTCTACTTCAACCATCATCAGTTATTTTGTTCGCCAAATAGCAAAACTCCTTTACTACTTTAAGTGTCTCATTTCCTAATCTAATCCTCTCAACATCACCTGACGTAATTCGACTACATTCCATTATCCTCGTTTTGCTTTTGTTGATGTTCATCTTATATCCTCCTTTCAAGGCACTATCCATTCCATTCAACTGCTCTTCCAAGTCCTTTGCTGTCTCTGACAGAATTACGATGTCATCGGCGAACCTCAAAGTTTTTATTTCATCTCCATGCATTTTAATACCTACTCCAAATTTTTCTTTTGTTTCCTTTACTGCTTGCTCAATATACAGATAGAATAACATCGGGGAGTGTCTCACTCCCTTCCCAACCACTGCTTCCCTTTCATGTCCCTCGTCTCTTATAACTGCCATCTGGTTTATCTAACTTTAACCTATCCATTTCCCTTTTTAAATTTTCTAACCTACCTGCCCGATTAAGGGATCTGACATTCCACGCTTCGATCTGTAGAACGCCAGTTTTCTTTCTCCTGATAACGACATCCTCTTGAGTAGTCCCTGCCCGGAGATCCGAATGGGGGACTATTTTACCTCCGGAATATTTTACCCAAGAGGACGCCATCATCATTTAATCATACAGTAAAGCTGCATACCCTTGGGAAAAATTACGGCCATAGTTTCCCCTTGCTTTCAGCCGTTCACAGTACCAGCACAGCAAGGCCGTTTTGGTAATGGTTACAAGGCCAGATCAGTCAATCATCCAGACTGTTGCTCCTGCAACTACTGAAAAGGCTGCTGCCCCTCTTTAGGAACCACACGTTTGTCTGGCCTCTCAACAGATACCCCTCCATTGTGGTTGCACCTACGTTACGGCTATCTGTATCGCTGAGGCACGCAAGCCTCCCCACCAACGGCAAGGTCCATGGTTCATGGGGGGATATGCAGAAATGCATCAGCAAAAAAGAGGAGCATTTCAGACTCAGCCACTGCATCATGCACAAACTGTAATAGCCAGTTGCAGTATTGATCTCAAGCAAAAGCAACTAAATTGGTCAGTCATGTCACTACTGTTACTTTGTCAGTTTTTGGTTTGAGTTTTTGCACAGTTGTATGACTAGATGTCACTGACACACCAGTGTTTTTGCAGAATTCTTTCCGAGGCCACTCCTAACTTGTCTAGTTTGGCTAAAACCAATACCCTACATGCCATAGTTTATTAAATGGACCAGAACATACATGGTGTTCAGAGCCCACCTACTCGGTATTGGTTCCCATGCAACACTGATCACAACATTTACATCACACATGAAACATCCTTTATTATTTATGGCAGGAGCTGACAGTGGTAGTGGCAACTTCACTTGTCCAGTAGATCAAGTGTGAAGAGTGATACAGAGCTTATTCTTGCAAAGATGTGGGCCAGCTTATTCACAAAAAGCATAGAATAAATGAAGCCATAATATTCTCTTTATGAAACTGTACAGGCATCGACAGGAAGTATTTTAAGTAAAATATGAAAAACTGACATCCTAATTGCAGAGCAGTGGTTTAAACCCTCCTCTATCTAAACACTAACCCATTGTCTTACCTACTGCACCACCTACCTCCATAAAGATTCACAAAATGGTCGATTGAAACTGAATTGTCAGCATGTCACTTGAAATGGAGTTTCTCATTTGCCCAGCTCCATTGATCAGCTTACTGTTAGAATCATTGTTGTTCTCTAGTGATTCTTTTTTCTGATTTTATCCAAATTATTTGCCCCCTCCTGTAAAACAAAGAACTATCATAGCAATAGTGCATTCCATTCTGTATGAATGAAAGATGAGCTTCATCATTCATATTTTTATTCTTGGGTCGGCAAGATGTTCAAAATTGTACTCTCAAAATGGTAAGACCCAATGAGCAAGACCAATAGTGCAATGACATTAGATGAATTTGCAGTTGTGAATAATGACTACCATCAGTTGTAGAATGGAATGATGACAATGAAAATTTCTGCTGGACCGGGACTCAAACCTGGATTTCTTTACCATTTGGCTATCTGTGCATGACTCATGGGCAGACCCAGACTTCCGTATGTCACCATACAAACTTCCATGTATCATCAATCATATGTCTACAACATATGGAAGTTTGTATGGTGACATATCGAAGTTTGGGTCTGGCCATGAGTAGTGCACGAATAGCCAAATGGTAAGGTGACCACTTGATAAGGGGGAAAGGTGAATTCGAGTGCCAGTCCGGCACAAATTTTCATTGTCGTCATTCCAGTCTACAGCTGATGGTAGTCATTATTCACAATTGCGAATTCCTCTGATGTGTTAAGTAATGGCTGTGGTTGCCTCAGTGCATCATTATTAGGATAACACCAGCACTGCAATATCGTAATAGTGTAATTAGTCATCCAGAAGGAGAATTACCTATAATCCATACATATTTGGATAAAAGAGCTTAGAAAGTATTTCTGACTCTTCCCAAACTCAGAGACAGTATCAGATGCCTCCTTTTAACAATTTTTCCAAAAGTTCTGCTCCCATGAGACTATCTGCAAGCTAATTGCTTCAAAAGGAGCTCACTGAATCTCATCTCATCTGTTCTGAAAAGTAATTGATGCTTCTTACATGGTGAGTATAATTATTCATTACCCATGTTTCTATTTGTTGCACCTGTATGTGTAACCTGTGTATCCATTTCTTTTTTACTTCCAGTCTAGTAAGGTGTATACAAGTTGTGGTAAATCACTTATTAAATTTCATTAGGTTGTAGCACTTCTTCAGCAATGCATACATTGTAATGTTCAAGTTGTTTTGCAGTAGTAAACCTTGATACATTTTTAAGTGTCTAGTCATCTGCACTTGACTCAAAGTAAATGTGAAACACAAATTGTGTAAATATTTAAATGTAACTGTAAAATATGCTTAAATGTTGAAAAACATAAAACAGTTGATTCATCTTGTTGAATCCTTAAGATTAGATCAGAAGCTCATACTTTTGGTCTAAAAATGATATCACTCCAGACTTGAGACAAAATATCATGTGCCATAAACAAGTAAGTCCAACATTCTAGACTATGAAAACACAAGAAAGAGAATTTTTTAATACAATTGAAGAAGTTTTTGAGACCACCAGCATAAAAGAGTTTAATGGTGGCTCAGTCCAAGTGCATTTTAAAATATGTGCTTCCACAGAAAATATTGTTGAAGTAAACTGTGGAAAATAAATATCATGACACACGCATCAGCAAGTCATGAGAGAAGATTGGACAGCAGCATGAATGGGGTAATTATCTGTTCCAAAAAACATGACATGATGTTGCCAGAATTCTCATTAATCGTCACAATTCAAAGCATATAGTTGTGGAAAACCAGGCACACCATGCAAGAAACCATTAATGAGGTTGTGAAATATAACATCAACACTTCTCCTCTGATGCCTTTACCTTTCTTAAAGACAAACTGATTGTCATTAAATTGATCTTCAACTTACTTTTCCCTTCTTTTGTACATTAATTTTGTCAGCAACATGGATACATGAGCAGTATTGTCAAGATGTTTACGTGACAATCCTTGATTTTATCTGCCTGTGGTATCTTTGGGACTATGTGGATGTTTATCATATTGGAAGACATGAACAGTACAATGATCACAACGAACTAAAGTTTATCTTTCTTCCACATACAAGCCAACAACACTTGAGAACATAGACACAAACACAGTAACATTCCAGGTACTGTAGCAAGCAATTGCTGACGGTAAGTATGGGCACAATATGAGGGTGAGGGCACGCTTCACTGAGCTTATAAAGAGGAGGGCTCTGGTAGATGGTATGACAGATGTTATGCGATGTGCACAGTCCAGGTATCCCACCACAGGTAGCTTCTGATGGCCAGCCCACATGAATGCAGTTGGTGGAAAGTTCAAAGTGTAGTGCACTGGTGGCCTGATGACTTGGTGCATTTCTAAGTATTATGTATAGGATTACAGCACCCTTTGCACCATGGGGAAAGGGTACTTCACTGCTGTGGGCTTGGCTGTTGAAATGTGCATGGTCTCTATGGTGGATGTCATAGATGATGAAGGCAGTGGCAGAAGGAGATTCCAGGATTGAACCAATGCTTAGGGCAGGAGTGGTTTGGTTGTGGACATGCATGGCAGTCATTTCACCTCTGCCATGTACTTAATTGTGAATTGCAGAATAATCATGTAGATGTAGTTTTATATGTAGTTGTAGTACTGTCAGAGAGGAGTGGTAACCAGAGCACTGGTAGCATCTCAGAATCTGATTCTTTGACTTGGTTGAACTATGCCAACAGTGAAGGGGCCAGCTGTTCAGTCAGGTGTGCTGGGTATACTGGTGTTGAAGGTTGTAAAGGTGCTTGGGAAGGTCCAGCAGCAGGCAAATGGAAGGGGAGGGGGGAAGGGTAGGACACTGGAGGAGGGCACAAGGTAGTGAGGGCAGGTCTATACTCGCAGCTGGGATACCCCACAAGGCCAGGACAGGTGCTGAGGGCAGAGGCAGTGAACCTATGGCCCTTGCCATCATGCAAGGATACAACTGGCTGTGGCGACACACCACCAGTGTGCACACCATACACAGGCAGCAGCCACAGCAGCTGCAGGTTGTGGGCAGAATCCGCTTTGGACAGCAGCAGCAGCAGAACCCCAAGCTTAGACTATGGAGCCAGAAGTGAACTGCGGTGAGGGCTGTGCCAACAGGTGTTGGTGTGGCAACTTGAGCAGATGCAGGGGGTACATGGCTGACGACTATGGAGCATTTCAGTCAGACTCTGACCCCCACCAGTGCAAACCTGTAGGAACTCAAGGAGCTTGTCGAGATGTTAACAGAGGAATCTGTGGCATGCTTCCTTATTTTAACCTTGAATGTGCAGATGAGATGTTTTGCCTCAACGTTAGATTGGGGGTGAAAAGGAGGAGCAGTCATTTGACAAATGTTGATGAGTGCAAAAATCATGAGAGGCCTGAGACACAAACCATGGACCATTGTCCGTCACAAGCTTATAAGGCAAAATTTGAAAAGGAAAAAAATTGGAGAAGACCTGAATCATAGCCATGGGTGTAACCAAATGATAGTGGATAATGTATGGAAATTTAGAGAAAGCATTCACAACCACCTTGTAGTCTGAGTTTCTAGTCTGTCAGTTGTACTTCAATAAGCAATTTGTTATGATTCGTAAGTAATTGAGACACACAGTTAATGTCCATGTCCACAGAAGGATGCTGGGAATGACATACAGACACTGTATGTCCTTTTTTTACCTACAGTTGTTGCAAGTCGCCCACAGCTTAGGATACATGGCCCTGTCATGTTTCACAAAACAATGTAGCCAAGATGGGAGTGCAGACTACTGCCATTACTGTGGTTGTTGTTTGACACGTCACTCTCCATTGTTGCACAGAGGCCACATTTGCATGGCTGCTACGTTTCCCTCCCTGTGAGAACTAACCAACTCATGAAGACCAGCAACGGGAGCCACTATGGTGATGTCACACCAAGCATCAATCTGATCAACAACGGCACAAGATACCTTGATAGAGTGAGCAATATTTAACACTTCCGCCAAAGATGGATTCTCACACTGCAGTATACATTGATGCACCTCCCTGTCTAGAGCCACCTGATAGATGGCACCACAGACCAGAGAAACACCAATAGGAATCATGGTGAGCTTTGGTAACAAACTGACATTTGTGAATGAGACCATTGTGTTTGGCTTCTCAAGCATAGTGGGACTGGAGGGGCTATTTATGACAATGATAGAACTCTAGAAGCACTTCTGTGGCATATGTCCATTTACAAATATGTCAAAAACTGGAAACTCCAGATAGGAATATGAACAATGTAGGAAAAGATTGTTGCTTACCCTAAAGAAGACACGTCAAGTTGCAGACAGACACAATTAAAAGACACTCACATAAAGCTTTCGACTACAGCCTTTGTCAGTAAAAGGGGGACATGTATAGTTGGGGAGAGGGAAGAATGCTGTCTGGTGGAGCATGCATGAACTAGCCTACCAACAGGCGCAGTGTCAGGAGGTTGTGGGGCAGAGAAGTGGGGGGGAAAACTGGAGCAAAAAGGAACAGAGTGGGGGAAGACAGGTGGGTGCATGGCAGAGAGATGCAAATAAACAGTGTGGGATATGAGGATGGGGAAGAGGTCATAGGACAGAGGTAGAGGAAACTGTTGGGTGGAGGGTGTGGGTTGAGGCCAGGATAACTACAGGAGTGGAAAATGTGTTGTAAGGTTAACTCCCATCTGCGAAGTTCTGAAAATCTGGTGGTGGAGGGAAGGATCCAGTTGGCTCAGGTAGTGAAGCAGGCACTGAAGTCAAGTGTGTTATATTCAGCTGTGTGTTGTGCCACAGCGTGGTCTACTTTGCTTTGGTCACAGTTTGGCAGTGGCCGTTCATGCTCTTGGACAGCTGGTTGGTGGTCAAACCAATAAAAAAGGACATGCAATGATTGCAGCAGAGCTTGTAAATGACATGGCTGCTTTCACAGGTGGCCCAATCCCTGATGAGGTAGGATAAACCTGTGACAGGACTGGAATAGGAAGTGCTGGGTGGGTGGATTGAGCAGGTTTTGCACCTGGGTGTTCCACTGGGATATGATCCTTGTGGCAAGGGGTTGAAATAGGAAGTGGCATAGGGATGGACTAGGATGCTGTGGAGGTTGGGTGGGCAATGGAATACCACTTTAGGAGGGATGGTAAGTACCTTGGATAGGATGTTTCTTATTTCAGGTGATCAGCGCCCTGGCAAAGGATGCGGTTCACTCTTTCCAGTCCAGAGTGGCACTGCATGATAAAAGGGGAGGATTGGGGGTGTGAGGGGAAATGGTACTGGAGATCTGTTTGTGGACTAGGTCTAGGGAAGAGTGCCTCTGTGAAGGCTTTGGTAAGACCCTCAGCATACTGAGCAAGGAAGTTTTTGTCCGTGTAGATACACTGTCCCCAGGTGGCCAGGGTAGATGGGAGGGATTTTTTGGTGTGAAAGGGATGACATCTGTCAAAATTCAGGTACTGTTGCTGGTTGTTGGGTTGAATGTGGACAGAGGTGTGGATGAAGCCATCAGAGAGGAAGAGGTCAACATCTAGGAAGAGGGCACGCTGGGTTGAGAGGACCACATGAAGTGGATGGGAAAGAAGGTGTTGATGTTGTGAAGGAACAATGATAGGGTGTCTTGGCCCTGAGTCCAGATCATGAAGATATAATCAGTGAACCTGAAGCAGGCTAGGAAGGTCTCCTCTAGATTGTCCATAAAATGGTTGGCATAGAAGGTGTCATGTACGTGCCCGAGGCTGTGAAAGACATTGGGAAAGGTAGTGTTCAATAGCAGTAAGACCATGGGCATGAGGGATGTTGGTGTATAGGGAGGTGGCATTAACAGTGACAAGTAGGGATCCAGGAAGTAAATGGGTGGTGATGGTGGAGAGGCAATGAAGGAAATGATTGGTGTCTTTGACATGTGAGACTAGATTACAGGCAATTGGTTGGATATTTTGGTCAATGAGGGCTAAAATTCTTTCAGTGGGGGTGCAATAATAAGCCACACTGGGATGACCTGGATTGTTGGGTTTGTGGAATTTGGGGATCGTGTAGAATGTTGGTGTGGGGGGTGTCCATACCTGCCAATTTTTCCTGTTTTCCCAGAAGATTCCTGGATTTTGGGGTAGTCTTCTGGTTTTTTGGATGAACATCATTTTTTCACAGATTTTCAACTCCTGGGTTTGTTCCCACCCTCTGCATTCATATCGCATCTCAGTTCTGAGTTTCGATAATAGCTGCTGTTCTGATATGCGAGTGTTTTAAATTTGACTAAAAGTTGACAGATAAAGTATCACTAAGCCCTCCTCGCAGAATATTGCTGCACTTTTGTCATTAGCTCTGTGTGTTTGTCGATCAAACATTCTATCGATAATCACACCTTATAGATTATTGCTGCACACTCTTTGTGCTTTGACTGCATATTAGCAGGAAAGCGTTGCTTATGCTAGCTTTTTATCTGGTTTTTGCTGTATGTTCTGGTATTCATGCAATTGTGCAATTCATGCAATCAAGTGCAGTAAAGCTAATTTCTGTGTAGTGTGTGAACTGTTCCCAATGTTAAGTGACAACAAATGGACACTCGTCAGCAAGTAACTTGTGCAAGTATCTAACTTTGGAGTTCAAAAATAGTGATCTTAAAACGTAATTTGTTAACATTATTTGTAATCTCTTTCTGTGTAGTCTTTTCTCACTATGAAACTTCCTGGCAGATTAAAACTGTGTGGCAGACCAAGACTCGAACTCGTGACCTTTGTCTTTCGCGGGCAAGTACTCTACCATCTGAGCCACCCAAGCATGACTCACGCCCCATCCTCACATCTTTACTTCTGCCCGTACCTCGTCTCCTACTTTCCAAACTTTACAGGAGAGCTTCTGTAAAGCTGATTTAGCATGCATGTAGCACGATCTTGCGGGTCAGGTTTTAATTGAGTAGAAAGTTCATATGATCTCATGCTGTTACTTTAGGGAAAATTTTGAAGTTTACTGTATAAATTACAACATAACCATGTTTTATATTCATATTTAATTACAAAACACATCCAAAATATCTCAGTCATAGCAAAAAGGTATCAAAAATTGTAAAATCTGTCAAAAATATTACAATCATAGTAAAAATGTTTCAATAATTAAAAATTACATCACAAAATCAAACTTTATTTTTTGTGAAATGGCTTGAAACAGTTTTTTTTAGTTGGATAGACTGAAGTGCTGATTGCATTTGACACATTTAGTTTTTGTCCTGCTATTGCAGTACTCAAACTGGCAAGTCCTTGGGGAATAAATGTCATCCACTGTTGGCCAGTGGTCATAGACATCATACCTCTTGTCCAGCCCTGATTTTGGATGGGGTTTGTAAATTTTTGCATTTTTAGGTGGAACTACTACACTCTCTAATTGTACCTCACATTCTTCTGTCCTTTTCCTATCTCGACATGACAATAGAGCCTCGGCCAAAGTTATCCTGAATTTCAGCAAATCCATTACATTCTTTTTGGAAGTTGCTGTTCCCTGCAGTGCTGTCTATACATAAACCAACAATTTACTACAGTCAGGTCTATAAAGTGAAGTAAGCACTTAAGGGTCCATTTTTTGTTCCGAACCACATCCAATAACATTCAATTTGTTGGTAATTAATATCTACTCCACCCATATTAATATTGTGCTTCTTAATGACAGGAGGACAGTCTATTTCTAAATATTTGTATTCCTTCTTATTCCACCTTTGCACTCTGTACTTTGGCTCTATACCAGCAGAAGTGGATGCCACAACAACCTTTTGATTATCCTGCTACTCAGTTATAATGACTGCCTCATCTGATCTAATGTACTGATGACCTCTGTTCATTTTTCCTGTCAGTTTAACATTTCTCATTCTGTTTGTCATTATGGTCCCTGTGCCTTCGATTCCCCACTCTCCGAGTATCCCTAAGAGTGGAATAGTAGTGAAATATCCATTGAAATAAATTAAACTCCCCTCAGGTAGAGTTTGGGAAAGTCGCAAAATCACTGATGGTTCTAAGCCTAATGGCTCAAATGGTCGTAGCGGTCGGTTGGTTCCAGACTGTAAAGCCTAAACCTAATGATTTGTCAATCAAATTCGTGCTGGCACCCTGATATATCTCAAAATCTAAAACTATATCTGAAGCTGAAGCCAAAACAAAGTTCTTAAGCCCTAAAGGCCTAGGTTTGCCTTTGATATATTGTTTTAATTTACAACGCCCTGTGAAGGGTATCATTTGTTCATTGATTCTGTAATAGTTGAATGTATGGGGTAAAGTATGGCATCTCTCTCTCGCAGCATCAATGAGTGGTTGAATCTTCCACAGTCTATTCGTTTGGACATTTGAGGTGGTGCTACAGCATCTAAATGTATGTTGTAACACAGGGCAAGAAAATGGTCTCAAGACATACTGTCACTAACTGCACCCAGAGAAATGCATTTCTGCCAATACATAGGTAACCTAGGATACCTTATGCACCCCATAATTAAGTTAATTGCAAAAAAACAGCTTAATGTCTCCAGCTGTTGAATTTAATGACTTGCCACTCTTAGCCACACTATTCATGTTTGTGAACTTGGCAGCAGTTTCGAAGAAACATTCACTGAAATGTTCAGAAAAATACTGAGCAAGGCTCTCAACAGGAGAAGGATTCTGTAACAAAGAAGAAAAAATCCAAGGTGTATGGTAAGTAATATAATGCCTAATTAATGTGACACATATTTTCTACTTATCTGCACAGGAGTATGATCTATTTGTGGTGGGTGACACTTCTCTGTGAAATCCATTTCACGGTAAAGCGAAGGTCTGGATTCTCTTTTACAACAATCTGAAGTGTTCTGTACTTCACACGTTTCATCAGAGATTGAATGATCTTCACTTTCGTGATCAATTTGTTCGACATTTGTAGAAGGAGCATAGTCTTCATCTTCGTCTGAAGAGGCTCCACTTAGTTCAGAATCCTCTAACAGAGACAGAATCTGATTGTCTGTTAAACCTGCATTTATAAACAAATGATATGTATCAAGTCGTTTTTATTGTTGTATGGAAATCAGAAGTAAAACCAACTAAATAGTAATGTAACAACGTGCCCAGTAAAAATGGATGCAACACGAGATAAAACCTAACTGGCACAATTGTGCTGGTACAATTTTGGCGCCAATTTATTATTAAGAAGTATGAGATTACTGACATTTTTCATTGCCAGTATGTTTTATATACAGTATCAAACAAACACAAGCAGTTATATGTTAAAAGACTTTAAATAACCCAAAGTAATCAGCTACTAACCTAAAGTACACATGACGCTTGTCTTTACACTCACTTTCAATGTTGCTGCTGGTGCAGAATTGGAACAAAAACAAGTGAAACATGTAGCACACCAAATGCACAATCATTTCAGGCCAGTTGGAAGCAAAGCAGAAGCAACAGGTTGGTATACAAAATTAAAAACCGAACCAGCACGATTGTGTGGGCTCGGGTGGAAAGGGCTATTGCTCTGGCAGCTGCACCTCTTCAAGAGCAACACGTTCTTCTGGCCACTCAACAGATATCCCTCCATTGTGGTTTTACCTGTGCTTTGGCTATGTGTATCGCTGAGGCACGCAAGCCTCCCTACCAACGGCAATGTCCATGCTTCACGGGAGGGGGGGAGGGGGGGGGGAATGTTGTATATGTCATTAATGAAAGAACCTTTTAAATATCGTTAATGAAAGAACTGTGAAAAGTTTCGTTTTGTAGCACAATATAAACTAAATCTCACAAAAAGT
This sequence comes from Schistocerca gregaria, assembly GCF_023897955.1. NCBI lineage: Eukaryota > Metazoa > Arthropoda > Insecta > Orthoptera > Acrididae > Schistocerca > Schistocerca gregaria. The sequence continues at coordinate 399,397,824 of NC_064924.1, read as the reverse complement.
ACAGTATATGCTGCATACACTGGAAATAGACAGTGTTATGTATAAACCTCACTGTGACTCTGTGACTGTATACATAAACTGAAAAATCTGATACTGCTATAAGGAGGGAACATAGCAATGAAAAATCATTTTACAATTTCAGGAATTTTGATAAACCTATAAAGGTAATTTCAACAATCTGATATACCTATAATTTAAAAAAAAGAATACTGATAATAATTGCTAGGGAAAGATGTGTACTTTGATAACATCCATTGATCAATTGGAGAACTGGGTGAAAATTAATCCTCATCATTTGACATATGTAGTTAAGTTTAAGCATATGTGTAGGAAAATACTGTGATTCATTTTTCAGATTTCTTTCAGGTTTGCAAATACTGATAATTGTATGTATGAGATAACCACACACATGTTAAAAATGTTTCTTATAATGAATTAAATATAACTGCTAATATATTTTCTGTGTGATTTTGTTTTACAGCACATTCAACTTTACTGTTCCGTACTTATCAGTCCTGGCAATCATGATGTGCTTAGCTGGGGCCATCGTTCTGTACCTTGTGCCAGTTCGATACCTTATAATGGCATGGGGAATCAACAAATTTTCTCGAAAGCTGGTTCGCCCTCATACCGTCCCTAATAATGAAGTACTGGACCTGCTGTCTAGAGTACCTGATGATGAGGATCTGGTAAGCATATTACATTAAATTTCAGAAAACAAGATGTTATATGTGGTAGTCAAGTTGTGCCACACTGATAAAAGCCAAATAAATTACATAATAAGAATAATTACTCTGAGCTCCTGAAACACAATTTTTCTCCAGGGCAAGAGAAGTTATGTAACATGATAGAGGAGAATTATTAGATGCTACTGGTTTATCAGATATTGATAGTAATGTGTGTCCAGGGGTGTAGTGTCAGCTGATGTTTAGTCACTTGACACAGTATACATTAGTGGCAAACATGTACTTTCTTTTTACATTTTGTTGGCATTACTCTAGCAAATAATCCATTTGAAAATATCTAGCAGGTTCAGTTAATCAGTGCTGCTCCTCTCTAGCATTTCACAATTCCATTAGAGATGGACTGTGAGTCCAGCTGAAAGGAAGAACCAAAGAAATGCTTCTATCAGCCTCAATCTTAAGTAGTACTGTGTGCCAATGAAATGCTTGGTTGTTGAGGTAGAACAGTCATTAGTGAGCGACCTCTCTGGACCTACAGTACCTCAGTTGTGTAAGACTTACTGAGACAAGCAGGACTCCGAGTGGACCTCTCCTTCGATAGCTGCTTGTGGGATCAAGATGGAACCCTCAAACTCAAACTTATCTATTTCCAACAAGATGGATGTACTGTCTGGGAGTACTCACACCAACTCATATGAACAAATGAGTGAGGCTAGTCCTCTTGATAATCGAACTGTGTTTTGTGATGGGGCTGAAGGAGTCATGTATCAGAATGTGTTTGTAGTGATCAAGAGGAAGGAGGGTATGTTTGGAAAAGTGTCTTCATAAAGGCTTAGAAGGGATTGCTGGTACCTTAAAGTCTGTTAAGCAGTTATGAAATATGTCCCTTTGGTAGAGACTAACAGGGCAAAGCAAGTGAAACTTCTTAGGAAGGCAGAAAAGTGTGAGACTGTGACATAATTGTTAAGTTGCATAACTCCCTCAGCTTGGGCAAGATGTGATCACATGCCATGATATTATTCACATAGCCATCTCAGAACTCAAATGAGATTGGGCATCACAGGGATAGTGGAAGTGGAGCAAAGGACACAAAGGAATAACGAAGAACTGGAGAAGTGCGCCATCTTCATTGTGATCTTCAGTTCTTCATTTCTGCCTGAACACATTATGGCAGTTCCTCCAACTTAAGATTAGGCCTTACATACCTAAATCTATGTGGTACTACAAATTGCCAGCGATTTGGCCATACAATGTTGAGTTTGCAGAGGCGAAGCAACCTGTGAAGAGTGTGGAAAGGCACCTTGTCTGTCTGTCTCCAGCAGTATGCATTAATCGCTCTGGGAGCCACCCAGTCTGGAGCTGAGATTGCCCTGTTTTCGCTGAGGAATGCAAAATCCCCCCTGCAGAAGCCAAAAAGAATATAAGGTGACAAAACCCCATGTGTTTACCACTTTGGATCCTTCCACGGTGCAGAAACCAGCTCCTAAGGTGAATGTTTCAATGCAAATGACTTCCAGCACACCATTATCCACTACCATCACCTGTACTTGTACCTGTACATGCTGAAGCCAGTGATAGAAGAGACCAGCAAATTTTCATAGTGAGCATCAAGAAGGCACCCCAAAAGCAGAGTATCTCTCACTGCTTCCTTTTCCCATCATCTTGAAGTAAAAGGGAGTGGGAAAGGGTAATGATGTTTGGGTCAAAAGCTGTCCTTGGCACCATCAGACTTCATTCTGGTTTGTCTGACTGATGAGCAGAACAACATGGATTTCAATGCCCCCAGGCAGGCCCTCCACTTCCCCTTACTCTACAATGATAGGGGTGGACCAAACCCATACTGCTTCCATACTACAGTGGAATATGAATGGGTACAGAATTCCTCTGGAGGAATTGAGAATCTTCTTACAGGACAGACCTTTTTGCCTCAGTCTCCAAAAGACTCATTCATAACAGACTGATGAGCCTGTGCTTGCAGGCTACCATTTCTTACTGGTGCACAATGAAAGGTGGGGTAGCAGTATTCATCATGTACACATTCCACTTCTCTCCTTTGCCCCATTAACCACAGCACTACAAGCTGTCATTCCTCAGATAGGGTCCCATATTGCTGTCATGGTCTGCTCTTTGTATCTACTGCCCCATGAGCCCATTGTCTGTGAGGTCCTCACATTTCTTGATTAACTATGCTGGCCCTTTCTGATCTCAGGAGACTTTAATGCATACAGTGTTCTACAGGATACTAACACCACTTGCCCCAGGGGTTGAGTACCCGAGTATCTGACACTAACTACAGACATCATACTGATGAACATGGGTCAAGTTATGCATTTTGGCGCTGCTACGGTTCATCTAGAGCCATAGACCTCTCCTTCAGCTCACCTGATCTTGCAGACACTGCTCAGTGGGAAATGGATGAGGACATTCATGGTAGTGACCACTACCCTATCTGGATCTATCTGCACCATGGAGCAGATCTTGAAAAAAAGCTGCTAAGATGGCTGTTCAGATAGGGTAACTGGGTGCTTTATGGGCAGTTTTTGAACAGTGTGAAGGCATGCAGTCCTTGATGGGTCACGTTACAGGAATGATTCACCACACAGCTGATGCATCCATCCTGAAGACAATGGGAACACCTCTGAGTCAGCCTGGCCCTTGGTGTAATGAGTGTTGTTCTGCAATCAGGGGAAGGAGGGTAGCTATACAAATTCAATCAGTACTCTACAGATGTGAATCTTGCAACCTTTCTAATGAAGTGGGCAAAGGTAAATTCAGGACAGTAAGCAGAGGTCTTGGCAAGGGTTTCTGAACTCCATCAGTAGGTCCATGTCTGCAAATAAATTGAGAAGCATTCAGGAGGATCTCAAGGCAGAACTCACAACATCCAATAGCAGCTGTGCGAGAGCAGGGGTGTGTCCTAACATCACTAAGAGACATTGCTGAGACAATGGCTTAATCGTACAAGACTTTACAGCTGATTCTAGCAGGATCCAGATTTCCATCATTATTGTTCAGGAGAGTGTTGGTTTTGATTTCAGTTCCACCAACAGTTCCACAGGAATACAACCAGCTTGTCTCTCTGTGGGAGTTTGATTCTGCATTGTCAGTAGTTCATGATACTATGCCTAGTCATGATATGATTGGTGGTACATCATGTTGAAGCAGTTGGATCCGCTGTGGGAGGAAGTCCTCCTTCAGCCTTTTAATGAAATTTGGATGGCAGGAGACCCAACTTGTGGAAAGAATCTATTTTAATCTCAATTTTAAAACCAGGGAAGGATTCAAATAACCCTAGTAGTTATTGTAGCACTAGTCACAAGCTGAATAGGAAAGACACTGGAGCATTGGTCACCCAGCACCTAGTATGGGTTATTGAAACCAGGTCTCCTCTAATTACTCCCAGTACAGGTTCAGGAGGTATTACTCCACACTCGATAACCTGACCCTGCTTGAAGCAGCAATTCAACAAGCTTTCCTCTGTACACAACACCTTATCAGTGTCTTCTGTGATTTTGAAAAGGCCTATAATACTACCTGGAGCCATATTTTGTTGCAGCTCTATCAGTGGACATTCCATGGATGTTGACCCACTTTCATACTACCCTTCGTCTGAGGCTGGTGTTGTAGATACAAGGTTTGGAATCTCCCATCTGACCATTGAGGGATGCACATGAGAGCGATTGTCCACCTCCTTCTCTCCGATGTATCAACTGCAAAGGCAGACATGCCACCTCCTCTCAGGATTGTCCCATGTATGTTGATGAGCAGACTGTCCAAGAGAACTGGGTAAAGGAAAAAGTGTCTTACCCAGTCGCTCGCAAATTACTGGCTAGTCACAAACCCGGCGTTCTCCTATCTGGCACCTATAGTTCTGTTCTTGTTCCCCCTTTGCTCCACGAAAGACATGGCCATGCAGACATGCAACCTCCATTATAGCACTGAGGTTGTGAAATCGCCCAATGTCAAGGTAGCATTGCCATCACTCCATCCAGCTGTGCAACAAACTGTCAAACTCTCACCTCAAGGGGCGAGCCACCAGCTACACAACCAGTAGGCCGGAAAGGACAGAAGTACCCACGTGAAGACTTCCTCCGTCCCTCCAGCCAGACAATACCAAAGTCTTCCTCTAACTGGAAAGGCTCAAAGAAGTCCTTTGCCACATCGAAGATCCTCTTCATCAGTGTCACCACATGATACCTTAGCCCGGGCAGCCTCCGTGTCGCTGGTGCACACCACCAACCATTTTCCAGCATTGGACTCCACAGACCAACCACACAAGCAAGTTGGTGTTTCTGTGGACCCCATGGGGCAGGATCCTCCTGCTTCCATGCCCCTAGTAGTGACTCTTCGCTGGCTGACACTCAGCATCTCTTTCTCATCATGACTCTCCTCCAATGGAACATTCATAGCCTTTGGTCCCACACAGAGGATTTACAGCTTCTTTTACCATTTTTGCTACTCAGTGACTTCAATGTGCATCATCCCCTTTGGGGTTCTCCCAGAACCTGTCAGAGAGGTGCCCTCTTGGCTGACCTTCTTAAACAACTTAACCTTTTCTGCCTTAACTCTGAAGCACCTACTTTCCTTTCCGACTCCTTGCACATGTATTCCCATTTGGACCTATCCTTCTGCACTGCCGTGCTTGCCCATCATCTCGAGTGGTCCGCTCTCTCTGACACCTCCCCAAGCTATCATTTCCCATGCGCTATCCATTTGCTGATTCCTACATCATCTGCATGCATGCCCAAATGGCGGCTTACTAAGGCTGACTGGCAGCCTTACTCCTCCCTGTTTACCTTCAAAGAACAAGATTTCTCCAGTTGTGATGACCAGGTGGAATATCTCACAAACATTCCATTCCTTGCATTTCCTCTTTACCTCGTCGTGTCCCAGTCCCTTGGTGGACTGAGGCATGCCACAACACAATTCACACTCAGAGACATGCTCTCCGTGTTTTTCATTGCCATCCTACAATGACAAACTGCATTCAGTTTAAACAGATGTGTGCAAAGTGTTGTCACGTTCTTCAGGATAGCAAAAGAGCTAGCTGGATTTCATTCACTAGTTCTTTTAACAGTTCCACACTTTCCTCTGTTGTGTGGGCCAACCTCTGATGGCTCTCTGGGGCCAAGATCCATTCCCCAATATCCGGACTGACAGTAGCAGATGATCTCATCATGGACCCTACAGCTACCTCCAACACCTTGAACTGCCATTTTGTGGAAGTTTTGACCTCTTCTCACTGTCACCTTGCCTTCTTCCATCGGAAACGAATGGAGGAAGCTCGGGCGTTACCCTTCTCTTCTCTGAATTGTGAGTGTTACAATGCCACCTATAGTATGAGGGAGCTAGATCATGCTCTCAGTTCATCCTGATCCTCAGCCCCAAGGACAGACGCCATCCACACTCAGATGTTGCAGCACCTTTCCCTTGCAGGCAAACACTTTCTGCTTAACATGTACAACTGTATCTGAGTGGAAGACACATTTCCCAGATGCTGGCATGAAGCCACTGTGATACTCATACCAAAGCCTGGTAAGGAGAAAAATCTTCCTTCTAGCTACCGCCCCATCTCTCTTATCAGCTGTGTTTGCAAGGTGATGGAACATGCCCGGCTGCTATGATGGCTTGAGTCTCACAATTCACTCATGAATGCACTGTGTGGATTTCGAGCGTGGCATTCTGCAGTTGACCATCTTGTTACTTTGTCCATCCATATCATGAATGGTTTTCTGCAGAAATCCTAGACTGTGGCCATGTTTTTCAATTAGGAGAAGGCCTACAACATCTGCCAGAGAACTGGTATCCTCCATACTCTTTACATGCAGGACTTCCATGGCCACCTGCCCTGTTTTCTTCAGGAATTTTTTTCAAGGTGCTTGTGGGTTCCACCTTGTCAGACACCTTTATCCAGGAAAACAGTGTGCCTCAGGGTTCTGTCCTCTTTGCTATCGCCATTAACCCTATAATGGCCTGTCTCCTGCTGGGCATTTCCGGCTCCCTTTTTGTTGATGATTTTGCCATCTACTGCAGTTCTCAATGGACCTGTCTCAATGAGCTGCATCTTTACTCCTGGAGCATCGACAATGGTGTTCAGTTTTCCCCTGACAAAACCATCTGTATGAATTTCTGGCAGCACTAATGGTTTCTCCCACCACCTTTACATCTTGGGCCTGTTGCCCTTCTGTTTATTGAAACAATGGAATTCCTGAGGCTCATGCTGGATAGGAAACACTCTTGGTCCTCCCATGTGTCTTACCATGCAGCCTGTTATACATGGTTCCTCAGTGTCCTACATGTCCTAGATGGCGCTTCCTGGAGTGCTGATCAAACCACCCTCCTTCAATTGTACTGGTCTGTTCTCCATTCAAAACTCAACTATGGGTGCTTAGTTTATGTGTATGCATGTCCATTCCTCTTACACTGTCTCAGCACTATTCTCCATCTTGGCATCCATCTGGCCATGGGCGTCTTTTACACTAGCCTGGTTGAGAGTCTGTATGCTGAAGCTGCTGAACTACCACTGTCCTACTGCCATGACTTTCTCCACAGTGGGTATGCATGCTGTTTATCTGCCATGCATAGTCACCCATCCTGTGCGTACTTCTTTGATGGTTTCTTTGATCACTAGTATGGGTACTTCCCTCTTCTCTGTTACCTCCTGGAGTTTGCTTTTCCCACTTGCTAAAGCGGCTCAACTTCACACTGCCTGCAAGTTTCTAGGTGGGTGTGAACTCTTGGCTTCGTGAAGTGGCCCATGTTAACCTTGGCCTTCATTTGCTTCCTAAGGACACTACTCCAGTCTTGGTCTATTGCCTTCCATTTCATGACCTTTGCAATAGTACCTTTGTATGCACTGATGGCTCTTGGACTGACCGTGGGGTTGGGTGTGCCTTCATCATTGGCACCCATGTCTTTCGATATCGACTACAGGCATGCTGCTCAGGATTTATAGCCAAGCTCTTCACCCCGTATCAGGTAATGGAGTACATCCAATGACACAGCCTTTTCAGTTGTGTCCTATGCTCAGACTCACTCAGCACCATTCAAAGTCTATGTGTATTGTACACCACCCATCCCTTAGTGCAGCAGGTTGAGGAAAACTGTCATTGCCCACTCTTGGTGGAGCCAGTGTCATGATTCTGTGGGTTCCTGGTAACGTCAATCTGCCAGGAAATGAGGCTGCTGATGCTGTTGCCAAGGTTACAGTCCTCATGCCTCAGCCCGCAAGTTCCTATATTCCCTCAAATGATCTCTGTGTTGCTGTCTGTCAGCAGGTGGTGTCTCTTTGGCATCGCCAATGATCCTCCATTCACGGGAATAAGCTCTGGCTTACTAAGCCTCTCCCAGCAGCTTGGATGATCTCCTCTCGGCCCTCCCACTTCTTTGTACACATTGCACCCAAGTTTTAACTGTCCACCACTTCCTGACGGAAGGCCCAATTTTTAACTGTTTACATTCATGCTTGGGTTTGCCATCTGAGTTATCAGCCCCTTTAGCAAATGATGTACATGCTGTCAACCACATTTTACTTTTTATCTGTCAAAGAAGTATGGTGAAGGCCATTTAATTTTTAGTTTTGTACCTCCGTTTCTGTATGTTGTCATTTTTAGACCTTTTTCCACTTGCCTGTTTTTAGCTGTCTTCTATTGTGTCAATTGGGGCTGATGTATAGTCACTTTTTAACTCCTCTCTGTCTTTGTGTTCTATAGTTTTGACTTGGGCATGCATGACCCCAGCTGTTTTTTGTGCCCTAAAGCAAAACAAACCAAACCAATCTCCCACCAGCTGACTCCCTCCATTTGTGCATTCAACAAAGTTTACACTGATGTTTGTCTATCACAGATATAGCAGGAAGGATCTGCTGGGGTTCAACAGGCATGTTAGAAGTGGAAGAAAGCACTCTGTGACAACATGGGAATGGAGAATGACAGAGATAAGACCAAATACCAAACATATTTCTCCAAAACTGTTTCACTGATGAAAATCATACTGTGGCTCCCCTTAAAATTGTTGCACAAATGTTAAAATGACAGGTATCAAAACAAATGAGCACATGGTAGAAATGCAACTTAAAGAGCTCAACACAGAAAAGGACACTGGATCTGATGGGATACTAACACAACTCTGCATACAGTATGTAAAAGAACTTTCTCCTCTTATAGCATCTGTCTGCACTAGGTTCCTGGAGAAGCAAAGCATTCTTAGTGACTGGGAGAAAGTCAGTTCATTCCCACTTTCAAGAATGGCCATCAAACAGTCACACAAAAGAATAGGTGCATATATCTGATGTTGGTCTGTTGAAGAAGTCTGGAACATGTTTTATGCTTATGATTATTTAACATTCCTGCAACCTGGAAATCTACTCTGTAGGAACCAACATGGGCTCCAAAAATAATAGTCATGTGAAATGCAGCTCAGTATGTTTGTCCACAAGAGCCAGAAAGCAGTAGATATCATTTCCCAGGTTCATGCCATGTTCCCAGAACGCATTCAGACAAAATAAGAGTGAATGAAACATCTAGCATCTACATCTACATGACTACTCTGCAATTCACATTTAAGTGCTTGGCAGAGGGTTCATCGAACCACAATCATACTCTCTACTATTCCACTCCCGAACAGTGAGCGGGAAAAACGAACACCTGAACCTTTCTGTTCGAGCTCTGATTTCTCTTATTTTATTTTGATGATCATTCCTACCTATGTAGGTTGGGCTCAACAAAATATTTTCGCATTCGGAAGAGAAAATTGGTGACTGAAATTTCGTAAAAAGGTCTCGCCGCGACGAAAAACGTCTATGCTGTAATGACTTCCATCCCAACTCGTGTATCATATCTGCCACACTCTTTCCCCTATAATGCAATAATACAAAACGAGCTGCCCTTTTTTGCACCCTTTCGATGTCCTCCGTCAATCCCACCTGGTAAGGATCCCACACCGCACAGCAATATTCTAACAGAGGACGAACGAGTGTAGTGTAAGCTGTCTCTTTAGTGGACTTGTTGCATCTTCTAAGTGTCCTGCCAATGAAACGCAACCTTTGGCTCGCCTTCCCGACAATATTATCTATGTGGTCCTTCCAACTGAAGTTGTTCGTAATTTTAACACCCAGGTACTTAGTTGAATTGACAGCCTTGAGAATTGTACTATTTATCGAGTAATTGAATTCCAACGGATTTCTTTTGGAACTCATGTGGATCATCTCACACTTTTCGTTATTTAGCGTCAACTGCCACCTGACACACCATACAGCAATCTTTTCTAAATCGCTTTGCAGCTGATACTGGTCTTCGGATGACCTTACTAGACGGTAAATTACAGCATCATCTGCGAACAGTCAAAGAGAACTGCTCAGATTGTCACCCAGGTCATTTATATAGATCAGGAACAGTAGAGGTCCCAGGACGCTTCCCTGGGGAACACCTGATATCACTTCAGTTTTACTCGATGATTTGCCGTCTATTACTACGAACTGCGACCTTCCCGACAGGAAATCACGAATCCATTCGCACAACTGAGACGATACCCCATAGCTCCGCAGCTTGATTAGAAGTCACTTGTGAGGAACGGTGTCAAAAGCTTTCCGGAAATCTAGAAATACGGAATCAACTTGAGATCCCCTGTCGATAACGGCCGTTACTTCGTGCGAATAAAGAGCTAGCTGCGTTGCACAAGAGCGATGTTTTCTGAAGCCATGCTGATTACGTGTCAATAGATCATTCCCTTCGAGGTGATTCATAATGTTTGAATACAGTATATGCTCCAAAACCCTACTGCAAACTGACGTCAATGATATAGGTCTGTAGTTAAATGGATTACTCCTACTACCCTTCTTGAACACTGGTGCGACCTGTGCAATTTTCCAATCTGTAGGTACAGATCTATCGGTGAGCGAGCAGTTGTGTATGAGTGCTAAGTAGGGAGCTATAGTATCAGTGTAATCTGAAAGGAACCTAATCGGTATACAATCTGGACCTGAAGACTTGCCCGTATCAAGCGATTTGAGTTGCTTCGCAACCCCTAAGGTATCTACTTCTAAGAAACTCATGCTAGCAGATGTTCGTGTTTCAAATTCTGGAATATTCCATTCGTCTTCCCTGGTGAAGGAATTTCGGAAAACTGCATTCAGTAACTCCGCATTAGCGGCACAGTCGTCGATAACAGTACCATCGGCACTGCGCAGCGAAGTTATTGACTGCGTCTTGCCGCTTGTGTACTTTACATCCGACCAGAATTTCTTCGGATTTTCTACCAAATTTCGAGACAATGTTTCGTTGTGGAACCTATTAAAGGCATCTCGCATCGAAGTACGTGCCAAATTTCGCGCGTCTGTAAATTTTAGCCCATCTTCGGGATTTCGCGTTCTTCTGAATTTCGCATGCTTTTTCCGTTGCCTCTGCAACAGCGTTCGGACCTTTTTTGTGTACCACAGGGGATCCGTTCCATCTCTTACCAATTTATGAGGTATGAATATCTTAATTGCTGTTGCTGCTATATCTTTGAATTTGAGCCACATCACGTCTACATTCGCATAGTCAGTTCGGAAGGAATGGAAATTGTCTTTTAGGAAGGCTTCTAGTGGCACTTTATCCACTTTTTTAAATAAAATTATTTTGTGTTTGTTTCTGATGGATTTGGAAGAAATGGTATTGAGCCTAGCTACAATGACCTTGTCATCACTAATCCCTGTATCAGTCATGATGCTCTCTATCAGCTCTGGATTATTTGTGGCCAAGAGGTCAAGTGTGTTATCGCAACATCTATGTGATTGGATTGAAAATTTTTTTCCAGACGAAATACAGCATGTCATTCTCAATGGATAAAAGCCTTCAGGGGCAAAAATACACTCCTGGAAATGGAAAAAAGAACACATTGACACCGGTGTGTCAGACCCACCATACTTGCTCCGGACACTGCAAGAGGGCTGTACAAGCAATGATCACACGCACGGCACAGCGGACACACCAGGAACCGCGGTGTTGGTCGTTGAATGGCACTAGCTGCACAGCAGTTGTGCATCGCCGCCGTCAGTGTCAGCCAGTTTGCCGTGGCATACGGAGCTCCATCGCAGTCTTTAACACTGGTAGCATGCCGCGACAGCGTGGACGTGAACCGTATGTGCAGTTGATGGACTTTGAGCGAGGGCATATAGTGGGCATGCGGGAGGCCGGGTGGACATACCGCCGAATTGCTCAACACGTGGGGCGTGAGGTCTCCACAGTACATCGATGTTGTCGCCAGTGGTCGGCGGAAGGTGCACGTGCCCGTCGACCTGGGACCGGACCGCAGCAACGCACGGATGCACGCCAAGACTGTAGGATCCTACGCAGTGACGTAGGGGACCGCACCGCCACTTCCCAGCAAATTAGGGACACTGTTGCTCCTGGGGTATCGGCGAGGACCATTCGCAACCGTCTCCATGAAGCTGGGCTACGGTCCCGCACACCGTTAGGCCGTCTTCCGCTCACGCCCCAACATCGTGCATCCCGCCTCCAGTGGTGTCACGACAGGCGTGAATGGGGGACGAATGGAGACGTGTCGTCTTCAGCGATGAGAGTTGCTTCTGCCTTGGTGCCAATGATGGTCGTATGCGTGTTTGGCGCCGTGCAGGTGAGCGCCAAAATCAGGACTGCATACAACCGAGGCACACAGGGCCAACACCCAGCATCATGGTGTGGGGAGCAATCTCCTACACTGGCCGTACACCTCAAGTGATCGTCGAGGGGACACTGAATAGTGCACAGTACATCCAAACCGTCATCGAACCCATCGTTCTACCATTCCTAGACCGGCAAGGGAACTTGCTGTTCCAACAGGACAATGCACATCCACATGTATCCCGTGCCACCCAACGTGCTCTAGAAGGTGTAAGTCAACTACCCTGGCCAGCAAGATCTTCGGATCTGTCCCCCAATGAGCATGTTTGGGACTGGATGAAGCGTCGTCTCACGCAGTCTGCACGTCCGGCACGAACACTGGTCCAACTGAGGCGCCAGGTGGAAATGGCATGGCAAGCCGTTCCACAGGACTACATCCAGCATCTCTACGATCGTCTGCATGGGAGAATAGCAGCCTGCATTGCTGCGAAAGGTGGATATACACTGTACTAGTGCCGACATTGTACATGCTCTGTTGCCTGTGTCTATGTGCCTGTGGTTCTGTCAGTGTGATCATATGATGTATCTGACAACAAGAATGTGTCAATAAAGTTTCCCCTTCCTATGACAATGAATTCACGGTGTTCTTATTTCAATTTCCAGGAGTGTAACTTTTGTTGTGCACTAATGGTGTGTTATAGGATTGTTACTTTCAATGTAAGGGAGCTAGTGGATAACAGTGGAAGCTCCATGAGGCTTTCCATGGGTGATACTATTGTAAACAGAGATGCTTCTAAACTAGAAAATTTTACTGAACTACAAGAGGACCTGCAGAGGATTGACACTTGATGCTGGATTGGTAGTTGATCCTCAACATAAATGTAACATATAGCACTCAGATAGGCAGGAAGACACCATAGAATAAGATTACACAATTGCAGAACAGTCACTGGAAGCAGGACACTGGAAGCAGTCATAGCTATAAAATATGTGGGAATATGGATACAGTAATTTAAAATGAAACACTCATATAAAACTAATAACAGATAAGTCAGTCGGCAGACTAAGGTCTCAGGAGATAACTTTCCAAATCCTCGTTTGACAAATACTTGACTATTGCTCATCAATGTGGTTTCTGTTCTAGAAAGGACTGATAGAGAAAATAGAGAAGATCAAAAGAAGAGCTGCATGACTCATTACAGGTTCATTAAATAAGTGTGAAAGAATAATGGAAATGTGTGGCCAACTCCAGTGGCACACACTGACAGAGAGGCACTCTGCATCATGGAATAGTTTACTGTTTATTTAAAATGCTGAGAGCTTACGTTCCTTGAAGAGTCAGCCATTCATATATCTCAAGAAAGACCATGAATGCAAAATTAAAGAAATCTGAGTTTGCGTGGAGGTTTGCCAATGACCGTTCTTCCAGCAAACCATTCACAACTACTACAGGAAGGGCTGGAGTGACAGTCGTACACAAGGTACCCTCTGCTGCACACAGCAAAGTGGTTTCTGGGATATAAATGTAGATGTAGAAATGTCAGATGACACAAGCAATTCCTATTGTTTCACAAGATAATTGTGACTGAGAATATATTAACCAGTTGATACTCTGAGAATAAGAATTAGTTATGCACCAAAATGAGATCAGCCTTCTTTCCACAACTCCAGCAGTACACCTGTGCTGTCCAACTATTCTCTATGATAGTCTTAAATGTAGGTCTACCACCCTAGCCCACAACTATTGCCCATGTGGTCTTGTCAGTTCTTGCAGGGGAAATGCTGCCTGACCCTTGTTTGACATGTTCTGTATGCAGGAGGAATAAACTCAAAAACAGAAGAACATACTTTATTAATTGTGACATTTCAGGCTGCTCTCCACTTGTAACTCAAAGGCAACAAAATTGAAATTTTGGTCTTCTTGCAGAATTGCAATGTTTAATCATAAAGTATACTGGGAAACTTAATTATATGATGTCAGAGAGTAGTTGAAAAGAACAACAGAAAATAAATTTAAATCTAGGAGTAGATCTGTGCAGGGAGAAACACATCACATGTGCAATGCAGTGCTCCTGGTGGGTGATAACAATTCACTCAGTATGGACACATGACACTGCACTGTCACTGCACAACACAGCACTTCACGTGAACACTTGGAGGTTGATGCATAGGATGCTGCATCAGCCCTCTGGTGGAAGCAGAGTGTCAGTATCAAGTAGCCTCACTGGGAAGTGAACTCAGCAGCTGGAGCAGGTAATCCACATTGGAGGAGGTACCAGAGAGGCTGGCATATGCTACACTATATGAGATGAACACATTGTGGAGTCCTGCTGGGAGGCTTCTCATAATTTATGTGGGCCACTGGCAGTGGTGTCTCATGTGATATGTATGCTGGCTTTACTCAGTGCACTGAGATGGTTGTTGGCTTGCCATTCAACAGAACACCTGTTGTTTGTGGTGAGTGTTGGAGAACCTTGTATGAGCTGGAATATGAGGCTTGAGGTGCAGGTTTAATGCCCTCTGCACAGAGCTCATATGAGTACAATGCTCAAGGTCTTGGTGCATAAAAGAGTGCAGTGTACCATGTCACAAAGCCTGTAGAAGTCAGAGTTTGGACACATGCTGTCTTAAACACCGTAAAAAGTCTGGTTGGTTTTGCATGGTTGTCTTGATTGTCTGTGTCCACAAAATCACCAGGCAGGCACAATGTTTCACCCTAAACTAATTCTACTGCTGACACACTGATGCCTGACTGTGACCCAAGTATAATACCATGGGGAGTGCAGACGTCCAAGATACATCATGGCATTTTAACGCTGCCTACAGACAACAGTGCCAGCACTCGATCATCCCATTGATGGCTGGGTGGTAGCTTGTTGTCTTGTGATGGGTGTATCCACAAAATTTGGCCAGCTGTGTGGACAGGGCTGACTCAAAGTGATGCCCATGGTCAGTAGTGATATGCAGCGGACACCTAAATCTTGACAACTGTGTCGATGTGAAAGTGGAAGCTAATGTCTCAGCTGTGATATTTTCTATCACTGTTGTTTCAGGCCAGTGGGTGTAATGATTAATTATGGTCAACAAATACTTCTGTCCATCTGATGGGGGAAGTGGGTCAAACACATCCAAATGCACATAGGTGAAACATGTGGTGGTATCTGGAAAAATCACCAATTGGGACTTATACATGTCAAGAAATTTTGGAAAGCTGGCATATGAGACATGATCCGATCCACTTTTGGTAGTGTTTCTGCATGTCTGTCTTCACACAGCACTGAGACACCTGATGGAAGTTGGTTGGACATCTGGATGGCACAAATTATGAACCATGTTGAAAGCTTCCCTTCTGAATACTTGTGGCAGGAGAGGATGAGGTTGACCACATGAGACATCACAATACAGATGTACCTTCTGGTACACCCATGAGCTGCATCTTCAGTGCTGATGAAGGGTCATGGACATACGTAAGGAACTGTCCTCTGGATGTCATTTTGTGCTCACTAACTTATTCTTAAGAAAGACTTCATGATATTAGGTGATTATGGAAATTCTAGGGCAGAAGTTGTGATCTCTACTTGAAATCTTGTATGAACTTACGCTGTGTGATCACATCTGATATGAGTTCAGCTATGATAACTCCAATTTTTTCAAGAACAACACTACCTGTCTTTGTTCTTGAAGGTCTCGCAGATGTCAAAATTTCACAATTATTTTCTCCAGGCTCACAATTTCAGAGTTGCTCTTAAGGATAAAATCGAATTAGTTGTCATAAATAAAAAAGTTGGCTTTATATTTTAACAGTTCACTAAATTTATTTAAGCTTCTTGCTCCACACATTTTTATCACCTTCATGCAAGTTACGACATAAGTGCTGATACTGCACAACACCATAACATCAGCACAGTTTACATAACATTTCTGATTCTTAACACACCTACCAAGATTCTGTCTCATAACTTTCAGTGAGGAACATGCACACTTGCCTCAAGCGAATAAAATTATTACACTTTAATTTATTCACACTGTCACTAAAAAATGTTCAGATTAGTGTTAAATACTAAGTGGATGTTTGTAATCTTCATATAATATTCGTTCTTCTTTAGTATGATCATTAACCATAAAAGTATGATTTAATGTTCCTGTTCTTAACAGCACAGGTAACTTGAAGTATGCTGTTGTTTTGATACTCTTAAAATAACCTCATCGTTTAATGTTTTCTTTTTCCTAAAGATGAATTTCCAAGTTTTACATATTATTTCAGTATTTCAAAATTCTGTAAATGATGACAGTGCCAGTATTTGTGTAAATCAAGTGTGCTTTAGAATTTGATTGGACATATTTGATACTTGTATCATAAGCCAACACAATAAATATGACATAAGTTAAAGTGCATTGTGAGTTGTTGGTCTTTTATGCATTTTAATGAGCTATAAATTCACAAAAGGTAATGACTTTTTATAAATATGTAAATTTTGAAGCAAAGTGCTTCATCAGATTGTGTATCAATTTATAGTCTGTAACAATTTAGATGGCTTTTCGGTTTGTGATGCTAACTGTGGACATTAACAAAGTAAATCGAGTATTATCCATCATGTACACACAATATGCACGTGCTTGTGTATTGTGCCCCCACCCACACACACACACACAAAATGGAATGGTATTGTGCAGTCATCAGAGTCATTTCCCGAACACACATTCAGGCCAGTTCTGATATAAACTGATAAGGAGTCATAAGAAAGTAGAATGTATTATAGAGATAGATTAAGTGCATTTGAACTCTTGTTGCTTCACCTTTGGCATTCTGGAAATGCCTGCCACACAATGGTCAGAGGAAAGAGGAAGAATTGGGGGGTGGGGGGGTGGGGGGGGGGGAGAGGCAAAATTTGACTACTTACATAGCTCCTTTGTCCTGAGATTGTAATGATAAACACAGCACCCATACATAGTTATTAGGTGGCTAAGGAATTCAACTGGATTGACTTGATATAGCTTCAATATCAGCAGCATGTGTGAAATGTCCTGAGCAGAATGAGTTGGGTCATTGTTGTCTTGACAGTTTCCCATAAACTCATCACAAGATTTTAGTAGTAAGCTTCAGTGACAGATTCCCCCTTATAAGCATAATTTGTTAGCATCATATCATGTCAATCCCAGATAACACTCAGTGCCATCTTATCTGACGATGGTTGGACCTACACCTTTTTTGGTGATGGTGAAGTGACATGTTTCCACTACTTACATAGCTCCTTTGTCCTGAGATTGTAATGATAAACACAGCACCCATACATAGTTATTAGGTGGCTAAGGAATTCAACTGGATTGACTTGATATAGCTTCAATATTTCTGCTGCCACCTTGGCTTTTTAGTGTGGACAGTTGTGAATCCCAGTTGGTGGAAATCTTGTCATATTCAGAATGTCATTCCAGATGTTGAAAACTAATTCATGACCAATCTTTACTTTTCCCACTATTATCCTGATTGTGATATGTCAATCTTGGACCACCAAGGGCCTCCACTTCTCTTGTGGTTCCTGGCTCTTCAAAGTCAGGTGGTCTACCTCTTTGTTCTTCATCATTCAGACATGTTTGACCACACTGGAAGCATCTGCATGACCTAATCACAGTATCGCATCATGCTGATTGTTGCTGTACACTTCCATCAACTCAGCACAGACTGTTGCAGCATTGTACCCTTTCAAATGAAAGAAAGAAATTAGTACACATAACTCCACTCTGTCAATAGGTTGGTGTTGGTGGGAAGTATCCAGATAACCCGGATGGTGTAACACTGTGCCAAGATGTGCTGGCTGTGTACCAAGGCATGTTTAGCCACAGGGTGATCCTCATTACCAACAAACTGTCCTACACTCGTAGTCTCTGCTGGAAATATCACTTTGCCACGAAGAAAAATAATCCTGATCCCAATCCTAATGATCCAATTCCCCAAGACACTATCCAATATACAAAGATTCCAAGACTTACCAAGCGGGAAAGAGCTGGTAGACAGGCACAATATATATAATGTAAATAAAATTCATGCGAATGGACACAGGCAGACAGTGTTTGTTGGTAATGAGGATCACCCTGTGGCTAAACATGCCTTAGTGCACGGCCAGCACATCTTGGCACAGTGTTACACCGTCCAGGTTATCTGGATACTTCCCACCAACACCAACCTATCCGAACTCAGGAGATGGGAACTTGCCCTTCAATATATCCTCTCTTCTTGCTATCCACCAGGCCTCAATCTCCACTAATTTCAAGTTGCCGCCACTCATACCTCACCTGTCATTCAACATCATCTTTGCCTCTGCACTTCCGCCTCGACTGACATCGCTGCCCAAACTCCTTGCCTTTAAATATGTCTGCTTGTGTCTGTATATGTATGGACGGAATTGTGTGTGTGTGTGTGTGTGTGTGTGCGAGTATATACCTATCCTTTTTCCCCCTAAGGTAAGTCTTTCCGCTCCCGGGATTGGAATGACTCCTTACCCTCTCCCTTAAAACCCACATCCTTTCATCTTTCCTCCTCCTTCCCTCTTTCCTGACAAAGCAACTGCCGGTTGCGAAAGCTTGAAATTTTGTGTGTGTGTTTGTGTGTTATTTTATTGTGCCTGCCTACCGGCGCTTTCCCACTTGGTAAGTCTTGCAATCTTTGTTTTTATATATTATGGCAATGGCCTTGCCAGAGTGGTAACACTGGTTCCCATAAGATCACCAAAGCTAAGCCCTCTAGGGTTTGGCTAGCCTTTGGATGAGTGACCATCCAGGTCTATCTAGTGCTGTTGGTGAGCGGGTTCCACTCAGCCCTTGTGAGGCCAGTTGAGGAGCTATCTGATTTAGAAGCAGTGGCTCCCGATCACCAAAATTGACAGCTGACGGAAGAGTGGCTGCTGACCACATGCCCCTCCACATCTGCATCCAGTAACACATATCGCTGAGGATGAAAGGGTGGTCAGTCGGTACTGTTGGGCCTTCTGAAGCATGATAAGACAATGTTCAAATATGTTATGTAAAATGATGCAACTTCTTAACTCTCATCTGGATCTGTCCTTACTTTGTACCATTACCTTCTGCGAAACTTAATACCTACTATCTGCAGTAAAGTACTCTTCAGTAAACACTTAAAGAAGTGCCAATGACACTTGATTTATAAACATAGGTTATCATGAAAAGTTCCTCATTTTTTATTTTTCAATGCACTGATTATGGACATAGGATTCACATGTCCCTAAAACAGGATTTTCTTGGCTATGTCATTGTTCTCATTTATGAATACAATATTTCTGTTCCAGATTGCTTACAGGGAACTGAAACCTCATCCCACCAGTGATCTTGAAAGGCGGAGAGATCAAAAGAAGAAACATAAAGTCTCGTAACCTCTGCCAGTGGTGTTTGACACAAGGTGCACAGCAGTGGTACATATGTTACAAGCATTATGTGAATCCTGAGGGGTGAATCATTCATTCACTCCATACACTGAAGAACACTGTGTATGCCTGTGAGGTTAAAATTACAGTCATGCATATTCTGAGAGTATACTTCAGTCATTCTGATTCCCTTATGTAAGACTCTGTGTGCATATAACTGTGATGAGACTGACTTATTATCCTTACAACCTCATAGCCTTTTTTATTTATGGACTGTTCACATTTTTTACTATTAACATTCCTACTTTAATACTTCCAGTTTCATTAAAAATAACTCTAATTCCATGTATGTTTGTAGTGATTGGTCTCTGTTCCTGATTGTGGTCTAGCTTTGTGTGTGTGTGTGTGTGTGTGTGTGTGTGTGTGTGTGTGGGTGCGTGCGTGTGTTACAAGTTTTGTCAGTTTTTTGGAAACTTACTTTTAGTAAAAACGAGAACAGAGAAGAAAGAGGATGCAATGATATGAGCATAGTGTTAGGATTTTCATATTCCAGCTTTGTAATGGGTCTCAAAAAATTTTAATATGTGGCCTAATAAATTTTTTAAGCACTCATATTCAGATCCTTAAATAATACTGTTTATGTTAAGAAGTAATTTGAATTGTTATTACATAAGCACAATATTAAAAATCTATCTTTTACTCTGAGATTTGCCCACATTGAAATGCTTTTACAACTGCACAAAAGTGTCTCTAAGCCAAAGTAAGTGCCATGCAGTGCTTCTATATATATGTCATTGTCTTCCTGAATTCTGTTACTGCAAGGATACAGAATTTAAAATTCTTTTTATGAAAAGAAATATTAATCTGCACAAATGCTATTCTTCCTTGCCAGACAATTTTGTTGTGTGTAAAGAATTCTTCTTCATTTTTCTGTTTTTGTTTTCCATCACTGTGTTACACAAATTTTAAAAGAACAAATAGTGCTTGAAATGTTCCTTCTGGGTTTTAATAAAGCTGTGACTGACAGGGCTTTTTGTATGAACTTGTTTTTGTCTACAGAATTTTAAAATAATAATAAATGTTACATATAATGAACAGTATGAGTACAGTATAAAATATGACAGTTAATTCAGATGGAACACCAAGCTAAAAGAGAAGGTAACTTGTATAAACAAATAAAATATTATGAATATGAGAGCAGCAGTATAATTATATTGTCAAGTGATTTGTGACTGCATCACTGCATTTGAAAATATTTGCTTATAAAATATTCACATCATGTGTATATCTTAAATAGGTATTACCAGAGCATTGCAGCCAAGCACCTGTTTCTAAATAAAACATTAAGAAATTGGTTCTTGTTGTGACAAAGTCTCATGTGTGGAGGCTTGGCATAAAATACTGTCAAATGGAGGAGCTTACAACAAATGAAATATTTAAATGTATTTTGTTACAGTCTATAAAGTTTTGCATTTTCATCAAGTAACTTCTTTTGAAAAAATATGGAACATCTTCAGATCTATTACAGATAAATAAGAGGCATGGTAATTAACTTCACATACTGTGTATAATTTTATCTTTGCAACAACTGATTTTAGAAGTACTGATTTTGTCATCTTGGTGTCCATTACATAGACAGTGACACCTCTGAATTTCTTCTTAATTTGTATCTCTCCACTCGTCTATAAATCCAGCTACATCTATTCTGTGTATCTTATGGCCACTTGAGTGCTGTGCACATTACTTGTGAATGGTTGGCTGTTCTGCTGTTACTATGGTTTCAAATAAACAGTTTTACTTCATCAAACACGTGTAATACAAAATCTTAAACATGGCTCTGAATTGGCAACAGTGTAAATCTTAAGAGATTGAAAAACTCAGCCAACCAGTTGCAAAACAAAGGTTTATTAGCCCTTCACCCAAGTTACAATATTTCTAAAAATATCTTCTGCAGAAGGAGTGGGCCTTGTTACATAACATGATAGTACATTAAAACAGCTGAAGCCTAGTGGCTCTTGTCATATATGAAATTGACAAATTACCCCTAGCCATAGCTTTAGATAGCAGCCAGATTACATTTAGTATACTCCAGGATGAATGCTCACTGGTAAATGCCCACAGGTAAAGGCTCTTGAAAACGTAAAATTATAACAGGAGTCACAGGATAAAATGTTTGTCTGTTGTAAGTGTATATCATGCTAGAGACAGAGCCTGTGGGATTTCCTGGTGATCATTCATTCTGAAGTACAGTAAATGTAATCTGGCTGCTATCTAAAGCCATGGCTTGGGATAATTCTTGTTTTTGTCAATTTCATATATGATAAGAGACACTTGGCTTCAGCTATTCCAATGTACCATCATGTGATGTAACAAGGCCCACTCCTTCTGAAGAAGATATTTTTAGAAATATCAAAACTTACGTCAAAAGATAATAAGCACTAATAAAACCTTGTTCTGCAACTGGTTGGCTGATTTTTTTCACCCTCTTCATGTGTGTATTAGATTGGCTAGAAACCATCACACTTAGTAAGACTTTTACCTTTAACAGATCTGAAGAACTTGAGTATGTCTACAACAATGGATGACACTGTAAAAGAAGTGTAACATTAGACTGTAACAAAAAATATTTCAGTTACTGATGTTCTGAATTTTATTCTTCAATATTGTATTATTTTTTGCAATATAAAAAAAAACGAGATCGATTGTACCCTGTCTTTCATCATATATTGTGACTAAGTTAAATTATCTGCCAACTTTACGTGCTATTATTTAAACATTTTATGAACATGCAAACTCAAAACACAATGTTGTTATCTCCAATATTAGCATAAAAGTAAGATTTATTCAAATTAATGCATCTTTTTTAAGTTTAATGTAGCTAAAGAAGTCAATTATGCATTGGAAAAAGGTCTCTCATAATTCTGCTGTAATAGATGGGAGTATCCATTTTTGCATTCATGGATATGTTCATTCTCTCCATCCTGAAATAAAATAACTACTGAAATTATTGTCTCAATTGTGTTATACTGGTACTAATGGGGGTGGGTGGGGGAAGGGAGAAAGCATAAATAGGACTAGATGGTGGAGCTAAAAGTTGTGTTCAAATTGTAACATGTAAGGAACAACTTCAAAGGCACCACAGTGTGAGAGTGGTATTACTGTAATTTATGATGTCAGATAATCCAGTTGTAATGCATTGATGCTATTACATATGCACTGTTCACAAATGTTTTACCTACTTACTATTCTGAGCATAAGTATGTCATACATTCATTACATTCCTTATGACAATATTTATTTTTTTATTTGTTACTCTTTATTATAGTTAAAAAATCTAGTCTCTCTGTTAATGTAAATATGGAGCTAAAATTGTTGTGTTAATGGTGAAAATTGCTGGAATGTGTGAATAAAGTTTATCTTTTACATTACACATATTTTAATTTACAAAATTTTAGTTGCTCAGTACATTTTCAAAATAATAGCGTTTGACAGACTTTTTCCTGTGTGGTCTGAGGTACATGATGTTTATCATAGAAAAACCTCTCTTTCTGAAGTTGACCACCTAGTGGTGGAACACACTGCTGAGCACAATGTGCTAGGGTTCAATTACACTACACAATTCATGCCATTTTGATTCTTCCCTACAGCAACAGCTTTTCTGAATATGCAGATGAGAGCTATCATTGCAGCAGATCCTCTGCTTGTATAATCCTCCTGGTGTCAGTCTTCATTAATCCACTGCACTCACACCGTGTACCCAACAGTCTCCTCTTCGACTGTCATGTCACAACCTCCCAGTCCATGACTTCATGTCATTGTCTTAGTGCACTGCTTGAAGTCTCTGGCTCCAGAGAGAGAGAGAGAGAGAGAGAGAGAGAGAGAGAGAGAGAGAGAGAGAGAGAGAGAGTGTGTGTGTGTGTGTGTGTGTGTGTGTGTGTGTGTGTGTGTGTGTGTGTGTTCAGACCCTCTTCCCAAATCCCCACATCTCACTTCTTTCCTCCTCTACCCGCCCTACCTGACACAAAATTTACCCCAGTCCGCTTACTGAGCAGTCCCATCATCGTGTGTTCAGCTGGCACAATGTAGCTGCACAGGATTTGTTTGGAAGCTAGGAAAGCTTTCATTTTTTTTTCTATGTGCTTCTTGACCTAATGTTTCTAATATTCAGGAATGGTCTTCTTTACTCATAAATTATTTGCATTTTCGAAATATCTGAAATTCACATAATACCACAAAGGAAATGAAACATTTGAAACTCATACAATGGCTAGAAAATGTATCCTGCAAATGAAATCCAGAAGTATCATTATTAATAAGGAATAGAACAGTACTGTCAAATACAGACAGAATGTTCCTATTTAAAAGACTCTGACAGAAAAGTAGGGAAACCAGCTGCTTCAATTCTTACTCTGCCTTCCTCGCCGAGAACTTTGCCACACAAATGTGTTTGAATTCTTTTAACAAGAACATTCTAAAGACCTTTACCCCATCCTTCACTTTAGTTAAGCCTTTATACTAACCCCTCCCTGTCACTGCTACATACCACTGTCTTCCTTTTCTGGCAGAGATTTACAGTACACTCATTGCCACTGTCTCCTCTCGGACAAACATTGTTTCCTATTGTCTTTCTTTCCCAGTGCCACACTGTACGTTATAGCCCAGCAGCCCAAAAATTCTGGCAGTACAACTTATTTTTTCCCCTACACCCACATTTTTAAAATTTTGGTACAAAATGTGCCCTCCCCTACACCTAAGGGTAAAAGTTTGTTGTTCTGGGAGCATCCATACACCCTTTGTCCTCAAGTCTACATGTGGTCTCCACTCATCTGTATTTTTCATTTCCACTGTCTCCTTTATCTTTTTCTGCCACTGCTTCTATCTCCATCCATCTTTCTTTCTCTTTTAGTACCACTTTCTCTCACTGACCCTTAATACCTTCTCTCTCTCTCTCTCTCTGGTTCCCACTATTATTGTCTTCATTCTCTCTCTCTCTCTCTCTCTCTCTCTCTCTCTCTCTCTCTCTCTCTCTCTCTCTCTCTCTCTCTGCCACTTTCACTCTCCCACCATCACTGTCTCCTCTCTCTTTCTCTCTCATTCGCACAGTCTTCTCTCTCCTCTGCCATTGCTGTCCCTCTGAAACCCTCATTCAGATAAAAAAGCATGATATGTCTGCATGCCAAATCTTTTGGTGAGGAAGGCATAATGAGGACTGAGGCAGTAGGTTCCCCACTTTCCTGTCAGAGACTTTTAAAAAAGAACATATTTACCTTTTTTGTGCTCCAACAGCAGTACTTTTCTGCTAGTTCCCTTCTTTTTCCTGCTACAGTAGGGTGTGCTGCATGCATAAAATGAATTATTTAGGTAAGTAAACTTTTGACAGTTTGTTTATATACTTCAACTCATTTATATACTTGGACACAACAAATAAGTTCATATAATGTTAAACAAAATCATTTTCTTTACATTTTTTCTGAATCATTTGCTCATCAACCACAATTCATCGAAAACACTCTGCTTTGATCTGTGTCTTAAAAGAGTGATTTTTTTTTAAGCATGTTAAGACCATTTTCAGCCCATTTTTGTCACTTTGTGCCTCAGGCGTGAAGTGCAAATTATAAAGTTTTATTGGTGAAAAAAATGGTGACTAAAATCGTAGTTTGGTGACCAAAGAACCCTTGCAATGACTCTAGAACCCTTGACATGTGTTCACCATGTCAGTTAAAACTACAGTTACCCCTAAGACTCAATATTACATGCACAAGTATAGTAACAGTCATCCTTCAGATCTCAGTAATGGATCATGATCCTGAAAAAAGTTACAAGGTTTCCTGAGAATGTCTAAAGAACACAGCAAAAATTTCAGTGATTTGTCATCAATAGAAATTATAGAAGTGACCATCCTCACAGTTAGTACTTTTGGTATCTAAAAATCCTGGTTTTCTCAGAAACTACCTATGAACAAATGGTGCTTTTATAAGTCACCTAAGGTCCACTCTCAACCATACCTAATGCAAAACAGCCAACCAATTTCTCAGTTTGTCTGGGCTGTAGGAAGTGTGTAATATTTAAATTTTGACTCTGTACTGAGAGGATAGCTACAGTATGTCTTTTCTTCCAACAGATATACAACTGCTAGGCCAATGGCTCTCTAAAACAATTGACCTCTTATCTTTGGATCAATACAACCAGATATATGACTCCCTGAAAAATCTGGTTTTATGAGAGCCTTTATGGACCATACTCGTACTGTGCACTGTCATGTATGAACTGCATCGTAATAATACAGAAAGTTGTTCAAGTGACTATCAAATAATACATGGTGTGGCTTGTATCCCACAGGTGGCGTTCCCACTGGTTACCAGTAATGGTGGTGAAATGTGTGGGTGTAATGTGGTATACAGGTTGTCTATGGGGTAAGGAATGTTGCAATGGTATGAATCACACAGCAAGGAAATGGAAGGACGGTGGGCATAGAACTGGATTAGCAGGATGTGGCAGTTGATAGTGGTGTTGTAGGGCTAATAGTGGGTAGCATGGAACCACACTTGAGGTTATATAACTTGTAGAGGTTGCCTGATGAATTGCAGATCAATATAACATTGTTTGAGAAGTGGTACAATTATTTTCTGTATAGTGAAGTCAGCAGTTGTGAAATTGCTAAGGTGACACAAGAATCTGTTTGTGAGTCAGGTGATAGGATAATTGTGAGAAGGGATGGCAGTAGTGAGCTCACTGTGTAATTTAGTATCAAAATGCATCCAAATAAAGCTATCAACAGATGCTGATCCTTTAGAGGTAGCATTTTGTATGGAAAAGTTGGCAGTTATAAACATGGAGTGCTGTGGTATGTTTACGATTTTGACATGTACAGACATATGTAATTAGGTGCCAGTTAATGCCATTATTGATGAAAGTGGTAAGTACTTTAGAATAAAAGACTGAGTAAATTTTATTTATAAAAATTGAGATTTTATTGGGGGTAAGAAATTCAGTATCATTACATATGGTGAAATATTACCAGTATATCTGAACCAGACAAGAGGAGAATACCCATAGATTCTTAAAAAGCTCTCTTAAGAGATATATGGGAATGTTAATGTGGGGGGATCAGTACCACTTATTTGTTTTTCATAACTCTCTCCCTCCCCCCCCCCCCCCCCCCCCTCCTCCTCCTCTCTCTCTCTCTCTCTCTCTCTCCCTCTCCCTCTCTCTCTCTCTCTCTCTCTCTCTCTCTCTCTCTCTCTCTCTCTCTCTCTCTCTCTCTCTCTCACACACACACACACACACACACACACACACACACACAGGCGTTACATGTTTCCATGTCTGTTGTTAGTGATGTCATTGTGACTTGGATATAACAGGAGATCACAAAACCCAAATATTGTTCTGGTAAAGAAAACAATAAATAGGGGTGTTGCCCACCTCTGAAGTCATCTGTCTCAGGCACACAAGGAGGGAGATCTGTGTGAGGGATGAGACTGGAATGGTGCCAGGCTCAGAGTTTCCAGGTCTCTGTGGTTGGAGAGAGTAGAAAGTGACTCAGATGTCAGGCTAAAGCGGTAGATACTGTGGTCATAAGGAAATGAAATTTTGTGTTGGTTTTTGGTCTGCTTTTTGCTTCTTCATGTCTTAACAAGCTGCAGAGCACAGATGCTGTTTCGTCGCATATCCACAAAATACTAGTTTTGTTTCTCCTTATGATGGCATCCCTCCTGAGTAGCCCCTGCCCAGAGATCTGAATGGGGGACTGTTTCATCTCCAAAATATTTTACTCAAGAGGATGCCAGCCCTGGGGAAAAATTATGGCTGCAGTTCACCCTTGCCTTCAGCCAATCGCAGAACTAGCACAGCAAGACCATTTTGGCTGGTATTAAAAGGGTGGATCAGTCAATCATCCAGACTGTTGTCCCTGCAACTACTGAAGAGGTTGCTGCCTCTCTTCAGGAACAACATGTGTGTCTGGTCTCTCAACTGATACCCTTCTGTTGTGGTTGCAGGTGTGGTGAGTTGTCTGTATTGCTGAGGCATGGAAGCCGCCCCAGCAATGGCAAGGTCCATGGCAATTATCTGTTCTGAATAAAGTGTGACTGCCCAAACTCTTTGCCTTTACAAATGTCCGCTTGTGTCTGTGTATGTTCGGATGGATATGT
The DNA here is from genome assembly GCF_023897955.1 of Schistocerca gregaria. Classification (NCBI taxonomy): domain Eukaryota; kingdom Metazoa; phylum Arthropoda; class Insecta; order Orthoptera; family Acrididae; genus Schistocerca; species Schistocerca gregaria. The sequence goes on along the minus strand of NC_064924.1, from coordinate 399,370,012 downwards.
GTGTGTGTATGTGAGTGTATACCTGTCCTTTTTTCCCCCTAAGGTAAGTCTTTCCACTCCCGTGATTGGAATGACTCCTTACCCTCTCCCTTAAAACCCACATCCTTTCATCTTTCCCTCTCCTTCCCTCTTTCCTGATGAAGCAACTGTTGGTTGTGAAAGCTTGAATTTTGTGTGTGTATCAACCTGCCAATGCTTTTGTTTGGTAAGTCACATCATCTTTGTCTTTAGATATATTTTTCCCATGTGGAATGTTTCCCTCTATTATATTCATATCTCTATATTTTGTGTTAATAGCTCTCAAATTACTTCCATTGATCACTAATCCAAATTAATCCATTCATTCGTTTCCCCCTAACAGCCACAAAGTAAGAAATGCAAACCAAGGAATGCTGAGCACTATGCACTCTCTTGAATATTTCATTATGCATATTATATTGGCATGCATCATGTACAGGATTTCCTTAATGGTATAGTACAGTGCGGCCAGTGGATGCAGAAATATTAAAAACATTATTAGTTCTGCTTACATTCCTGTTCAATGACTCTTAGGTTACTCAGAATTACAAATGGGGAAAATATATCAATAGAGTTGTTCAATATTTGTGTTAAAATGATGAGAATATGCTAATTGTGTTTTTTAAGTTCTTGTCAGGTAAAAAATGGATATCAAGGTTGACCCATAGAATGAAATTGATAGTTATGTGCACATTCTGTACTAACTGTTGTTCACCATTTGAACTGCTGCTGGTTATCTTTGTAATTGGGACTACTGGTATCTTTAGTTGATTTTCTACCTTTATTGTACCAAGATTGACAAGAGACTGCAAAGAGGGCTTTCTGTTTTACTTTAGCTACTAGTGTTACTGTGGACCTTAGACAGAAAAATTGATCACCATCCAGCCGCCACAGAGGCTGAGTTTGAGTCACGCACATAAGGTGGCCAATAAAGTCGATCATCCCTCAGACATCTAAGTCCAATGATATGCACATTCTGGCAGCACTGTAGAATGCAGACATGTCTGGAGGAAGTGTTGTCCTTTCCTCGAGAGGCTGCAAGGGTGTAACTGCTCATAGCCTAGTGGTAAATGCCGTAAATGTAGCCACGAAGTTGGGAGATTGAATCCAATTCATTCCACTTTTTTTTCCCCCTTTTTTTCCTCAATCTCATTTTGGTTGTCTGCAAAAGCAGTCAGCCTGATGAAGTGCAAAGATAATTCACTTCAATTTCGAACCCACTTGTAATACCAGATATCTCCACAACAATTCCGCCACACGGATCACAACTGTGTCAAGACCAAGTTTAGCTCGATAGTTTCCTCACCCTACAGTGGCTCCTGGCAGCTGGCTATTGGTCGAGCACCACTCGCCAACTTCATAAGGTATCATAAGACCAGGTGAATGTTGCGCTACAATTGTGTTTCTCAAGTGTCATTTTCTAATTTGGAGTTCTTTTATCTTACAGTTACATACTGGATTTTGCATACTTGAAACTTATGAATGTTGTTCATGAGTTGTAAAATGGAGTCACAAGTGGAAATAAGTATAAAATTTTTAACACATTGTTTGCTCTTGGTTGGCAGCTAGACATATTTGAACACTTGCACTGTGTATGGAGTGATTGCTTTTGGGCAAAACACATCAGCAAAGGATTTTACTGTTTCAGGAACTGTCTTTCATTCTGTCATGACTCATTTTCTACATTCAGGAAGTCTCAATAACTGATATATGTGGTAGACTGTGGCCATTTAACTGTAGCATGCTATTTGCATTCAATAGACAAGGTTCAGAAGTTGGGTGTAGGTGTACAACAGGCTCTAACTGAAAGCAACATGCTCTGACTGCAGATTACATTTAATAAATCAGTAACTGTCATAATTATTTCTCTTTTTCTGTTGTAAGTGCATTGAAAACTTAAAAGCTAATTCACCAAACATGATCCACATGTATGGAGCACTTTGAGTGGTTGCACTATATACATTATGAGGAAGTAACCGGTTTTTTGTTCATTACATACTTTGAATATGTTTTTCTTAAGAAACATTATCCACAGCTCACACAGGCCATGATTTCAATCACTAAAAATGAAAAGCTGCAATTCCACAACAGCAGAAGCCACCACAAGATTTCTGACCATTCACTGACACTGCTTCCCCATAGATACTCAGATAGCCACTCCTGTGGTGAACATTGAACAAAACAGTTCTATGCTAAGACTATCTTTAAGTAATGATCTTCAGTATGCATAAATGCCCGATAAGGAGCAAAACATGCATGAAATAGGTTGCAACATGTTAAATTACTTATAAAATAAATAATTATAACAACTAATTTCTGCTTTAGCCTGTAATATCAGAATGAGCGAATATTTGCATTCTCAATGATAAATCAGCAGCTGTGTTCTGCTGCAACTGTAGCCATACATTCAGATCCCACTACAAATGTATGTTTCTAACAGCTCAGCCGTCAATTTCTTCTTAAGAAGTTAGCATAATTATGTCATAACTAGACACATTAACAATACTGCATAGGAATTCTCAATGAAGAAAATGATGGCATTCTAGCTAAAATGCAGTAATAGTCATCCATTGGATAGTTGTTGCTTTCAGTTAGAGCCTATTGTACACCTACACCCAACTTCCGAACCTTGTCTATTAAATACAAATAGCATACTATGGTTAAATGGTTACAGTTTATCACATATATCAGTTACTGAGACTTCCTGAATGTAGAAAATGAGTCATGACAGTATGAAAGACAGTTCTTGAAACAGCAAGATCCTTAGCTAACGTGTTTTGCCCAAAAGCAATCACTCCACACACAGTACAAATGTTCTGATATGTTTTGCTGCCTTCACACCCCTGTTAAACTAGGAACAAACAATATGTTACAAATGTCAGACTTTTTGCACTTGTGACTCTATTTTACAACTCATGAACAACATTTATAAGTTTCAGGCATTCAAAATCCAGTATGTAACTGCAAGATAAAAGAACTTCAAATCAGAAAATAACAGTTGAGTAACACAAACATAGTGCAACATTCACCTGGTCTTATGATACCTTATGAAGTTAGTGAGTGATGCGCAGCCAGTAGCCAGCTGCCAAGAGACACTGTAGGGTGCAGAAAATCTCGAACAAAACTTGGTCTTGACAAAGTTGCGAGCTTTGTGCCAGAATTGTTGTGGAGATTCTGGTGTTACAGGTGGGTTAGAAATTGAAGGGAATTATTTTTGAGCTCCATCAGGGTGACTACTTTTACAAATGACCAAAATGTGATTGAGAAAAAAAATGTAATGGAGCTGTTCAATACCACCAGTTCACAGCTACATTATGTGATCACTAGACCACTACGCGGCATGGCACATTACTTTTTACCACCCTGCCAGTGTCCAGCAATGTTCATTTGTCTAGCTAAAAGCTGTAGTAGAAAATACTAGACCACTACTGTCTATTGAAGGTCACAACATACATGGAATTGTCCGGTAAACAGGATGTGCCTAGCTACTGAAATAAAAGTATTAACTTGGCAATGTAAATTTTCAGGTGTATTTTTATGATAAAGATCACAGTTAATACTGCCAAGTCCATACTAAGTGGCAACACAATGTAAAGTTAACATGCACACCACAGTCACACACATAGTCAGTTTATGGTATTTCCACCCATTACCGAAAGTTCACCGGATCGTTTAGTTATGAAAATGCTCGCTCAAATGTTGTGCACTCTGCTCTACACATAATACCTGTTCCAGTCTTAGATTGCACAACATGCCACTGGGTTTTAACTAACAGTCAAAAGCAATAATTTTGATATTCAGTCCAAAATTCCACACAACTTCCACTATACCATTCACTTAAATACACTTTGTACTACTTTGCACATTTATCCATAGTAAATCCCCTGTATAGTTTAAGTGGTACTTCGTGAATAAACAAAACAATTTTCATTTACTTCTGTTCTTCTTCACTCATACAACACTCACACTGCTAATTACTACACACATAAAACAATTATAATTATGCAAATACATTAACTATTAATCAAACATAACTTTACAACATCGTTTTGACTATGGCTGCTAGCACTGTCCATCAACTGCTGAACTCTGCTACCTACTAGTACAACTACGTGCAGCTCTGTAACTCAGGTCCATGTCAGCTGGTGATGTCTGTCAATGACTCATATAACTATATCATCCTAACAAGTGACAGGAGCGATGCGAAGGCGCTACGCCTCACACCCCCTGTAATTATTAAAATTGTTGAAAACGACTTTTTATAATTTTACTACATTGCGACTGTCTCCTTACTCTCAAAACAAATGTGAAATTTGAAAATTACTAATCTAAGTTGCAGAATTCTTACTTCGTACTTGGAATACTAGCCTAACTAAGTCTAATATTTTAAAAACTTTTTGATTTTTTAAAGGAATTTTTTGCAAAACCTTGCAACTGAACTAATTAATTTTTTCCTTCAAAACCAAACTTTCCACAAATTGTGACTTTACATAAAATAGTTCTTGTCCATTACAATTAAATTTTTCACTTTTTACCTCCTCTTATTTACATGAACTCAATATCTCATTGAATCTCCACCCATACTTTGATTGGTGTCCTGGTGTAATTTTGAAAACACTCCTACCTTATACGTTGCACTGCACAAGTGTCCTCTACCTCACGATTTTTCTCTTAGCATGTCACAACACCTTGGTTGGTTGGTGTCCATAACATTGCACATTGGTCCACTATCAGGCCGTTTCTTATTGTACAGTGGTTTTTACCTACAAAACATAGTTTCGTCTAAGACTACTAATATACATAACCGTCTCAACACAGTATAAAATTGTTCTCCCTATACTATACTCTTTAATTAATTATATTTTAACTATTCAAAGCAAATTAACAGAACATTTAACTTTTAAACTGCGAGAAAATTGCATTTTCTTTTAAAGTGTTTAACTACTTCAGCAAAATTATGCGTTGCTATTGAAGGCATACACTGAAATCACTTAATCAGGTTGAATTCTGATTATTCCCTATCCACTAAATCTTTTCTCAAAACTTGAAAACTATGGCAAAGTCTTTAAGACAGCTTTTACCAGGTTCCATAAATACGCTTAACTTTATGATTTCTTCTTCAAAAAATGTTAAGAAGTCTTTTACAATAGCAAAAAATACAAAAATTCAAAACTTGAGCATGACTTCAAAATCACATAAGATATTAAATTCAAATTCATATAACTATTTACAAAATCCATTATATATGCCTGTTCACTCTTACCTTTCACACCTGGTAGCATTAGTATTTTAATATTTTGGTTGTCCTCTCTATAGGTTTATTTTATTAGTCACCTCCAGTAAATTTCATGTCATTTTAGGATAGATTCATTTTCCATTATAACCATGCATCTTCATGCAAATCATCTTACTCGATTTCCATTAGTAATCAAATGCTAACTAACACCCCTTTTTTTCAGACCTGAACTTTTATAACAACACTCCACAATTCCTTTACCATTTTCCAACAGGATAACACTCCCTTCTACAACAAGTTATGCCCTTCCTCCTCATTACTCTGAGCCCTTTTATTATATTCTATAATTAGTCATCTCTGTTACTTCTCTCACTACTACTTCAAAACATATACCTTCATATACAACATGACAACACCTCACTACTGCAAAATCACCATAACGCATCATTTTATTTTTCAAATTATATCCGCCTGTCTCTACTCCAACTTTCTCAACTCCTTTTTCGACACATACTTTACTCGCACTGTTACCACTATTCATCACAACACCACCCCCTGCTACTCCTTCTCATTTTCAATAGAGTGAAGAATATGAAAGATGACAGATAAGTTCATAAAGATAGAAGAGGAAGACTGACAACACGAAAAGAAAGTGAAGTAGTATTGTCAATAACTCAAGCACCTGATGATCATTGGTCACCTAGCATTGCAAAGAGTACAATGCCCTCTGAGGTTTTAGTACCCTCAGATCCTATTCTACATGCACATATCTTTTCAGGTCAATAATATTCCACAATCCCAACAACTTTTCTGATTTCCAATATGCCAACTTATATGCATTTGGGTGCAGTGATTCAATAACTCTGAACGGACCCATGTACTCGTCGGTAAACTTTTTAGTTTCCAAAGATATCTTTTTGGATTTTTCTCTGGTTTTAACAAGAACTAGGTCTCCTATCTTAATGCTTGTAGGCGGTGCCCTAGCCATCATGCCTCTTCTTTCACTCTAATGCCATCTTCTTTATGTTCTCTCAAGCTACAGTTTCCTCCTGATCCTGGGCTAAATCAACGATAGCTGGAAATTCCACAACATCGAATAATAAGTTATTAGGTCTTACACCACACATCAGCTCACAAGGAGCAAAACCTGTTGCCTCATGCTTTAGATGGTTTATCACTGCCTCAAAATATTCTAAATATTGTGCCCATGCAGTATGCTTTCTGTGGCAATACGTTTGACACAGTCTGTTGAGCTCCTTCATAATTTGCTCACACATATTCCCCTGAGGAAATTATGCCAAAATTTTAATATGTTCAATATTTTTACTTTCCAAACATTCTTTAAATCTTTTTGACACAAACTGGGTAATATTGCTTTTGGTACTCCTATTGTAACAAAATAGTCTTTCTGCAATTTACTCACTAATACCTTTGAATTTGCTTTCCTAATTGGATAGAACTTCACAAATTTCGTAAACCCATCAACCAAAACAAACACATTCTCCCCCCCCCCCCCCCTCCCCCCCTCTAAATACAGGCAATGGTCCAAAAAGGTCCACCGCAACTAGATCTAGTCTATTCTGAGGCTCTACCAAGTACATTTTGCCTTGCACAATTCTGTTATTGGCTTGAACTTCCTGACATCAGTCACACATTTCTACTCTCTTCTGTACTCGATGCCACATGTTATTTAATATTACTGTCTCACTCAGCTTTGCTATGCACCTCTTTGCCCCATAATGTCCAAAGTTTTTATGTACATAGTCAATAAGTAGCTCTACATGCTGCCCAGGAAAACAAATTTTCCACTGAATGTCGGTATTCTTCTTTCTCCTAAACAGAATGCCCTTATGTATTTGGTAGTATTCCGCTACATTAGGGTGTGCAGTATCACCCAAATAACTCTTTACCAACTTGATATTGTCATCTTGATTCTGCTCCCTTCATAAATTTTTACAGATCTTTTTCATGTGTCCTTCCTCATCTATTTTCATCATAATTGGAAAATTACATACCCCTGCCTTACTCAACATTGGACTTTCACTTTCTTCCTCATTCTCCATACTTCTAGATAATGCATCTGCTACCACATTTTCAGATCCTTTTTATATCTAATTTCTATGTACATACATTGCCCACCTGCTTAGTCTCTGGTGCTTAAGTTTACAAGTCTATAAGTAAGTCAAAGCCCTGTGATCGCTATATACAGTCACTTTATGTCCCAGCAAATACTGTTGAAACTTATGCAAACCGAAAACAATAGCTAAGGCTTCTTGTTCTGAAATGCAATAATTTTTCTCAGACTGCTTTAAGGACCTACTTGCATATGTTATAGTCTTGTGAATTTCTTCTTCTCCCTCTGTATCCACTTGAAATAACTCAACAGCAATTCCATAACCACATGCATCCACTACTAAACAAAATGGTTTTGTAAAGTCTGGGTGGTGTAGTACTTGACTATTACATAACACTGCTTTCAGTTCTTCGAATGCTGACTGACGCTCAGCTGTCCATTTGTATGGTAATTTTTTCCGTAAAAGGTTCCTTAAACATGGATTATTAAACAGTTGACCTGGCACAAAATGATGATAGAATCCAAATAATCCGTACATACCCTTCAAATCTCTTCTATTAGTAGGGGCCTTATATTCCCTAATTTCTTCCATTTTTCTAGGATCTGGAAGTATTCCTTTCCCACTAATAATATGTCCTAAAAACTTCAACTCTTTCTTCACAAATTCTGTCTTGTCCAACTTCAGTTTCATTCTTCCTTTTTCAATAGCTTATAAAACCGTGTCTACCAGCACGCAATGTTCATCCAAAGTAGATGTGGGAATCAGCACATCATCAACATATACTGTAATTTTTCTAAGCAGCTCATCACCTAAAACCTGTGACATTGTTCTAACAAAAGCACAAACACTTATATTTAATCCAAAATGAACGACTTTGCACTACTAACACTGGCCTTCAAACAAGAATGCCGTGTACTTCCTTGACTCTTTAGCCACAGGCAAGTTCCAGTAACCACAAGTTACGTCCATTGATGTAAGGAACTTAGCTCCCTTAAATTTTTGCAGCAGTTCATCAATGTTTTTGGGTCAGTCACTTTCCGGTAAAACCACCTTATTTAAAGCTCTCGCATCTAGTACCAACCTTACTGACTTATCCTTCTCGATCACCAAAATTAATGGATTGTTAAATACACTTACTGCTTTCTCTATTATTGCCCATTTAACCATGCTCTGCATTAAATCCCTCACAGCTTCTTTATGTTTTTCAGCAATTGGTATTGGTTTCTTAAAAAATTGTGTGCCTTCTTTAACATTTAAGTAACTAACTCATAATCTCTTACCAAGCCTGGCTGATCGGAGAAAAATTTTTTATGTTTGAGTAAGACATATTTCAGCTCGCCTTTTTGAGTTTTGTCTAAACCTTGAATATCTCTAACTTTTTCCTCTATTTTATTCTCTACTAAGAGCATTTCATCAGGATCTACCTCCATTTCTTCCTCATATTCGTTATACCTTTCCAGATCTGTTCTCTTCCTACAATATCTAATCAGAATCTGCTCACCTTCCCTCTTTGTAAGCTTTCTTTTTTTTGGAGAAAGGCACTATAATGTTTTTCCCACTCACTTCCAGGCTTATACTGTCATTTTCAAAGTCCAGCCTCCCCTTATACTTCATTAAGAAATCAATTCCCACTAACATATCTATACTTAAGCCCTCAATAACTAGAAAATTATGATACAACTGGTTACCATTTCTACTGATAGGCAACATCACTTCATACTTTACATGCTTCTTCACTTTTCCTGTGGCCACAATTATCTGGATTCCCATCACAGGCATAATTACTAGCTCTCTTTTATTAGGGAAAGCATGTAACCATTTGCTGACTAACAGCACACAAATCACTGCCACTATCAGATAGGCACTGTACTTCTTCCCCTTGCACTACAAGATTGATTACTGGTTGAACTTTCTTTTCTTCCTTAACAGTGACTTCATCTTCCTCAAGCAAGTCACGTACAATTTTACACCTTTCAAAACCTTCCTTGTGCCCCGAGATTATACAAATATCTACAGGATTGCTTTCACTACTCTCCCTTCCTACATTCTTTAGCCTATCCACCATGGATAGATTAAAACACTTCTGAAAATCTGCAGCTCCCTTTTCTACAATAGTTAGTTTCTCCACTAATTCTTCCACCTCATCTTCTCCTTCTACATTATTTTTACTCGGCTGACCCCCTTTCTGGTCATCACTGGCATGAAATGTTTCCATAGCTTCCTCTAAGTCCCTATTTACTGACATCAATAATTCTTCTACCCACTTCTCATATAGCTCCTGCAATCCCTGTATATTCGTATCTCCTCCTTCTCCCTGGCAAGATTCCTCATTCACTCTACTGTACACTTCTCCCTCACTGCTAGATTTTACATCACTTTCAACATCTTTTCCCACCAAACAACCTGCAGCATAGTGCTCCTTTTGCCTGCTCCCATCTACATAGCCACCTTATAGCATACCTATTCTTATCATCCTTTGCTTTACTACTTTCAATTGTTTCATTATTGTCAATAATTTGGACTTCAGTTACTTTATTCTTATTGTATACAAAAGGTATGGCCAGTGGATTCAAATTACTGCTGCCCTCTGCTTCATTTCTGCCTCGCACCCCCACTTGATCTCTGTCCTGAAAATCATTGTCATCATGAATTGGCGATTGCGATCTGTAAGCATGACCAGCATTATCAATTGTCCTTGGAACTGGAGCATAGCACCAACCCCTTCCTCTGCTATTATGTAACACACCCATTCTGTTTACATTAACATTCTGGCCTCTCTCAACTGTATTCTGAGGCCTAAAACTACGATTTGTCTGCTCCTCTTCCTGCATAAGCTTCTCCACCCTTTCCAAATAGCTAATAAACTTATCGACATTGTCCCTAGGAGCAGCAACTATTTTATTTCTCCAGCTTAGAGGCAACTTTCCATCTAACCCCATAATTATTTGCTCAGGCTCTAATTTGTTTGTCAAATATGACAAATTAGTCACCCATCTTAAAGCAAATCTTTTTATATTCTCTTTCCTGGGATTGAACTTTTCCCCAACCCAGAAACTGGTTTGCAATTCTATTTGCTTTGCTTGCCCCAATATTTTTTTGAAAAACGCTTCTTTAAACTGCTCTAATCTCTCATATTGTTCCATTGCAGTCCTTCCCCGAATCCTAGCCTCACCCAAAAACTTCGATGTTACGAAACCAATCTTCTGTCGGTCACTCCACAAACTAGGCAAAACATTTTCAAAATCATTCCAGAAGTCTTTCAGATATACATTTCCAGATGGATCAATATGAAGAAACTGTCTGTTTGTAATATAAGACACTTCAGCTGTGTCCGTCACTATACTACAGATCACACCGTTAGCACCCAATCTAATATTACATTCCACTTTGTTTAGTCTACTGTCATGCTCATTTAATTTAAGGGTTATTTGTTCAGTTTTGTTAGTAATTTGTTCTACACCACTCACAACCACATTCACTTGTTCAGACACAACTTTAACACTGCCCAAACAATTTTCATTCACAGAATCAATTTTTTTATTTAAATTTCCATGTGCAGTTTGACACATAGATTCTACTGATGTCAGATTTGAATTGACTTGACCTACTTCTTTTCTTATCTATATTCTGTTTGCTTCCAATAGCAACCTTGCTAACCAGCTCTCTTAATTCACTTTTTACATTTTCTGAAGACTTTTTACACCTACTTTCTGCATCAGAAATTCTCTTATTTACACGAGTATCAAACACCTGCATATCCATCCTCCACATCTTCTTAAGCTCAACAGCCTGTTGTTCTATTTTCTCATTAATTTCAATCTTAAACTGTTTCAGATCATTAGCTAGCTTGATAATACTACCAGACTGTTGTTCAACTTTCTGATCTAACTTCTCCAAATTTTGTTTTACCTCAGTGAAATTCTGATTAATATTACTGAAATTTTGATTCATATTCATCATTAAAGCTGCAAACATATCTTGTAAATTTACTGGTTTGTTTTCCTGTTGTACAGTTTATTGTTCAGCTAATTTTACAGGCACAATACCAAATTTGGTATCTGTTCTGTCAGCCTCCTCACTCACATTAACACTACTGACATCAAACAAACTATTAATGCTGAAATCATTCAACTAACTATCGTCAAGATTTAAACCAGGCTGTTCCAACCGAGCTCCATGGAGCCGGAGCACTCTGGAGCACTCACTGCAGCAGCTCGGAGCCAGCATGGAGGGGGAAAGCGTACTCACTGCCCCCTGGCCACATGCAGCCGCAACTGACGCAATCATCCGTGTTCAATGACAGCTATGACTAGCCACGGGAGCCCTGTACATTGGAGCATACCTTTCTATTCACTGAGAGGGATGGTCGTCCGCAGTGTCTTGTATGTCAGAAAGTATTTAATTCAGTGAAGAGGTACAATATACAACAACATTATACGCATCTTCACGCAGCGCACTACAATCAGGTAGAAGGCGTTGCACGCAGAGAACTGGTATCCAGGCTTAAGGACGACATACCAGGAGACGTAAGTTTAAAAACGGTTTCGTAATATGGAGGGTATCAAAACATGCAACATAATTCATATTCTGTAATGCGTTTATAATTTTCAGGTGAACGAGGGGGGAGAAAACACTACTGAATCTGCAATTCAAGCAAGCCACAGGGTCGCTCACATCAGTGCGACAAGTGGCAAGCCGTTTTCAGTGGTACCACTCGTAAAATCGTGAATGGTAGCAGTTGTAGAATGTTTGTTTCCAAGGGAGGTGCAGGCAATTGAAGGGGTTTGCTTGTTAAAGCAAACAATGTCTGGTCGAATCCTGGACATGGCAGTGGATTTAGAGACACAGCTCACAAAAAAGGCGCAGAGCTTTGTTGCATTTTCGCTAGCGCTTGACGAAAGCACCGCACTTGCTGAGCTTGTAGTCCTTATTTATTTCCTGAACATCGTATTTCCTGGTGTAGCATGTCACCACATCTTACCAGCTAAAGTATGAGGTTGTCGATCTTGTAAGACGCAGCTGACACATCAAAACGCTTGCCTTGCCGCCTGCTTCAGCCAGCCGTGACACGTGCCGGCATGCCGGCCCACTTGAATGGTCACAGCGAGTGACACGGCTCCCTGGAGCAGGGAGTGCTCCACGGCTCACAACAGAGCCTACGAGCTGGAACATCCTGATTTAAACTGTCACCCATACCAGAATCGATCGGCACATTATGCTCCACTTCTATCTTTAAAATTGGAGATGTCTGAGGCACATCATTACTTAATACCTCCACATTAACAGTATCCCCTACTTGCTTTTGTTCAGGAGTGCTTGCCTGACTACCACTCACATCAAACTGCCTTACATCGTACTCTCTCACAATCACAGAATTATCATTCCCATCCCTACTAGCAAGTCTGTTTACACATGCAAATAATACACTATATAAACTTAGCTTATATTTCTTTGTCCAACATCATTGCAGCATGTTGAAAACAGTAATCTGCCTTTTTCCCCATGGTGTACAAGATTCAGGGCCCCCACGCGCTGCCACTGTGATGGAAGCTGCTGTGCCTTGCTGTCCGCTTACTGTGCCATCTGTTGTTTAGTGGACCAATTCTGCACTGCGCCTTCAGTCCCGTAGCATCCAGTTCACTATAAAATCTCTGTTCCACAGGTTCTCTCCTCATTGCATCTCAAAACATTTGTTCGTCTTCACAGCAATATCTCACTAGCACCTACAGTCACTGTTGCAAAGTTGCTTATTGACCGTACCTCTCGATCACGAATTTGGTTCCTACAGCTTTATTCGTTTTCCAGCCAATGCACCTTGTGCGGCGCGGCACATTACTTTTTACCACCCTGCCAGTGTCCAGCAATGTTCATTTGTCTAGCTAAAAGCTGTAGTAGAAAATACTAGATCACTACTGTCTATTGCAGGTCACAACATACATAGAATTGTCCAGTAAACAGGATGTGACTAGCTACTCAAATAAAAGTTTTAACTTGGCAATGTAAATTTTCAGGTGTATTTTTATGATAAAATCCACAGTTAATACTGCCAAGCCTGTACTAAGTGGCAACACAATCTAAAGTTCACACACACACGCCACAATCACACACATAGCCAGATTATGGTATTTACACCCACTACCAAAGTTAATAGAGTTCACTGGATCGTTTGGTTATGAAAATGCTCGCTCAAATGTTGTGCACTCTGCTCTACACATAATACCTGTCCAGTCTTAGATCGCACAACACACCATGTGGTTTTAACTAACAGTCAAAAGCAATAATTTTGATATTCGGTCCGAAATTCCACATGACTTCCACTATACCGTTCACTTAAATACACTTTGTACTACTTCACTAACTCGTAATTATCATTTTTCCGCCATTTTAGAGTACTTTTGTCGGAGCTGCTTTCAATGAGATGTTACTAGTTCGAAGCCTCAGCACCGACTCCCCTAGATGACACCAAAGGCTTTGTTCCCAGCATAGATTGGCATGAGCCTGCATTTTTCTGATTGACTGATATCACAAACAGCAAATCAGGTTGCAGTATTATCACGTGCTATCCAGCGCTTTACTTCAATGACCAATCATAGTAAAACATTTCTTTCTATGGCAATTGCTAAGTAAATAAATTTAGAAAAGTATCAAATATAAAATTACTCCTTCTGAAATTACCAGTTAATTTGTGTTCTACTCACGATTTATTAGCACCACAAACTGACTGCACATTTAATTATAGTAAATCCTCTGTATAGTTTAACTGGTACTTCATGAATAAACAAAACAATTTTCATTTACTTCTGTTCTTCTTCACTCATACAACATTCACACTGCTAATTACTACACATATAAAACAATTATATTTATGCAAATACATTAACTATTAATCAAACATAACTTTACAACATTGTTTTGACTACGACTGATAGCACTGTCCATCAACGGCTGACCTCTGCCGTCTACTAGTACAACTACGTGCAGCTCTGTAACTCAGGTCCGTGTCAGCTGGTGACGTCTGTCAATGACTCATGCCTATAACGATATCATCCTAACAAGTGACAGGAGTCATGCAAAGGTGTTATGCCTCAACTAGACCACTAGATGACTAGACCATGAGCAGTTACAGCCTTGCAGCCTCTCGAGGAAAGGATAACACTTCATCCAGAGATGTTTGTGTTCTACTGCTTTTCCTGATGATGCATGTCACTGGACTTAGAATTCTGAGGCATGACTGACTTTATTGGCCATTTTAAGCAAATGACGTGGAGTGAGCCTGTGAAGCAACTGAATGACAATCAATTTTCTGTCTAAAACTGTACTTTAAAGTTCCCCATTTGGACTAGTATTACCAGAAGACCATGGTAAACCCTAAATGAAGCTAGTCAGTCGTGTTTTACATACATTGGTTGCATGTAGAAAAAGATGTTGACAACAATGACACAAATTGATAGTTGCAAGCTTTTGCATTAAAAGTTATTTTAGTAAATACAAAATCCATCTACAGGATGTCTCAAGAAATACACCCTGGAGGAGTCTGCGAGTCATGCAGCACATTTGTCGGCATTTGCCATTGCGTCTGCTGGTTGTCGCTGCAGCTAAATCTCAGACACCAATACTTTGCGCGTGTCCCCTACACTTTGTGACTGAGTTTAGTTGCATTTTCTTTTGAGTTTTTTTGTCAAGTTTAACCAATTCAAATATTGTTGCTAGATGTCAATATTGCAATTTCCCAGCCCATATGTTGCTGGGACCAGCCCTCGGAAAGAAACACCATGTGCTTGTCTTCTATACTGTGCGACCGAGTGTTTGGGTGTTTCATTCTGAATTTCCTATCAAGATTCCATTCAGTACAGGATACACAAAGGATCAACAAGTCTTTCTTGTGTTGAACAATGCAAAAGCAAAATCATATGTGTAATGTTGGCTTGAATTCATATGAAAATTTCCTAGTGTGCATATTCCCTGACAAGATAGGGGAGGACTTGGAAAGAGTCCAAGAAAATCTCTTCACCTTTGGTACTTTGAACTGGTGTGTCAAGAATATTTGCTCACAGAGCTATGCACAGACTGAAATTGAAACCATACATAACAATGGTAGTTCATCATCTGAGGAACTCAGATACTGTTGCTCAATGTCGTTATTGCAACTAGCTGTTACAGTCTGTGCATGAAAGGGAAGTTGATCCTGAGATGCTTTTTTCTGATGAAGCATGGCTGCATTTCTTTGGGTGCATAAATTCTCAAAAACAATCAATGTTCAAGCTCCAAAAATCCTAATGAATTACAGCAACAACCTCTACATGATTGAAAACAGGAGGGTGGTGTGTAATTAGTGCAAGAAAAATGATTGGACCAATCTTTTTTCACAAAACAATACATTCTAACAGGTATGCAAACAATATACTGCATCATTTCTTTCCAAGAACTAACACCAAACAGAAAGATGTACAATTATTTCATGCAAGACAATGCAAGGCCACACATTGCCAATGCTTCTATAATAGCAACACGAAGTATTTTTGATGATAGGCTAGTTGATTGGTCTCCTCGTTTTTCAGATATAAATCCATGTGATTTTTAACTTTGAGGAATATTGAAAGACAAGGTTTTTGCAACCAATTCCCACATGCTCAAAGAGTTTGAAGACAGGTTTCAGCTAGACATTTCCCAGATTTCAGCAGTCAGAATTTGTTGAGTGTTTGCTAATGTCTTCAGGATATGTCAGGCTGCTCTTACGACAGAGGGACATCATTTTGAGCACCTACTGCAATTAAAGGTTAGCTTAAGTTAATCAGATGGCAATGTTATTTATGCTAAAATCAGGGGAAGTATGCACGCAGCTGACTACCAGCAGATTAGTGTCTAAGAGTCGGGCCTGGTGGCAGACAGTGGATGGGGTGGTGTCAGCTGGGGGGCCATGCCACACAACATGCAGACCCCTCTGAGGTATCTTTTGCGAGACACCTTGTACATACGTTCTGCAAAGCGTTTTTTGTTAGACGTACATGGCTACTCTACATTTCAGTGCTTCATGTGTCATACATAATTCATTCTCTTTCTGTTTAGTGGTTGCCTTGGGTGGATAAATGATACCACTGTGTTATAAACGTGAACAATTAGAATGACAGTAAAACCATTTTGAAAACATTTCAACAACATTTTCAAGTATATATGAGTATGATAGAAGGATAAGTGGTGAAGTACTTGGGTGGTGGACATTGACACCCTTGTTGTTATCTGCCCAGGTTGGGATGGACAGGATATGGGATGCCTCTCAGGATATGAGTAGAATTGGGAGGTTAGTGCACCACACTAGCATACACAAAGTGAAGACATGAAACACTTTCCGATCGTAATGGAAAAAAATGGATGGTTAAGGTTCCTTGGAAGTAAGCAGATTAATATACAATAGTTATAATGCAGCTAAATGCTTACTGATGATATTGACAACTATTACTCTGAAATCTATTGATCTGAGAGTAGTATTTATGATAATATATTTGGACTTATTTAATCAAAATTCTTATAACTTGAGTTTTACCATGAACTGGTAAATGTCATAAAATCACAGTCAGAATGTCTGATTCTGATTGCCATACTACTTCGTAACATCCAAACTCACTGGTCAATGAACACTCTTCATCTTGGCCTAAACAGTGCTGTCTCTCTGCATGAGTTGTTGAGTTGCATTTTTCACCAAACCAGCTGTTTATCTGCTAGCATTCTTTCAAATTACACATAAGCTCAGAATAATGAATTAGAAGCATATACATCATAGTGCATAACACCTTATACCTGTCATGAAAAACTTGTTTTATTTGTGTCAAGCTTGGTATTGTTGTTGTTGTGGTCTTCAGTCCTGAGACTGGTTTGATGTAGCTCTCCATCCTACTCTATCCTGTGCAAGCTTCTTCATCTCCCAGTACCTACTGCAACCTACATCCTTCTGAATCTGCTTAGTGTATTCATCTCTTGGTCTCCCTCTACGATTTTTACCCTCCATGCTGCCCTCCAATACTAAATTGGTGATCCCTTGTTGCCTCAGAACATCTCCTGCCAACCAATCCCTTCTTCTGGTCAAGTTGTGCCACAAACTTCTCTTCTCCCCAATCTTATTCAATACTTCCTCGTTTGTTATGTGATCTACCCATCTAATCTTCAGCATTCTTCTGTAGCACCACATTTCGAAAGCTTCTATTCTCTTCTTGTCCAAACTATTTATCGTCCATGATTCACTTCCATACATGGCTACACTCCATACAAATACTTTCAGAAATGACTTCCTGACACTTAAATCTATACTCGATGTTAGCAAATTTCTCTTATTCAGAAATGCTTTCCTCGCCATTGCCAGTCTACATTTTATATCCTCTCCACTTTGACCATCATCAGTTATTTTGCTTCCCAAATAGCAAAACTCCTTTACTACTTTAAGTGTCTCATTTCCTAATCTAATTACCTCAGCAACACCCGACTTAATTCGACTACATTCCATTATCCTCATTTTGCTTTTGTTGATGCTCATTTTATATCCTCCTTTCAAGACACTGTCCATTCCATTCAACTGCTCTTCCAACTCCTTTGCTGTCTCTGACAGAATTACAATGTCATTGGTGAACCTCAAAGATTTTATTTCTTCTCCATGGTTTATAATACCTACCCCGAATTTTTCTTTTGTTTCCTTTACTGCTTGCTCAATACACAGATTGAATATCATCGGAGAGAGGCTACAACCCTGTATTACTCCCTTCCCAACCACTGTTTCCCTTTCATGTCCCTCAACTCTTATAATTGCCATCTGGTTTCTGACAAATTGTAAATAGCCTTTCGCTCCCTGTATTTTACCCCTGCCACCTTTAGAATTTGAAAGAGAGTATTCCAGTCAACATTGTCAAAAGCTTTCTCTAAGTCTACAAATGCTAGAAACATAGGTTTGCCTTTCCTTAATCTTTCTTCTAAGATAAGTCGTAAGGTCAATATTGCCTCACGTGTTCCAGTATTTCTATGGAATCCAAACTGATCTTCCCCGAGGTTGACTTCTACTAGTTTTTTTGTTAGTCTGTAAAGAATTCATGTTAGTATTTTGCAGGTGTCGCTTATTAAACTGATTGTTCGGTAATTTTCACATTTGTCAACACCTGCTTTCTTTGGGATTGGAATTATTATATTCTTCTTGTAGTCTGAGGGTATTTCACCTGTTTCATACATCTTGCTCACCAGATGGTAGAGTTTTGTCAGGACTGGCTCTCCCAAGGCCGTCAGTAGTTCCAATGGAATGTTGTCTACTCCGGGGGCCTTGTTTCGACTCAGGTCTTTCAGTGCTCTGTCAAACTTTTCACGCAGTATCGTATCTCCCATTTCATCTTCACCTACATCCTCTTCCATTTCCATAATATTGTCCTCAAGTACATCGCCCTTGTATAGACCCTCTATATACTCCTTCCACCTTGCTGCTTTCCCTTCTTTGCTTAGAACTGGGTTTCTATATGAGCTCTTGATGTTCATACAAGTGGTTCTCTTATCTCCAAAGGTCTCTTTAATTTTCCTGTAGGCAGTATCTATCTTACCCCTAGTGAGATAAGCCGCTACATCCTTACATTTGTCCTCTAGCCATCCAAGCTTAGCCATTTTGCACTTCCTGTCGATCTCATTTTTGAGACGTCTGTATTCCTTTTTGCCTGCTTCATTTACTGCATTTTTATATTTTCTCCTTTCATCAAGTAAATTCAATATTTCTTCTGTTACCCAAGGATTTCTACTAGCCCTCGTCTTTTTACCTACTTGATCCTCTGCTGCCTTCACTACTTCATCCCTCAAAGCTACCCATTCTTCTTCTACTGTATTTCTTTCCCCCATTCGTGTCAATTGTTCCCTTATGCTCTCCCTGAAACTCTGTACAACCTCTGGTTCTTTCAGTTTATCCAGGTTCCATTTCCATAAATTCCCACCTTTTTGCAGTTTCTTCAGTTTCAATCTACAGGTCACAACCAACAGATTGCGGCCAGAATCCACATCTGCCCTGGAAATGTCTTACAATTTAAAACCTGGTTCCTAAATCTGTGTCTTACCATTATATAATCTATCTGATACCTTTTAGTATCTCAAGTGCTCTTCCATGTATACAACCTTCTTTCATGATTCTTAAACAAAGTGTTAGCTATGATTAAGTTGTGCTCTGAGCAAAATTCTACCAGGCAGCTTCCTCTTTCATTTCTTAGCCCCAATCTATATTCACCTACTACGTTTCCTTCTCTCCATTTTCCTACTGCTGAATTCCAGTCACCCATGACTATTAAATTTTCATCACCCTTCACTATCTGAATAATTTCTTTTATTTCATCATACATTTCTTCAATTTCTTTGTCATCTGCAGAGCTAGTTGGCATATAAACTTGTACTGCTGTAGTAGGTGTGGGCTTCGTATCTTTCTTGGCCACAATAATGTGTTCACTATGCTGTTTGTAGTAGCTTACCCGCATTCCTATTTTCCTATTCATTATTAAACCTACTCCTGCATTACCCCTATTTGATTTTTTGTTTATAACCCTGTAGTCACCTGACCAGAAGTCTTGTTCCTCCTGCCACTGAACTTTACTAATTCCCACTATATCTAACTTTAACCTATCCATTTCCCTTTTTAAATTTTCTAACCTACCTGCCCGATTAAGGGATCTGGCATTCCACGCTCCGATCTGTAGAACGCCAGTTTTCTTTCTCCTGATAATGACATCCTCTTGAGTAGTCCCTGCCCGGAGATCCGAATGGGGGACTATTTTAACTCCAGAATATTTTACCCAAGAGGACGCTATCATCATTTAACCATACAGTAAAGCTACATGCTCTCGGGTACCAGCACAGGAAGGCCATTTTGGTTATTGTTACAAGGATAGATCGGTCAATCATCCAGACTGTTGCCCTTGCAACTACTGAAAAGGCTGCCGCCCCTCTTCAGGAACCACATGTTTGTCTGGCCTCTCAACAGATATCCCTCCATTGTGGTTGAACCTATGGTATGGCTATCTGCATTGCTGAGGCACGCAAGCCTCCCCACCAATGGTAAGGTCCATGGTTCATGGGGGGAGAAAGCTTGGTACAATCTAGATAAAAAGCTTAGGTAAACTCTTTCTAAAATCATCACTAATTAATGAAATACAGATGTTATTTTTATAGTATTTATACCATTTGTATTCTCATAGTTAAAGGAATGATAATTATGCTTGCAAGATAAGGTGAGAATTGTTTGACGACTTAAACTGACCTTCAACAACTGAGCTACAATGTTCAGCAAACATTACCACAAACATATAGAAATAACCTCAACATATTTACATAAATTCCTCAATTTAAGTCTCAAAAAACATGGATTATTTCCCGTAGACTTCACAGGACAAATACATATACCTGACAACATGTAGTGAGGTATAGTGACAAGATACACAGCGACATAATCATATAAATTTTAAATACTAACAAAGAGATAGAGGGGCTGGCCAGTACTTTCCTCAGCTCAGAACAGCCGATAGATACACAAAAAACAACCGAAAATTTACATTCCTAGCTTTCGGAATAAATGTTCCTTCATCAGGGAGGAGGAAGGGGAAAGAAAGGGAAGAAGGGAAAGTGGATTTAGTTACTCACAACCCAGGTTATGAAGCAACAGGGAAAGGAAAACAGGGACAACCATGCCTCCATCCTTGCTACCCTCCCTGTTTTCCTTTCCCTGTTGCTTCAAAACCTGGGTTGCAAGTAACTAAATCCACTTTCCCTTCTTCCCTTTCTTTCCCCTCCCTCCTCCCTGATGAAGGAACATTTATTCCGGAAGCTAGGAACATAAATTTTCGGTTGTTTTTTGTGTATCTATTGGCTGTACTGAGCTGAGGTAAGTACTGGCCAGTCCCTCTATCTCTTTGTTAGTATTTGTTTCACGTCTTTATATGAGATTTTCCATTAATTATTCATATAAATTTTACTACTTCAGTTCAAAAAATTATGTCTAACACAAAAAGAATTTTATTATGTAACCACATTAATCATAATTACTTGATAATTGTCAACTGAATTCCCCTCTGTGGTCATGGGATTGGACCACAACTAAGGCAAAATGTCTTATATGAAAACACAGGAGGTTAACAGGTGTAACTTTGAATTATTCCTGGCTCCTCTTCAAACACAACTATATATTTACTTAAGATACCGAACAATTGCTTTCTTTGACATCCTGCTAAATTTTCTGGCTCTTTACTTTATGTTGGACTTGGGTCTTTACTCCAAAGACTTCTGTACATTTCATCATTTGGGCTGTGGTTTTCTTAGTATATCTAGCCATCCAATTAGTCCTAAACACTTGACAATATTTATCATGCTTACCCTCCTCCTATAATAAACTGACTTGAACCTCCACACCTTCAATCAAGAACAATACCTTGCTCAAAGAAACGCCAGTCTTTGTGTCCCTTTCTTGGGTAACAAGTCCCAAGAAACATTTGACAATTAACCATTCTACGACTAGAAATGTACATATTACTGCTACATTCTCTAGTTTTATTTCCAGTCTTATTTGTATCCTCACTTTCCTTGACCTGGTGCTGACTCCAAGCAGCTTGTAATTATGCACTAGAATGATGTACTTTGGTTTGCTTGGATGCCTTCTTAAAAAAAAACTGCTGCTAACGAATATTTTTTGAGTATATACAAAGATTTTAAAAACATCAGTGTGATCAGTCACAGATTCCACACTTCTCTTGGGCTCCATTTGTATGGTCTTGGAAAGAAACTTGTGTGACAGAAAATACTTGAAGAAACTAAAAGGCACTATCTTATATCCAATACAAACACAAGAATTTTAGGCTACCAAAAATACTCTATCATAAACAGCATGATAAGTACTTGTGAGCAGAAAAATCATCAACCAAAACCAGTGCATTCATATAAAAAAATCAAAATTTTGTGTTTTCTTCCAGAATATGCAAAGCATAAGGAACCAAATTTTAGAGCTACAAATACTTTTATAAATACTTTTAGAATGTTTTTAGAAAGCCTCACAGACACTACAGATTTGCTTTGTATGGCTGAACATTAGCTTGAAGATGACAGAGTTGCCTATTTTTCCTTTCTTAGCTTTCAGATGGTCAACTATTTTTGTAGAAGTAACAAATACTGCTAGAGATAATGTAGGTTTTATTTCATTACTTAAAACCAAGCATATGAATTATAAAAAGCATTTTGAACATGTCATTTAAAACTCTTAAGCTTTTAGTTATGTGCATCTATGGACAACATGATGGTAACATACCAATATTCATCTCCAAACTAGACACATTGCTGCAATGCTACAGTTCAAAATACTCCAATATTATATTTTGGAGAAACTTTAATATAGATTTCTTAATCCACTGCTTCCCAAAAAATAAAGAAAATTTTGCAATGTCATAACATGAAAAATATAAACAGCAAACCTGCTAGAACAATTATTACCAGCTCCTCTGCAATAGATGGTCTTTTTGTTAATACTGATATGTCTGAGTATTTGAAAATAGTGTCGTAAAGTTATATATTGTTACCACTGGTGTTCTACTAAGGGCAGTGCCACCTGCCCCGTCTTGGAGGGCAGCAACAATGATGGGTGTTTCATGTGCCATGTACCATACAGAGACCTATATAGGAGACCGATTTGCAGCCTGGCATTAGTTCTCAGTGAGACTCATCAGCAAAAGATGGATTGCCGAAATATTTAATCGAGTTGATTTTAGGATCCAGCAGCAAACCCAAAGAAACTTTCAAGACTTATTACGCTGGGAAAGCCTGCGAAGTCACATGTCACCTGCTTCCACACTAGACCATATCTACAATGGTATATCAGGTCAAAACTGCTTGGTGCTGAGTATGGTAAAGCCAGCTGCAAATAAGCAAACAGAAGCTCTCCAACACACACATGAAAGATCAACTGGAAACAAAAACAGTATAGCACATCTCACACATCTGCTCCATTAAGGTGACTGGAATGACATCTGTTGAGCAAGCAAGATTGACAGTACGGTTCATGAACTTACGTGCATCTTGTAACATTGCTATGAAGTGGCATTCCCAATCAAACTTGCCGCTAATCAATACACATTCAAAAGTCTAATAATAAATCGCTAGCAGCAGGAATATAAACCTCTTGCAGATGTAAGAGACTGCAGCATGCCTACCGTGAAACTACGAACAGCGAGTTATTCCATAACTAGTTCAAACATTGTAAAAGAATTCTAAACAAGGTAATTCAGGAAGTAAAGAAAATGTATAGTCAGCAGTTCATCATTAACTAATGTTGTAAATCAAAAGCCACATGGAAATTACTCAATTAAAAAAAATGGTGAAGAACATAAGACACACTCAATAACATGCATTAAAAATGAAAATATGTTACCCCCTGACCCTAAACTATCATGTGAAATATTTAATAAACACTTCATAAACACTGGTGACAAACTTTCTTATTTAATCAAGACTCCTGCACCCACTTTCACCCAAATTCAGCAGTACTCCAACAATCACTTTTTCTTGATCAAGTGGAATCTGAGATATTATGAGGCAGGAACCAAACAAACATTCCTGTGGGTTTAATTATATATCTGATTACCTTTTAAATCAAATCTGACAACATGTGTGTGACCCACTGTCAGATATAATAAACTGCTCCTTACCACCAGAATTTTGAAAGCAGCAAATATTGTTCCTCTGTTTAAAAAAAGGTGAAAGAACTACAGATCTATCTCCAGTTTATCAAGCACATAAAAAGTCCTTGAGAAAGCAGTATATGATCATATTATTAATTTCTTGGAAAGTAACTGCATATGAGTCTCCACCAGTTTGATTTCCGGTAAAGGAGATCAATAAATGGAGCATTATATTCATCTTTAAATCAAATATACGGTGCACTCAATAAAAGAAAACACACAACATGCATGTTCCTTGAACTCACAAAAGCTTTTCATCTTGTCAACCATTAATTACTTTTGGAGAAACTACTATATAATGGAATTAGAGGAAATTGCAATTCCTGGTTTAGGTCATATCTTTCAGACAGAGTGCAGAAAATAGTAATCACCTCAAAAAATTGTAAAAGTGCTCAGTCAAAGGAACATGTAATAAGGCAAGGCATTCCCCAAGGTTCCACAATTGGTCTCCTTTTATTTCTAATATTTATCAATGATCTGCCCCAAAGCATTCAGGAAGATCTACCAGTAATGTTTGTGATGACATCAATATACTGTTTGCTAACCAGTGTCCCCAAGAACTCAACACCAAAATTGCTGATATAAACTGTAATCTGGTAAAATGATTAAATGAAAACAAACTTCTCCTAAATAAAGATAATTTACACTCAACACAAAAGGTATCATCTGTGATACATGATACCAGCAATTTAGGAAAAAACAGAATACTGTAAAGAAGTCACATTAAGCTGCAGACGGGCACAATTAAAATATGCTTACATTAGCTTTCAGCCAGAGCCTCCATCAGCAAAAGAGAAACAAGCAAGCACACTTCATGCACACATCACCACCAACTCCAGCATATCAGGCCAGGATGCAAAATCACGCAGAATGCAAGCAGCAATCTGAAGGGGACAGGGAAGGGGAATGGATGGTAGTGTACAGGTGAGGATAGAGATGAACTCCAACTGGTGGAGTGTGCAGGGACTAGAATTCCAACAGGTGCAGTATCAGCTGGTTGTGAGGAAGTGAGGTGTGGAAAAAAGGAGCAACAAAAAGAGAGGGGCCATCCTCATTTCCTTCACACAAGCCATGAGTGGAGCTCCTTATTTTCAGGCTACTGAAACGAGAACATTCTTTTTTTCTCCTGGCATTTGGTAAC
The DNA here is from genome assembly GCF_023897955.1 of Schistocerca gregaria. NCBI lineage: Eukaryota > Metazoa > Arthropoda > Insecta > Orthoptera > Acrididae > Schistocerca > Schistocerca gregaria. Next base: position 399,344,824 of record NC_064924.1, on the reverse strand, counting down.
CTAAGTAATTATTATAATATTCAGAACAGCTTCAATTCTTTCATCATGTCTCTCTTGTCATGCTTTTGTAGTAAATGTGTCAAAATTGAGGAATCTCTTTTCTGGTTTCCTGCTTCTGCATGACTTATGATCCACTGCCATCAAAAAATCACATTTTTAAAACTTGTAAGGATATTTTATTTAAATGAAATCATAACTATTTCATTTGATAAAATATGTTTCCATTTTTTAAAGTGACATACAGAAATGTATATTCCTCTGCAGGTTGTGTGGGTGTACCAAAACCCTTTCCATTCATAAGGCATTTGCATTCATCCCAGATACTGTTAATTATTTTAAAACATAAAAAACGTAAAAATGGCTGTGGTAGAGCAGCGTTAGCAAGATCTTCTTCCATTCCTTGCATTTTGACAATGGAGCACTGTATTGGGTCATCTGTGTCTTAGTGTCAGGCAAGCCAGTTACTCTGCACATCCAAATATAAAAATACAATCTAAGAAAAAAAGGGTACACCACAAAAGAATTATCCAAATAGGACATAAATCAGTAGATTTGATTTACATGCACAGACAAATTGTGTGATTTGTTTAAGAGAAAGAGCTTCACAAAATGAACAAGACAATAAAGCATTGGTCCACCTCGGGCTCTTGTGCAAGCAGTTATTCAGCTAGACATTGATTGATAGAGTTGTTGGATGTCCTCCTGAGGGATATTGTGCCAAATTCTGTCCAAGTGGCATGTTAGATATTCAAAATTTTGAATGGAGGTCCCTGCCCATAATCGTTCCAAATATTCTTGATTGGGGAGATATCCAGCAACCTTGCAGCTAAGGTAGGGTTTGGCAAACATGAAGACAAGTGGTAGCACTCTTGCCATGTGCAGGCAGGCATTATGTTGCTGAAATTTAAGTCCTGAATGGCTTGTCATAAAGGGCAACAAAATGGGGCATAGAGTATCACTGAGCAATTGGGCATAGAGTATCATTGAGCAATTGGATGTAGAGTATCATCGAGCAATTGGGCATAGAGTATCATTGACCAATCATTGTGGGGTAAGAGTGTCGTGGATGAAAACCAAAGGGGTCCTGCTATGAAAGAAATGGCACCCCAGACCATCACCCCTAGCTATCTGGCAGTATGGTGGGTGACATTTAGGCTGATATTCCACTGCTGACTAGGGCACCTACAGACTCATCTTTGCTGATCATTGGGGCTCAGTTTGAAGTAGGGATCATCATTGAAGACAGTTTCTACTCCAGTCAATTGGATTCCAGGCCAAAGATGTGTCTGAAGACATGCCAGACAGTGGTGGGATACCAATCTGTCTGTCACCGATGATGCAGCCCATCAACTAAGGGTGATGGTGTGGGGTGGCATTTCTTTTCATGTAGTAGGATCGATTTGATTATTATCTGCAGTGCCCTTACAGCACAGTGGTATGTCAGCAATATTCACTGCTTTGTTGCCCTTGAAGGCAAAACATCCAGTCGCACACAGCAACAGCTCCTACTGCTTGTCTTCATGCTTGCCAAAGCCTACCTTGGACCACAACGTCACTGGATCTCTCCCCAATTGAGAATGTGTGGAGTATTCTGGGCAAGTTTCTCCAACCATCTCAGTATTTTAATGATCGAATTTACCAGCTGGACAGAATTTGGTACAATACCTATTAGGAGGACATCAAACAACTCCATCAATCAATGACAAGCTGAATAACTGCTTGCATAAGCATCAGAGGTGGACCAACTTGTTACTGACTTTCTCAATATGTGAAGCACTTTCTCTTTAATAAATCGTTCATTTTTTCTGAAATGGTAATTATTTGTTTTTCTGTACATCGCCATCACATCAACTGATTTCCATCTCTCTTTCTCTTTATCTCTCTCTCTTTGTAGTAGAGAGTATATTGACAACTACGATGCCCCATAGCTGCAATTGACACTTTTGCTCTTCAATCTTACTGCAGTTTCTTGGATATTGTTGTATATGTTTTCTATATGTTATATCTTTGCCAAGATAGATCCTGACAGACTTGTTTTTTCTTGAGAGATACATCATTTAGCATGAGTGAGTTTCTGCATTCAAGACAATTTAACTTTGTGAATTATGCACACTGTTTTATTCACTGTCGCTTGTACTTTGTTGTGAAGGCACCAGTTTTGTGCCAGGGTTAATGCTTTATTACAATTTTTACATATGAGGTCTGGAACCCTCTAATGGGACATCAAAGAGATTTTCTGCATATCCCAGCTACTTCTTCCTTCCATGAGGTTTCCTAAAAGAGATGATTGGAGTACATTCAAAAGTACAGGACTACAGACGAATTCCAGTGGCCTGCACCCTTGGAAGATATGTTGTATCTTCAAATTTTTTCAGTCCTTGTATTACCTAAAATAAAGGCAGACATCTTGGAGCTTTTAATTCAGCCTGAGGGAAAAAAAGGCCACCAAAAATTTTTTATTCGTCCCTAAATGCTAACCATAATTTTTATTGTGTAATGATGTGTTACACCCATACAATTCACTGCATCACTTTAGATCTCCATTTATGGAAGTCATACTGATTCCAATTCATATTAGTCAGCTGTATGTGGTTAATAGCCATGCATTTAAAAATCATTCTTTACTTTACCAGTTATGTCCAACAGGTATATTGGTGCTTGACATCTTCCTGTTTTTTTTTTTTAGAATTATTGCATATGTGGCCTTGTAACTTACAGAAATTCTTTCTTGTGCAAGGCACTCATACAAAACACTTTCATGTGTGACATTGAGTATGTGCCTCGAGCAGCTCTTCCAAGCAAATTCATCCTGGCTCAGGACGTTTGCCTGTATATTAAAAATTTATTGCATCCAACAATTTAGCCTCTCCAGAAAGCAACACTACTGTTAATGTACCCTCTGACAGAAACATTAACATTCTGAGTTGTTGCTGTCCTTGATCGTCCACCACTGCAGTCTAAAACGTGGTGACTGGAAATGTATTACTCAGCTATAAATTCAAAATGGCTTGTGATAAAATATCAAAAATTAATAACAGGCGAATGTTTGCAAGACATATTACACTACCAAATTGCATTTACACACTTCCAGGCATTAAACTAGGCTTTACAATCCAAAACTGCTTACATATTTATAACTCTGAACTTAAGCAACATGTCAGGAAACAGAATGCAAAAAGCCTTTGCTGTAAGTGATGATCCTCTCCAGTAATGTAGAAATTACGTTTCTTAGGTGGAACACAAATATTTGTCTGCTCAAAGTTACACAAATTACATGATCCATTCTGCTATCATGCATATTGTATTAACTGTATTCACACAGGATTTTGATTGTAACCCTCATGACCCTTTATACATGATTATTACTGCCATAATCTGACAAACTCTACATACAAATGATACACTCACATCAAGGATCCACAAAACTAAAAAATAAATAAACTCTTGAAACACCGAGAAGTTACAACAATCAGCTTTTCCAGTTCATTAGTTCTTGTTACTACTGTGAAGTGGAAACAAGTTTAAGTGATCATTAGCATTTTGGTGGAAGTTTTCACAATACACAGTCATTCACTAGCTTTATCACATATTTTTATATGAGACATTTTACAGCAAAACAGTCTGCACACAAACCACCACCAGCCAGTGGACATACTTCTTCCCCTTACTGAGCTGCCTGTTTGAATTACTGAGAGTGGTTTGAAGTTCATTTAGGTGAACCCCAGGTTTTTACAACACTTAACTGTTCGCTGATGAAGCACGCTTTACAAGACAAGATATCTTTTACGTCCACAAAGAGCAATAGGCAAACATCAATGGATATGCACTCCAGGAATACCACAACCAAAAAATGCTTTCACATAACATTTAGGCAGGAACAATCAGAGGGTGTAACCTGGGAAACACATGCTTCCCACATAGCTATCTGAACCTTTCTGTCAGTGCTTCTTGGATGATATCTTTCAATAGTTACTTGCATGGGCTGCTCATTCTAAAGGATCAGAGGGGACTGACTCCATCAAACATTTTGTGATTTTTGTTTTTTTTTTCAGTTTTATATCAGACAATTTGAGTATGGCATGATTGAGGTGTAGTATGACTGACTATGACTGACAGAAACCAAATGTAATCAGGCCCAGTTCTCTCTGTTGCAGATACATACAAGACATTTCACTCCATAGTGGTGAACCAGTTTTTTGTTCCTCATCCCATTCATCCAAAGCTGAGGGCCAGTGGTAGGTGATGTGTAGCCACGTACTCCCTCCACACAGTCATAGTGATGCGACCAAGCAATTTCTCACTCTCCACCTTTACCCCTCACCAAAACATAGCTGTGGGACAGCAAGCACAGACCCAGTGGATGGGCTACTGCACATGTAACTCTCTTTCCCTGCACCCCAGACATGCCACAGGGCCAGTGGCAGACGGCCCTTATTCCCTCTATACTCCTAATTCCTAAAACTGCAGTCACAGTGATGTGACCAAGCTGTTTCCCTTTCCCCAACTTCGCCCTTGCCCTCACCCTCGCCCTAGTGGAGTTTAGGGCCAGCTCAAATGGGCCAGGTGGACAGACCACTCATCCATTTCCCTCCTTCCCCACACCACAGCGAACCCCACTGTCCCTGCTGCGTTCTCACTCTGCTCCCCTTGCCCACCTGTCTACAAGTCTTCAGAATGTTTGGGGCCACAGCACCTAACTGTAGTTGCTATCATGTACCTTACTGCATTCCTTCCCCCCCCCCCTCCCCCCACATCCCCCTTCTGCCATTCATCAAGAGGAAATGTGGAAAACAGTGAATGAAGCCACCTCTCAGTAGGGTCCTGTATTTTGGAGCTGTGTGGTTGAGACTCAGGAGCTCAAAAAGTGATTTTAAAATGTATAAAGTAGATTTTTTGCTTAAATGCCTTTTCATTTATTAAATATGGAAGAGAAGCTTGAAAACAATTTGTTAGGTGCACACCAACCAAAAGATTTCTTGGTGTCTCAATTTGATGGTAAAAAGAAGACAACTTTCGCAACACATGGTTGTGTAAAAAGTCTTTGTTAACAGTGAGTGAAGAGAAACAAAAATTATTTTGTTCCTATTGTGTGTTATTTTATGGTGAAGGACTGTGGAAAACAGTCAGGTATAAGGATCTAAAGCATTTAAGTGAACATTATGAAAAGTGAAGAGAGTGGACTACATTTAGAAAATGCTTGTAAATACAAAATGTGTCACACAATTAACATTGCTGCTGAGATTGATTCAGCATATATAATGTCAATTCAGAAATATAGTGAATTAGTTACAAAGAATAGACACGTATTACACAGAACAGTAGAGTTCTTAATGTTTTATGGAACTCACGTGTTAGCACCGAGCGCTCACATTGAGAAATGGGAGTCAGCAAACTGCGACAATTTCTTAGATTTGTTATCTCTTCTAAGAAATCTTGACAACATGTTAGATGACTATTAAGCAGAACTAGGTCTTCTGTATGTAAATATACATTACACATGATATGAAACTAACTTTTAAACTGTACGTATCAAGTTTACATTGAAGAACTGATTAAAGACATTAATACTGCCATATTTGTTTATGTGCAGGCAGATTAATCAACGGATATTATAAGCAGAAGTCAATCTGTCACTATGCCATGGTATATTAAGTGATAGAAACATTTCCTGTGAAAATGTTAATGATAGGAGAGCATGTAGGCTTGGTGAGGTTCTAAAAAGAAGTCTGGAACCTTTCAATGTTGAAGAATAACTCTTTGCTCAGGCATACAATGGTGCCCCAGTAAATGAGTGGCAGTCATGGTGTTGCACAGACTCTGATGCAGAGTACTTTCCCATACAGCAAGTTATGTGCACCAAACGAATTTGGTTCTTCAGAGTGCTTGTAGTAAAAACATGAAGTCTCTTAGGCTGTTCTTTACAGATTTTTTCTGGATTTGCAATGTTTTTCTCTTCATTGCCTAAGCAAAGTGATTTGTTAAAGACAATCTGCAACAAGAGAATTCCTTTAGTCTCTTTCAACTGGATTAAACTTTCAGTCTCACATAGTAATATATGTTCAAGAAACAAATTATGTTTTGACTGATTAAAGAAGAAGATTCATGGAATGATATTACAATAAGAGAAGCATTAACTTCAAGAAATTTACTGCACAATCCAGACTTTCTGTTCCTTCTAACTTTTTTTCTGTGAGATTGTGAAACATGTTGATATTCTGTACAGCACAATTCAGATGCAAAGTGCAAATGTCATTACTACGAGGTGCATTCAAGTTCTAAGGCCTCCGAATTTTTTTCTCTGGACTGGAAAGAGATAGAAACATGCACATTGTTTTAAAATGAGGCCGCGTTCATTGTCAATATGTCCCAGAGGTGGCAGCACCATGTGGCAGATGGAATTTTACCGCCAGCAGCGAGAATGAGAACTGTTTTAAATACTTAAAATGGCGACATTTTCCTTACTTGAACAGCATGCAGTCATTCGTTTTCTGAATTTCTGTGGTGTGAAACCAAGTGAAATTCATCGACATTTGAAGGAGACATGTGGTGATGGAGCTATGGATGTGTCAAAAGTGCGTTCGTGGGTGCGACAGTTTAATGAAGGCAGAACATCGTGTGACAACAAACCGAAACAACCTTGGGCTCGCCCAAGCCGGTCTGACAACATGATCGAGAAAGTGGAGAGAATTGTTTTGGGGGATCGTTGAATGGCTGTTGAACAGATCGCCTCCAGAGTTAGCATTTCCGTGGGTTCTGTGCACACAATTCTGCATGACGACCTGAAAATGCGAAAAGTGTCATCCAGGTGGGTGCCACGAATGCTGACGTACAACCACATGACTGCCCGTGTGGCATGTTGCCAAGCAATGTTGATGCGCAACAACAGCATCAATGGGACTTTCTTTTCATCGGTTGTGACAATGGATGAGACGTGGATGCCATTTTTCAATCCAGAAACAAAGCGCTCAATGGAAGCACACAGATTCACTGCCACCAAAAAAATTTCGGGTCACCGCCAGTGCTGAAAAAATAATGGTGTCCATGTTCTGGGACAGTGAGGGCGTAATCCTTACCCATTGCATTCCAGAGGGCACTATGGTAACAGGTGCATCCTACGAAAATGTTTTGAAGAACAAATTCCTTCCTGCACTGCAACAAAAACGTCCAGGAAGGGCTGCGCGTGTGCTGTTTCACCAAGACAACACACCCGCACATCGAGCTAAAGTTACGCAACAGTTTCTTTGTGATAACAACTTTGAAGTGATTCCTCATGCTCCCTACTCACCTGACCTAGCTCCTAGTGACTTTTGGCTTTTTCCAACAATGAAAGACACTCTCCATGGCCGCACATTCACCAGCCGTGCTGTTATTGCCTCAGCAATTTTCCAGTGGTCAAAACAGACTCCTAAAGAAGCCTTCACCGCTGCCATGGAATCATGGCATCAGAACTGTGAAAAATGTGTACGTCTGCAGGGCAATTACGTCAAGAAGTAACGCCAGTTTCATCGATTTCGGGTGAGTAGTTAATTAGAAAAAAAATTGGAGGCCTTAGAACTTGAATGCAGCTCGTATATCCAATGCATTACGTCATTTTGAGACTGCTTCTTCTGAAATATGAGAGAACATTGAAAAGTATCAAGTTTTTGAAGATGAATGTTTTACATCTCAAAGAAAATGTTCTAAATATAGCATTGAACCTAACCTGACAGCAGATGTCAAAGAAGTGTGTGATATTGCAACCAGCCAACTGAAAGGATGGATTCCAAAACTTTTATGTATTAAGTAGCTTTGAAATGATAGATCCAAAGAAGTCTGTTTCTTTCAAAGAACATTTCCCAGTCACTTTAATCAACAGTTTTTCATTAAGTTATATTGCTTTTATTTGCCACAATACATTAAAAAATGAATTGACAGTGATTTATCACAATGATTTGTTTAAAGGAATTACATTGTTTTGTGAGCTGTTCACCTTTCTTGTGGAACATTCCTTCGAAGAATCGTTCACTGAAGTGCACAAAACATTGCAAGTTGCACTAACTATACTTATTTCAACAGCAGGAGCAGAGAAATTTCAGACTTTAAAAAGAATTAAAACCTTTTTTAAGAAAAGTATGGGTCAGGAAAGGCTGAACTCACTGGTTTTTTGTTCCATTCATAAGAAGGAAATCAATGAAATTCCAATCTTTAACAACAGAGTAATTGATATCTTTGCCAGTCAAAAGAATAAGAGTGCACAGCTAATGTGTAAGTAACTTGCCAGGATACAGACCTCATTAGTTAATGTGCTGGCCAGGTAAAATATGCATGAACCCACTCCTTGCCAAAATTTTCCCAGAGTTTTTGCTCTTAGCCATAAGGTGAGAGCCAGGAGCATCCCTATATTTGCTCTCTCGTGCATTCCCAATGGGGAAGAAACTACTTGCTTCCTCCCACAGTTACATCATTTTTCTTTTTACACCGCAGTCAGACTACAGAAACACAACTATAGTATGTAAACTATGTGATCAAAAGTATCTGGACACCTGGCTGAAAATGACTTACAAGTTCTTGGTGCCCTCCATCAGTAATGCTGGAATTCAATATGGTGTTGGCCCACCCTTACCTTTGATGACAGCTTCCATTCTCACAGGCATACAGTCAATCAGATGCTGGAAGGTATCTTGGTGAATGGCAGCCCATTCTTCATGGGATGCTGAACTGAGAAGAGGTATTGATGTCAGTCGGTGAGGTCTGGCATGAAGTCTGCATTCCTAAACATCCCAAACGTGTTCTATAGGATTCAGGTCAGGACTCTGTGCAAGTTAGTCCATTACAGAGACATTATTGCTATGTAACCACTCTGCCACAGGCCATGCATTACAAATAGGTGCTCGATCATGTTGAAAGATGCAAACACCATCCCTGAATTGTTATTCAACAGTGGGAAGCAAGAAGGTGTTTAAAACATCAATGTAGGCCTGTGATGTGATAGTGCCATGCAAAACAAAAGGGGATGCAAGCCCCCTCCATGAAAAACATGACTGTACCATAACACCACTGCCTCCGAATTTTACTATTGGCACTACACACGCTGGCAGATGATGTTCACCAGGCATTCACCATACCCACGCCCTGCTGTCAGATCGCAACACTGTGTACCATGATTCATCACTCCACACAACATTTTTCCACTGTTCAATTGTCCAATGTTTATGCTCCTTACACCAAGCGAAGCATCGTTTGGCATTTACCGGTGTGATTTGTGGCTTAGAGCAGCAGTTTGAACAAGAAATCCAAGTTTTCTCACCTCTTGCTTAACTGTCATAGCACTTGCAGTGGATCCTGATGCAGTTTGGAATACCTGTGTAATGGTCTGGATAGATGTCTGCCTATTACACATTAAGACCCTCTTCAATTGTCAGTGGTCTCTGTCAGTCAACAGACGAGGTCAGCCTGTACGCTTTTGTGCTGTGTGTGTCCCTTCACATTCCCACTTCACTATCAAATCAGAAACAGTGGATTTAGGGATATTTAAAAGTCTGGAAACCTAGCATACAAACATATTACACAATTGACACCCAATCAATTGAATGCGTTCAAAGTCCATGAGTTCCGCAGAGTGCCCCATTCTGCTTTCTCACAATGTATAATGACTACTGAGGCCGCTGATATGGAAAGCTGGGCAGCAGGTGGCAGCACAATGCACCTTATATGAAAAACACATGCTTCTGGGGGTGTCCAGATACTTTTGATCACATAGTGTATATAAACATCAGCAGGAGGAGAGCTAGCAAATATTGATTTGAACGCAAACAGCTCTAAACCCTTACATTACTCAATAAAATGTGTCATAGACAGACCAGATCCTATTCAATCCAACAAGCCATCTTCCTAGATGTTGATCTCCACTTCAATGTCTACATCAGTTTCAGTATCAGCATCAGTATCAATCCTACTAACCACCATCAATACCTCCACTTCAACAGCTGCCACCTGTGCCATACCAAGAAGACCCTTCTGTACAGCCCAGCCACCCATGGTCATTGCATCTGTATTGAAGAGCAGTCCCTCTCAAAATATACCGAGTGTTTCACTGAAGTCTTCACATACTGTAATTATTCTCCAAATCTTGTACAGTAACAAATCTCCTGTGATTTATCTTTCCAGTCTCTTCCACCTCCCAAAGTCTCGCCATCTGGCCATAGAGGAGCATTTCCCTCATGACTCAGCACCAACCAGGATTGGAGCAACTGAATTACATTCTCTGCCATGGTTTCGACTACTTCTCATTGTGCCCTCAAATGTCCTGCCCACTATCCTTCCTGCTCCTCCCACAATGGTATTCTGCCAGCCACTGAACCTACACAATATACACATGCGTCCTTACACAACCACTACTCCCAACCCCTTACACCATGACTCATACTCCTGTAATAGACCTAGATGCAAGATCTATCCCTTACATCCTCCCATCACCACCTACTCCAGTCCGGTCACTAGCATCACCTACCACATCAAAGGCAGGGCTACCTGTGAAACCGGTCAAGTGATCTACAAGCTAAGCTGCAACCACTGTGCTGCATTCTACGTGGGCATGACAACCAACAAGCTGTCTGTTCGCATGAATGGCCACCAACAAACTGTGGCCAAGAAACAGTGGATGATCCTCCTGCTGAACCCACTTCCAAACATGACAGCCTTCATTTCGATGATTGCTTCACAGCCTATGCCGTGAGAGTCTTTTCATCTTGCCTATCTGTGACTCAGCACCTCCATTGTGTGGTGAGTGGCAGCAACTTTCATTTTCATAATATTGTAATATTCCATCTGTAACTTCCATTGATTGGTTTTTGTCACCTGGATATGCACAATTATGTGTTACATGTACACTTGTGCACCTGCAGACTTCAGTTGCTCTGTTAAATTGTACATTAGTAGGTGGTTCAGTAAGTTGAAAATCCAGACCATCAGACTTAAACCCATTTTATTTCTGATTGTCAATAAAAGTAACATGTTTATTCAAATAAAAAAATAATCTAAATGTATAGGATATCTTGCAATATATTCAGATTACTTGCTGTAATGTCCAAGCTAATCCCAGTACATTAAAGAAGGGACACCAGTTATTTACATGTCTTTATTTGTGCAAGTGTGGAGGGATTGAGATACACTTTGATCATATGCTACAACCTAATAAACTCATATTCAGGATAAAATGAACATTTTATCGATATTGGAAAAATATATCCAAAAGTTTACACATTCCAAATATTCTTTTCATTGCTTCCTCTGCAAACTCATTGACTCCTCTATGTGATGAGCTTCTTTAACAAGTTATTTGTATGCATGTCCCACTTTAAAGACCCATAAATTTTGTCACATTTACCCCCTCCCCCCCCCCCCCTCCCCTCCACATACACACAGTTTTTCAGTATTTACAATGAGTTTGATTCAGGAGAATCACTCCAAAAGCCTTTCACTGTACTTTCTGCTGTTGACTACAAGATTTTTGGGCTGGATCCAGTGAGCAATGTGCTATCATCATCAGCAAATAGTATGGTTTTTTGGGGACATATATATATTCAACATGGTCATCTACATAAATCAAGAAGAGTAGTGGTCTTAGTCTTCAACCCTGAAGTAACATGTATTTTGTTGGTAATGTGTCAGAGCGAACTGTTCCTTGTTTTTTTCTGAGTGTTTATCTCATACTGAAATTATACCACCTGCCTGCAGGTTTTCAGGTATGAATATAACCACCTATACTAAACCTCCTGTATCTCATATTTCTAATTTTTCAATCAGAATTTGATGGTCTTGGACAATGGAGGCTTTTTAAAGGCCTAGGAAAATACTTACAGCTATTTTATGTTGACTGAGAGATGTTAAAACAAAACTTAAACATTCAAAAATTGCTGTTTGTGTAGATTTTGATTTTCTAAAGCATTGTTACTGTATGGTAAGAGCTGAACATTTATTTATGAAATTTCTGAGCCTCTCATAAAAAAGTTTCTTCCAGAATTTTTGAAAAGGAACTTAATGTGACACAGATTGGTAGTCTGATATTATATCATATGAACCATCTTTTTGATAGAGGCAAAACTTTTGTTATTTTCAGAACAACTTACAAGATAACTGTTTCTAAAGAGGGGCTGAACATTTTTGCCACTGGTATTGCTATGTGGTGAGCACATGCTTTTAATATGCAGTCAGATGCTTCATCAAGGCTACTTGACATTTAACTGCTTAATGATTTAATATTAGTTATAATTTCATCGGGATTTGTCTCATAAACATACTAAAAGGCATCCAGGATTACAAACATTGGACTGGAGCAGTATGGAGCTGGTCCTTCGCAATTTACTTAATGTAATCTTCAGCTAGCACCACTGAGCTACAAGTTTATTTCTTTATAAGTCTCCACATGGATCTCACTTTGTTTCATTAGCTTCATCTGAAATTGTCATTCCATATAATTTTATCCTGTCTGCCTACTCTTCCATAGATTGTTTTGTAGGCTTTAGAATAACCTGGAAATTGTTGGGTTATTCTATATTTTTTACATCAACAGTAAAGAAATCAGTTTCTTTCACTGAAAATTTTTCTGCTTTTACTTACCCATTACTTATTTTTTCTTAGTTTTTAAGGTTTTTTACTTCAGTAAGAAATGCTACATTAAAAAATTGTAGGGAGATATTTTGAAAACTATTGAACTTGCCATCAACATTGTTCTGAGTGGAAATGCTTTCTCAGTTTTCCGTAGTAAGTAAGAAATTAAAAATGCTGATGTTGCCTTCAGAGAAAGTTCCTCTTTCAACTACTATTTGTCAACTGCTACCACTTTTTATACATAGCAGCATAAGAGCAGTGCCTCATGATCACTGGTCACTGTAGTAGACTGTTTGTGAATTTGTAGTTTGTGTCGATGGTGAATGTTTGGTAAACAATGGAATTTATATTTTCTGCTTATCTTTCTGGGCAGTATATTGTAGGGATCATACTGAATGTATTGGTCATGTTTTGTCCCCTCTCCCACAGACAAATGCTCACACAAAGAAGTAAAGACATGTCTAACATTGTTGTCTCTTGGAAGATCAATGTTGATATCACTACAATGTACTAACTTAAACAATGGAAGATCTTGGATGGAATGTAACAATATAGTGAAAAGGTTAGAAGCTACTTACCATACAGTGGAGATGTTGAGTCGCAGAAAGGCACAACAAACAGACCGTCGGAAAGTTAGCTTTTGGCCAACAATGTCTTTGTCAAAAATAGACTACACACACACACACACACACACACACACACACACACACACACACACACACACACAAAAGCCACAGCCTCTGGCAGCTAGAGCACAGTCTGACTCTAGCTGCTAGAGACTGTGGTCATATGTGTGTCTGAGTTGCATTTGTGTGTGTGTGTGGGGGGGGGGGGGGGCTATTTTTGACAAAGGCCTTGTTGTCCAAAAGCTACTTTCTGACAGACTTTTTGTTGTGCCTTTCTGTACTCAGCATCTTCGCTATGTGGTAAGTAGTGACTATCCTTTTCATTATATTGCTACAATGTACTACCTTCATATTTAATGGGCTGATCCTGTCCACAAGAACCGACAGTTTAGTTCTGAAGACTGCCAGATTTCCTCTTGGCATTCTATGTGTATTAGTAATTACAAAATTATGTTATGGCAATTTAATAATAGAAGTATTCAAAATCATTTTCGATAAGGTCAACTTGGTGTTTTGACTTCTCAGAAATTTAGTTGCCTTTTCACAATGATAATAGTATCATCAGAAAACTCTGTTAAAATGACACGCTAATGTACACTGATTAGCCTGATGGTGTTGCAGACATGTGATGTGGTAGCAAAAGTGTGTAAGTGAAGCATACAGGGGACCACCCTAATAAGAATACAGGCTGCAAATGGGGAAATCCATTGAGATAAATGACTCTGACAAAAGGAAGGTCATTATTGTGCAGTCTGTGAGTGAGTATCTCAAAAACAGTGAAGCTGGTTGAAAGTTCATGTGCTCTGTCATGAGCATCTATGGAAAGAGGAAGGACAGTGAAACTAACACTAGGTAATAAATGGTTGGATGTCCATGTCTCTTAACAGAACAGGGTGTATGGAGGCTTGTTTGTTCTGTAAGGTAGGATGGATGGTGATCTGTTGCATCTCTGTCAAAAGAGCACAATGCTGGAGCACGCACAAGTGTTTTGGAGCACACCATACATTGTACATTGTTGAACATGGAGCTCCACAACAGACCACCCTTAAGTGCTCACATATTGGCCCAACAACATCATCATTTATGATTACAGTGGGAATGGGACCATCAAATTCAATTGTTGATCAATGGAAACATGGCTCTTCAGTTGAATCACACTTTTGCTATACTAGGTCATTGGTAGTCTCCACAAACAACATGAATGAGTTGAATAGTGGCTTGAAATGTGCACAGCGCCATGAACATGGACTGGTGGAAGCAGTATTATACTATAAGGGACATTCTCCTGTGCTTGCATAAGATCTGTGGCAGTAATCAAAGACACAGTGACAGCAGTGAACCACCTGCACCCCTTCATTCTTGATGTCTTCCCTGATAGTGACGTTATCTTTCAGCAGTGTAACTGTCCATGTCTTCGGGTCAGAACTGTGCTACAGTGGTTTGAGGATCATTATAGTAAACTCAGTGACCAAATTCACCTGATGTAAATCCTAAGTAACCCATCTGTGTTGTTATCGGGCACAATCACCACAAATGCAAATCAGTGGCCCAATATTTATGTAAATTACCTGACCTGTCCATAGACATCTAATTCCACATACCTCCACAAACCTACCAAGAAACTGTTGGATCCCCAATATGCAGAACCAGTGCTGTATTTCATTCCAAAGATGGACAAAGAAGCTATTAAGCAGGTGGTCATGATGTTTTGGCTCATTAGTGCTATTGAGGTTAATTCTACTTCATCAAATGGTTCAAATGGCTCTGAGCACTATGGGACTTAACATCTGAAGTCATCAGTCCCCTTGAACTCAGACCTACTTAAACCTAACTAACCTAAGGACATCACACACATCCATGCCTGAAGCAGGATTTGAACCTGCGACCGTAGCGGTCGCTTGGTTCCAGACTGAAGCGCCTAGAAGCACTCGGCCACTCCGGCTGGCTCTACTTCATCATTTCACAGCAAATTTTTAGCAACATCAATTATGTCTACATTTAGTTTATATTGGATCTGCACATCCAACATCATAATGTTATTTTTAAGTGTATGAGAACAAAGACTCATACACTTAAGTGACTGAACATTATGGTGTAACACAACAAAATCAAGCATTATGATACTTTTTTCTAGTTCTTTATCCAACAGCATTTCTAGTACAGCATTTATCCTAAAAAAATTTTGGTGTCTTTGTTGAGGGTGGCTTCTGCTTGCTGGTGGCTATCAATAGGTGAGTTAACTTCTGGAGCTTGTGAAAATTGTGCTTCACTCACCTGCCCTTTTCATTTTTAACCACTTTGAAATCTGTGTCTGACTGATGATTTTATAAGAAGGGAAGTTGCTACTCACCATATAGCAGAGATGCTGAGTTGCAGATAGGCACAACAAAAAGACTCTTACAATTAAAGCTTTTGGCCATTATGGCCTATTCCGTTCTGTATTTTCCATTGTTTGACGATTTTATAAAAATGAAGATAAGCAAGTGACCTCCAATTTATGACCCATCTCTCTACTTCCCATCTTACCAAAACCATAGTTACCAATCTAATAAGGTTTATGAATCTTCTAGCATATTTATACAGATCTCATTACTACAACAATGTTGGACTGTGACTGCTAGTCTAGTTGCCTTACAATTGTCATTCCATGAACATTGGTGAAATGTTAACATTAATGTAAGAAATGTGACACGTGTATTGAATACTTAACAGGTAGCTTAAAGTAGAATGCTGAGCCACCTTTCTGAAAATAAACTTTCAACAACAGCTCAATTTGACTTCTGGAAACAGTACTGTACACAGAAAGCAATACACAAACACATGAGTTCACAAACTCAGTTTTATTAGAAGTAAAGTTACCACTCTTTGTGAAATTTTCGTGGCCTTTGATTGTATTGGTTGTAAAATTCTACTAAGGAAATTAAAATGGTGCAGTGTTAAGTCCTTCCCCTTGCATGTATGGAGGCAGATTTTGACAACAGAAAATGAAGGATTAACAAATGATACAGCAGGAATAAGACTACATTCAGAATAAGGGACCATTAAATATGGTGCCTGACAAGATTTAGAGCTTGGTCTGTACCTGTTATTGACCTACAAAATTATTTGCCCAGGAAATTGGAGGTGTGCTCTAAAGCTGTAATGTTTCCTGATAAAGGGCCTAAAACCATCCATACAAGAGACAGCTAGGAGAATTGTGGAACAGGATTACAATTGGTTCATGGCAAACAGCTTAACCACTCATCACATAAAAACTGATATTACACAATTCCAAAGAAATAAAAATTACATGGATGTTGTGGTTGTAGAGATTAATGAGCACTCAGTATAGATGACCCATGTGTGACATTTCCTAGATAGATAACGAAATGAAGTAGCATGAGCACATGGATAAATTAACATTCTGTCTGCTTCCCATTTTGAGATCTTTATCATTGAGCTAATCTGTAGACAGGATCGTTAGTATACTTTCACTTATTACAGCTGTATTGTATAATACTCTGGGCAGTGCAGTGAAGGTCAAAACAAAGTATTTATTCTACAGAAACATGCATGAAGAATATTTCATAAACTTGATAATCAAATGTCTCGTAGAAGCCACTTCAGGGACCTCTTTATTCTTACACTTAGATGTCAATACATTTACACCCTAATGTTACTTGTAGATAATGACAAGAGATAATTCTGATATGCTGTACAATTCACAACTACACTACTAGAAGTAAAAGAATAATTTCCATCTAGTCGAGGCATTCATATCTAAGTTCAATATGGAGTTTTATATTCTGAAGCAAATTTTATAACAGGGTGATGGCAGATGTTAAAATTCTCCACATTTTTTTAAAGGCAATATAGTATCTTATTAGGCAGCCCTCCTAAATGTCATCAGATTATATGAACTACTGGTGTAAATTCCATGGTTCTAATGTCCATGTTAAACAGGTTTTGACTTTGCCAGTACACACACAATTGATTGAGTTCTGTATAGACTCATATAAATTTCTTTGAGCATCATGGAAAAAAGGGAAAAGACATAGCTTATTTCATGTAGCTGATTTCTCCAAGAATGATGTATAAATGCCTCACTGATTTCCTAACACATTAGATTTGTATGTAATCTCAAGCTTTTGAAGACTTTAGGTTATGAATATATCTATGTGATCCATGGACCATTTACAAAAAAATGTTGCTGTGAAAAACTACATCCTCGTAATCTTGATGTAGCTGATGTAGGGGTTTCATTTATCTCTAGGCGTATGATGAAAGTGAGAACCGGCCACACAACTGCCCCCTTATGTCTTAGTGACAGGTACGAAGTGCCAACCAATGGTGAAAACACATCAGAGTCAGCATGGGGTGTCTCATCTGGTGGGACATATATTGTTACCTTATTCTAGAACCATATAATTCATTAATATTATATTAATCTAGCACTTACCCCACATAGCTTCTTTCCAGATATTAAATGACACAAGTAACAAGTTTGGTTGAAATTAATGCAATGGTTTAGAAGAAGAGGCCAAACATATGTCATAAATACATTTTTATCATATGCAGGGTGAATCACCTAAAAATTGTGGAAAAGGAAAATTCTGTTGATTCGCAGTTTTCACAGAACTGATCGGTAGTCAGGGGCTCATATTGTTAGCCAATAAGAAGACTGTAATAATACTTAGAAAGTGTATTTTGTGGGTAAAAATATACTTTTCAAAATGAAAAAATGCTTCTGAACATTAACAAACTAAAAGTGGGCAAATAAGAATGCCGGTGGTGTTTGTTGCAGGATTCTAGTGCAAGTTGTTTATGAGATATCATATTTTGAAAAGTTCCCACAGTCCAAGCAGTAGGTCATGAGTGGATGATGCAATTTACAAATGTAGAACAAGCTAACATGCTCACGGTGTGCGAAGAGCGTAGGAAGAATGTAGTTCATTCTTGTACAGTGTATATGGCAAGATATTCCTGCAGACATTAACAATCTAGGCATTTATTTATCATCTTCTTCAACTAATTATGTGAAAGTGGTAGTGTAACATTTAAACAATGTAACAGAACAAAACAAGTGATGAAAAAAGAAATGGAATTTAATGTTCTCGCTGCTCTTGCAGTTAATCTGCACGTTAGCTCCTGAGCAATTGTACAAGTATGTGGCATAAGTCAGGCTCAAGTGTCCTCTGCATCCTCCAGTGGCATAGGTTCCATCCCAATCACATCTCTCTCAAGAGCTGCATGTAAAAGATTATGAGAATCATGTTAACTTCTGTACAGATCACTAAGATGTATCATGTATCTTGTTTAGTAATGAAGCCACATTACCAATCGTGGCCAGGTAAACTGCCAAAATATGCACTTTTGTGCTGTTGGCAATCCCTGCTGGCTCCATCAGGTGGAATATCAGAGTCCATGGATTGTAAACGTGTGGTATGGGCTAGCAAACCATCACCTCATAGGCCTATTTTCCATAAACGGAACACTGAATGTGCACAAGTATCATCTTCACGTAACAGTTAGGGCTGATTGAGTTATATTGAAAAGCATGTTACGTCATCCTAAACTCCACTTAAGTTATATTTGTTTTATGCAGAATAGCAGGAACTTGGAGTATCAACATAATGGCCGTCCAGTCCATAGTGTATGAAATATTGCAGTACGTATTTAAGAGTTATTTCCAAATCATTGGATTGGATGTAAGGGCCCTGTACCTTGGCTGGCCATTCTTTAGATTTGATGCCTATAGACTTTTTTCTGTGGGGTTAAGGTGAACATTTGCACAAAAAATACACTTTCTAAGTATTATTACAGTCTATCAATTGGTTAACAATATGGACCCCTGACTACTAATTCATTCTGTGAAAACCACACATCAATAACACTTTCTGTTTCTGCAATATTGGTGGTGAAAGTTTTAGATTAGTCCCTCTGTGTATACAATTTTTTCTTGATTCAGTCATAGTCCACTTCTTCACCCATCCAAATTTCTACGCTTGTGCCATGGCATCCATGTTTCACGTAACAGTTAGGGCTGATTGAGTTATATTGAAAAGCATGTTACGTCATCCTAAACTCCACTTAAGTTATATTTGTAGATGTGTGCATCTTGGTTCATATTGGCTTCCCAGCCAGCAGTCTCTCTCTATCAGCTATTCTCTCCTGCATCATTCCACCCCACCCCACACCCATCCCCCACCTCTGCGTCCCCTTTTGCAATATGCCTCTAACCACAACTCATGTATATTCAAGGTACAACCCTAGATTAAATACAGTATACTACAATATCTGGCTCCAAAATTAGGTACAGCCTGTTTATTTAGCTCAATTTTCCTGGCACACAGAAAAAAGAGAATTAGCAGGTGTGTGTAGTTTATTCCATACACCTGGCACTATCCACATCCAAAAGTAACGGGTCCGTCAAAAGAGAAATTTTATTTCATTTTATTGCATTATATTTTACCACTCTCCAAGAGATATTAGAAGCCCTAGCTGGTCTAGGTCTGAGCACAGTTACTGTGGTGGAGAGCCTTCTCACACAGACTGAATGCCTGTCACATCAAGTGCAGACTTTAAGCATAAACGAGCTCTATTCTCCAATTGTTCCAATAAGCTGTAATGGGTAATCAACTGAACCCACAGCAATGAAAGATAGCAAGCCAAAGGTAAAGTGGAAAATGCAAACACATTCACTGTGTAAAAGAAAGTGTAAAACAGAATGATCTTCACCACAATGGCATTGGAAGGCCCTATGTGTAATTTAACATTAAAAGTTTGGTATTAACAGTGTTTGATAACAATCAACTTCCTAACAAATGAAATATAGGGCAGTGACACAGAGGCAGCTGGTGCTCATGTGCTAATGTACTACAGCATACAGTTAATACTGCACTGATTCTGTGCCATTTCTCTTCAAATGTAAGCTACAAATGACACTAAAATTATATCATTGTTCTTTGAATGCGAGCTGTAAATTGCAGTAAAATTACACGTTCTCTTCAAAGATGTGCTGGCATGCAAATGAAATGGTGAAAACATGTTTTGTAGCACTCGCCCCATGATAAATATAAACCAGTGTTGAGTGCTAAAATGATAGTCACTCAACTCAGAGAAAGGACATGCTCTGAGGTGACATCATCTCTGTTGTCACTGAGGGTGCTATGTTGCTCACAGCACCAGGTCAGTATTTTTCTTTTTATGCTGCAGTAAGTACTGCGAAAATGTAGAGTATGAGGGATTTTAGAGGAGCTGAAGTTCCAATGGCACCATGGCCAAGTGGTTTACTGCAAAGACTGACAATTTGTCAGCTCGAGTTCAAATCCTGATGCTATCAACATTTTTGTTTCATGTTATTTTATTCCTCTCAATGTTAAATGGTTATTATTAATTATAAAATTCAACCCTTTGATTGCTACAAATGTGCCCTGTACATTCTATGCTGAAAGCATCTTAGTTGTTGCTGTACTGTTCATCTAATGTTGCTACCTATGTTGAAAGACGGTGTTCTATCTGCTATGAAACACATATCCAATTTTAGTAAAAATATTAGACAAAAAAATGATTTTTCCACAGCTTAGAGTTTGATGTCTTCACTCCATAAAGGAATGATTTTCTTTTTATTCATCATAGTTACTATGCTGCACCAAATTATGTAAAGAATAGCAAGAAATTTTAAAGAATTTGCAGAGGTAAAAACACATTGCATAAATTTTGCATATGATTGATTTTAGCCCAAATATTGCTGTATGTCAAATGTAGATAACATAGCAAAATGTTATTTAAAACTGAGAGCAGAACACTACCTCATCTCATTCTTGAAATATTGCTTCTTATATTAATCAGATGGTCATGCATGATGTACCCATTTCAGTCCCTGAGCACTGGGCATCATGATATCACAAAAATCATCATATTCCATATGTTGTTGTTGTGGTCTTCAGTCCTGAGACTGGTTTGACACAGCTCTCCATGCTACTCTATCCTGCGCAAGATTCTTCATCTCCCACTATGTACTGCAGCCTACATCCTTCTGAATCTGCTTAGTGTATTCATCTCTTGCTCTCCCTCTACGATTTTTACCCTCCATGCTGCCCTCCAATACTAAATTGGTGATCCCTTGTTGCCTCAGAACATGTCCTGCCAACCGATCCCTTCTTCTGGTCAAGTTGTGCCACAAACTTCTCTTCTCCCCAATCTTATTCAATACTTCCTCATTAGTTATGTGATCTACCCATCTAATCTTCAGCATTCTTCTGTAGCACCACATTTCGAAAGCTTCTATTCTCTTCTTGACCAAACTATTTATCATCCATGTTTCACTTCCATACATGGCTACACTCCATACAAATGCTTTCAGAATGACTTTCTGGCACTTAAATCTATACTCGATGTTAACAAATTTCTCTTATTCAGAAACGCTTTCCTCGCCATTGCCAGTCTACATTTTATATCCTCTCTACTTTGACCATCATCAGTTATTTTGCTTCCCAAATAGCAAAACTCCTTTACTACTTTAAGTGTCTCATTTCCTAATCTAATTACCTCAGCAACACCCGACTTAATTCAACTACATTCCATTATCCTCATTTTGCTTTTGTTGATGCTCATTTTATATCCTCCTTTCAAGACACTGTCCATTCCATTCAACTGCTCTTCCAAGTCCTTTGCTGTCTCTGACAGAATTACAATGTCATTGGTGAACCTCAAAGATTTTATTTCTTCTCCATGGTTTATAATACCTACCCCGAATTTTTCTTTTGTTTCCTTTACTGCTTGCTCAATACACAGATTGAATATCATCGGGGAGAGGCTACAACCCTGTATTACTCCCTTCCCAACCACTGCTTCCCTTTTGTGTCCCTTGACTCTTATAAGTGCCATCTGATTTCTGTACAAATTGTAAATAGCCTTTCGCTCCCTGTATTTTACCCCTGCCACCTTCAGAATTTGAAAGATAGTGTTCCAGTCAACATTGTCAAAAGATTTCTCTAAGTCTACAAATGCTAGAAATGTACGTTTGTCTTTTCTTAATCTTTTTTCCAAGATAAGTCATAGGGTCAGTATTGCCTCTCGTGTTCCAGTATTTCTACGGAATCCAAATTGATCTACCCTGAGGTCAGCTTCTACCAGTTTTTCCAATCGTCTGTAAAGAGTTCACGTTAGTATTTTGCAGCCGTGACTTATTAAACTGATAGTTCAGTAATTTTCACATTTGTCAACACCTGCTTTCTTTGGGATTGGCATTATTATATTCTTCTTTAAGTCTGAGGTTATTTCGCCTATCTCATACATTTTGCTCACCAGATGATAGAGCTTTGTCAGGACTGGCTCTCCCAAGGCTGTCAGTAGTTCTAATTCAATGTTGTCTACTCCTGGAGCCTTGTTTTGAGTTAGGTCTTTCAGTGTCCGGTCAAACTCTTCACGCAGTATCATATTTCCCATTTCATCTTCATCTACATCCTCTTCCATTTCCATAATATTGCCCTCAAGTACGTCGCCCATGTGTAGTCCCTCTATATCAGGGCTTCCCAACGTGTGGTCCGCGGAACCCTTTGGGGTCTGCCGGCTCTTTCTAGGGGGTCCGCGGCCACCTTTCACTACATCGTGTAAAATAATGAGTAAAATGATTGAATAAAAATGTGAAAATCAAATTCATCACTTTTTTCCCAAGCAGCCTTCGCTATTTCTAAGTGAGAATGCATACACAGTTTAGTTCCAGAGAATGCGGCTTCTCTGACAAACTGTTTCGAAACAATACAGTGGTCGTTTGTGCGCTGGCTCACGGCACTAGATGCGCTGAAACCTTTTACGCATGCGCGGAGCGAGCTTTGTCGACCAATCACAGTGCTTGCTGGCACATATGCAGCCCCAGGTATCATTAAATATTAAACTTGCTTTGTCAGTGCACTACCTATTTCATAAGTCAATTTTTGACCAGTTTATTACTTCTAACATGGATCGGTGGATGAAGTCAGGATCATTGAAGAAGGGTGCAGTTTCTTTATCACCTTCACAACAAGGGAAGTTTCCAGTTGAAATGAATGAGGAGGGAGGACAACCAAAGGAAGAACAATCACAAGAAGCTCTACAGAAAACGCTACAAGGACTCCATTGATTGCAATATCCTGTGGAACTGGAATAACCAAGAAGCGTAAGGACAACGAAAGCTATTTAGAAATGGGCTTTATGGAGACAAAGGAGGGTAAAGCTCAGTGTGTAATTTGTGCACGAGTCCTTCTGAACAGTTCAATGGTTCCAGTTAAATTGGGCCTTCATTTTGAAGGTACTCACATTGATTTGCAGGCTAAAGACATCATTTTTTTTTTTCAAAACCAAGAGTGCTGAACTAGTTGCTTCTCAGCATTGCATGAAAACTCATACAAAAACGATTAATGAAAATTCATTAAAGCTTCTTTCTTGGTTAATTATCGAGTGGCAAAAACAGGAAAAGTTCATACCATTGCAGAAAATCTCATAAAGCCTTGTGTTAATGATATTGTTTCTTGCATGCTAGACGGAAAGGCAGTAAAGCTTGTATCTTCGGTGCCATTATCAAACAATACCGTCAAGAGACGCATTTTGACATGTCAAATGATGTGAAAGACACTCTTGTTTCTCACATCCAACACAATTCATTTTCTCTGCAGATAGATGGGTCCACTGATGTTGCAGGATTAGTGATTTTATTGGCTTTTGTCCGTTATGAATATTCTGGATGTTTTGAGAAGGACCTCTTATTGTGCCGACCACTATATGCCAACACAACAGTTGCTGAAATATTCCATCTATTGGATGATTTTTTTAGGACTAACGAAGTTTCATGGGCTAATTGCATAGATGTGTGAACAGATGGTGCAAAAGCTATGATGGGTCCTACAGTCGGAGCAATAATGAAAATAAAAGAAAATGCCAAGAATTGCAGCAGCGTGCGCTCTCCACAGATATGCTTTAGCTACGAAATAAATGCCTGATTCGTTCAAGAAAGTTTTAGATGAATCCATTCAAATCATTAACTACATAAAACCAAGGCTGTTGAAATCAAGATTTCTCAAAATACTGTGTGAAGATATGGGAAGCCTTCATCGTTCCCTGCTTCTCGACACAAAAGTGAGGTGGCTCTCATGTGGGAATGCACTCTCTCTGTTGTTCGACTTAAGATTGGAAATCTTAGCTTTCTATTGGAGCATAACACCAAATTATCAGACCTTATTAATGTCGAAAATTGGCAGTGTATACTTGTATATTTGTCAGATATTTTCTCCAAAATGAACGAAATGAATATTTCACTCCAAGGGCAAAGTGAAACAAAGGTCACTGCTATCGACAAAGTTTGGGCATTCAAGAGGAAAATCAATTTTTGGGCAGAGAGTGTTGAGGAGAGGGAGGTTGAGTGTTTTCCTCTTCTCAAGGAGTTTTTGAAAAAAGCAGAACATTGGGGCTTGGGAAGAATTTGTTTCATCAAATCCTGGAACTTCTCCGAAGCTTGATGTCATTGTTGGAGAATTATTTCCCAACAGCTGAAGTTGAGAAGCTGCAGAAATACGAATGTGTGGTCAACCCATTCACTGTATCCATAAAGTCGAACTTCTGTCATCAAATGAACGTGAGTTGTTGATAGAAATTGCCACAGACTCTACCTTGAAATCAAGTTTTGACATTGGCAGTTACTCATGCTTTTGGATCCGTTTAGATAACAAGAAATACTACCCTGTTGTTGAAAAGGCAAAACGTGTACTTCTTCCATTTGCCACAACATACATGTGTGAATCTGGATTCTCGATCTATGCTGCTCACAAAACTAAGTACCAAAGCTGTCTAGATGCAGAACCAGACATCCGTCTTCCTAATTTGTTTACAGTCGAGGCTGACTGCCACGATATAGTGTCCAAGTTGTCAATAACTGAACCCAACTTTTCAAAATTGTGTCAGCAGAAGCACCCTCAACCACCACATTAGGATTCCACTATTATTCCTAAAGACTCATCTATAGTAAAGAAGAAAGCATTTTTCTTTGTAGATGCTCAGTGAATGTACCTAAATTATAACTCTGTAGGAATTTTGTTTCTGTCTTCTATCATTTACAAAATAATTAGTAATTGAATTCTGTTGGTACTGACATTTTTGTTACAAAAATTAAAATCATCTCTAAAGGTAATTTCTTTTCTTTATAATATATCTGTCCTCTCAGTTAAAAATATGGCCTGCCTATACTACAATTACAATTACTTGCTATTATTCTGACACTATATTGTGGCTGCTGGCTGCTAGCGTAAACAAATGAGGACTTTTCACTTGCCACCTTGTAAAAGGTAAACCTCCTCTGCCAGAATTGTTTCCTTTGAGATAAAAGTCTTATGTTTTTTGAAATTCTTTGTCTTCTTATATAGAAATAAGAGAGTCTATTTGTTTGTTTTCCTAATTTGTTTACAGTCGAGGCTGACTGTCACGATATAGTGTCCAAGTTGTAGTTGAAGTTGTCCACTGTGGCTAAACTGTTGCCACGCTGCCTGCCAGCTGCCAGCTACCAACTGACAGAATACTGTTACAATGCCACCTGCTAGCTGCCGGCTATGGACTGACAGCTGCCGTTCAGTAGATACGCAAAAATAACTAGCCTTTCCGAGCTGTTTAAAAGGGCACAAAAATCGATTGTAGAACTGGAAAATGGCTTTGGGAACATGGCAACATGGCACTTGCATTAAGAAGCTTTTATCAGTTCCCATGGGTTTTGCTCTGAAATTTAATGTTATTGTGCTCTTGACTGACTAGGGGTCCATCATGGATTTTCGACTGAAGGGGTCCGCCAGCTGAAAAGGTTGGGCAGCCCTGCTCTATATACTCCTTCCACTTTTCTGCTTTCCCTTCTTTGCTTAGAACGGGGTTTCCATCTCAGCTCTTGATATTCATACAAGTGGTTATCTTTTCTCCAAAGGTCTCTCTAATTTTCCTGTAGGCAGTATCTATATTACCCCTTCTGGTATCACGCACCCCGGAATTTGAATCCACGTAAGGCACCATGGGCGTCGAAGACCCATAGAGGTCTCTGCGCCGTAAGCTGTGGTGGCGTGTGCCCCTTTTAGTGTGGGGGTACCACAGTGGAACACGTGGTCCCAGCAGTCAATAGTGGCACCGCCGATAGTGTACGTAAGCGCTGGCCTCTCGCGCAGCCAGTCAGTCTAATCTTGCTTATGTCGGTTTACACCTCGCTTTGTGCTATACTGCGCACTTCCTGGTTTGTGTGCGAGTGGACGTGTATGTTTCCTTGTGACTCTATTGTTCAGTCTTGTTGTATTTGTTCTGTTCTACGCTGGTCGTATCTGTCCTTTTCCGTTGTGTTGTTGTACACGGGCCTCTCCGCGGGTCCCGCCGCACCTTCCGTCATTGCTATCCCTCGACCGTCCTGGTCGCAGTTACAATATTTTGGCGACGAGGTAAATGGTAGTCTGTCTGCTGGAGCAACAGCAGCAGCTCATGCAGCAGCAGCAGCTCCAGTTAGACATCTTACAAAAGTCACTGCAGTCGCTAACTGACAAAGTCGATGCCCGGGATGCGTTACCGCACCAGCTTCTGGGCCCTCGGGTGTCCGACGCTTTCCCGTGTCCGCTGATGTTTCCACCCTTTAATGACGCTAAAGAGGATTGGGAAACCTACTTACATAGGCTGAAACAACATTTCATGGCTTTTCAAGTTACAGACGGCTCTTGCAGCGGTCGTTTGTTTTGTCTTGAGCCTCTCCTGACATGTTCTTTCTTCTCCGTAAGTTGGCACTGTTGTCTGATCCTGTGGCTCTCTCTTTCCAGGAGATCTGTCTTTTACTGACAAACTATTATTCCCAATGCTACCATGTGGCCGCCTTTCGTCTGGAGTTCCACCAGTACCATAAACAGCCTAGTCAATCATATCGTTCCTGGGTCACGGACTTGCAGCGTCTCAGCTGTCGATGCGATTTTATGTGCACCAATCAGCAGTGTAAGGCTTCGTATGCAGACTCCCTGATCTGGGATGTGGTGGTTCAGCTGGCTCCTGATCCTGAGGCCCGTACTGCAGCACTGAAACTCGACAATCCCTCCTTGGAAGACATTCTTCACATTGCCCACTCCTTTGAAATTGCTCAAGTGGCTAACGATTGTCTTATGATGTGACCACAGGCGGCAGCGATTGAGGCGTCACGGCGGCTTCCACCCTCGCAACGTCAACGTGGCCCGGCTGACAGAGGCCAGTGCCATCTGGACTCTTCGTGTTCTGACACCTCTAGGGTGCCGGCGCCTTCGGACGCCGGTCACGCGACCCACTTCCGTCTTGCCCACAGTCCTTTACTGCCCATTCATTGGCTGATTGTCCCCACCGCTGGAAAACTTGCATGCTGTGTAACAAGGAAGGCCACATCCGATCGGTTTGTCGTAGTCACTCGACTCGATCCAGCCCTGCCCCTCCTGGACCTCAAGATACCGTCCATGCTCTGCAATCAGTTGTCCCACAGGATGACACATCAGTGCGGAAGCTTTTCCTCACGCTCTGCATTTTCACAGAGGATGTCAGTTTTCAGGTCGACACTGGGGCCACCATCTCCCTGATTAATATGCTGACAAAATGGTTCAAATGGCGCTGAGCACTATGGGACTTAACATCTGAGGTCATCAGTCCACTAGAACTTAGAACTACTTAAACCTAAGTAACCTAAGGACATCACACACATCCATGCCCGAGGCAGGATTCGAACCTGCGACTGTAGCAATATGGTGACGTATACATGGCTGGGTTCTCCTGCGTTGTCACCTCCCTCTCGCCGTTTGGTTGCCCACGGTGACGGTTCCATTCCCCTTCATGGGCAGTTCATCGTCCAGGCAACATACAAGCATTTTCCACAGTTCCTTACCCTCTTTGTCATTGACCAACTGTCTATTTCGAATATTTCTGGCCTGGATGCATTTAAACTGTTTGGCTTTTCAACTTCCGATGAAATTAAGGTCATTTCCACTGCTGTTCCCTTTCAGGACTTGGATAATCTGTGCTCCACTTTTGCGTCGTTGTTTGCACCAGATCTCGGATGTGCTTCCGGCTTTCAGGCACACATCACCCTCTGGCTGGATGCACAGTCTCGCTTTTTCCAGGCCCGGCCCCTTCTGGTGGTCTTACGGCCAGCGCTTAAGCAGGAACTTGATCGGCAACAGGCCGCTAGCATGCTGGAACCTGTCCGAGGGAGAGTATTTTTCCAAGATTGACCTAGCTGAGGCATACCACCAGTTGCCCTCAGATGCCGAATCTTAGGACATCATGGTTATCAACACGCCTTTCATATTGTCTAAGTACAAGCGCCTTCCCTTTGGTGTCTCTTCAGTGCCGGCCATTTTCCAGCGATTCCTGGAGCAGCTTACCCAGCCTATCCCTGCATGTGTGAATTATCTGGATGACATCTTGGTCACCGGGCGTCTCCGCCAGGAACATTTGCAAAACCTCAGTGCCTTATTTCACACTCTGCAGTCTGCTGGTCTATGCTGTCGGCTGGACAAGTGTTGTTTTTTTTCAACCAGAAGTGGAATACTTGGGCCACTGGCTTAGCAAAGATGGCATTCGCCATTCAGGTCATAATGTCATGGCCATTGAGGCCCTTCCTCATCCCAAGGACTTATTGGAACAGCAGGTGTTTCTGGGCAAGGTTACTTATTACTTAAAGTTCTTGCCCCAGGCTGCCTCCATTGCTCAACCCCTCAATCACTTGCGTTGCAAAGGGGTACGTTTTGTTTGGACTCCTGCCTGTGAGAAAGCTTTTCTCCATTTAAAGGTGATGCTGAAGTCCGCCCTCTTGCCTTACTCCATTCTCTCAGGACTGCCCCTTGGTTGTGGCAGCTGATACCTCAGCATATGGCATTGGGGCCGTCCTCGTGCACTGGGATGCCAATGGCTCTGAACAGCCCATCGGTTATGCCTCTAAGATGTTGAGCCCAGCGCAACGGAAGTACTCCCAGATTGAAAAGGAGGCTCTGGCGGTCACGTTCGCCATCCAAAAATTTCATTCCTATCTCTTTGGGGCCTAATGGACCATAAACCCTTGGTTACATTTTTCGGAACCCACTCTCACCTTCCCAAGTGGACGGCTCAATGTCTCCAGCACTGGGCATTGTTTTTACGTACACCATCTGGTATAAGACCACCGCCCACCATGCTAATGCGGACGCTTTGTCACATCTCCCAGCAGGCCCCAATCCTGCCTTTGACCAACAGGAGGTCCTCTGCTTTCACATTGATTCCACCCACTGGGATGCACTGGACAGTCTTCCTCTCATGGCTGCTGACATTGCTGTGGCTACCCGCCGTGACCCTGTCTTGTGGCAGGTTCTCAACTATGTGGTCCGATTTCAGCCCCTGGCGCCACCTGTCCCACAGACTCTCCATGGTTGATGATGTCCTTCTGTTGGCCACGGAGTCAGATGCCCATCGGGTGGTCATGCCTCCGGACTTGCGGCTTCGGGTGCTCAGTTTGTTACACCGCGGGCATTGGAGTATGTCTCATATGAAAGTTTTGGCTCACCGGCATGTGCATTGGCCCAGCATCGATGGAAATATTGAGTCTCTGGTCCGTGGCTGTACTGTCTGTGCGCGTCACCAGGCAAGCCCCCCCCCCCCCCCCCCCCCCCCCCTCAGTCGTTTGCACCCTGGCCTGTGCCTCGCCGGCCCTGGGATTGGATCCATGTCGATTTTGCAGGCCTGTTTTTGGAGTCCATGTGGTTACTCATCATTGATGTCTACTCCAAATACCCATATGTTGTCTGAATGGCATCCACCTCCATGGAGGCTACACTCATGGCTCTAACCCAGGTTCTCGCCATTGAGAGCTTGCCCACACGTTGGTCTCCGATAATGGTCCCCAATTCACAGCATCCTCCTTCTACGACTTCTATCAGGCCAACGGTATCAAGCATATGCATATCCCCCCTTTCTACCCTTCGTACAATGTCACAGTGGAGAGGCTTGTCCGCACTTTTAAACACCAGTTGACTAAGGCGGTCAATACATCTACAACCAACCCTGTTTTTGAGCACCGATCACACTACGCCAATTGAAGGTTGCAGTCCAGCAGAGCTCCTTCATGGGCGACAGCCGCAGACCCTGCACCATTTGCTGATGCCTTTCTCATCCCGTCCCCAGTCATGGCCCTCGCAGCAGTATGCTCCTGGCACGGCCATGTGGGCCCATGAGTACGGGTGCAAGATGGGTTGGATACCTGCCACGGTCGTCGTGGCCCATGGGTGGCATGTTACGTCGATGCAGACATCGAGAGGGTTGGAGTGCCGCCATCAAATCAGCTCCACCCTCGTGCTGCCTCGGAACTCGCACCGCTGCCTCTTTCCCTACTTCCTTTGGGTACAGACATGGTCCGTGAGTCACCGTCCAAGCCCCCAGTTGCCATCTCCCCGTGTGCCTGCCACTGGCCCTCTCTGCCTCCGGGTGGATTAGCGGCTCCCTACACTGCACTGGACTCTGGATCGGCTGTCATGGATACCTTGGGCATCCATTCGTCTCCAACACTAGCTGTTGATACGCCCAGTTCCTCTTCCCACTACCACCCACCTCGGCACTGTCCAGGGCATTTCTGCCCCTATGCGCAAGTTTCAGGGGGGAGGGATCTCGTACCGCGCACCACGGAATTTGAATCCACGCCAGACGTCATGGACATCGAAGGCCCATAAAGGTCTCTGCACCATCACACCGTAAGCTGTGGCAGTACGCGCCTCCTGGCCCACTTTTAGTGTGGGGGCACCACAGTGGAACACGTGGTCCCAGCGGCCAATAGCGGCACCGCCGATAGCGTACTTAAGCACTGGTCTCTTGCACAGCCAGTCAGTATAATCTCACTTACATCGGTTTACACCTTGCTTTGCAATATATTGCTTTCTTCCTGGTTCATGTACGAGTGTACGTGTTTGTTTCCTTGTGACTCTATTGTTCGGTCTTGTTGTATTTGTTCTGTCCTACATTGGTCGTGTCCGACCTCTTCCGTTGTGTTGTTATTCGCAGGCCTCTCTGTGGGTCCCGCCATGTCTTCCGTCATTGCTACCGCATGACCATCCTGGTTGCAGTTACAACACCCCTAGGGAGATAAGTCTCTACATCCTTACATTTTTCCTCTAGCCATGCCTGCTTAGCCATTTTGCACTTCCTGTCGATCTCATTTTTGAGACGTTTCTATGCCTTTTTGCCTGCTTCATTTATTGCATTTTTATATTTTCTCCTTTCATCAATTAAATACAATATTTCTTCTATCACCCAAGGATTTCTTCTAGGCCTCACCTTTTTACCCACTTGATCCTCTGTTGCCTTCACTACTTCATCCCTCAGAGTTACCCATTCTTTTATATTTTAATTCTTTCCCCCATTCTTGTCACTTGTTCCCTCATGCTCTCCCTGAAACTCTGTACAACCTCTGGTTCTTTCATTTTATCCAGGTCCCATCTCCTTAAATTCTCACCTTTTTGCAGTTTCTTCAATGTTAATCTACAGTTCACAACAAATAGATTGTGGTCAGAGTCCACATCATCCACTGGAAATGTCTTACAATTTAAAACCTGGTTCCTAAATCTCTGTCTTACCATTATATAATCTATCTGAAACCTGTCAGTATCTCCAGGCTTCTTCCATGTATACAACCTCCTTTTATGATTCTTGAACCATGTGTTAGCTATGATTAAGTTATGCTCTGTGCAAAATTCTACCAGTTGGCTTCCTCTTTCATTTCTTACCCCCAATCCGTATTCACCTACTATGTTTCCTTCTCTTCCTTACTTACTATCAAATTCCAGTCACCAATGACTATTAAATTTTTGTCTCCCTACACTATCTGAATAATTTCTTTTATCTCATCATACATTTCTTCAAGTTATTCATCATCTGCAGAGCTAGTTGGCATATAAACTTGTACTACTGTAGTAGGCATGGGCTTTGTGTCGATCTTGGCCACAATAATGTGCTCACTTTGCTGTTGGCAAAAAAAATGGTTCAAATGGCTCTGAGCACAATGGGACTCAACATCTGTGGTCATCAATCCCCTAGAACTTAGAACTACTTAAACCTAACTAACCTAAGGACATCACACACATCCATGCCCAAGGCAGGATTTGAACCTGCGACCGTAGCAGTCCCGCGGTTCCGAACTGAGCGTCTGAACCGCTAGACCACTGCGGCCGGCTATGCTGTTTGCAGTAGCTTACCCACACTCCTATTTTTTATTCATTATTAAACCTACTCCTGCATTACCCCTATTTGATTTTGTATTTATAACCCTGTATTAACCTGACCAAAAGTCTTGATATTGTAATGAGGTATTTTGCAAATAACAGCATGCAAAGAGGGAAAAGTATTTTATGATAAATATTTGAAATTTTTTTATTCATCGAGTCATGGAAGTAACTCATCCACAGTTGTGAGAGGATCAGCAGAACAGGAGGTATAAACACACCAATAGTGCTTAAGGTCTCTAAACATGAATATAACATATTTTTGAGCAGGAGCTTACATATCAATTATATAGCCAACTGGATAAGTGCATGTTTTGTCAATTCACTGACATGGGTTTAATTCCCATTGCTGCCATCATTTTTTCATGTTACTTAATTCCTCACAACATTAAAATGATTGATTGTGAAATTTAAAAATAGTTAAACAATTTAATTTATATACATAAAATTAACATATTCAACTTTGCTATTATTACTACACCTATAAGTCAAAAGGCTATAGGCCACCACATTGTAGCACACTGTTAAAATTTTGCATGAGTCACCACTGCAATGACAGCAACTGAAGCAACATGAAACTTCAGAACAGCAGATACTATCAGAGTCAGTCCACAAATAGTACAACTGGGGGAAATCAACAACAGAATGGAATAACAACAATATTATAAAAAGCATATATTACTACTTACCTTACAGAGGAAATGTAGAGTTGCAGACAAGAACAAAGGAAAGATTCCAACACATTTAAGCTTTCAGCCAAAAGTGCTACTTCCAAAGTAGCAAACACACACATGCAAAAAAAAAAAATAAATAAATAACTCACACACACATGACCACTGGCTCTGGCGACCACTGGCTCTGGCCACCACGGCTGGAGTGTGAACTGTAGCTGTGCCTTATGTGAGCAGCAATCTGGCATGAATGGTGGGAATGAGTAAGAATTACAGAGCATGGATGGGATCGGATAGCGGGAAAGGGGGAATGGGGGCGGGGGGGGGGGGGGGGGGGGGGGGGGAGGCAGGAGAATAGAGAAAGGGAAAAAGACTAATAGGTGCTCAGGAGGCTGTGTAGTGCTGGAGTGGCACAAGAGAAGGGGATAGATAGGTGGAGGACAGAGATTGGGACTAGCAACAGTTGAGGCCCAGGGGGTTATGGGAATTTTGGATGTACAAGGGTTGGAACTTAAATAGTGGCAACTATTTATTCACAACCGATACAAAAAAGGTACATGTTTGCACCTGTTACTGTCCTTCAAAGAAGTCACCAGTGTTGTGTACAACCCATTGCCAGTGATGTTGAAGGTGTACTATACCATTAGCAGAGCCTGTTCTCTTGACGGTTCGAACGGAGTGGTCTACTGCCTGTCAGGAACAGTTCTGAAGCGAATGCCATGAAGTGATTCCTTCATCTTCGGAATCAAATCAACGTCACAAGGTCTTCAGTCCAGGGAGTATGGTGGATGGTACAGTACTTCCCAGTCCCATTGACCAAACAGTGCAGCCACAGCTTGCGCTGTATGCGCCCTTGCATTGTCATGCAAAATGATGGGTGGGTTGCACAGAAAGTGTTGCCACTTCTTTCGCAAAGTTGTCGCAGGTGATGCTCCATAAATGAACAGTAATAATGTGCATTGATGGTCTGCCATGGAGGAACATAATGTGTTAAGATTATACCATCACAGTCGTACATGAGAATCACCATAACTTTCACCATACTGGGGCACTGAGGCACTGACGCACTTTCAACTTTCACAGCCACTGGGGCACTGACGCATTTTCAACTTTCACAGCCACTCATAATGACACCATTCGTTGGAATTGCGTTTCAGTTTTGGCTCATACATTGTGGCCCATGTGTTGTGATATGGCATAAGAAAAGCCCCTCCTTCATGCTCATAGTGCTCAAAGTGCATCTGAGCAGCTTCGTAATGCATCCATTTCTGCATTTCTCTCAAGTCATGCAGAACCCATCATGATGCAATTTTATTCATGCCCAGGAATTTCTTCAGGATACGAAGCACAGTCATATGTGCTAATCCAGTTTCATGGGCAAGCTCACAAATTGTATGGCATCAATCACTGTCCACTAATGTGGCAACCGCATGCACTTCTTCTTCAGAGATGCTAGGATGACCTGCCCGATCCATGTATGCCTCAGTTTGCCGACCTTTGTTGAAGGCTT
The DNA here is from genome assembly GCF_023897955.1 of Schistocerca gregaria. Classification (NCBI taxonomy): domain Eukaryota; kingdom Metazoa; phylum Arthropoda; class Insecta; order Orthoptera; family Acrididae; genus Schistocerca; species Schistocerca gregaria. The sequence continues at coordinate 399,310,209 of NC_064924.1, read as the reverse complement.
TTACCCAACGTGCCACTGTTCTGTATGGCAATGCCGATTCCCCACATACCTCTTGAATACATTGATGACACTGTCATGTTGTATGACCTCTGGCACATTCTATCATGATCCAACTCCGTTGATCCTGATTTGAAAACATAGTGACACCCTTGTGTTATACTGCTTGCTCAAAGTGACTGTGATTCCCTCGACTGTGTGCGTGCCAGTGACATGGGACAGGTGAGCCCATTTGCTCGGAGGTAAGGTAGGTATGTCAACAACATGTGCTATCAGTGATCATAGTAGATTCCATTGCATAGTGTCTCCACAGCAGTGTTACCACTACTTAAGTTCCAATCTACGTATGAGGGGATACCCAAAACATATTGGAATTATTTTTTTAAAAGCTATATATTTTCAAATTGTTTACAAAACAGCCTTATCCTCTTCAAAATACTCTACATTACTACTAATACACTTTCCCCACCACTGTTTGAGACATTGTTTGTAGTCATAGTTAGAAATGCCTCTCTTGTTTTTTCCTTGATTTCTTCAATGTCGTCAAACTGGTGTCCTTTTACACACTTTTCATGCATGGAAATAAGAAAAAGTTGCACAGAGCCAGGTCAGGTGTATAAGGTGCGTGGGGCCATGTAGCCATGCCATTTTTAGCCTAAAACTAACAGAGATGGCTGTGTGTGCAGGTGCAGTGTTGTTGTGGAAGAACCAGTCTCCTGTCTGCCCCAAATTGGGTCTTTTTTGATGAAAACTGTTGCGCAATCTTCTTAAAATTTCCAAATGAAATGTCTGATTGATGGTCTGATCTGGAGGAACAAACTCTGAATGAACTTTTCAATATTTTTGTTGATTCACGCCGATAATGGACGTCCAGAACAAGGTTTGTCACCAAAATCAATGTTGCCATTTTTAATTGAGCAAACCACTTGTACACTTGAGTTTTTCCGATAGTGTCATCTTGGTATGCTGATTTTAACATTAAAACAGTTTCAGCAGCATTTTTACCAAGTAGAAAACAAAATTTCACAGCTGGACGTTGTTTACTTAAACTTGTCACCATAAAAAATGGAACAAGAATAAAACAGCACTAGCAAAAACAATCACTACAGATGAATAGAAAATGCCAGGCCACTAACATTGGCAGCACTGTACAGGCAATGAGTTGTGCTATTCATGCCTAGCGGCAGAAATGCATACTACACAAGCTCCGCGCATAGCAATGTAATTCAGGTTTTTTTGGGTACCCCTCCTACTGCAGTGAGAATTCCAACATGTGCAGTTCAGAAAAGCTGTTAGAAGGGAGGATAAACATCAGCTCCACATGGTTAGTAGCAATATATCCTTTTCATAACAATGCTGTTATATCTAGGGAAACACACAGTAGTAATATAAAAGAGTGAATTGTCTGCTGTATTGATTAAATGAAACATAAAACAGTTACATCATTTACAACATTGTCATTTAGTGAAACCAGTTTATCAGAACTATGATTTTTGTAATGTTGAACTTGTTGTTATGATATACTGGAGTGTGCAAAACAGATTAACGTGTATAGTGAGAGTGTATGGAGGTATGACTTCCAACCTCAGCAGTTGACTGCTCTTTTTTTCACTTGCGATGATTCCAAAAGAAAAAAAGATGGTATGCACCATTTGTAGTCTGACCAGACAATGTGAGACTTTAGCAGAGGTACCATTACATGATGCTGTTGTTGAATGAAGTTTTATTAAAGTTTTCTTCTTCTTCTTCTTTTTCTTCTTGTTATTATTATTGTTATTCAGAAAAATCTTTTCTATCCTTCTGTACTATGGTGTCTATCCATTAATTACGGTCCATGCAAAATGGCATATAAAGAGCAATACTACACGATGGCACTGACCGGACTAGCAGGTGTAAATAGTTCTGATAAAAGGGAAAAAAGAGAAGTGAAAAATGGCGATAATTGCAAGTTATATAACAAAAAAAGTCAGGAAAGGTATCCTGTGCAAATACTGTAAATAGTGGTTTCATGAAAACTGTTGCAAAATAAACATAAAATTAATACTGTAAGTGTGGACTACTCGTGGTCATGTGATGCGCGTGTAACAGAAACATGTGAAAAGAAGTATATGAACATTATCAGAGACAAGGATTCAATAATTGAAATGTTGCAAAGTGATTTTGAAGTGCTACAAATAAAGTGTGCTGCTTTAGAACACAAATGCAAAATCTTGGGGAGCAGCAATAATTTAAAAGTGAATGAAAACAAATGCACTGTAACTGTTAAATCGCGTGATCCCAAGAAATGTACTGCAGCTGAAAAAATGCAACACGACAATTCAGGTAAAAATAGTGTTAGAATAGCAGACGAGCACCAACGTTCCATAAATATTCCAAACCCAAACAAAAAAGAGCTTAGGTCTGACAATGTTGAAGACAGCTCTGCAGTGTTAAAAATCACAAAAATAAACACAAAATCTTCAAAGAACAATTCTTCAGCCATGAAAAAACAAATACATCATGGATTCAAATCACAAATATTCGGAGACAGCCATGCACGCAATGTTTCAAAATTTGTATCAAACTCTGCTAAGGAGAACGTGAGTGTGTCAGCTGTTATTAACCCTGGAGTGAAATTCGTAAATGTAGCCAGCAATATACAAAAAGAATGTGCCAGTTCCACTAAAAGTGACTGTTTTGTTCTCACAGCGGGATCAATGATATTTACTACAACGCGGCCAGTGCATTTATTAGAAATCTGATCGTTATCTTGTAGTTGCTATCAACTAAAAATGTGGTAGTAGCGAATTTAACTCTGAGATTTGATCTGGCGGGTCGACTGGGGTGGCCGAGCGGTTCTAGGCACTTCAGCCTGGAACCACGCGACTGCTACGGTTGCAGGTTCGAATCCTGCCTCTGGCATGGATGTGTGTGATGTCCTTAGGTTAGTTAGGTTTAAGTAGTTCTAAGTTATAGGGGACTGATGACCTCAGATGTTAAATCCCATAGTACTCAGAGCCATTTGAACTTTTTCTTTATCTGGTGGACTGGTCTTATGTAAATAGTGAAATTCAATGAACAAATCATAAATTACAATGTTTCTGCTCCAAGTTTAAAAACCTAAGGCTTCTTGACGCCAACGACTATGAAAACACTAGTATCACAACACAGGGTCAACATTTAATCTATCTGGTAAAAAGAGACTTGCATCAGACATAAACAAAGTTGTTGAGGTAATAATTCGTGAAAACATCTGTGAAAACAGGCCAGCTATCGCCCTAAATCGCAACACGCAGGGAAACTAGTGGAAAGGGCCAACTCCAACTGGATTTGGCCCAATATAAACAACCCAGAACAGGAGGAAAATCAAAGTGACAAACTAAAAGTACCTTTAAGGCTCATGCACTTATATACAATATCTTATACAATATACAATATCACTTATATACAACACTACACTATACACTATATACAATATCACTTATATACAATATCTTGAAATTAGCTCAATGTTTTGCAGCCTTTGGTAAATGATCATTCACCTCATGTAGCTGTGTTAAATATGAGGAAATTACTTACTTTAAACTAGATGGCTATTTCCCAGGAAACAGTTACTGTAGACAGCATCTTAAAGGTGGAGGTGTAGCAGTATTTGTTGGAGAGCAGCTCAAACTAAATTAATTAAACCATCTACATCTGTATAATATTGAAGGCTTGACTGAAGTGACAGGTGTTGAACTCCATATCAAAGGTTGCGGAAAAAGCATGATGAAACAGAAAATTATTGGGATTTATCATCCACTTAAATCAGAGGTAGGGCGTTTCATAGGTATTTTTAGTAGAATAGTGGGACACTGTTACCCAGACGAGGTAACAATACTTGATGACTTGAATCTAGAGGCAACCTCTTGCAATAACCATATCAGCAGGCTAATAGATACCCTTAACTCCTATAATCTTATGAATGCAGTAAATTCAGATACAAGAGTAACTCAGTCCACTTCTAGTAGAACAGACTACATAATACTAAGTAAAGAGGTAAAAGAGAGTATTAGATGCAGGAATGTGGACTTCCACTACTCAGACCACAAAGGTCCATTTGTAGGCTATGAACACACAAGCATCCAAGAAAGGACTAAGTTCATAGAATATAAAAGAGTACTTAAAGATAAAAACATTAATGCTTTTAAAAGTAAACTAGACTCTGAGGAATGGCATCCAGTTCTTCAGCAAAAAGGATCCGAACGCAAATGGGCCAAATTTTATGATATAATTTTACAGTATCTAAATTTTTGCTGCCCATTGAAAGGAATTAAGAAAGTAGTAACTCACAACCAAAATGAAAAAAAAAAAAAAAAAAAAAAAAAACACCAGACTGCCTCTTCCAGCTTACATGATTAAACTATTGAAGATCTAAGTGTGCTTCATAAGTCAACTAAATTGTAAATATTTAAGAATAAGTACAATCAAGATAAAATCAATTTCAGGAACATCTCTCAAATTTAAGAAAACAGATCCTAGATAAGGAAATAGCTCAGTCATCAAAAATAGGGGAGACTTCATGGAATATAATAAATAGATATTACAAAGCCACCCCTAAGTTAGATGCTCAGATTGACAGAATCCAACATGAAGGAAACCATATTAATGATCCAGATTAAAATCTGCAATATATTTAATGAATATTTTATATCTTCAGCTGTGAATCCAGTTAATAACACAGGTCTGACTTGGATGATAAAGCCATACCCTAGGCTTGAAACTGCTTTTGAATTTAAGGAATTGAGTGTGAAGGAAATAGGAAAAATAATAAATAACTTAAAGAATAAGACCTCATCTGGCTGGGATGGACTGAGTAGTATTATAATTAAAAAATGCAATAAGGAATTAGTTGGAATAATTATCCATATGATCAACAGTAGTGTCAGGGAGCACATACTTCCAAATATTTTTAGAAAAGTACAGTTAAACCTGTGCATAAAAAAGGATTGAAAGAAGAGCTATCAAACTTCAGGCCCATATCACTCATACCAATTTTCAGTAAAATATTTGAAATTGTTTTGTTGACACAACTTATTGATTATTTCACAAAGAATAATTTACTAGCAAAAACACAGCATGGCTTCAGAAAGCATCACAGTACTATTACAGCAATTACCGAATTTCTCCACAAGGTTATGATGCCCTGGATGAGGGAATGCAGACAGCAGTGATATTTCTAGACCTTACTAAATCATTTGACTCAGCGAACCATGAGCTACTAATAAGCAAACTGGAAACTTGCAATATAAATGCCACATCCATACAACTACTGATCACTTATCTAACCCATCGTAAGCAGTGTACAAAGCTGAGTTATGAAATTAATGGTCAGATCAAACATTTCCAATCCATCTTTGAAACAGTAAAACAAGGTGTACCTCAGGGCTCCGTATTGGGCCCTTTCCATTTCCTGGTCTACATTAATGATTTAGAGGCACTTCTTTACTCCCAACTAGTAAGTTATGCAGATGATACCTCACTTTTGTTCTTTTGCAAACAAACTAATGACTTGACATTGGCTGCAACTGATGGCTTAAGTCAAATAACTACTTACTTTTTGGGGATGTATCTAGACGAAAATCTTAGATGGGTAGAACAATCAATGTTGTATGCAATAAAATCAGCAGTTCACCGCACTGAATTAGCAAACTATCAAAATTAGTCTCTGAACAGACATTAAAAACTGCTTATTACGAGACTATATTTGCATATATTAATTATGGAATAGAGGTATGGGGATGTGCTGCTGACAGACACGTGAACAGAATCCTAACACTGCAGAAAAGAGCAATCAGGACCATGCATCGACTAGGATACAGAGATTCATGCACGGAAACCTTTGTTCAACATAAATATCTAAGAGTATACTCCTTGGATCTGCACAAAATAGCAGCATTCTTCGTGGAGCATAAAAATAATGAAGCTACATGCTCTGATGTGCATACCCATAACACAATACAAAAAGATTACTTTTTCACAAACAGAACCAAACTAAAAACAACAGATCATAGTCCTTTGATAAATGGCCAGATATGGTTTAACAAACTGCCAAGTGCCATAAGATGCCACAGAGGTAAAGTATTCCAAGGGGAATTAAAATCATTCTTAACTCTCAAATGTTTGTACTCACTGAATGAATACTGATATTAAAATGTAGCTGTTCTTAAATGTAGGCCTAACTCTTCTAACTGTATGATGTACTATTCTGAGGTGATTGTAATATATATTATTTTTTGTAACAAGATGCTGTAAATTGAGATACCTATACAATGTAACAACCCTATGTTGCAATATGAAGTACTGTACCATATATTGCCAAGTGTGGCACCCTTAAGTGGCTTCTTGTAAATGTGAATTGCAAATTCCTACTGTTTGTACAAAAATTGTATAAAAATGCTAAGATGTTTGCAAAAGTCACCAGTTGATGACTATATGCAAAAAAGACAATAAATAAATAAATAAATAAATAAATAAATAAATTGAGAAATCTGGCAAATTTATATGAATGGTGGGAAATTTTGTTAAGAGGTTTCCCTATGGTAAGTGTCATAACTGAGATACATTTTCTAAAAACTTTCAAACAGATGCAATGCACAACTCTTTATATTGAAAGCTGTCTTAAGGGTTTGGTGTTGCACATTTCACAGAAGTGAATAAAGAGCAGTATGAGCAAGCAATAAAACATATTCATTTAAAAAAATCAAAAGTTAAGGAATAATAGAAAAGACATTATGTGTACCACTATCTGACATCAATAACTACTGACCTGTTTAACTGCTCACATCATTTTTCAAAATTTTTGAGAAGGTTAAGTATTGTAGAATAGTATTTCATCAGAGCAACAATAATATCCCCACCAAATAAAGTTTGATTTCAGAAGAGTTGCTCTACTGAGACCACCATTTAAAGGATGACTTATCAAATTTTGCAAGCATTCCATAATAAAATAGTTACTGTTGGTATTTTTCTGCAATGTATCTAAAGCATTTGACTGTGTGAAACACAGTATCCGCCACGATAAATTGAAATTTTATATGATTGACCATATAGTCAACCAGTGGATCATATCATATCAAATCTAAGTAAAGGAATGCAGAAAGCTGTATGTAGTAATTCAACACATGCAGTCCAGGGACATTATTCGGACTGGGGAGAAATCACATATGAGGTTCCCCAAGGCTAAATCTTCGATCCACTATCGTTCTTTGTATATGTAAACAATCTTCCACCTAATGTACAACAAGCAGAATTAGTTCCTTTTTCAGATCACACTAATATTTGTGATAAATCCAAGCACAGATAAAGATACAGAAGAAAAGGTAAAGAATGTTCTTAAGAGTATCATTGATTGGTTTTCTTTGAATGGTCTCACCATCAATTTTTAAAGCTACTACATGTTCAGTTCTGTACAACTAGGGGTACAATATCACTGATAAGTGTAGTACATCATGAGGAAATAATAAACAGGGTGGAAACTTCAAAATTCTTGGGTGTCTGTACTTGTGAGAGTTTAAAATGGAAAAAACACATTTTGAAATTCCTAAAAAAAACCTTAGTTCAGCCAAAATTACACCTAGATCATTGCAAGTCTTGGATTAGATTAGATTAGGTTAATACTTGTTCCATAGATCATGAATACGACACTTAATAATGATGTGGAACGTGTCAGGTTAATAAAAGACGTCTGTACAAGATATTACATTATATAAAATATTGCATGACACTAATGTTTAAGTTACTTTTTTCCCCTTAATTTATATCTAAAAATTCAGCCAATGAGTAGAAGGAGTTGTCATCTAGAAATTCTTTTAATTTATTTTTAAATGTTGGTTGACTATCTGTCAGGCCTTTGATGCTGTTTGGTAGGTGACCAAAGACTTTTGTGGCAGCATAATTTAGCCCTTTCTGTGCTAAAGTCAGATTTAACCCTGCATAGTGAAGATCATCCTTTCTCCTGGTGTTATTGCTATGCACACTGCTATTACTTTTGAACTAGGTTGGGTTATTAACAACAAATTTCATAAGTGAAAATATATACTGTGAGGTTATTGTGAGGATCCCTAGATCCTTAAATAGATGTCTGCAGGATGACCGTGGGTGAGCTCCAGCAATTATTCTGATTACACATTTTTGAGCAATGAATGCTTTTCTACTCACCGATGAATTACCCCAGAATATGATGCCATACGAAAGCAGTGAATGAAAGTAGGAATAGTAAGCTAATTTACTGAGATTCTTATCACCAAAATTTGCAATAACCCTAATACCATACATATCTGAACTCAGACGTTTCAGCAGACAATCAATGTGTTGCTTCCAGTTTAACCTCTCATCAATGGACACACCTAAAAATTTTGAAAATTCTACCTTAGCTACAGACTTCTGTTTAAAGTCTATATTTATTACTGGAGTTGTGCCATTTACTGTACGGAACTGTATATACTGTGTTTTATCAAAATTTAAAGAGAGTCCGTTTGCTGAGAACCACTCAATAATTTTGTAAAAAAAACAACATTTACAATTACATCATTTAGTTCTTGGTTTTTGGGTGATATTACTATACTTGTATCATCAGCAAAAAGAACTAACTTTGCATCTTCATCAATGTGGAATGGTAAGTCATTAATGTATATCAAGAACAGTAAAGGACCTAAGACCGAACCCTGTGGGACCCCGTACTTCATTAGCCCCCAGTTTGAGGAATCAGCTGTTGTTTTAACATTACATGAACCACTTATTTCAACTTTCTGCATTCTTCCAGTTAAGTATGAATTAAACCATTTGTGCACTGCCCCCTCAAACCATAATGATTTAGCTTATCTAAAAGAATTCCATGATTTACACAATCAAAGGCCTTTGAGAGATCACAAAAAATACCAATGGGTGATGTCCGGTTATTCAGAGCATTTAATATTTGATCAGTGAAAACGTATATAGCATTTTCTGTTGAAAAGCCTTTCTTAAAACCAAACTTACATTTTGTTAGTACTTTAGTTTTACAAATATGTGCGGCTACTCTTGAATACATTACTTTCTCAAAAATGTTTGATAGAGCTGTCAGAAGAGAGACACAAATCAGTAAGTTAACATATTTTGCATATTCTTATTCAGTAATGTCATATGGAATAATATTCTCGGGTAATTCATTTCTAAGAAATTATGTGAAGACTTACTTGCTCAAAAACATGCTGTGAGAATAACATGTGGTGCTCACCCATGATCATCATGCAGACATCAAGACATCTGTTCAAGGAGTTGCTTCATAGTATATTTACTCTCTCATAGTACATTTCATATGCCTGTGAGCAAATGGCAGTTGCCTGCATTTTATACTGTTCATTCATTGTTCCAACATTATTTTAGTATTTTTAGTGCACATTTCACAACTTTAATAATGGGATAGGCATTTGTAATGCTTTCAATACAAATAAAACTTAGCAAACATGCTTTAAAAATGAAAATCTAAATATTATTGACAGGTCTATATGATTCAGAAATAGCTCAGCTTCTGGATGAGGTCTTTGACATTAATTGGTCTGACATTGAAATTGATGACAGTGATGATGATGCTAATGAAGGTGATGATGCTGAAGTTCACATTCAGGTATTGCAACTGACAGCATCTGAAGATGAAGATCAAGTTTCAGACAGTGAAAGTTCAGTAGTGCCAACACAAGCTCATGAAACTCCATCACTTAAAGATCCACCACAATGCTGGTGCCACAGAACAGAGTGCATAATGGTTTTAGTAGTTTTAATAGGCATGAATGTTAATTATTGCAAAACAATCATTTTAAGCACTATTGATCTTTCTATTTTAGATTTTCACCCAGTATCTCAACTGCCATGACGTCAACATCATCAAGTTCTGATGAAGAATCTGTTAGTACAGGAGTTAAGAAACAGTTTCAATATTTTAATTAGTATTTAAATGAAGATTTCTTCAGTACTATGGCAGAAAAAATAAACATGAAGCCTGTTTCATCACATGAAAAATCTCTCGACACCACTCCAGGTGAGATCAAGAAATGCTGGGCTGCAAGTATTGTGATTTAACTTCTTGGTTTTCCTAAGCTTAGGATGTGCTGTGAACAATGTACTAGATGTGATGTGATGCAAACAGAACACCAGGCACCGGGCAGGCATAAATATGCGACCCGGTCCAGCAAGCAGCCAGTCTCAGGGAACACCTGATGAAGATGTCAAGTAATGATGTCGAAATATCGTGTTTGGAAGACGCTGATATCCGGCAGAAAACCCAATTTCCACGAGATGTCAATGTACTAGATATCCAGTGGTTTCAGAAAACATAAGCAGAGATTATTTATACTGCCTTAGGGCATATCTCAAGGTGGTTGTTGACAATGCTGTCAGTGATAATGTAAAAACAACTGATAGATACTGGAAAGTAAGACCAATGTTGTCAATGATAAGAAAAGTGTGTCTGCAACATCCTTGTCCAAAAATGGTTTCTAGATTAGATTAGATTAATACTTGTTCCATAGATCATGAATACGACACTTAATAATGATGTGGAACGTGTCAGGTTAATAAAATATGTCTGTACAAGATATTACATTATACAAAATATTGCACGACACTAATGTTTAAGTTAGTTTTTTCCCCTTAATTTATATCTAAAAATTCAGCCAATGAGTAGAAGGAGTTGTCATCTAGAAATTCTTTTAATTTATTTTTAAATGTTGGTTGACTATCTGTCAGGCCTTTGATGCTGTTTGGTAGGTAACCAAAGACTTTTGTGGCAGCATAATTTACCCCTTTCTGTGCCAAAGTCAGATTTAACCCTGCGTAGTGAAGATCATCCTTTCTCCTGGTGTTATAGCTATGCACACTGCTATTACTTTTGAACTAGGTTGGATTATTAACAACAAATTTCATAAGTGAATATATATACTGTGAGGTTATTGTGAGGATCCCTAGATCCTTAAATAGATGTCTGTGGGATGACCGTGGGTGAGCTCCAGCAATTATTCTGATTACACGTTTTTGAGCAATGAATACTTTTCTACTCAACGATGAATTACCCGAGAATATGATGCCATACGAAAGCAGTGAATGAAAGTAGGCATAGTAAGCTAATTTACTGAGATTCTTGTCACCAAAATTTGCAATAACCCTAATAGCATATCTAAATAGCATACTGACGAACAAATGGTGCCATTCCATGGGCAAGTCCCCATGAAATAATATGTTAGAGGAGAACCTCAACCTGTGGGCCTGAAAAACTTTGTAATGGGTTTATCAAGTGGATTAACCTTAGTTTTTTTTTATGTGTGAGGGTGGACAGAGACCAGTTAATTCAGAGATGACACCTATGCACGAAAAATTAGATATTGGAGGGAAAGTGGTATTGAAGTTGTCCGATACATTGCCAGCAGGAACGATGATTTTCATGAACCGGTATTTCACTTCTATACCTCTTCTGAGTCCTCTCATCAATCACAGAGCAATTTAAGGATGTGGAACAATGATGACTTCAAGATTATCAAAAAGCATTGGCTTGGCCAAAGATAGACTTCTCAAACGTGAAGGAAGAGGAAGTTTCGAGCATAGGGTGAGAGGTGATGATGCAATTGCAATCGTAAAATGGCACGATAATCTTGCCATTCATTTAGCTTCTACCTACTGTGGGGTAAATCCTGTGGAAACTTATCGAAGGTGGAGCATACGGCAATGTCGGTACATAGAGATTCCTCATCCTTTTGCTGTAAAGATGTATAACTCTCACACGGGTGGTGTGGATCTTATGGACATGGTCATTAGCAAATATGCCATGAGAGGCAGAATGAAGAAGTGGACAATAAGGGTACTGCACCATTACTTTTTTTTTTAATTTGCTATTGCTGCATCATATATTGAATATAAGAATGCTGCAATTGAAGAGAAGTGGCAAAGAAAACAAATATTATCAGATTTATCCTTCAATATGGATATTGCTTAAAATTTGATGTTCATCAACACTGAATGAAGCACAAACAGCCCAGATAGATATGAAGAGGAAAGTGATGAAGAGGAAAGTGAAGAAAGGGAAGAGGACAATGAAAAGAAGAGAAGATTAGTTCAGCCAATACCACCAATGGCCAAAAGATACAAATGTGATTTGCACATGCCAAAAATGAGTACTGAAAAAAAGAACAGTTCAAGATGCAGAGGAACGGGTTGTTCAAAGCTAATGAATGCAAGATGTTTTGAATGTATGGTGCTTTTACCCTTTACTTCAGTAAGAAACTGTTTCAGAAAGTTTCATACTTCATAAGAATATCCTGCAAGATTTTTTAAAATTTGTAAAACGTTTTTGTAATTGTTTATTTTTTTAACAATTTATATTTCAACACAAACATGTAATGAGACAATTGTAACAATTTTGTGCATTTTCTAGCATGAGGAGGAATGTATGTCATGCAAATAAGCAAAAATAAAGTGATATTTATTTCTTCACTGTCTGGCAGATTGTCTTGTTAGCAACGTATGTATCATATGTGATACATTGCCTGCAACAATGTGTAAATATAAAAAACTTTATTCTTGAATATTTTACAATCAGTGGTGTCTATCAACACATTAAAGCTTTGTTTTGTTCAATTTACTGTATAACTGACTTCAGGTCCCTAGAGGTTAAGAGTTAACAAAAATGTCATTTTATGTACATGCTTCAATTCACATGCTGAATTAGCAACTTTTTGGCTCTAGAGATTAAAAGATAATCAGTCAGTTTAATTTAAAGGCATTTGTTCACTACCTTGTAATTCGTTGCACCAACCAAAATGCAGCCCCACAGTGAATGCTGCTCTCAAACACGGGGTGAGTTAGTTGTCATTCATAAGTAGCTGGAAATCACCCGGACTGCTGTCAAATGATTGACAGTTTCTGCAAATTGGTGTGTTGGAATAGCTCCTGAGAGCTGTATATTCAGGAGTGTCCCAGGGAAGTGTGTTGGGATCCTTGTGTTTATGTTGTATATTAATGACCTTCAGAAAATATTAATAATAAGATCAGGCTTTTTGCAAAGTATACCGTTATCTATAATGAAGTACTATCTGAGAGCAACTGCATAAATATTCAGTCAGATCTTGATTGGATTTCAATATTGTGCAGAGATTGACAACTTGCCACTTCCAGAAGCAGTCTTGGTATGCCTCTTGCTGTAACACATGAAGCACTGTCTGCAAATTTTCTTTTATCTCATCTATCATTGCAAATCCTTGTCCTTTCATTGGGTTTTGCAACTTTGGAAATTAGGAAAGTCAACAGGAGCCAGGTCTGGAGAGTACAGAGGATGGATTAGCACAGTGATTTCATTTTTGTGCAATAGTCACACACCAAAAGGGGTGAATGTGCAGGTGTGTTTTCAATATGCAAGAGCCGTGAACTGTCTCACAACATTTCAGGCTGTTTCAGTCTCATTTTCTCAACACGCCCTAACAATACCATCAATTAACAGTTTGTCCTGTAGCATGAATTCATGATGCACTAATCCTTCAAAATTCAAAGACCCAAGGCTTTGACATTTGACCTGAACTGAAGAGCTTTTTTTGGTCTTGGAGACATTTTTCCAACCCACTGTGAAGAATGAAACTTGGTCCCAACATCTTAACCATACACTCACATCTCATCACCAGTTATGATTCTCTTAAGGAATATCTTGTTCTCATTTGATCGATCCAAAATCTCTTCACAGACTGTGGGGCGAAGGTCTTTCTGGTTTTGATTCGTCCCTTGAGATGAACTTAGTGGAAACACAATGCATTCCAAGATGCTGTGTCAGGATTTCATGATATGATTCAACTGAAATGTTACCAACTTCTGCAATCTCTTGGACAGTCAGTCTTCAATTGGAATACGCAATTTTATTGATGTTCATGATATGAGTGTCATTGGTAGATGCTGATAGGCATCTTGAATAAGTGTCAATATTAACTTTTGTCTGGCCATTTTCAAACCATGTGAACCATTCTGAACAACTATAGCTTAAGTGCTCATCACTGTATGCTTCCTGAATCATTTGATGTGTCCCTGTAAAGGATTTGTTGAGTTTCACGCAAAACTTAATGCTGACGCATTTCTCTTATAACTCTGCCATCTCGGTACTCACAAACTGTGCAATACAGTGTTCTACTCAATACAGCACAGAACAATAAGTGGCAGACAAACAACAATGTAACTTGCAGCATTTGCACATTAAACATAGGTGTGTGCAGGGATGCCAACTGTATTTTGCTCCAACACACAATTGGCGCAAAATTAAGAATGTTCCAGATTTTTCTGAGCAGATCTCATATTAATGAAATAATTGACAACTAGAATGCATGGATGATTGATGATAAAAGTATCATGCTGGATTTACAGATTGTGCTCATGGATAGGGCGTTGATGATCTGACCCTGGTATGCACTAAATCTATAACTTAATACTAGATTGATTCTGGCTGTGTAATGTTCATTACTGACAGCTAGAGTGCAATGCTATGGTTTGATACAATGTCTGTTGACATCATGCTTAGCACTTACCCATGATTAAACTTTACATAATTCTCAATTGATTTGCTCATATTCAAAAGCTCACTTTTGTATTATTACAGACATCACAGATATAAGTATTTCAATACAAGCATTAAGACTGCTTGGAGATTTTGGTGTACTCAGATTAATTCTACAATGAGAAGTTAAACTGCTACTGAATCTATAATATTTGGAAATTCCTTCATTTTTAAAAGTGACTGAAGTCATGGTTCTTAGCACTGACCAAGCATCCTGTTCCTTGCTGTTCTCTTAACAAGCATGGAACTGCCCGCCTTCTACTTGCACTGAAAAGTCCTTTGTATCAACTCACTAACCACTGCTGGATTAGGATTTCTTTGGTGTTGCTCAAGCTGATAGCCAGACCATTGCCACCATGGCCGAACAGTACTTTTTTAGTCTCAAGATTTTAAGATCTTAACTTAGCTGGCCCCCCATGAACCATGGACCTTGCCGCTAGTGGGGAGGCTTGCATGCCTCAGAGATACAGATAGCCATACCATAGGTGCAACCACAATGGAGGGGTATCTGTTGAGAGGCCAGACAAACGTGTGGTTCCTGAAGAGGGGCAGCAGCCTTTTCAGTAGTTGCAGGGGCAACAGTCTGGATGATTGACTGATCTGGCCTTGTAACAATAACCAAAACAGCCTTGCCGCACTGGTACTGCGAACGACTGAAAGCAAGGGGAAACTACAGCTGTAATTTTTCCCGAGGGCATGCAGCTTTACTGTATGATTAAATGATGATGGCATCCTCTTGGGTAAAATATTCCGGAGGTAAAATAGCCCCCATTCGGATCTCCGGGTGGGGAGTACTCAGGAGGATGTCGTTATCAGGAGAAAGAAAACTGGTGTTCTACAGGTCAGAGCGTGGAACGTCAGATCCCTTAATCGGGCAGGTAGGTTAGAAAATTTAAAAAGGGAAATGGATAGGTTAAAGTTAGATATAGTGGGAATTAGTGAAGTTCAGTGGCAGGAGGAACAAGACTTCTGGTCAGGTGACTACAGGGTTATCAACACAAAATCAAATAGGGGTAATGCAGGAGTAGGTTTAATAATGAATAGGAAAATAGGAATGCGGGTAAGCTACTACAAACAACATAGTGAACGCATTATTGTGGCCAAGATAGATACGAAGCCCACACCTACTACAGTAGTACAAGTTTATATGCCAACTAGCTCTGCAGATGATGAAGAAATTGAAGAAATGTATGATCAAATAAAAGAAATTATTCAGATAGTGAAGGGTGCCGAAAATCAAGTAGGTAAAAAGATGAGGGCTAGTAGAAATCCTTGGGTAACAGAAGAGGTACTGAATTTAATTGATGAAAGGAGAAAATACAAAAATGCAGTAAGTGAAGCAGGCAAAAAGGAATACAAATGTCTCAAAAATGACATCGACAGGAAGTGCAAAATGGATAAGCAGGAATGGCTAGAGGACAAATGTAAGGATGTAGAGGCTTATCTCACTAGGGGTAAAATAGATACTGCCTACAGGAAAATTAAAGAGACCTTTGGAGAAAAGAGGACCACTTGTATGAATATTAAGAGCTCAGATGGAAACCCAGTTCTAACCAAAGAAGGGAAAGCAGAAAGGTGGAAGGAGTATATAGAGGGTCTATACAAGGGCGATGTACTTGAGGACAATATTATGGAAATGGAAGAGGATGTAGATGAAGATGAAATGGGAGATACGATATTGCGTGAAGAGTTTGACAGAGCACTGAAAGACCTGAGGTGAGACAAGGCCCCTGGAGTAGACAACATTCCACTGGAACTACTGACGGCCTTGGGAGAGCCAGTCCTGACAAAACTCTATCATCTGGTGAGCAAGATGTATGAGACAGGCGAAATACCTCAGACTTCAAGAAGAATATAATAATTCCAATCCCAAAGAAAGCAGGTGTTGACAGATGTGAAAATTACTAAACTATCAGTTTAATAAGTCACAGCTGCAAAATACTAACGCATGTTCTTTACAGATGAATGGAAAAACTAGTAGTAGCCGAGCTCGGGGAAGAGCAGTTTGGATTCCGTAGAAATGTTGGAACACGTGAGGCAATACTGACCCTACGACTTATCTTAGAAGCTAGATTAAGGAAGGGCAAACCTATGTTTCTAGCATTTGTAGACTTAGAGAAAGCTTTTGACAATGTTGACTGGAATACTCTCTTTCAAATTCTGAAGGTGGTAGGGGTAAAATACAGGGAGCGAAAGGCTATCTACAATTTGTACAGAAACCAGATGGCAGTTATAAGAATTGAGGGACATGAAAGGGAAGCAGTGGTGGGGAAGGGAGTGAGACAGGGCTGTAGTCTATCCCCGATGTTATTCAATCTGTATATTGAGCAAGCAGTGAAGGAAACAAAAGAAAAATTCGGAGTAGGTATTAAAGGACTTAGAAGAGCAGTTGAATGGAATGGATAGGAGGATATAAGATGACCATCAACAAAAGCAAAACGAGGATAATGGAATGTAGTCGAATTAAGTCGGGTGATGCCGAGGGAATTAGATTAGGAAGTGAGACACTTAAAGTAGTAAATGAGTTTTGGTATTTGGGGAACAAACTAACTGATGATGGTCAAAGTAGAGAGGATATAAAATGTAGTCTGGCAAGGGCAAGAAAAGCGTTTCTGAAGAAGAGAAGTTTGTTAACATCGAGTATAGATTTAAGTGTCAGGAAGTCATTTCTGAAAGTATTTGTATGGAGTGTAGCCATGTATGGAAGTGAATCATGGACGATAAATAGTTTGGACAAGAAGAGAATAGAAGCTTTCGAAATGTGGTGCTACAGAAGAATGCTGAAGATTAGATGGGTAGATCACATAACTAATGAGGAAGTATTGAATCAGATTGGGGAGATGAGAAGTTCGTGGCACAACTTGACCAGAAGAAGGGATCGGTTGGTAGGACATGTTCTGAGGCATCAAGGGATCACCAATTTAGTATTGGAGGGCAGTGTGGAGGGTAAAAATCGTAGAGGGAGACCAAGAGATGAATACACTAAGCAGATTCAGAAGGATGTAGGTTGCAGTAGGTACTGGGAGATGAAGAAGCTTGCACAGGATAGATTAGCATGGAGAGCTGCATCAAACCAGTTTCAGGACTGAAGACCACAACAACAACAACAACAACAACAACAACAACAACAACTTAGCTGGCTGGGCCTTCTCCAGTAATATGTTGTGTTACAGACTTAAGCACAAAAATAGGTTAACAATGCTGCAACTCAAACTTTTGCTAACCTATCCAGTGATGTAAAATGTCTGGCAGACAACAAATTAAAATTTGAAAACAAACTCAAAAACTTTCTCCTTGACAATGCCTTCGACTTCATATAAGAATTTCTATTATTGTAATGTATAAAAGGTGAAGGGTTGGACTTACTACCTCACATAAGTATATTAAAATAGTAACAGTAGTAGTGGCAGTGGTAGTGGTAGTAGTAGTAGTAGTAGTAGTAGTAACATTTATTATTATTATTATTATTATTATTATTATTATTATTATTATTATTATTATTATCATAGTAACAACAACTTATACCTGTTCAGCATGTAGGCATACTTACAAATTAATTTGTGACGTAAATGTAAAATGACTTGTTCCACATCATTATGATTTATCATGCAAATGATCCATGCAATGTAAAACTATCTAACTAGTTATTTAACTAAAAGATGTTAGAGGTAAGTGCATTGAAAAAAGTGTAAAAGATTTTCGACGGGTAAAATGACATATGTCCGTTTTTCTTTGTTGGATCTTCATTTGGGAAATGGTGAAACAGTGATTGGCTCTTATTAAGCCTCACTGCAGAACCATTTGCATAGTGAGATGAAGCAGAAGTAACCAAGATTAATGGACAAAAAAGTGCTCTTGGATGAGAACAATGCATCCAGTCACACTCTGGCTGTTACAATTAGCACCAGCTGGTGTTGCCAGTGCAGCCTATTCTTCATATTTGGATCCATGTGACTTGTCAATCCACTTTCATTGTAGATCTGCTCAAACAAAAATGGACATAATAGGAGTCAATTAAATCACGGGGAAGAGTTGGATGAGTGATGAAATAACAAGACAATAATTCTAATAGCATATCCTTCATTTTCAATGTAGATTTTATTAATTTCATCGTCATTCTCATTCACAAAATAACTAACTAATATGGTCATTTTCAATGGCATAAATTACATTGTTGGCAATTCGTTGTCTGGCTTCCTTATGCATTGGTGGCAATACCCAAATTTTCTCCAGTGGCACTGCATCGTCTCCTTCAATTAAATCTATGTTGGGTGCATCTTTTTCATCAATTTCTGAGAATGGCACAGACTCTAGAGACATTATAAATCCATATCTACTTACAGCTTTCATTTCACTCTCTAGAGCTTTGTAAGGAAATACTGCATTGGGATCAGAGCCTAGATCAGATACTAAGTCTGTCATACTTTTGTAGTAAATCTGAACCAAATCAGACAAATAAGCTTCTCTGAACTCTTTAGTTGTACAGCTGTATAAGAAAAATGACACGTCACAAACAGGAGATGCATAGCGAGCTAACTGAAAGTCGATCAGCCGGGTATCCTGGATTTTTTTTTCATCAGCATCTTTGTACAGAAACAAGAAATTGCAAATCCATGCATCTCCATTTGTAATAACAGAATAAGGCTCTCTTGGCTTCACAAGGTCCATTTGTACATCAAACAGTCCCTCATTACAGAATTCTTTCGCTTTTTTTTCATATGAGCTGTTAGGATATTCTTGCTCCATTGCATCTATAGTAATATTGCAAAATCGTTTCATCATATTTTTGTACCATTCTCGCTGATCTTCACTGTAGTATGTCTCCTGTAACAAACCAAAGCAGCATATGTAATAAAATCTGCTTCACTAAAAAGATATATATATTTTTTAAATTCAAATATTACAGAAGGCACTGAAAATATCGAGTAAAAAGTTGCAAACACCTGTAAGTAACACTATGGTCCAATCATATTATTCAAATGAAGTTGTACATGATTAAACAAATATAACAATACAGTGCTTTTACCACTTTGTAACTCATGTCAGTAAACAAACAACCACAAGAGTACGAAAAGTTTTTGTTTACAATCACCATCAAGATCAGCAACAGCGCTGTTTATTCAAACATTTTGGAATGGAGTCATTTGCACATTCACCTCACTTCATAAAATCATTTTCCTATTTCACCATTGTTTTCTATTCCTTTACACACTGTGTTTGCCCATTACATTTCTGGAATATTCATCTTTGGTCTTCAAGCCTTCTAGTATTATGGATGATTCTAAAATATTTCTGTTTGCTAATGACTTGGTAGTAAAGGATGTTGTGTGCAACACTGGCTCTGTTTCAAATAGTGCAGTTCATGACATAAGTTCACAGCTTGTAGAAAATAAACTAATACTAAATCACAGTAAGAGTCAGTTTTTACAGTTCCTAACACACAATTCAACAAAACTCTGCATTTTAATCTGACAGAACAGGCATATGATTAGTGAAACTGAATAGTTCTAGGCGTTCGGATAGATAGTAAACTGTCATGGAAAGCCCACGTTCAGGATCTTGTTCAATGACTTAATGCTGCCAGTTCTACTATTCGAACGGTAGCTGAAGTACGTTATCATTTGACACAAAATTAATCTACTTTGCTTATTTTCATTCACTTATGTCACATGGTATTATATTTTGGTGTAATGCTTCCCATTCTAAATAGATATATCTGGCTCAGAAATGGGCTGTTTGGGCAATAACTGGTGTAAGTTCGCGAACCTCTTGTCGACACCTGTTCACTAGTCTGGGTATTTTAACATTACTCTCTCTCTCTCTCTCTCTCTCTCTCTCTCTCTCTCTCTCTGTGTGTGTGTGTGTGTGTGTGTGTGTGTGTGTGTGTGTGTGTGTGTGTGCGTGCGCGAATGTACACCTGTCCTTTTTTTCCCCCTAAGGGAAGTCTTTCCGCTCCCGGGATTGGAATGACTCCTTACCCTCTCCCTTAAAACCCACATCCTTTCGTCTTTCCCTCTCCTTCCTGAAGAAGCAACCATCGGTTGCGAAAGCTAGTAATTCTGTTTGTGTGTTTTGTTCATTGTGCCTGTCTGCCGGCGCTTTCCCGCTTGGTAAGTCTTGGAATCCTTGTTTTTAATATATTTTTCCCATGTGGAAGTTTCTTTCTATTTTATTTACATCATCATTAATTTGAACCCAACAATTACGTTTGTTATTGTCTCTGTTGCATTTCGAAATCTTCTCTGTCATCTTACTTTCTCTTCTCGGGCCTAAATATGTCTGCTTGTGTCTGTGTATGTGCGGATGTGTGTGTGTGTGTGTGTGTGTGTGTGTGTGTGTGTGTGTGTGTGAATGTACACCTGTCCTTTTTTTTCCCCTAAGGGAAGTCTTTCCGCTCCTGGGATTGGAATGACTCCTTACCCTCTCCCTTAAAACCCACATCCTTTCGTCTTTCCCTCTCCTTCCTTCGTTTTTAATATATTTTTCCCGCTTGGTAAGTCTTGGAATCTTCGTTTTTAATATATTTTTCCCATGTGGAAGTTTCTTTCTATTTTTTTTTATATATATATATATATATATATATATATATATATATATATTAAAAACAAAGATTCCAAGACTTACCAAGCTGGAAAGCACTGGCAGACAGGCACAATGAACAAAACACACAAACACACACACAGAATTACTGGCTTTCGCAACCGATGGTTGCTTCTTCAGGAAAGAGGGAAGGAGAGGGAAAGACGAAAGGATGTGGGTTTTAAGGGAGAGGGTAAGGAGTCATTCCAATCCCGGGAGCGGAAAGACTTCCCTTAGGGGGAAAAAAAGGACAGGTGTACACTCGCACACACACACATATCCATCCGCACATACACAGACATATTTAAAGGCAAATAGCAAGGGCAGAGATGTCAGTCGAGGCGGAAGTACAGAGGCAAAGAAGTTGTTGAAAGACAGGTGAGGTATGAGTGGCGGCAACTTGAAATTAGCGGAGGTTGAGGCCTGGCGGATAACGAGAAAAGAGGATATACTGAAGGGCGAGTTCCCATCTCCGGAGTTCGGATAGGTTGGTGTTGGTGGGAAGTATCCAGATAACTCGGACGGTGTAACACTGTGCCAAGATGTGCTGGCCGTGCACCAAGGCATGTTTAGCCACAGGGTGATCCTCATTACCAACAAACACTGTCTGCCTGTGTCCATTCATGCGAATGGACAGTTTGTTGCTGGTCATTCCCACATAGAAAGCGTCACAGTGTAGACAGGTCAGTTGGTAAATCACGTGGGTGCTTTCACATGTGGCTCTCCCTTTGATCGTGTACACCTTCCGGGTTACAGGACTGGAGTAGGTGGTGGTGGGAGGGTGCATAGGACAGGTTTTACACCGGGGGCGGTTGCAAAGGTAGGAGCCAGAGGGTAGGGAAGGTGGTTTGGGGATTTCATAGGGATGAACCAAGAGGTTACGAAGGTTAGGTGGACGGCAGAAAGACACTCTTGGTGGAGTGGGGAGTATTTCATGAAGGATGGATCTCATTTCGGGGCAGGATTTTAGGAAGTCGTATCCCTGCTGGAGAGCCACATTCAGAGTCTGATCCAGTCCCGGGAAGTATCCTGTCACAAGTGGGGCACTTTTGGGGTTCTTCTGGGTTTTAGGGGATGAGGAAGTGGCTCTGGTTATCTGCTTCTGTACCAGGTCGGGAGGGTAGTTGCGGGATGCGAAAGCTGTTTTCAGGTTGTTGGTGTAATGGTCGAGGGACTCAGGATTGGAGCAGATTCGTTTGCCACGAAGGCCTAGGCTGTAGGGAAGGGACCGTTTGATGTGGAATGGGTGGCAGCTGTCATAATGGAGGTACTGTTGCTTGTTGGTGGGTTTGATGTGGACGGATGTGTGAAGCTGGCCATTGGACAGATGGAGGTCAACGTCAAGGAAAGTGGCATGGGATTTGGAGTAGGACCAGGTGAATCTGATGGAACCAAAGGAGTTGAGGTTGGAGATGAAATTCTGGAGTTGTTCTTCACTGTTTACTGTTGTTTCTTGTTAACAATATCAGCTTATTTCCAAGAATTAGCAGCTTTCAGTCAGTTAATACTCAGCAAATATCCTATCTGCATTTGGATCGCACTTCCTTAATTCATGTGTAGAAAGGTGTGCAGTATACTGCTGCATCCATTTTCAATAAGCTACCGCAAGAATTCAACAATCTTAGCATTAATTCATGTGCTTTCAAATTGAAACTGAAGGATTTCCTCATAGGTTACTCCTTTTATTCTGTTGAGGAGTTCCTTGAAAAATTAAGCTGACTCTTATGTTGTATCATTGACTGCGTTTACTTAAAACTTATGGCTTGACTTTCTTTGGGTTCATAAACATTTTTTTTAAAAAAATCTGTTAATACTTTTATGTTGTAATTTCACGCACTGACATGTTTCATGACCTTGGAGATTTGCTCCTCAATTTGATCCTATGGAACTAGACGAGTAAATAAACAAATTACCCATTTCATGCAACATGGTCTTTGACCCACAATATTCTCTCAGTAGTCCCTCTCTTTTTCATTGTTCTTTGCTATATTGTTCACATTCCTCCCAGATGACTGTAACTCTATGTGCAATATGCCACCAGCTCTGTCTGCACTGGGGCAATATTCCTCTTGCAACATATTCCTACCTTCATTTCTGCTCCTTGCTCCTCTTCTAACCAATGTGGCTAATTCTCCACAACCTTTCTCATGTACATCACAACAGCTTCATCCTCAACAACCACTCACCCTAGTTGTGGCAACAGCACCTAAAAAAGATATCCGTGATTGTCTGTGTGCTCTGAAGTAGAACACACATTTGTTAACAATGCCAAATTCAACTTTGTCTTCATGTGTAACAGAATACAATGATTTCTTACTTTGTTTGGTATCTGGCTGCTGTAAATCAGTCCAGCTCAATGAGCTGTTCATGCAGTAAGCAACCAGCTGTCCCATGGTGAAAAATGGTGGGATGGGGGAGGGGAGGGGACTGAAGGGGATGGAAAGAGGAATCAGAAGAAAACAGCTTAGCATGAGAAGCTATGGTCAACAAATCTATTCCATGATTGCTAACATAAGTTCCAAGAGATGTATCACTTCATTGTAGTTAATTAATGCTTATCATGGCAAATTGACTTCCTAAGATTGTTGTATTGATGAGATGAAGAATATGGGGGAGCTAAGTACAAAACATGAAACTGATGACTTATAACTGATGCAGCCTTATGATAAATGTCATTTTCAGACAGAGTTTAAATTGGTATCAATTTGTACATCCTGACTATTTTATTCACAGTTTAACCAGAAAGATACTGGATGTCAGTGAATTCTGCTTATTTTGTTTTTCATAAGTGTCAGTGTTTGGTACCACTTTCTGAGCACTGCTTTCAAGTTTCAGCCTCTAAGTGAGCATCTGTGGGTAGATTTCATTTTCTTCACTGCAAGAAAAAGTTGCTTGCAGAAGTATGTAGATCCAGACAATCAACATAATAGTAGCCGAAAACTTGTCAAGTCATGGAAAATTATGAAGGGGAAAACTTTTTACAAGTCTACAAGAGTTATTTTATTACAAAATTTATCATTCAACTGTTTCTTACACTGTAGCTCTGTACCTTACAACTGTAGCTAGTCATTCTGCACTGTGGTATTGTAAACTGGTGTTGGAGTGTCTGACCTTTGTTTCAAAGTTTTTACCCTGGCCACAATGTTCCCTTTCCTGATTTATAAAGGACTGCTTTCCACTTAAACAGGGTGCATATGACCCAGGACAACCAGGAGATCTGGGAAAAACTTGGGAATTTTTTCTTCTGGGAGAAAACCAGGAAAAACCAGAGAATTTTTTAAAATTTCAGAAATTTATCATTGTTTTAGTTTCAGTTAAATTTTTGTAACTTTGACTGGTAAGAACCAATACTTTGACAAGGATATTACTGTATCTCGCTACTGCAGAATAATACTGCAGCAATAAAACATGCATGAGACAAAAAATAAAACTTATGTTGTAAAGGAAATGTGCTATATATAACAACAAAACACAATGTTGTAAAGGAAATGCACCATGTACAACAACATTGCTCATACAATTGTATGCCAACAGCAAAATGCGTCAAAGGCTTTAGGAAGACTATGCAATGCACCATAACAACAAATTGACTGCAATGAGCGTGACATCATAACTGCTTATATTAGATTCGTTTGAGCAGTTGCAAGCAAGTTCATGAGCATGCGCAGTTGAGTCGTGTATGGTTAGTACCTTCTCCCACATCTGGCTATGGAAGCTTGGCAGCTAGCTGTGTAAGCAATAGCAGCTGATGTTACCTGGTAAAATTTTACTGAAACACCTAAGATGCCAGATTCATGCATGCACAACATGCCCGGTTGTAGGGGGGCCGGGGGTAAACCAAGGTATCTGCCACGTTTGTCAATTGCAGAGGGGTGTGCCAAATTCTTATTATTGAGGAAAAAGACCTAGTTTCACAAAGTTCCTAGTATCCAGAGGACGCTGGCCTATTGATTATTCATATGATTTTGAAACGCTTCTCTGTTGGTTTTTGTACAGATTCTAAGTTGATTTTTGAATGCATGCACATGATGTCTCTGCCAGGGGAGCCCCATTGCACTAGAAATAACCCTTCCTCCAGACAAAAGGGGACACGGCTATGCAAGCTGAGTGGAATAAAGCTGAATGAGTGAATGCCAGCCACTGTTAATGTGGTAGACTGGGTTTGTGAATGATCTGCATTGTTACAATTACTAGTGAAGTCCACAGATTCAGACTACCAGAGTGGAAATAAATGATTAACAGGAATAACAAGTAACAAAGATTACATATTATCTTCTCGGTGTATTTACGAAAATGAAATATTGACAGAAAATTTTTGGTCAGCCGCTATACTAGTCAGTCCCTGGCTAGCAGCCACTAAAGTTCTATTCTGCGAGCAGCACAGAAAACATGTTGTACAAACACATAATAACACCTAACTGGAAAATAAATGTGGGATAACTAAACCAGTGATTGCGGCACTGTTAGTGAAGTTAACTGGAGAATAAGTTTTGACACTGGCGGGAATAGGTTCAGAATTAGTGATGACAAGATTGTTTTTTAGAACGAGGAAGGAGGAGAAATGGGGACATCACACAAATTATGGAAGAATATGATGATTCTAAATTTATATAAAAATTTCGAACTACTACTTTTCAGTCTCATACTTCAGAAGCTAGAGCATATGAATGAAATGTGAAACTATTTCCTAACATAAAACTTTTTGCCCGTAGTAGGCTTAATAGGCATTTGATATTGGTCCTTCATGAATTATATTCTGTCATGTTATAAAAACGAGCATTTGTGTCAAAACAGTCTTGCTCATTTACTGTGTGTTACAATTGCTGCAGTATTAGGCACGCCTATTTTGTTTTGTCAGACTGGCAAAATACACATAATCAGATCGAGAAACCACTTAAGAATTGAAGAAATGTTTACTGTCTTTCTTATCTCTTATCTTTACTAGTTTTATCTATCCTATATTTAATTTTATGTCACACAAAACAGCAAGTTACTAGCTAATAGGCAATAAGGAGAGCAAATTTTCTGAAGAGTTCTTGTTTCTTGGTTACAAATAATTCCATCCAGTATTAAATGAGAGTTTATTTTTTTAAGAGGGCAGGATGTCAAACCAGCCAAAATGGGAGCAGGAGAGGCACCAGAGGACATTTTAATTTCCACTGTCCTGGTTATAGTTTGATGGCATTCATTGAAAAATATTACATGTTTCAATTCCACAGAACGAAATCAGTGACGTACGATAGAAGAATGCTGTCAAATGGATTTCTGTGAACAGGAGCTATCAAACAAATTAAAATACATTCACATAATTATGGAAGACTAAAATATGTTATTAGTTTCAGGTTTTATTTTATTTCCACCTTTCTGACTGCCAAACATTAATCACATTGCAGAATAATGAAGTTATTTTTGTTGGTTTGCTAAAGAAATTCAGCTGAGGCAGTAAATATACTTGAAACAAAATGTTATTTGCTAGTTTCATGTGTTCACTGCATTTCAAGTGCACATTTCCATCTTCTAGTGTGTATGGCATTATGCCATAATAAAGAACCAAACACGAGAAAATACAGAACTTGTACTCCAAGAACATTTACATCCAAATCTGGACATACGAATGTGTATTTTAAGCTGAATTATGCATTTATGTTTCACAAATTTCCTATGCTCTTGAAGTATCCTTCAATGTCTTGCTTCCTTTATGATATAATGTAATGCTGTACACATATGAATATAAGAGCTTTCTGCATCATCATAGCTGCACAAGCGTGGTGACACCTGTTATCTGATGCTCTCTGGCAACAAAGCAGGATCATGTTGTGGTAGTGGGTGGAGTGGGAAATAGTATTGATAGGGATCAGGGCTGCAATATTGAGTGTGACCTGGTAAAAATGGCATCTGCAATAAACCATGCAAATGTTGGCTTGGTTCCTGCTTTCATGCGGTATGACCCGCACTAAGTGAACAGCTCTGTCAGGAGGGTCAATGTGGAGCTAGATCAGCTGCTTCAGGCAGCTACTTTGTCAGGCATAGGTTTGGTTCCTGTTGATGGTATTGGTAGGTGGGACTACACAAGACATGGCCTGCATCTCAATAGGAAATGGAAGGGTAAACTGGCTGGGACAATAGCAAAAACTTTAAGAGGGGCACTGAAACTCATGGGAGTACGTTTTTAGGCTAAGACCAGTGTCTAATCATCTAACATTGATTGAAATGAGGCTTAATGAGAATTTCAGACATGCAGGTGCTAGAGATGTGAAAATGTCACAAGATTCTCATAACAGTAGAGTGAAAAATAATGTTAGTATGTCACAAAATTCACATAAAAACACAGTGAAAAATAATGTTAATATATTGCATCAAAATATCAGGGGATTTAAAAACAAACTAGATGAGCTTCTTGTTTGTTTAGAAGATTTAGAAACTGGTGATGGAATAGATGTACTATGCCTGTCTGAACATCATATAGTCACAGGTATGAAAATGGTAAACGTAGGTGGATATAAGCTTTCAGCACATATAAGTAGAGACACTATGGAGAGAGGAGGAGTTGCCATATATGTTAAAATCAGTCATAGTACGAAAAATTTGGAAACTATAAAATTTTGCATAAATAGAGCAACAAATAGAAGTGTGTGCATGTGAGCTTAAACTACATAATGACACTTTTATAATTGTAGCCATGTATAGGTCCCAATTGGGAAATTTTCAACTATTTTTGAAAAACTTAGATTCTTTGTTGAGCTACCTGTCAGACAAAGAAAAGCAAATTATTGTTCGTGATGATTTCAACGTAGATTTTCTGAAAGAGCCCGACAGGAAGCTTGACCATGAAGTATTACTTGGTTCTTTCAATTTGACATCAGTTATTGTTTTTCCTACTCAGGTAGTACAGGAAAGCTTTTCCTGTTACGAATGGTCTGTCCGATGCACAGCTAGTTACAGTATATGATATAGTTCCATACAGTAATGCTAAACAGTCCTCCAAAATAGTGCATTCCATTAATGATTTAACAATTCAAAATTTTAGGGAAAGCTTGCAACAGTTAGACTGGGATGAGGTACACAGCAACATGATGCTACTTTAAAATTTAACCTATTTCATGATAGCTTTGTGAGTATATTTGAAAACAGTTTCCCTAAGTAAACAGTGAAATATAGTTATAAGAAACCATGTAAAAAGTTATGGCTTACTAAAGGGATAAAAATATCTTGTAAACAGAAAAGGGAGTAATGATCCCGAAACAGTGAAACATTATAAAAACTACTGCACTGTAATAAGAAAAGTTATTAAAAAGTCCAGAAGTATGTGCATTATCTCTGAGATTAGCACATCTCATAATAAAATTAAAACAATTTGGAACATTGTGAAAAGGGAAACAGGGCAACTGAGAGCACAGGAAGCCTGTATTGCTATCAAACACAATTGTTAACAAGAAGTCAGAAGTGAAAAACATTTTAATAATCATTTTTTAAGTGTTGTAGAGAAAATAGGATACAGCTATTCATTAGAAAATGCAAGGCAGCATATGGAAGAGGCAGTACATAGGCAATTTGATAAAACTGAAATTCACCCCACCTCTCCTACTAAAATTATGAAAATAATAAATTCACTCAAAAGAAAAAGCTCATAGGGAATTGATGGCATTTCCAACAGAGTACTAAAAGCTTGCTCACTGCAACTCTGTCACACAGCAAAGGACCTGGAAGAGCAGCTGAATGGAATGGACAGTGTCTTGAAAGGAGGATATAAGATGACCATCAACAAAAGCAAAATGAGGATAATGGAATATAGTCAAATTAAACCGGGTTATGTTGCAGTAATTAGAGTAGGAAATGAGATGCTTAAAGTAGTAAATGAGTTTTGCTATTTGGGGAGCAAAATACCTGATGATGGTTGAAGTAGAGAGGATATAAAATGTAGACTGGCAATGGCAAGGAAAGCGTTTCTGAAGAAGAGACATTTGTTAACATCGAGTATAGATTTAAGTGCCAGAAAGTCATTCTGAAAGTATTTGTATGGAGTGTAGCCATGTATGGAAGTGAAACATGGACGATAAATAGTTTGGACAAGAAGAGAATAGAAGCTTTCGAAATGTGGTGCTACAGAAGAATGCTGAAGATTAGATGGGTAGATCACATAACTAATGAGGAGGCACTGAATAGAATTGGGGAGAAGAGGAGTTTGTGACACAACTTCACTAGAAGAAGGGATCGGTTGGTAGGACAAATTCTGAGGCATCAAGGGCTCACCAATTTAGTATTTGAGGGTAGCGTGGAGGATAAAAATCATAGGGGGAGACCAAGAGATGAATACACTAAACAGTTTCAGAAGGATGTAGGTTGCAGAAAGTACTGGGAGATGAAGAAGCTTGCACATTATAGAATAGCATGGAGAGCTGTGTCAAACCAGTCTCTGGACTGAAGACCACAACAACAACAACATTCATAGTTTATTTACATTGTGATATGTCCTCTACACTATATCTGACAATATCTCACAAAATTATCTCGTCTAACTCTGGCTAACGACTACTTACTTT
Organism: Schistocerca gregaria; assembly: GCF_023897955.1. NCBI lineage: Eukaryota > Metazoa > Arthropoda > Insecta > Orthoptera > Acrididae > Schistocerca > Schistocerca gregaria. Next base: position 399,280,515 of record NC_064924.1, on the reverse strand, counting down.
CAGTACCTGTAATGTCACTGTTTACAAACTTTTAAGTCACGATTCATAACTTCATCAAATCTGATATATTTGAACAGTAGTTAAATTAACTATAAGAAGATAAATCATAGACAACAGCCAACAGCCAACATTGATTCTGACCATTACCTAACATGCATCAAAGTCAAGTTCACTCCCAAGAGAATTTTCTGTAAGAAAACTCCCCTACTGAAATTTGACATAAAAAAAATAACACACAGACTCTGAAGTGAAAGATGCTTGAGAAAAACAACATACAAATGACTGGCAAAATTTCCACAAAAAAATCACAGAAAAAGCACAAGCCCTCATTCCTCTGAAGAAGAATATCAAGCACCCCTCGTGGGACACAGATTGTGAGAATGCAATTGTCACCAGGAAATTAGCATACCAGAAATACAAAAGTAACAAGTATCCAGAAAATTTACAGGTGTTCATCCAACAAAACATGGAAGACAACAGCAAAAATTATTAGACAATCCAAGAGGAAATACCTGAAAGAACAGCTAGACTCTACAGAGGACAACTTCTACAGCTAAAATGCAAGGGACTTCTACAGGACATTTGCAGGGCACATCCGAGGATACACATCACTGAACCTCAGCTTTAGAAATAGTGACAGAAAATTGGCACTGATGGATAAGGAGAACTGCAAGGTGCTGGCACAGTACTTCTCAGAACTTCTCAATTGCCCAGAACCCACAGAGAGATTCCCAGACGAAGAACCTATAGACAGACACACAATTTCATTACCCCAACACAAGAGGAAGTCCACAAGCACATCCTCAGCCTCAAAAAGAACAGGACATCTGGTGAAGATGGCATAGTGGCCAAACTATTGAAAAACCTTGGACCAAATTCATTCAGAGAACTCACACAGATCATAACAGACATATGAACATCAGAAAAGTTGCCAGATGACTGGTAATGCATATTGATCCATCCTATAACAAAAAGACTGATCCCACAGATGTGAACAATTACAGGGGCATCTCACTAATACAAGTCACATAGAAGGTTCTCTCAGCGTGCCTACTCCAAAGAACATGGAACCAACTGGAACATAAGAGTACCAGGTGGGCTTCCATCCCGGTCGCTCCTATGCAGAACAGATATTCAATCTGAAGACTACTCTGAAAATCAAAGCCTTCAGGAAGAGTCCAGTCATTTGCACCTTCATTGACTTCAAGAAGGCATATGATTCCAAAGACCACCAGTCATTGTTCAACATTCCACATGAACAAGGTTTGGATGGCAAGACATGGCGACTGATCAAACAGACTCTGACAAGCATGACATCTAAGGTGAAGTTCAAGGGGGAAATCTGTGAACCCTTTGAGATCAAGACAGGTGTTCGCCAAGGTGATGGACTCTCACCACTCCTCTTCAACCTAGTGCTGGATAAGGTTATCAAGGAATGGGAGAAAGAGTTGCAATTACAAGCCCATTGGAAGCCAGTGTAACTTGGACGACCGAAGGCTAAGCTGGAGATTGGCTGTCTAGCCTTCGCAGATGATCTGGCACTACTCACTGATAATGAAACTACAGCAACCACACATATAGAAGTACTCAAAGAGTGCGCAGAAAAAGTAGGGCTACAGATTTCCTTTCAGAAAGCTGAGTTCTTCTGCACAAAAGTAAACATTCCAAATCTGAACACAAAATATGGCAAAATCAACAGTCACACATTTTAAGTACCTAGGTGAAGTGCCCTAACTGACAGGAAATGAGAAAATTGCCCAGAACACAAGGTTATTAAAAATGAAGAGAGCCTTATACAAAACACAGGGTATTTACAACAAGAAATTTCTGTCCCATGCACCAAAATTCATCACTAGAACACTGTAATCAAACCTGAGGTGCTATATGCTAGTGAGACACTGATGTTACACAAAGCCGACTTTGAGAACATTCTTACACAGGAAAGAAAAATCATTAGGAAAATTATTGGGCCAAAACTCACGAACGATGGATATAGGCTTCCCTCCAGGGACACCACAAACTTCTCCAACATTGCAGCGGACATTCGAAAGAGGTGACTAAAATTTTATGGACACATAAAGAGATGCCCACAGACCAGATTCATCAACAGAATCCTCAGGTACATCCAGAGACTATAGACCACTATACCCTGGATGACACAAGTCAAAACTGATCTGGAAAGAGCTCAGACAGATTCTGTGGATGTCATGGACAAAGGCATCTATAGACACAAGGTGTACAAGTGGAAAGTGATGTCAGAGAAAATAGCACCTAAAACCCAAAGGCCAAAGTGGATGGAAGAAAGGAAGAGAGCCTTTAGTGAATGAATGAAGGAGTACTGGAAGAACAGGAGGAAAAAGTAGTCATGAATGTTTTGCGTGGTCTGATAAAAGGCCTGTAATGTGTGTAATAATAATGCACACCTATGATAAAAGTCAAGTTCTGAAAAATAAGACTTCTGGAAAAAAATGTATGCCTCTCCTTTAATGCGTATAAATTGATGTTGAACATAAAAGAAAAATTCTCTTTCTTTTAATCTGATTACTGAATACACATAAATTCTACACAAATATGGCACAATGGTATAAAATTCATCTCCCTTATAGAAATATTACAAGTTTTATAGTCCAAATAGCAAATAAAATCTTCATGGATGTTGAGCTTTCTTCTCCCTTCACAAAAACACAATGTTTCAATTTTATTGTTCGTATCTTCCCTGGGTGCTCTTCAGACAACAAAAAACTGTTAAAGAAAATAGTTCAATGTACATATCTTGTAAAGGTAATAGTCACATTCTTTCTACACATTGAGGTGATAGAGGTCACGGGATACCTCCTAATATCATGTGGGACCTCCCTTTGCCCAACATAGTCCAACAACTTGACAGGCATGGACTCAACAAGTTGTTTGATGCCCCTTGCAGAGATATTGAGCCAAGCTGCCTCTATAGCCATCTGTAATTCCAAAAGTGTTTCTGGTGCAGGATTTTGATCATGAACTGACATCTCAATTACATCCCATAAAAGTTTGATTTGATTCACATCAGGTGATCTGGATGGCCAAATCTTTCACTCAAATTATCCAGAATGTTCTTCAAACCAATTGCAAACAACTGTAGCCTGGCGACAGGGCACATTATGAAATGGCTGCAAATGGTCTCCAAGTAGCCAAACATAATAATTTCCACTCAATGATTGATTCATTTGGACTAGAAGAAACAGTCCAATCCACATAAATGCAGCCCACACCATTATGGAACCACCTTGTTGAAAACCTAGGTCCATGGCTTTGTGGGGTCTGTGCTACACTTGAATCATACAGTCAGCTCTTACCAACTGCAATTGGGACTCATCTCACAAGGTCACAGTTTTCCATTCATCTAAGATCCAAATGATACAGTCATGAGCCCAGGAGAGGTGCTGCAGATGATGTCATGCTGTCAGCAAAGGCACTCGCATTGGTCGTCTTTTTCCATAGCCCTTTTATGCCAAATTTAGCCACCTGTCCTGTCAGATAAGTTCATCACACATCCCACATTGATTTCTGTAGTTATTTCATGCAGTTCTGCTTGTCTGTCAGCATTGACAGCTTTTTGCAAGCATTGCTGCTCTCAGTCACTAAGTGAAGGCTGTCTGTCCTTGTGTTGTCAGTGGTGAGAGGTAATGATTAAAATCTGGTATTCTCAGCACACACTTGACATTGTGGGTCTTGGAATATTTAATTCCCTAACAATTTTTAAAATGGAATGTCCCATGTGTCTAGCTCCATCTACCTTTCCATGCTCAAAGTCAGTTAATTTCCATCACAAGGCCATAAATACGTCTGAAACATTTTCACGTGAATCACCTGAGTACAAATGACAGCTCCACCAATACATTGCCCTTTTATACCTCCTGTGTGCGATACTGCCACCATCCATATATATTCATATCACTATCCCATGACTTCTGTCATGTCAGTGTAGAAGAAAGATGATGATGGTTGCTGTTGTCAGGCTCACATTAGTTCTTGCAGCTTGTAGTTCAGGGAGGGTAGAATTTTTTCCAAGTAGCCAAAAGTAAATTATTTTTGTTAATTCGGCTAGTGAAATGACTTTACAAGTGTTACTAATGTTTCTTGCACTTTGCAACCAGCTTGCTACTTTCTTAAATTCTGGAGTCGAAGCCAGAATACTGTAAGAATAGCCTCCAGTGAAACTGAAGTTACTTTTCAGAATTTCTATGACATCCAAGAGTTTCCATGCACAAATGTTCACTTCTTCATATGAGGTTGGTTGGTTGGTTTGTGGGATTAAAGGGACCAGACTACTATGGTCATTGGTCCCTTGTTCCATAAAAACTAAAACCACCTGAAGAGAATAAAAAACGAACAACAGGAAAGACAGCAGACAAAACAGGACATGAAATACTCTGACAGAGACCAGACCAACCAAATTAAAACACACAGTGTGACGGTGGTTGGCCGACCATAGAGAAAAAGAGGAAAAGCCAACCACCAAGAACACTTTAAAAACTCAGTTTAAAATCAGAGGCTAAAAGCCAGAATCAAAACTAAAAAACTCAGATTAAAGGATAAAAAAACCCTGCCCGAATAAAACACAAAACCAAGTCCACCATGGCAGAGTCATCTGATAAAAGAGCAGAGAGCGTGTCAGGCATTACAAAAGTCTGCCTGAGCACGGTTAAAAGGGCGCACTCCGACAGAATATGGACCACAGTCAAGGACGCCCCACAATGACAAAGAGGGGGATCCTCACGACACAATAAAGAACTGTGCGTGAGTCAGGTGTGGCCAATGCGGAGCCGACAAAGAACGACTGAGTCCCTGCAGTTGGCTAACATGGATGACCGCCACACAGTCATTGTGTCCTTGACGGCACGGAGTTTGTTAGGGGTGGTCAGACCGCGCCTTTCAGCATCCCAAAACGAGAGAATTTTGCGGCGTAAGACTGCACGCAAATCAGCCGCCAGGAGGCCAATCTCCAGAGACGGCGCACTGGTGGCCTCTTTCGCCAGGTGGTCAACAGTTTCATTGCCGGGTATACCAAAATGGCCTGGGGTCCACACAAAGACCACAGACCTGCCGCTACGGGCGAGAGTATGCAGGGACTCCTGCATAGCTTTCACCAGACAAGAATGAGGGAAACACTGGTCGAGAGCTCGTAAACCGCTGCTTCGGCTGGTTCGGAAGGCACCAGTGGCAAGGCGTATCCCGCTGTGGAGGAATGGGTCCAGCACCCGCAACGCAGATGGGGATGCTGAGCCATAAGCTAGACTCCCGTAGTCCAGACGGGACTGGATTAACGCCTGGTAAAGCCGTAGGAGAGTAGATCGGTCGGTGCCCCACCTGGTGTGGCTCAGGCATCGCATAGCATTTAGATGCCGCCAACACGCCTGTTTAAGCTGCCGAATATGAGGCAGCCAAGTCAACCGGGCATCAAAAACCATCCCCAAAAACCTATGTGACTCCACCACTTTAAGTAGCTCGCCATCAAGATAAAGCCGCGACTCCGGGTGAACAGTGCGTCGCCGGCAGAAATGCATAACGCAGGTCTTGGCTGTGGAAAACTGAAAACCATGTGCTACAGCCCAAGACTGTGCCTTGCGGATTGTGCCCTGTAGCCGACGTTCAGCAGCTGCAATGCCAATAGAGCTGTAGTAAAGCTAGAAGTCGTCAGCATACAGGGAAGTGGAGACAGTATTTCCCACGGCCGCAGCGAGCCCATTAATAGCTATTAAAAACAGACACACTGAGAACAGAACCCTGTGGCATACCGTTCTCCTGGACTTGGGAGGAACTATATGAGGCCGCGACGTGCACGCGGAAGGTACGATACGACAGAAAATTGCGGATATAGATTGGCAAAGGGCCCCGAAGACCCCATCCATGAAGTGTAGAAAGGATGTGATGACGCCATGTCATATCATACGCCTTCCGCATGTCGAAAAAGACAGCAACCAGATGCTGACGGCTGGCAAAGGCAGTACAGATGGCCGACTCCAGGCTCACTAGATTGTCGGCGGCGGAGCAGCCTTTACGGAACCCACCCTGAGACGGAGCCAGAAGGCCTCGAGACTACAGTACCCAATTCAAGCACCGGCTCACCATCCATTCAAGCAACTTGCAAAGAACGTTGGTGAGGCTAATGGGACAGTAGCTGTCCACCTCCAAAGGGTTCTTCCCTGGTTTCAGAATGGGGACAACAAGACTTTCCCGCCATTGCGACGGAAACTCACCCCCGACCCAAATGCGGTTGTAAAGATTGAGGAGGCATCGCTGGCAGTTCACTGAAAGGTGTTTCAGCATCTGAGAGTGGATGCTATCTGGCCCAGGAGCGGTATCAGGACAAGCGGCGAGGGCACTTCGAAATTCCCACTCACTGAATGGAACATTGTACAATTCAGGATGGTGAGTGTGAAAAGAAAGACTCCGACGTTCTATCCGCTCCTTAATGGAGCGGAAGCCCAAGGGGTAGTTGGCAGAAGCGGAAGTCATAGCAAAGTGCTCTGCCAAGCGGTTTGCAATGACGTCGGAGTCAGTACAAACTGTTCCATTCAATGAGAGCGCAGGGACACTGACAGGGGTCCGATAGCCATAGAGGCGGCGAATCTTGGCCCAGACCTGCGATGGAGTGACATGGAGGCCAATGGTGGAGACATACGGCTCCCAGCACCCCTGCTTGCATTGGGGGATAATGCAGTGGGCTCGCGCACGCAGCCGTTTGAAAGCGATAAGGTGGTCGATTGAGGGATGTCGCTTGTGACACTGGAGCACCCGCCGGCGAGCTTTAATCGCTTCAGCGATCTCAGGCGACCACCAAGGCACAGTCCGCCGCCGAAGGGACCCAGAAGAACGGGGAATGGCAGATACGACGGCAGTAACGATGCCGGTGGTGACCGATTGAAGCACTGCATCAATGGCATCGTTAGAGAGAGGCTCAATAGCGGCAGTGGAGGAGAACAAGTCCCAGTCAGCCTTATTCAGAGCCTATCTGCTAGGGTGCCCAGAAGACTGACACTGTGGCAGTGACAGAAAGATCAGAAAGTGGTCACTACCACACAGGTCGTCATGCACTCTCCATTGGACAGACGGTAAGAGGCTAGGGCTACAGATGGAAAGGTCAATGGCGGAGTATGTGCCATGCGCCACACTGAAGTGTGTGAAGGCACCATCATTTAAGATCGAGAGATTGAGCTGCACCAATAAATGCTCAACGATGGCGCCTCGACCTGTTGCCACTGACCCACCCCACAGATGGTTATGGGCGTTAAAGTTGCCCAGTAACAGGAAAGGTGGAGGCAATTGAGCTATCAGAGCAGCCAGGACATGCTGCGCGACATCACCATCCAGTGGAAGGTAAAGACTGCATACGGTAACAGCCTATGGTGTCCACACCCAAACAGCGACAGCCTCTAAAGGTGTGTGGAGAGGTACACTTGCTGTGAAGAGAATTCAGGACATAGATGCAGACGCCACCAGACACCCTTTCATAAGCTGCCCGGTTCTTATAATAACCCCGATAGCCACGGAGGGCGGGGGTTCGCATTGCCGGAAACCAAGTTTCCTGCAGAGCAATGCAGAGGAAAGGGTGAAGGCTAATAAGTTGGCGGAGCTCAGCTAGATGGTGGAAGAAACCGCTGCAGTTCCACTGGAGGATGGTGTTGTCCATGGCTGAGAAAGGCTTGACGGGACTGGGAAGGGAGATTAAGCCGCTGGGTCACCTGCTGCCTCTGATTTAGCACCTGTGATAGTGCTTTCCATGGCGTCTGATGGACCGGCAAGATCGAGGTCCTCAGCGGACGCCAGAATCTCCACCGCATCCTCAGACACAGAGCTGGAAGGTTGCGGTGGGATGGCTGCCACCGCGAGTTCCTTGGGCTGAGAGCTCTTCTTGGGTTTCTCACACCGTTCCTTGGGTCGCACCAGCTGGGAGGGCTTCACCGATTCAGTCTCCAGGACGGAGGAGGATCGTGAAGCCCTACGACCAGCTGATTGCGGGCACTTACGCCATTGTTGGTCGTCAGGCTTCTCGCTGGCGGAAACCTGGGAAGGGAGGGACCCAAGGGACTCCTTGCGAGCGTGAGAAGCCGAAGAAGTTGGACACTTCTCCGGCTTAGAAGTGGGGACGGACATCCCCGATGGGTGGGATGGTGTTGCTCCTGAGGTAGGTGGCGCAGGAGCAACCCGGAGGGTAGAGCCCCCCACTGGCGAGGGGGCAGGAGGAGTTTTACTACTTGTTGATCCGGCCACAATTGGAGAAACAGACGGGGCTAGCACAGGTGTTGTAGCAGCAGCGTAGGAAGATGTCATTCTCACAGGATGGAATCGGTCGTATTTCCTCTTGGCCTCAGTATAGGTTAGTCGGTCCAGGGTCTTGTATTTCATGATTTTACGCTCTTTCTGGAAAATTTGGCAGTCTGGCGAGCAAGGTGAATGGTGCTCCCCGCAGTTGACACAGATGGGAGGCAGGGCACATGGAGTATTGGGATGTGATGGGCATCCGCAATCTCGACATGTGAGGCTGGAAGTGCAGCGAGAAGACATATGGACGAACTTCCAGCACTTAAAGCACCGCATGGGGGGAGGGATATAGGGCTTAACGTCACATCGGTAGACCATCACCTTGACTTTTTCCGGTAATGTATCCCCTTCGAAGGCCAAGATGAAGGCACCGGTAGCAACCTGATTTTCCTTCGGACCCCGATGAACGCGCCGGACAAAATGTACACCTCGGTGCTCTAAATTGGCGTGCAGCTCTTCATCAGACTGCAAAAGAAGATCCCTGTGGTAAATAACTCCCTGGACCATATTTAAACTCTTATGGGGTGTGATCGTAATGGCAACATCCCCCAACTTGTCACAAGCGAGTAACCATCGTGACTAGGCAGAGGATGCCTTTTGTATCAGGACTGACCCAGAGCACATTTTTGACAAGCCCTCCACCTCCCCAAACTTGTCCTCTAAATGCTCGACGAAGAACTGAGGCTTTGTGGAGAGAAAAGACTCCCCATCAACCCTCGTACAAACTAAGAAGTGGGGCGAATAAGTGCTACTGCCATCCAGAGACTTACGTTCCTCCCACGGTGTGGCCAGGGAGGGGAACGTTTTTGGATCGTATTTCTGAGCGTTAAACTGAGCCCGAGGACGCTTAGAGACTGCTGGCGACTGGCCACCAGCGAGAGACGATGTACCACGCTTCATTGCGGGTCATCCGCCCTGATGCCACCTACTCCGACCAAGGGCCCTCCCCACGGGCGCCACCCAGCCACGGCAAGAGCCACCTGGCAGGATGGCCGTTGCCGGGGTCCCGATACCCCAGGAGGATAGGCATCTACTCCTTGGCATACGTGGGGAGTTAACGGTGCAGGCATCAGTAGAGTGATCCCTGTGTTGTCAGGGGGCTACAACCAACAGGGTACATGGCGGCCCCACCACAACGGACTGGCTACCGTGCTGGATGTTAGGTAACATGTGGTCCATGGTCGCCGTCGGTGCAGAAAGAGGCACTGCACAGTGCAAGGTGTTATCTGCACGCAGAAAAAGAGTCATGCCCAGAGGTGGAGAGCGGACAGGACTGCAGTTCAACGGTGTATAAGCTGGCGAAAGGTCTGATCACAATATGGACACAATGCACCAAGTAAGGCGCCCTTCCTCAATCGGCTCGCTCTTCGGAAAATTTTGAGAGATGGAGGTCAAACCCAACAGGGGACCATCATATAAGGCCGAAAAGTTTGAGACTCCTTTTAGTCGCCTCTTACGACAGACAGGAATACTGCGGGCCTATTCTAACCCCCGAACCCGCAGGGGGCCACTTCTTCATATAAAACGTAAGTACTGTTTAAATATATACTTTGAAAGAATTCTCTCATTGCTTCACTTCAACCAACTCCACACTTTGGTTTAAGGATGCCTGTCATTTATCTTTATGTATATAGTCCTCTGTACACCTTGCCGTTTCACACACGTATACTTAAACACAGTCACGCATCATCTCATTAAATCCCACACTGCGTAAATATTGCTCAAAATTTTGTTTGTGTGGCTGTCTAAAAACTAAAACTAAACTCTGTCCAAACAGGCCTCGAAAGGCTCAATGGTACTGATTGACTGCTGAGTCATCCTCAGCCGGCAGGCATCACTTCAGGCAGGTGTGGAGGGGCATTTGGTCAGCACACCAATCATCCAGCCATAGTCAGTTTTAGTGAAGAGAGCCACTACTTCTCAGTCAAGTAACTCCTCAATTGTCCTCACAAGGGCTGAGTGCATCTTATTGCCAACTGCACTCGATAGACCTAGGTGACCACCCACCCAAGTGCTATCCAAGCCTAACAGTGCTTAACTTCAGTGATCTGAGGGGGACTTATGTGAGAATTGTGGCAAGGCTATTGACTATGTGGCTATCTACCTCTAACATTTTTTTAAAAATTTCACTCAATATTTTTAAGTACCATGTCATTAATACAAATAATTATTCATTTGTTCACAGAATTCATCATGAAGGAGAACCTTTGGGGAAGTAGAATAAGTCAAAAAACACATTTTCACAGAGAAGTAGTTGTTAGAAATCACTTCGGTGCACTGTGTTAACAGTCAACAATTATGAAACTCATATTTACAATTTTTACCCACAAGTGCAAAAATGGACAAAGTAAGATTGGCAGGATTGACTGATTCACAAGCTCCATATTATCTACAAACCTTTAAACAACTGGCAGCTTTTTTAAATTCTTCTGGCTCCTGATCTTTCATTGCCAATGACAGGCCATGAAATCTTCCCAAACATCTCAAAACACTGGCACAATGTTCAAAATCAAGACTTTCTGTTCGAGAAGCTGATTTGAACCCAGTTGGGCTTACATCCTCCATCACAATGAAATCATTTTCACCATCTGCAACAGCCTTGAAACACCTAAAACACAAAAATAATGTAAAAAATATAATAAAAGCTTGTGTATCCTTACTTTTATTCTATGATTTTTTCCACACAATTAAGTTCCTAAAGGCACTGTACTGATCAAGTGAATTAATGTGAAAGAAGAGAGGAGAGATTTCTTCTCTGCAAGCCCAGCTCTGTAGCTTTACTGTTGGTGATAACTCCATATAATAACTCAAGAACATATTTCTGCATTACTTGTTTGGCTACATCATTAACAAAGTAATGCATGTGAAATGAATATCTACCGTGATTCTGGCATCAAACAAACACAAATTATTATTTTGAATTTGATCACATACAACAAGTGTGACTATACAGAAAAGAATATAAATGTGTTATTGGTATTCATTACAATATCTGGCATCAATAGCTGTATGCTCTGTTCGTCAGTTTTGTAGGGACAACTACAGGACTTTTATGCAACATCTGTACATCACCCCCAAAGAAATAAGTATGAATGTTACTGGAAATTATGTTTTGTGGCAATGTATCTGAAGTATCACCTTAAGTTATTCACAATCTTACAGAATAACAAACCTTCCTTCTTAGAGACGATGCTGTGGATGACAATCAGCACTCATCTATTCTCTGACTTGCACATACAAAAGGAGATGCTCCAGAGAAATGGGATGAGTAAGGAAAAAAAAAGCATTTACAAAATATTTCTGACTATTATAGTGACACTAACATCTACCAGAAATTACAGCACCATCAAATATCAATAACTACTTGCTCATAGTGGCATACACAATTAACAATTAACAACAAACATGTATGATATCTGCTCAAAATGCCATTAGGCTCAAAAACCTATAGCCTACAGAAATTATTGTTTCTTTGATTTTCATCCTGAAGACTAATTTGATGCAGCATATAATGAAACTGGACAATGCTACACTCTCATTCTCTACTGAAGAACACAATACAACACAGTCCAATAAAACTTCACATACAATTGTTTTTTTATATTTTTATTTATAACTTATATTTTTAAATCAAGTGCACACTTGTATCAGTATGAGATACACATGGAAATTCCATCTGCACCTGAATTTGGTTAGAGAATATTGTACAGATTTTGTATTTTTTTTAATTATATATTTTTTAATTTTCATTTTTTACATTTCCAATTATTATTATTATCTTATTATTATTATCCGTAGTATTGTTGTTGTTGTTGACTACTGAAATATTTACAAAATATCAAAAAGATTGTACAGTGTGAATGAACAATTTTTGTTAGTCAATGTTATGGTTACTATTTTCGGTGTAACATCTTTAAGGCAGGAGTTGTATTACGTCAAGCGTGTTTGTGTAGTGAGTTGTATTATGAATCTAGTGTCATTTGGATGCAACAGAGACAAATAGTAACAAAATATGGAACATCATACAAGTAACCTGTGACATTTCATTTAATACTATACATAAAATTATACTTATAATAGAGGGAAACATTCCACAGGGGAAAAATATATCTAAAAACAAAGTTGATGTAACTTACCAAACAAAAGCGCTGGCAGGTCGATAGATACACAAACAAACACAAACATACATACAAAATTCAAGCTTTCGCAACCAACGGTTGCTTCTTCAGGAAAGAGGAAAGGATAGGGAAAGACGAAAGGATGTGGGTTTTAAGGGAGAGGGTAAGGAGTCATTCTAATCCCGGGAGCGGAAAGACTTATCTTAAGGGGAAAAAAGGACAGGTATACACTCGCACACGCACACGCACACACACACACACACACACACACACACACACACACACACACACACACACACACACATCCATCCGCACATACACAGACCCCCCTTAAAACCCACATCCTTTCGTCTTTCCCTCTCCTTCCCTCTTTCCTGAAGATGCAACCATTGGTTGCGAAAGCTTGAATTTTGTGTGTATGTTTGTGTTCGTTTGTGTATCTATCGACCTGCCAGCACTTTTGTTTGGTTAGTCACGTCAACTTTGTTTTTAGATATAAAATGATACTTATTTATCCATGTATGTTATGAGACAACAAAATTTCTGATTCTGATTGAACCCAGTAATCAATTTTGCAAATCTGTGCCCAGAACAAGAATGAGTACTAAAGGACAACCAACAGAAGATAACAAAAATGACGTTTTTATGAAGTTCCACTTAAATTAATGATCAATCTAATATTTTTCTCTTATTTTTTCCCAGCATACTGAGGAAAGATGTCAGCAACAAAAATAACTTTTGTAAATTTTAATTTTTTTGTCAAAGTGAATTATGACATAAATTAGAAATTTTCCATGCTAGTCTATCCTGTGCAAACCTTTTTATTTCTGCATAATTACTGCAATCTAAATACATTTCAACCTATGATACTTCCATCCATTATCAAACACGCTATTCCTTGATGTCTTGACAGTGTATCCTATTAACCAATCCCTTCCTTTAGTAAGTTGTGCCACAAATTTCACTTCTCCCCAATTTCATTCATTAATTATCTGATCTATTCAGCTAACCTTCAACATTCCTCTGTAGTCAAACATTTTAAAAGCTTCAGTTCTCTTCATGTCTGTACTGTATATCATCTATGTTTCATTTCCATACAGAGCTGTATGCCACACACATTACCAGCAGAGAACTCTCTGTAACACTTAAATTTATATTCAACATTAACAAATTTCTGTTTTCAGATAGCCACTGACAGTTATTTTTCTACCAGAAGAGCAAAACGTATCTACTACTGTTAGTGCCTCATTTACTAATATAATTCCAGCAACATCATCTGATTTATTAACTACATACCATTACCCTTATTTCATTTTTATTAATTTTTATTTCATAACCTCTTTTCAATACACTATCCGTTCTTTTAAACTGTTCTTCAAGCCCTTTGCATAGCTGACAGAATTCCAATGTCATTAGCAAACCACATACTATTAATTTCTTCTCCCTGAACTTTAATTTCCCTTCCATATCTCCTTTAGGCTGGTTAACAATAGGCCAGTAATCTAGTCAAGTTGTAAGTTAGTAACTAAAAGTGTTTGAAGTGTTGTTTAGTAAAGTTAGTAAGTAAAACAGTTTAATCAGTCCAATGTATTATGTCGAATAATGGCCCATTAAGTAGCCCCTCCCCGTCCCCCAGCTCAGTTACAATTGGCACACCACTGGACATGTGTGAACACCATTTGTTTAGTAGTATGCATTATTGTCCATCATCATTCTCCTCTATGTTTTCTGTCATCTGTTTCTTGGAAGTCAGCAAAATGGGTTGCTGTTGTGATGATACAACAGTTAAGCTTGTTTCTCTTTATGTAGAACAGGAGTGCTTGTGGGATGCACACTATACAAAAATAAAGCAGCCAAAGTAACCAGAATCAAAGAGTGGGAAAAGATGATGAAAACCCACAGCTTTCAGGAAAAGCAGATTAAAAAGAAAATAAAAAGCACCTAGTCAGTATTTATTCTTTATTTTTAGATTCTGAACATTGTACTACAATAAGCATTTGATCTACACTGTACCATTAACTGTGCAGTACTAAAATTATCACATTGCATATTCCTAACAGATTCACCTACTTCCAAGAATTGAAGAAAATTAAGGATCAAATTTATCAGGGAGAGGTGTGGACACAGTGTATGTACCAAAGATTAAATGGTTTAAGATACCAGATGAATGTCCCAGGAACTTGAACATGGAAATTATACAAAGTGAAAGCAATTTGGTAAGTCAGTATTTAAGACACATGTTCATCATTTATGCTTCAAAAGAAGTATATAAGAAGTTTGAAACCCACTTCAGTAGCCACTGAAATTGTCCAAAAGCTGTCTTCTAGAAAATCACACGTCTGCCAATAAATCGATCCTCCCCCTACTATTTAGGCAACATACTGTTCCCAAATAGCATGGGAGTTGTGTGATCCACAATGGGCTGAAGTTCTTGGTAGCTTTTTCAGAAGTACATTGGATACTCCTTGCAAATCTCTTTGGGAGATCCATTTTTGTACCCAATTTTTCTTTTTATTCCTCACAGTTTCAATCTCTTCTTCCACCTCTTCCAGTATAACCATTGCTGCAAGATGTACAACTTTGTTAGCTATCGCTAAGAAAATCATGTTGCAGTGCATGCCTCAATAATAGCCAACAACTGACTGCCAGTTAAATCAAGTGTGAATGCAGACTTGCTTATTTGCTGTTAGCTCACAAGTAGAGCTACTAAATCACTTGCTGCTTGACTACATTACTACCCTTGTGTGAAGCAGCCTCAGGTGCTCAGCTGTTTCATCATTGTACAGATAGAGCTCCACCAGGGATAGGCTACAATGCTGTCTCACTCATTTCTCAACTACTGCATGCATTTCATGTCCTTTGACTCTTACATTTCCGGTGTGACTTGTGTAAAAATCATAAATAACCTTCTGCATCCTGTATTTTATCCCAGCTACTATCAGAATTGCAAATTATATTTTATGGCCAACAGTTACAAAAGCTTTCTATAAATCTACTACAAATTTTATAAATGTAAGCTTGCCTTTCTTCAATCTATCTTCTACGATAAGTCATAGGGTCAGTACTGCTCACATTTCTTAAATTACTCCAAGACCCAAACTGAACTTCCATGTGGTTGGGTACTACCAGTATTCCCATTCTTCTATAAATAATGTGTGTCAGTATTTTGCAACCATGACTTGTCAAACTGATAGTTTGGTAATATTCACACCTGCCTTTTTTTGAATTGGTACTTTACCTGCCTCATACATCTTCTGTGCCAGGTGGAATATTATTGTCATGGTATGTTCTCCTAAGGAACTCAATAACTCCCGACAGATTGTCTGGCATCCAGCTCAGTGGAAGTTGAATGCTCACAGGAGGTACTGGACCTAAATGGTTGTTACAGGGCACAGTCCTGCTGTAGCACTGCACTCACATAGTGAATGTGCCACTCGTCTCACCATATGAATATGCCAGTCAACAGTGTTCCTTGTGATTGACATAAATACGGCTGCCCATTGAACCATCAGTCAGCTCTGTACTCATGTGTGATATTGTCAGTTGCTGTCATCACTGTATTACACACTATTGGATAACAACCCCATTTGGCACTTCGCCTTTCTCTCTGGTCACAATTCAGATTGTATCGTTCTTTGGTCTTGGCCTGTTCACATCATTGTGGCAAAAGTTTCTGCTTGGCACTTCATTGGTTACATAGGTTGCTTTGCTTTTGTCCTTGTCTGTGTCCTGTCCACCATCAGACAGCCATGTTTAGCTTGGTTATCTCTTGGTGTTGTATTTCTCTTCCACTTGTGGGCTTTTCACCTTGTGGCTTTAGCTGTTTCTCTCCTGAGTTCTGATGCATGCACTGATATCAAGTTACTCATGAATATAGCAGAGTGTTGTCTACTCTAAGTGTGTTGTTTCAACTTAGGTCTTTAGTGTACTCTCAAATTCTTTTTGCGGTATCATATGTCCCATCTCATTGTGATTAACTTCCGCTTCCCTTTCTATAATGTTGTCTTTATATTCCATCTTTTAGCTTTCTCTTATATTTTCTTGACAGATTTATAGACATGTATGCTTCTACAGCATTGCATTCCTTTTCTACCCATTACTACTTTGCCTTCTTGGACTTCCTATCAATCTCATTTTTTTATGTCTGCATTCCCCTTTGACTGCTGCATTTTTGTATTTTCTCCTCTTGTCAACTAAATTCATTGTCTCATATGTTATATAAAGATTTCTACTGGGCATTGTCTGTTTGCCTATTTGGTACTCAATGCCCAGTCAAAATCTTCAGACAGTTTCACATCTGCCATCTCATATTCATCTACTTCCTCTTCTCTTGCCATAATACTGTCTTGATGTTCATTGCCTGTATATTCCTTTCTTTGTTCAGTGCTAGCTTTCCATCTCAGTTTTAATGGCAGAAGATTAGGGTGGCAATCATTAAAACAAATAATTCTTCATTGGGCGAGATCTTTTCATGACATTTCAATTGCCAGCTTTCTCCTCTGAATAAGAAAATTTTATTTTGATTGGCACCTACATAGGGAGAAATTGACATCACAATAAATAAGAGAAATCAGAGCTTGCATGGAAAGATTTAGCTCTTAATTTTTACAACGTGTTATTCGAGAGTGTAACAAATGCGAAAGAGTCTGAAAGTTGTCCTATGAACGCTCTGCCAACCACTTCAATGTTAATTTCAGAGTAGTCATGTAGATGAAGAGTTCTTAATATTCATAAGGCTCTTTCTCTTTCCCCAAAAGTTTCTACAGATAGCTCTGGATCTCTCCTTGAGCCATATCCACTTTCCCATTTTGCACTTCCTGTCGATCTAGTTTTTTAGGAGTATATTTTCTCTTTTGTCTGCTCCACTTCCTGAATTTTTATATTTTCCTCTTTTCTTCAGTTCAATTGAATTCTACATCTACATTTATACTCTGCAAACCACAGCAAAGTGCACAGCAAACTGTACTTCCCACTGTACCACATATGATCACTTCTTTCCATTCCATTTATGTATGGAGCATGGGAAAAATTATTGTTAAAATGAAGTGTGTGTTGTAATTAATCTAATTTTGTTTTCATGATCCCTCCTGGAGCAATATGTTGGGGGTTGTAGCATATTCCTACAGCCATCATTTACAGCTGGGTCTTGAAGCTTTGTATGTAGGCTTTTTCGGGATAGTTTGTGACTAGTTTCAAGTGTCTGCTAATTCAATTCTTTCAGCATCTCTATGACACTCTGCCACTTTGTAACACTTTCAACAATTTGTGCCATTGTTCCTTATATACATTCAATATCCCCTGCTAGTCCTATTTGGAATGGGTCCCACACACTTGAGCACTATTCTAGGGTGGACCATACAAGTGATTTGTAAGCACTCTCCTTTAGAGACTGATTGAATTTCCATAGAATTCTACCAATAAATCAAAGTCTGCCACCTGCTTTACCTAGGGCCGAGTCTATGTGACCGTTCAATTTCAAAGCTCTACGATGTCTTATATCTAGTTATTTGCAGGAGATGGCCGATTTCAGGTGTGAGTCATTGATACTGTAGTCATAGGATACTATTTTTGTTGTCGTCTTCAGTCTGAAGACTGGCTTGACCCAACTCTTCATGGTACTCTATTTTGTGTATGTCTCTTCATCTCTGAATAACTACTACAACCTATATCCTTCTGAATCTGATTACTGTATTTATCTCCTGGTCTCCCTTTATGATTTTTACTTTCCAACATTTCCCCCCAAATACTAAATTGGAGATCCTTCTCAGAATGTGCCCTATCAACCGATCCCTTCTTTTAGTCAAGTTGTGCCACAGATTTCATGTCTCCCGAGTTCCATTCATTACCTCCTCATTATGCAATCTACCCATCTGTCTTAGACATTATATTGTAGCACCAAATTTCAAAATCCTCTGTTCTCTTCTTGTGTGGACTGTTTATCATCCATGTTACATTTTCACTCCTGTCTACACTCAATATAAATACCTTCAGAAAAGACTTCCTAACACTTGGCTCCATAATCAATGTAAACAAATTTTTGTTCTTCAGAAATGCTTTCCTTGCCGCTGCCAGTCTATATTTTATATCCTCTCTACTTTGACCATCATCAGTTATTTTGCTGTCTAAATAACAAAACTCATCTACTACTTTTAAGAGTCTCATTTCATAATCTAATTCACTCATCATCACCTGATTTAATTTGATTACATTCCATTATCCATGTTTTGCTTTAGTGTACGTTCATATTATACCCTCCTTTCAAGACGCTGCCCATCCTTTGTGCTGTTGTTCCAACTCCTTTGTTGTCTCTGGCAGAATTTCAAAGTCATTGACAAACCTCAAAGTTTTTATTTCTTCTCCCTCAACTTTAATTCCTACTCCAAATTTTTCTCTGGTTTCTTAACTGCTTGCTCAATGTATCATTGAAAAACAACGGGGATAGGCTACAACCCTGTCTCACTCCCTTATCAATCACTGCTTCCGTTTTGTGCCCCTCAACTCCGACTCAAATAGTTGAATGTACTACAGTGGTGAGTGTGGGTGCAGTGTCTATCTTTCTTATGATGATGTGTAACTGTGCTGTTCATATTGACACCCACATTCCTGTTTTCTTATACATTATCTAACTTACTTCTGCATTGCCCCTACTTTATTTCTTATTTATCATCCTGTATTTACCTCACCAAAATTCTTGTTCCTCCTGCCACAGAACTTCACTAATGCTCATTATATCTAAATTCAACCTATCCATTTCCCTTCTAAAATTTTCTAACCTACCTAACCAATTATGTTATCTAACATTCCATACTCTCACCTGTAGAGTGCCAATTTTGTTTTTCCTGGTGACAACATCCGCCTGAGTAGTCCCTGCCTGCAGATCTGAATGCAGGACTATTTTCCCTCCAAAATGTTTTACCCAAGAAGATACCCTCATCATTTAACCATAAAGTAGAGCTGCATTCCCACGAGGAAAAATTATGGCTTTAGTTTCCTCCCATTTTAAGCTGTTCACAGTAAGGATACTATGTTTTTTCATTCTGTGAAGTGCATAGTTTTATGTTTTTGGACATTTAAAGCATGGAGGCAATCATGCATGACTCTGAATCATGTTAAAGTCTGATGGAATATTTGTACAGCTGTTTTCAGACAGTACTTTATTATAGATACATTTAACATCTGCAAAAAAGCCTGAGGTTACTATTAGTAGTGTGTGTAAGATCACTACTGCACAACATGAACAGCAAGGGTCCCAACACACTTCCCTGGGGCACATCCAAAGTTACTTCGACATCTGTCAATAACTAACCACCCAAAATAACATGCTGCATCCTCTCTTGCAAAAAATCCTCAATACAGTCACAAATTCCACTTCATTTCCCACAAAACAGCACTTTTGATAAGAAGCATAGATGTGGCATTGTCACTAACTGTCTGGATTCATGGCTGCCAGGATGTCATGTGAGAAAAGGACAAGTTGGGTTTCACATGACCAGTGTTTTTTGGAATCCATGCTGGTTGGAATGGAGGCCATTCTGTTCAAGACACCTCATTATGTTTGAGCTCAGAATTTGTTGTAAGAGTTGGAAAAAATGTACATAAATGATTTTGGATGGTAATTCTGTAGACCACTTCCACTACTCGTTTTGTAGAAGGATGTGGCCTGTGCTTTTTTTCCAACTACTAAGCATAATTTTTTGTTCAAGTGATCTATGGTAAACTACAGTTAAAAGAGAAGCTAACTTGGCCAAAAATTTTGTATAATGTCTGATAGAGCTTCGCTGAATTTTAGTGATTTCAGCACATTCTCAACACTCATGACACAAATATTTAAGCCACTCATCTTTGCAGTGGTGTGAGAACTAAACTGGTGTAATACTCCTGGATTTTCATTTTGTAAAGGAAAATTTGGAAGCTGAGTTCAGCATTTCTACTTCTGCTTTGCTACCCTCAGTTTCAATTCCTGCCTCATCCATGAGTGTCTGGACACTAACTTTGGTGTCACTAACAGCTTCTACACTTAACCAAAATTTATTTGGATTTTGAGTAACATCCCTTAATAATATGTTGCTAAGTGGTATTTGAAGGCTTCACACATTACCCTCTTGAAAGTCAACTCCTTAAGCATTTCCTTATCTATAGCCTTTTGCTTTGTTTTGCACAAATTGTGCAGTAGTCTTTGTTTCTAGGCTGTGCCAGCATCATGTCTCCCATGTATTCTTTCTTCCATGAGTGCTAGTTGCAAAATGTATGCAGGAGAACTGTGATGTCTGGAAGGCAGGAAATGTGATAATGTAAAGGCAAGTTGTTTGCCATGCTTGGATAGCTCAGTCAGTAAAGCACTTGCTAGTGAAAAACAAAGGTATCAGGTGGAAGTCCCACTCCAGCACACAGTTTTAAGCTGCCAGGAAATTTCAAATCCATGCACATTCTGCTGCAGAGTAAATAGTCATTCTGAAATAGTCAAATGTTAAAAATTCCACTGTTGATATTTGTATAGGACTTTCTGATGAAATATTATGGAGTGCAGCTGGAGAGTAGTATGAAGGAATAAGTTCACGAAAATTGTTAGAGTGTACACATCTTGTGTTAACTCAGTCAAATGGAAATGTTTAATGGAATAAAAGCTAAAGCAGTTTTATTTTTTTATGCCTTATAATTTTTCACGAAACTTGTTCTCAGTCATCCATTGATATAATAGTTCCATTTTCCCATGTTCCAAATCTTTCCAGTGCACAATTATGTAATGTCAGTAATACAGAAATACTGCACAATACATACCTTGGAACTTCAAGAAATGGTTTCTCTGGATTCTTCCTCTTCTGAAATTCCAGCAGCTTTGCCATAACCTATGTTCAAAATGAAGATCATGGAAAATTAGTAAGATCAGTTACATCATACCAACTCCATTTTCTAACAAAATGAGAGTTTGGTGTTGGCTGAAGAACTGTGGAAAAAATAAGTAGTAAAGTGTGTGGTGTGAAAATACAGCGGAGAGTTATGGGTTCACTTTGAATTACATTGTTTGGCACTGAGAGGTTATAGTTATTCCCAATAAGTATCTGCAGTTGGAAATATCAGCAATTATCTTACCTGTGGGTTAGTCATGGCAATCAGTGTTCAAACAAATGTTTGTCACAAGAATCACAGGACAAAATAGGTACATACCTCAAACTGCTCTTTTTGTTGTTGCTAATAACTTTTGGATACATCTCACACAATAATTTTAAAACAATGGAAAACAATGGATATCTTGTTGCCATTTCTGTGTAGCATTTAGCTTTCAAAATGTATTATTTCTTTATGCTATGGTACAAAATATTAGTTACTATCATTAGTATTGTGTAACAACATTACAGAGGCCGAGTTTACATGTTTTAGATGACTTGCAAGAGTCAGTTTTCATCCAGAGCTCTTTGACTGGACTGCGGAAGTACATTGTTTTGAAAGATTTATGACCTGCAGACATACAATGATCAAAAATAATGCTTAAAAGATCATATTCATGCTGTTTTAATCAGGAGATGACATTGGAAATATGAAGCAGTGGCAGACAGCCAAAAACAGAGAATATTGAGGTATATGGTACCAACATCTGCTACTTGTGAAGTACAGATATGTCTTAAGAGACATTCTGTGAAACCCTCAGTGTCACTAAGAGAAGAGTACAAACCATTCAGCAAAAAATCATGTTGGGAGCATGGATGTGTGTGACAAATGACATGGCAGTCAATCAAAAAGAGCTGCACAATGGAAGGAAACAAATTAAGGAGTATATCTCTTCCAGCCTCTCTTGAGAAAGTCATTATTTGAGACACAACAATCCCAATAAAATTTACCTTTAACTAGTTTTAAACATCACAAAATTGTGTCAGTGATTCAAAGAAAAGACCTGTTTCTCGTCGGTGGTTTCATGAAATATTCAACAGGGAATTCAATCTTTCTTTTGCCTAGCCAAAGTCAGATACATGCTCTCTTTGTAACTCCAAATGCACTAATTTAAGAGTCAGTAAGAACTCTGTGCTTAGAAATGTCATTAAGAAATTGTTAGAACTTCATCAATGCCAGGCAGAAGCTTCTCAAAGCTGCATGTTAAGTGATAGGATAATGCAAAACATCTTAATATAAGCATCAGCATACTCTCATTGATTTACAGCAACTGATGTATATATCTACTCTAACACATTCACAAATGTATTATAGCACACAATTAGCATGTATAAACTTGGGTACTCATTTAGAAGATGATAACAGGGTCTACATAAAACTGTGAAATGAATCTGAAGGAGATCTTGGTTCTAATGAAGTAGTTGACATTGTATTTGACTTTATCATGAAAGGCCTAAATACTAACAAAATAAGCTTGTGTTAGGGTGCAACAACTGCAGTGATCAAAATAAAAACCAATTTCTTTTGGGAATGTTTCTAACTGTAGTTCCAAAAGGAATATTAGATGAAATTGTAATGAAATTTCTTATTTCTGGTCATACCTGCCCATCAAGAGACAGAAATTTTAGTTAGACTAAGAAGGTTGAAAGGTGTTCCAATCCTTTGACAAGAAGACAAATAGTGGAAATTATAGGCAGTGCACAGATCTAAGAAATGAGTTTTTCAATTGGTGAAGTATTTCTAAAGCTTTCAACACCAAAAAATCTATATGTAATGAATTGATGATGATAATGGTATCAGAACGTATGTCTGGTGCAGTAGACATGAAAATAGTGTACTCTGAAGTGAATCCATGCACACTGATCAACATTTTGCAGACAGACAAACCCATGAATGACCAAAAATCTTAGTGTTGAATTTGAGGAAACGCCAATTCCACTGTCACAGGAGAAGAATGACATCAAAGCCATGCTTCCTTACTTAAAATGAGATGCTTTCTTCAAAGAACTACTGACTAACCATTGACCAGTGTGTTAAAAAACTTATTCAGTTTTGAACAAGTACTTTGAATTGGTGCTTTGCTTATATTCAGTGCTTATACCTTTACAGTGTTATTATGAAAAAATCTGTTTAATTGCCTTTTAAGATAGAGTGTTTCCTTTTAACAATCAAGTCTGATTATAGTTTAATGTGTTATATTCTATTCACTAATCGCAGTCTCAAGTGCAACTTCATTTGGACTTATAACATTCCGACTTGCACAATAATAGGTACTTATGACATTTTGGTAAAAATAGAAGTTACTATTGCTTTTATTTTTGGTGTTATATCAGATAAAAATTGTTTCAAGCTATTTATCTCACAATGATGTTCCTTATCTTCCAGTTTTTGGAAAAAAGTTTCTTTCTCCTGTAAATTTTACTTCATGGTAATTTTAATGTTATGGTTCGGCACACTTCAAGCAAACATCAAGAGCTATGGGCTACTTTACATCTGTATTGTACATTTTAAAAAGAAAAAAGTTGTTGCTGCTTTTAGAAGACACCTAAATGGTGTCCCAGAAATGTTGTGACAAACTTTAGGTTATTGTAGAAGGTGTCCTGAGGAACAAATTGAGGATAGGAAATCATGTTTGAAAATGTCATCCAATGACACTGCACAGTACTGACATTATAGATGCTAGAGCCTGTCCTAGATTACCCCTTTGGCAGAAAAGGAGACTTTGTAATCTGACAGATCGTAGATGGGACATCTTGCAATGTCGATTGTTATTCAGTGATTTGTGACTGAGTGCCTCAATTGCAGCGGAGAAGATAGTGCTAGATGCTGTGTAGAAAGGCCTTGTCTCCTATGAATGTGGTGCTCTGTTGTCTTGGTGGATGATGGTTTCGGGCTTTGGTTTCCATCCCCAGTTTATTTTTCCCCTGGAACCCTCTGAAGTCTCCAGTGTTTTTTGGTGCACAGGAAAAAAATAAACTGAAGATGGGAAAGTGTCCTAAACTGCCATCCACCAAGACAACAGAACATTGCATTCATAGGGGTCAAGGCCTGTCTATGCAGGAGCTAGGTTACCTTCTCCACTGGTGATCACGGCAATCAGTTATGATCACCAAGTAGCAAACAGCAACGCGAGATGTTCCGCCTATGGCCAATCAGCATTCAAAATCATATTTACTGTCAAAGGTGTGGGTCAGAGGCCGGAACCAGTGCCTGCAAGTTCAATGCTCTGTAGCACCATTGGGTGAAATTTCTGGACACAGGTTCCTATCCCCAATTTTTTTCACAAGAAACCCTCTCCAACTCCGCAAAGTTGTTGTAATATTTCTGAGACACCTTGCATAAAATATAGAACAATAAAATATTACTAAAAATTTCCAGCCCTACACTGTGAATTGCTACTTGCAAATCATTGAAAGTGTTGTAACTTTTTATGCTCTTTTGTCTCCTCTTTGGCATCATATCATATTTTCTAGTAATTTGACAATTTTTTGTGTAGCTCTGACTAAAGAGACATTGTCACAAAGTATGAACTTGTTGATTATCATTATAATACTCTCATGCCCATAAGTTAAAGGATCTTCAACATTCACAAAACTCTATCATAGCAACACTGTAGTGCCTAATCTTTGATATGACAATACAAAGGCTTATGTCATATAGCGCACCAGAAATAGGGTACTTCATGTGCTTGCAGTTTCCTGTGTGGACAGGCACCTTGGTTATAATAGTTCTGGGTACACAGTATTCAACTTGTAGGGAAGATGGTTCTCACAGTGAACACACCCTAAAAGAGATCTCTCAAGTTTTCTCGGCATGATTGTTAATAGTGTGTTTTCAGGTGTTCAGCTGTGCTGATGATTCCATTCTTCTGCACAATATTTTGACAACTGACCAGGGTACATTTAGACCAGGGTACATTTGCATGCATGGTACCTAAACTGCAGCGCAAGGGTAAACACCACAAAATTTTTAAAGAGTCTTTGTTTCAGTAGGTGTAGTGTGGGCCCTTGCAAAAGACATAGACCTAATTATTTTGTATGGGCTTATTCAGCCGATTTTTTTCAGTGAACAAATGATATGAATTAAATTAGCATTCACTTCTCAAACCCCACACTCCCTCATCTCAGATTACCAGCGCTCAGCAGCCAGGCGCATAATACTTCAATGGGGAAAACTGGCAAGACTTTTAAAAGAAATGTTATACATTTTTGGCAGTGCGAAGTGGGCTTGATTTCTTGGAAAGTTGATTTAATCCATACCTCATTTCATCCACACCAGAATCTGTGAACAGATCTGGATTCTTAAGCTAACTGAAGCTGAGCAATGCAACTTTCATGTAATTTTATTTGTTAACAAGATATTGTGGCAAAGTATTGTATTTTAATTTCATATAAGACAATTTTACCTTGTTGTTACATTTCGTTCAATATCCTGCATTTGTAACAAACATGTTTACTTCTAGTTCTAATATATCACACAGGCTGATAAAGAGTGAAGCACCCACAAGTCAATGTTGGATGTAAATGTAACATTGTGCATGTACAGACCACCAATGGGTATATAGATGATTAGAGTTGCAATTCTCTGCAACAGGAAGAATGGTTACCAAATGGCATTTGTGTTGTTCATGTTTAGCGATGTTACCAGCCTGGTCGTGTATGTAAGGTACATGAGCAGTGTCAGATGTTGAGCGACCACTGTGAAGGACACATTAGAGACAGTGTTATCAGCTTGTGACAGAGTTGGAAATAGGCATCATACTAATTCTGGCAGCAGTTGGCCAGCTGATCAGATTGTACAATATCCAGATCTGTTGACCTTTGGATGTGACAGCATACTGATGTTGGACTGCATAGGAATGTGAAAGCAAGGATACTTGTCAAGTTTCCGGTTGACCAAATCTGACCACCACAAAGGAGGACTGTCCTATCGTGCATGGAGCACATTGCAATCCCTTCACAGCTGTGTCTGGTATCCGAGAACAAGTAATTGACTCCCTGCAGCATTCTGTGTCATCCTGCACCATTGGTCAGAGACTAGCAGCAGATGGACAAGAAATGCATAGGCATTAACACCACAAGACAAATGTCTGCATTGTTGCTGTGGCTGGAATGGGAGATGGTGCATGGCCTGTTGATAAATGGAATCAAATTGTGTTCAGCAGCGATGAATTGTAGTTCTTCACTACCCTGGACTACCATCGTCAGTGAGTATAGCAGTGACCTGTGGAGAGCTCTAATTCTTCCATTGTTTGGGGAGGCACAACAGTATTACTTGTTGTGTTGTGGTATGGAAAGCCATAGAGTATGACTTCAGGTCATGGCTGGTCATGATGAAGAGAACTATGAGGGTTCAATAGTAAGTCATGGACACCCTGTGCCTGCATGTGTTACCTCTCATGTGCATGTATTATGTTACCATTTTTCAACAGCACAATGCTCGTTCACACAACACATGGTTATATGAACTGCCTAAGTGTTGTTGAGATGCTCCCGTGACCAGCAAGATATCGAGATCTGTCCCCAATAGAACATGTGTGGTAACAGCTCGGATGTCAATTCTGACTCAGTGTCAATTTCAAGGACCACATCAACCGCTATGGCCTGGCATCAGGAGAGGATACAATGGCTTCATGTCATCCTTCCCAACCAAATCAGTGCATCCACCAGGCCAAATGGGGTGCAATGTCATACTGATAAGTGAACTTAAATTGCCACGTTCTCTGTAAATGTGACTCAATTTCATAGTCACTGAAATAATATCACATAACCTCTCAGCCCATGGAGTTTCATTTCATTTCCTCCTCACCTTGTGGGTGCCTCACTTTTTTCATCAGGCAGTGTACCAGATTTTCAAAACTGAAATACTGACTTTTGCATTCTCATAAATCTTAACTTATTGCACTTTAAAAATATATATGGCTATTCATAGCAATGTCAATAAATTTTGAAGAATACCTTAAAAAGTTCCATTCTTTTAATATCATAAATTCATTAAATCATAAAGTCTATAAATAAGTTTGATAAAAGTAAATAATAACTCTTAAATACTGTATAATATGCTTTCAATCTGAAAATGCTTTAAAATTCAGCTTTTCCAATTTAGTTGTCACAAAATTTCTCCTGGTAGGACCAGTCTCTCAGGTTCAGTCTTATGATCCACAAATCCTAAATATGGCCCTATGACTGACCCAGTTGTCCTCTTCATGTGCTTTGAGCTGTGTTGTTGCACATACTCACTACCTGGACTACAACCACAATATGAAATAGTGTTGATGTTGTATCACTATTTACAGCTGAATTCGACTCCTGGTCCTTGCTAGAGCTTTTGCTGCTCATTCATTTTTTGAGGACCACGTTGTTATTCTGTCAAATGCACATTCACCTAGCATCTTACAGCTCTTGTTGATGAGGTGACCAATGTGATCTTAATAAATTGAGTGCTGGATCCCATGTCTTCTTAAAATGAAACCTCTGCTCCAGCTTATTAGATTTTCTGACTTCTCTATTCTGTTACACTCCTTACTTGTACTGCACATTCGCCCCACAAAACTGATTTTTTCATGTTTTGTTTAATTACAACACTCAAGGCAGTGCTTGGTGACAGTTTATTTGCTTGGTTGTTTTAGTTTTGTGTGATGTTTATGTTTCTTGCACCTATCCTTGACTGTCCTAAAAGTCCGTCACAAGTAAGGCATGCCACATTCACAAGGCTTTTAGAGAATTAGACCATCATAAACATTAAAAATGAGAATTTTTATCTTTGTTAGTGAAAGTGAAATACAATTAATTCCATGTTTCTGTAGGAGTCTACCTATCTTTCTGGAGTTTTATCCAGTATACAGTAGATAAGCAATTATTGGCTTTTCTTATATCCAATGTATTTTGCTCATATCAAGAATGATTAAGAGCCTTTTTGTCATGTTAAAGACTGTGTAGGTCTCTGAAACGTGGGGATTACCACATTCCACGAGAATGAGGCATGTCTTATGGGGGGAGGGGGGAGAGCAAGCTATTAGACTAATCGAAGAGAGGTGCAGGAACATTGTGACATACCCATCTAGCACAATAAATCAAGCCAGCTAACATCAAGAGTTGCCTTGTGTACCATCATGAAATTATATACAATGAGACTAGTGACAGATGTGCTGCAAATACCATGCTTCTGGGAGAGCATGACTAAGGAATCCAACAACATAAAAAAAGTAAGAAAACCTAATAAGCTTGGACAGAGATTTGAATTTAAATTAGACTTTAGATCCAGCACTCAGTTTATTAAGATCTCACTGGCCATCTTATCTGTCAAAGCTGGAAAATGCCAAGAGAATGTGCATTTTACAGAATAACTGTGGGCTCCAAAAAAACATATGAGCAACAAATGAGCATTAAAAAACATGGCAGCAGCTGGAGTTGAACTTGGCGATCAACAGCAGTGTAACAAAAACAATACTCCACAATCTTGTTGGAGTTGAGGCAAAGTACTTATAACCCCAAAGGTAACAGTACCTAACAAAGAAAACTCTCCCAATTGTCACAATTACCTGTGACTGTATCTGAAACCATCCTATAAATACATCTTGATTATTTTGTGCACAGATGGACTGACAGCAATTGGAGTCCAAGCAGTCATTGCCATCTGAGTCATGAATGTCACTTGTAACACCATTTCACAGCTATGGAGTGGAATCTTAAAATGAAGAAACATTCAACAGCAAAACATTCAACAACTCAGCATGAGAATAATTATCTCACTTTTATTATCCAAAGTCATTTGAGCAGTGTAAGGCCTGCTGTAGCTAGGGACCTCATTAAAGCCTTTTGATGACTCATCCCATCCAACTAAGCTTTATTGGTTTTTAGTGGTTTCCCGGAATGTTCAACGATCAGCGTGCTTTGTTACCCAAACACAAAGGTAGAATCTAGTAGCTTCCCCACTGACTGTATCCAGAAACAGTGAGGCAGTATCCTGTTTATACACAAGTCACAGTTCAGCAATGAGAGTGATTTTCACTATCTGTTAGTTTGGCATGATGCAGGGGCACATTACCAACTCGTAAATATTGTGGGAAATGGTCTAGCTGGTGGCACTAGCGCATTAGAGTGGATGAGTATGCACATCACTGGCTATATTCCTTAAAATCACAGTGGTAATTGTCATCTACAAGGATGACAGACTTCAACATCTTTCAGGCTTTTGCATGTACCATGTAGAACTGTGTTTCATCTGAAGAAATATAACGCATGACTAGCTAGCACTGGTGGAAGGGTATCTACAACATTATGAGTATCACATTCCACAGAGGATAAAGAGACTGAATGAGCACGAGATAAAATAAATGATTTGGTTAATTATGGGAGACAAACTTTAATTGTGATGAAGAACTGGGATTCAGTAGTAGGAAGAGGAAGACACAGGAGGATAACATGGACTGGGGAAAAGGTTTGAAATGGAATGCTGCCTGGTAGAATTTTGCAAGGATCTTAATTTAATCATTGCTAATCACTTGACTCAACATTCATGAAAGAAAGCTGTATACACGGAAGAGACCTGGAGACACTAGAAAGTTTCGGATAGATTACATAGCGGTATGAGAGAGATTCCAGAACATGGTTTTGGACTGACAACTATTACAAGGGCAGATGTGGACTCTGGAGATAATTTATTTGTTACAAACTGCAGATTAAAACTGAAGAAATTGAAGAAAGGTAGCAAATTAAAGAGTAAGCTGAAAGAACCAAAGGTTTTGGGATTTTCAAAGGGAACATTAGGCAATGACTGACTGAACAGGAAAGAGAATACAGTAGAAAATGAAAGGGTAGCTTTGACAGATTAAATAATAAAGCTAGCAGAGTATCAAATAGGCAAAAAGATAGGCCCAGTAGGAATTCAGTTTATGATGATTACCTGACATTTTCAGCTGTGTTGGGGGCAGTCTCAGAGTCAAAACACAGTTGTTCTTCTTCTTACAGAAGTCTATTTGCACAAATCACATAAAAATACACAGTGATTACTAGTTTTTAGCTAAATTAAATCACCACTTTCAGATCATTTGTACAGGGAGAAAAATTCTATACAAATGCTCTAAACATGGCAATTTAATTTTTCTGAAACCAATAATAATTTGTATTTTTACATGATCTGGGTGAATAAACTTCTGTAACAAGAAAAAAACCATGTTTAGAACTCAATTTAACTGAAGAAAAGAGGAAAATATAAAATGCAGCAACTGAATTACTCAAAAGAAAAGATGCACATCTAAAGTGACAGAAAGTGCAACATGGGAAAACAGAAATGGCTAGAGAAGAAATTTAACGCCAAAATGAACCTCTACAGAAAAGAGGAGGAGTCCTGTGAACATTAAAAACTCAGACAGAAAGCTAGTACTAAGCAAAGAAAGGAAGGTTGACAAGTGGATGGAATATATAGAGGGGCTTTACAAAGGAAATTACCTTCAAGACAATACTGTGGAACAGGAAGCAGATGAAGATCAGATGGAAGATATGAAACTGTGAGAATAATTTGACAAGGCATTGAAAGAGGTAAGTTGAAAGAAGGCATCTGGAGTAGAGGCCATTCCCTCAGAACATATTGCCACAGAACCATTCCACCCGGTACGTGCAAGATAACCAAGCTAGACAAAATACTCTCTGACATCAAGAATTTAATAATTTCAAGTCCAAAGAAAGCTGGTGCTGACAGCTGTGAGTACTACAAAATCATCAGCTTAAGAAGTCATGGTTTGCAATATACTAACACAAATTCTTTACAGAATAATGCAAACATTAGAGTATCTGTAGAAGCTGACCTCGGGGAAGATGAGTATGGATTCTGAGGAAATGCAAGATATGTGAGGCAGTAGTTCACTTGTGACTTATCGAACAAGCAAGACTGAAGAAAGGCAAACCTACATTTGTAGCATCTGTAGATTTAGAGATAGCAGTGACAGTGTTGACTTGAATATGTTATATGAAGTTCTCAAGGTAACATTGATAAAATACAGGAAGTAAAAGTTCATTTAAAATTGTTACATAACCCAGACTGCAGTTATAAAGAGTCAAAGTACATGAAAGGAAGGCAGGGGTCGAGAACAGAATGAGATAAGGATGTAGCCTCTCCCCCATTTTATTCAATCTGTACACTGAGCAAGCAGTAAAGGAAACAAAAGAGAACTTGATAAAATACAGGAAGTAAAAGTTCATTTAAAATTGTTACATAACCCAGACTGCAGTTATAAAGAGTCAAAGTACATGAAAGGAAGGTAGGGGTCGAGAACAGAATGAGATAAGGATGTAGCCTCTCCCCCATTTTATTCAATCTGTACACTGAGCAAGCAGTAAAGGAAACAAAAGAGAACTTTGAAAAGGGAATTACAGTTGGGGAAGAAGAAATTACAATTTTAAGGTTTACTGATTACATGATAATACTGTCAGAGACAGCAACGGACTTTAAAGGTAAGTTAAACACAACTGATAGTCTTCTAGAAAAGAGGATATATCATGAACATCATCAAAGGTAAAACAAAGCTGATGAAGTTAGTTGAATTTTATCAGGGGTCACTGACAGCTAGATTGGCAGATCAGATACCAAAAGTAGTAGATTAGTGTTGCTATTTAGGAAGCTAAATGACTGATGATGGCCAAATTAGGGGTGATATAAAATGTAAGAGTGTCAATAGCAAAAAGGGTGCTTCGGGAGAAAAAAAAATACAAAAGTAAGTTCACAGAATAGACTTTCATTCTTTAGTAGAGTGTGCACTGATTTGAAACATCCTGGAGGATTAAAACTGTGTGCCACACTGGGACTTGAATTCAGAACCTTTAACTCATGTGGGTAAAAGATGTACAGATGGAGCTATCTAAGCATGACTCGCAATCTACCCTCACAGCCGTTCTTCACAGAAGTTCTCCTACATACCTAGGCTGTGGTTAAGCCATTCCTCTGAAATATTCCTTTTTCCAGGCATGCTAGTCCTGCAAGTTATCCAGGTGAACTGCTTTGGGGAGTCTGAAAAGTGAGAGAGAGGCTCTGACAGCAGAGGTAAAGTTGTGAGGGTGGATCGTGAATCATAGGTGAAGGTTCTAAATTTGAGTTACAGTCTGGAACAAAGTTTTAATCTGTCACAAAGTATCATAAAGTTAAATGTCAGTAATTCTTTTCCAAAAACATTTAACTTTAGTGCAGCTTTGAATGGAAGTGAAACACGGACAATTAACAGTGCATACAAGAAGGGAGTTGAAGCTTTTTAAAAGTGGCACGACAGACAAACACTAACAATTAGATGGGTACACCAGACAATTAATGAGAAGGCACTGAATTGAATTGGGGACAAAAGAAATTTATGTAACAACTCGACTAAAGGAAGGGATCGGTTCACAGGACACACACTGGAACACCAAGGAAAAGTCAATCAATCTGTAGAGGAAGATAAAGGCTGACTACAGTATGGGGTGGACATTATGCAGAGATAAAGCAGCTCACACAGAACAGATTAATGTAGCGAGCTACGTTAAACCAGTATTTGGACTGAAGACCACAATGACAGTGACTGTAAAACAACAACAACAAAGTGGCCAACTAACGCCCTAAACCAAATTCATTTGAATATGCATGGGTCGCTCTGGATAGAGGAATTGCATCCTAATACTGCCACCACCAACAAACGTTGACCTCTAGAGAGTACTTAGCTAGTGATGTGGGCATTATTAAAGTCATACTGAATGGTGTGATCCACAGTTTAAGGAGCCATTGTGCATTCTTTACTGTCATGTGACAGTGCCATATCCCATACTGACATTTTGCATGCCACCAGTGAAGGGACACCATACACAGTAAATATTGCTCCATGGGTCTCTCTGATTCCTTCAATCAGGCATGAGTTTATCTCCATACCTGTGTATTTATTAATTTCTGTTAGTTCTCAATCTCTCATACATTGCAATCTGGTGGTGTTATCAAATCTTCCTTAGTTTTCTTGTGTCTTTTTTTCTGGAATTGCAACTCTTTCCAGAAGCTCTTCCTCAACGAGTATGGCTTACCTTCCATATTACTGTCTCATAGATTTCCCCTTTTACATAGTAAAATTTTGTAAATACACTTGTCTTGGTTTAGCTCCTTGGATCAACAAATCCCTCTCCCCTCCTCCCATACATGCATTAAGCAAGCACTCATCCTCACATATTTTCGTAACTTGCTGTATAGCAGCATTTTCACTGAGTCCCATTCACAATAATATTAGTAATAATAATAATAATAATAATAATAAGACTGGCCTAATCCCTCAAAACCCCTGCCAAAAAATTTAGATGTTACCTTACATGAAAATTGAGAATTTTTTAATATTATACTTACCTTCTCATAGAAAGCTGCCTCATTTTGAAAAAACTCACATGACCTGAATGTTTTCCTACGTCCAATGTTATGAGGCAAGCTTTTAACAATCAGTGCAATAGAATATTGTTTCTTACTAACAACATCTGAACCTTGAACTGCTAAATGTGTGATAGTACTGAGATAACTATCTCCACGGGCATCCCTTCGGAACAGGGTATACTGACCAAGCTTTACTTCACTGTGACCAGAAATTTCTTTCAATATATCAATAAGAATATTTTCAGTGAATTTTGGAGAGATTTTTAACAGTTCTTCTCGAGTGCCAATAATAGATGACATGTCGGCAGTCTGAAACACATTAAAAATAATGATCAATAAATATGCAAGAGAATTGCATACTCAAGGTAGCATTATACTGTGGTCACCTCTACTTATGCATATTACAGTGTAAATACTATAATACAATTCATTTTTGTTCCCATTTTAAGGAAAAGAGATTTGTTTGCTGAAATGGTTGTTTTTGTCAGCCATCAACATCCTTCAATTTACAAGTGTATTAAACATTTAATTCAAACAGTCAATGAAGCTAAAAAAAACTTATTTAGCATATTTTAGAAACAGTGTATTCTAGGGCCACAAAGCTCAGTCTAAAAGATTCAAAATAATTGAACCAACTAACTTTTTTTTACCTCTCCCTCCTTCTTAAGCCTCCCCTTTCTGCTAAAACCATTGCCAACTTTTTTTAACGTAATTCATGTATCTAAAACAAGAGAAACAGGTCCAAAACTGGAGAAAATTATTAAATGACAGAGAATATACATATATACAGAAGAAGTTGAGGGGTGCCATGAAGCACAATTTCTAAGAAATTTCAAACCACAGACTTTCTCCTCAGAGTGTGAAAAATTTTTGTTGGCACCGATCTACATAGGGAGAAATGATCATAATAATAAAATAAGAAGAGTCAGAGCTCACACGGAAAGATTTAAGTGTTTATTTTTCCTGCATACTGTTTGAGAGTGGAATACTAGAGAAATAACTCTAAGGTGGTTCAATGAATCCTCTGCCAAACATTTAACTGTGAATTGCAGCGTAATCATGTAGAGGTAGATGTAGAAGTACACATAAACAAGTGACAGAGATTTAAGACAAATAGAAAAGTGTGGTACACAATTACCACATTGTCAAGCAATTTCATGCTGGTGAAGTAAGCAGAAAGGGTTCTGGACAGGAAAATCTAAAAGTGCTAGCCAGTGAACCCTGAACTCCTGAGGTTATGTTAGAGTGCTTAATCCACAACTTGCACTACTTTCTTTTCAAGTTTCATTACCTTTAACTTTTTTCTTTCATGCTCCTGTCAACAACTTACATTCTATAAATTTGCACTATGTTTCTCACTAATGTATGAAAGTTGATAGATCTCATCATAAAGGATAATCACCATGGATCTTACAGATCTGAAATTATATATTAATGGCACGAAGGAAATGACAGAAACTAGTTGTCTATGTTAGCAGTTAAGTACTATAAAAATAAAGAATTGCAAATTTTGCATTTTAAACAGTTGTAGGCATACATATACAGTAAGAACTAAAGTTACTTTAAAAAACCTTGAAAAAGATAAAATATGATGGTTGGAACTTAAATAGTGGCAACTATTTTTTCACAACCGATACAAAAGAGTTACATGTTTGCACCTGTTACTGTCCTTCAAAATAGTCACCAGCGTTGTTTAGGATCCATTGTCAGCGATGTGGAAGGGGTAGTATACTGTTAGCAGAGCCTGTTCTGTTGATGGTGTGAATGGAGCGGTCTACTGTCTGTCGAATCTCTGAAACAGTTCTGAAGTGAGTGCCATGAAGTGGTTCCTTCATCTTCAGGGTCAAA
Source organism: Schistocerca gregaria (assembly GCF_023897955.1). Classification (NCBI taxonomy): domain Eukaryota; kingdom Metazoa; phylum Arthropoda; class Insecta; order Orthoptera; family Acrididae; genus Schistocerca; species Schistocerca gregaria. Next base: position 399,244,993 of record NC_064924.1, on the reverse strand, counting down.
TCAAGGTCACAAGGACTCAAGTTTGGGGAGTATGGTGGATAGTACAGTACTTCGCTGTCCCATCAACTGAACAGAGCAGCCACACCTTGCGCTGTATGTGCCCGCGCATTGTCGTGCAAAATGATGGCTGGGTTGCACAGAAACTGTTGCCATTTCTTTCGCAAAGCTGGTCACAGGTGATGCTCCAGAAATGAACAGTAATACTGTGCATTGACAGTCTGCCATGGAGGAATGTAATGAGTTAGGATAACATCATTAGTCGTACACAAGACTCACCACAACTTTAGACTGCTCCATTCACACCATCAATAAAACAGGCTCTGATAACAGTATACTATGCCTTCCCCATCACTGGCAATGGGTTCTACAGTGCTGGTCACTACTCTGAAGGACAATAAGAGGTGCAAACGTGTAACTCTTTTCTATCAGTCGTGAATAAATAGCTGCCACTATTTAAGTTCCAACCCTCATATGTTACTTGGGTACTCCGGCATGGAATGATAAAAATTATCTATACATGGTACAGAGGAGTAAGTTAAGATAAGGATTTAACTTTCATCAGAACATAGATAGTAGATAATTGAACAAAGTTGGGTGAGAAAAGCGTGGTGGCCTTTCTGAAGGAACTATGTCTTTGTTCATACAAAGTGACGTAGGGAACAATAGACAAGTTGTTTCAGGATATGAATCTTGCTGCCCAAATAAGAGCGCAATATCTTCACTACCATGAAGAAAACATCCCTATTTACAGAAGCATTGTTATTAATGTATTCTTCCAGGTCATGGATCTAATTATTCAGGTACATTATAGAAGGCTTTAATAATATGAAATGTTTGTGACTGATGTCGCAGTGTGTACAGCCCTAGGCTGAGAAATACTATAAAAACATTTTGTTATGCTGCAGTAATTGTGTGGCAATATGTTTTCTCTGAGAAGAAGATGGAAATTTAGAACTGAGTATGAACTTAGTCACACATTTTTACACAATGGCTGTGGTAACACAATGTCTGTGAAAGTCAGAAGTTTATAGATTGGTGCATCAGTTTGGAGTGTTTTTGTTTTGCATATTGGTATTCTGGCTGATATGGATTTATTTACTGATTGTCTTTTTCATTTGTAGTTCATTGTTGCTATTTGAGTTTACATACTGTCATTTTGTTATTTTGAGATAGTGAGTGGAGCTGTGGATGCTAGAAAAATGGAGTGGCAAGTGGAGAAATCTGAACATTTCCAACATATTCTTCTGTTTGTGTTCAACAAAGGGGTGCCAGTAGCAGAGGCAGCCATAAACATTAGTGCCATGTATTGGGATAATGCCACTGGACAGAGCATGGCAGGAAAATGGTTTTCTCATTTTAAGGAGGACGTTAGACATTGGTGATTCTCCATGCTTGAGAAGACATTCAGTGCTTGATTAATACTGTTTAAACCCATAAATCAACAATGATCCATGTCAGCATACTCCAAAACTGACAAATGTGATGAACTGTGATTATTCCACCATTGTGCAGCACTTGCAAGCAATGGGGAATGTTCAAAAATCTGGTGTATGGATACCGGGCGTCCTAAGCCAAAATCACCAAAATCAGAGGGTGGGCATATGTGTACCTCTGCTTCCTCATCATCAACTGGCTTGGGAACAACACTGATCACTTCTATTCTGTATCATTACTGATGATGAGAAATGGTGTCCTTATGGTAACATACGGAAAATAAAGGAATGGCTGAGCCCAGACAAAGCAGCAACTGCCAGTACAATGACCTGCATGGAGCCACAGAAAATAATGTTATGTATCTTGTGGAACAGTGACAGTGTGGTGTACTATGAATTGCTTACCCGAGGTGTAACCATCGTTGTTGACATTTATTGTCAACAACTGAGATGTCTTGCTGATGCAGTCCAAGGACAATGACTAAGAATACTGTGTGAAGTGATGCTACCTCATGATAATGGCCACACCCATTCTGCTACACAGACAAAAAACACTATAAAGGAGTTGGGTAGTGAGGCCATTCTGCACTCATTTTATTCACTTGGTCTTGTGCCTTCAGATTTTCATCTTTTCCACTCTCTATCAAACTACCTTAAAGGAAACTTATTTCTTGATGAAAGTGCCCTTTGGACACGGCTCAACAAGTTCTTTGCCTCAAAACCACTTGATGTCTACAGTTGTAAAATCAAAAAGCTACCCCGGAACTGGCATCTGTCATGAATAACAAAGGAAATGTATTATTGATGACTAAAGTTTCTGTTACATGTATCTGTTGTGTTTATTAAACTTGGCAACCATAGATGTAGGACAGTTATTTGAGATTTGGAAATGGAGGGAGCATATCCATTATGTATGAACCCATGCTAATCATAAATGTTGGTGTGTGATGTTGTGTGGAAATAATGACTGTGATCTTATACATTTTGCTGTGCCAGTTTACATAATGTCAGTTCTGTAATATGTCACCCTCTGTAGGTAAGTGGTCAGTGTGATGGACAGCTAGGCAGAGGCCCCAAATTTAATTCCTGGTAGTGCTATGTATTTTCTCTTATTGTGAGGACTGGAACAGGACGTACTTAGCCTCATAGTGTTAACTGAATAGCAACTTGAGTGAAAAGTAGGGGTCACAAGGTTTGAGAAGCAGACAACAGCCAGCATAGCAGTGTGCTAGCTCCACGTCTCTCAGTACCAGACCCGAATGACACCACTGGCACAATGTGACATGGTGGCCAGTTGGAACTGAATCGCCTGACTGACCAATACTTTGAGCTGGTTAATATTTGTGCAAGAGCCTTTGGTAGGTGGAAAGTGTTAGGAGAATGCAAATTGTTTGTAATTTTCTAGCAAAACATATTTTCATCAGCAGTACTGTCCACACTATTATGTAATTGGCTCCCGGGTAACTTGATGGGAACCTCAAATTTGGGCACTGGCCATTTTTTTTTATTTTTTTATCAGTCAAGTGTGCTTTCATTGTGCCTTTGCTTGCAATGAATCAGTGGTACAAAGTTACTGTAAATACCTCTGCAAAATTTAGAAATGCACAAGAGGGCAACAAGTTTGTCTGCGCCAGCATTTTGCTGCAAGTATCTCTGTGAGAGCTTCAGTGCTGCTGAAATCTAGTGTGTGTGTGTGTGTGTGTGTGTGTGTGTGTGTGTGTGTGTGTGAGAGAGAGAGAGAGAGAGAGAGAGAGAGAGAGAGAGTCTCTCTTACGAAACTTACTGTATTTTCTACTGATGTCTGCTGGGGACACTGACTGACTGCTATAATATACCGTACTACTTCTGGTTGCAACTCACCCTTTCATTTAGTTTTGTCATTTCATGTAACATTTTCACCTTACTTTTTCTCATCGTGTATCCATTGTTAGTGATTACTCATTCAGTTAACCAATTTTATTTCTGCTACCACCTAATTTTCAGTTGACTTAAAAGAACTATAGAAAGGCAGACATAATTTTTCTTTCCCTGGTAAATATGGGGCTGAATGGGTGCAAAGAGAGGCACACTAATGTTTTTGTATGCACTACATTAATTGTTGACCTATTAATTATTTTACACTGAGGTGACAGAAGTAATTGGACACTTATATGTACATGCACAGATGACAGTAGTATCAAGCACGTGAGGTACAAAAGAGTAGTGCATTGGTGGAGCTGCCATTTGTATTCAGATGATTCATGTGAAAAGATTTCCAATGTGATTACGAATGCATGACAGGAATTAACAGACTTTGAACGTGGAATGGTAGAGGAGTTAGATGCATGGGACATCCCATTTAGGAAATCATTAGAAAATTCAATGTTCTGAGACCCCCAGTGTCAAGAGTGTGCCACATATACCAAATTTCACGCATTGCTTCTCACCAAGGACTGATGGCCTGCACATAATGACCAAGAGCAGCGGCGTTTGTGTAGAGTCATCAGTGGTAACAGACAAACAACACTGCATGAAATAACCACAGAAAACAATGTGGGATATATGATGAACATATCTTGTAAGTTAGTGCGGTGAAATTTGGTGTTAATGGGCTGTGGCAGCAGATGAACAATGCAAGTGCCTTCGCTAACAGCAAAACATCGCCTCTCCTGTGCTTGTGACCATATCAGTTGGGCCCTGGATGACTGGAAAACACTGACCTAGCAAGATGCGTCCCAATTTTAGTTGGCACGAACTGGTGGTAAGGCTCGGGTGTGGTTCAGACCCCACTCTGCCATGAACCCAAGTTGTCAACAAGGCACTGGGTAAGCTGGTGGTGGCTTCATAATGATGTGGGGTTCATTTACATGGAACGGACTGGGTCCTCTGGTCCACCTGAACTGATCACTGATTGGAAATGGTTATGTTCAGCTACTTGGAGATGTCACTGGGCCACAATTATTTGCAATTGGTTTGAAGAACATTCTGGACAGTTTGAGTGAATGATTTGGCCACACAGATGATCTGACATGAACCCTGCTGAACATTTATAGAACATAATCAAGAGGTCAGTTCATGCACAAAATCCTGCATCAGCTGTAGAGGCAGCATGGCTCAATATTTCTGCAGGGGACTTCCAATGACTTTTCTGTCCATGCCAAGTCAAGCTGCTACACTACGCCAGGCAAAAGTAGATCTGATACAATATTAGGAAGTATCCCATTACTTTTGTCACTTCAGTGTGTATTTATTGTAGAACATGCAGAACTGGGCAGCCCGTGCATATTCGACCACCACACTCAAAGATATGGTTTGTGGGTCGGGTACAGCCCTACCTAACCTTGGGAAGGATTTGTCAACAGAAGAATCACTGAGCTGTTTATCGCCAAGCCTCCTGCAGCTACCTCAGCATCCAGGGCAAAAGCCATGCCAATACATGAGATGCAGATTAGATAAACATTACTACAGTTTCATGCATTGATTTGTGTCCATGTGTTCACATGTCCATATCACATCACACCTGTTTCCTGCATTAACAAGTACTTAGGTTGTACTCAGCTTCTCAACAGCCAGTTCAGTTGCAGGCTCCAGACCAATAAACAGACATACTTGAGCCTGTGCTACAAACCATCACACCTGCCAATGATGCTACTCAACCTACAGTGCTTTCTTGTACCTTCACCAGTGTCGCAGTCACTGTCATCCAACAGCCACTACAGAAGGTCCTGCTTCCTCAGCTCATCACCACTACTGACAGTCATGGACTTCATCATAGTTGGCACCCACTATGCATAATCACAGGAGGACATTTCAGTTGCTTTCTTTTGCAGATGTTCTACACCTACATCTATACTCTGCAAACCACTGAGCGGTGCATGGCAGAGGGTATGTCCCATTGTACCAGTTATTAGGGTTTCTTCTCATTCCATTCACATTTGGTGTGTGGGAAGAATAAATTTTGAATGCCTCTGTATGTGCAGTAATTATTCTAATCTCATCCTCATGATTCCTATATGAGCGATACATAGGGTATTGTAGTGTATTCCTAGAGTCATAACTTAAAGCCTGTTCTGGAAACTTTGTTGATAGACTTTCTTGGGATAGATTATGTCTGTCTTCAAGAGTTTGCCAACTCCATTCCTTCAGTATCTCTGTGATACTCTCCCACGGATTAAGGATTAAACAGACCTATGACCATTTGTGCTGCCCTTCTCTGTATAAATTCAATATTCCCAGTTAGTCCTATTTGTTATTGGCCCCACACACTTGAGCAATATTCTAGGATGAGTCACATGAGTGATTTTCAAGCAATCTATTTTGTAGACTGAGTGCACTTCCCGAGTATTCTACCAATAAATCAAACTCTTTCATTTGCTTTACCCATGACCAAACCTATGTGATGATTCAATTTTTGGTTATTTGTTCATTTGTCCATATAAATCTCTTATTCAGTACATATATCATACACATGGTATTGGGCCTTTTTATCTATTGAATTTTCAAATATCAAACATACATTATTTAAATTTTTACAACAAATTGGATCCATACAATTAATAATTACAATTTTTTTTAAATACTGTATACTTATAACTTATTTCTACAATTAAATATACAAATTACATTTTTCCTTGCATAAGATACTGTGAGATTGAATAGCAGCAGTTTTTCAGACGGTAGCCTGTCACAGCCTTTTTAAAGCTCTGTAGTTCAGGAAGAGATTTTATGTCTTGGTAATCTGTTGTATAGTTTTGTTCCTGCACGACATACACCTTTTTGGCATAATATGGTGTTACAATGATTAACATGTACGTCACTGTCTGACCTGGTACTGTTATAATGGACACTTCTGTTTTGAGGAAAAAGGTTTTCTTTTCTCAGTATACTTTTTTTGACATGCATGACTACTTCCACTATATAAATGCAGGAAAGGGATAGGATATTTATATATATATTTAAAGAAATGTTTGCATGGTTTTATGCTGCTCACTTGTTCCATTATCCTCGTAATTGCCTTTTGTTTCCTGAAAACTGTTATTGCCTGGTGTACATTCCCACAGAAAATGATACTGTACTTCAGTACCAAATGTACACGAGCAAAGTATACACCCTTAACTGTTTCTGCACTAGTATTGTTGCAAAGAATTCTTACTACGTAGCTCATTTTTGCTAGTTTTGAATTTAGGGGTGTGATACGAGTGCCCCCTTTAAGATTTTCCTGGATGTGAATCCCAAGTAATTTAGTTTCATTGACAGCACTAATGTCTTGATTATCTATACATATTACAGGTTGTGCCGCATTTTTATTTTGATGGGTATGGAAACTCATGAGCACTGTTTTTCCAGTAAACTATTCAGACACTCCTTTTGTAATATCTTTTTCAGATGCAGTAAGATTTTCTTCTTTATTCCCTTCAAACAATAGACTGGTGTCTCTGCAAACAGTACTGGCTCAGAGTCCCTAAAGTGTGATGGGACATCATTAACGTACACCAAAAAAAGAAAGGGACCTAAAATGGAGCCCTGTGGGACACCATGACTTACTCCGCATGTTTCTGAAAGGTGTACCTGGAATCCATTTCCTTCCATGTACTTAATTTCAGTTACCTCAGAGTGATATTCAAAATATGATTAAATCCATTGATTTAGCACATATCTTACACCATACCGTTCAAGCTTCCTCAGGAGCACAGAATAATCAATCACATCAAAAGCTTTTGTTAGGTCCAAGAATAAACCCGAGATATTTCCATGGTTGTCCATTGCATTTAAAACATGGTTTATCAGATTGAAAGTGGCTGTTTCAATTGATTGCTGAGGTCTGAAGCCAAGTTGACATCCAGAAATAATAATATTCTTGTGGAAGAATGTAGTTAGTTTATTCAAACCCTGACAGTAGAGACACATGCCTATAGTTACCCATGCATTGATGATCACCTTGTTTATATAGGAGTATTACTTTTGCCATTTTCAGTTGCTGTGGGAAGACACCACATGATAAGGATGAATTGCATATGTCTTACTGTTATTTTTATAATATAATCTGGAATATCATCAATACCAGTTGAATAATTACTCTTCAGTGAATTAATGGTATTTAGGAGCTCTGTTGGGCCTACTGGACTGAGGAACATGGATATATTATTTATATCAATAGATGAACGTTGTTTCCATGTTGTATTAGGTGGATTTCCAAATTTTCCAGCAACAGTTGAATAATAAGAATTTAAACTGTTTGCAAGTGCCCTAGGGTCAGTGAGATTCTTGCCATCATTTGATCTCACACACAATATTTTTTGTGATTTGTCTTCTTCACCATAAGATCCTGCACATCTTTCCAAATGGACTTAGTTTTATTGGATGACTTCATAATATATTTGTCATTTTCTTTAATTCTTGCCTCTTTTATGAAACATTTCAAAACTAGCTTGTATTTTTTGAAATAAATAAGAAATTCTGGACTGCTGTCAGTTTTTGACTGCAGAATAAGTTCCTGCTGCCTTTTAAGAGATGCTCTAATGCCAGATGCAATGCTGCTGCTGCTGCTGCTGCTGTTGTTGTTGTTGTTGTCTTCAGACCTGAGACTGGTTTGATGCAGCTCTCCATGCCACTCTATCCTGTGCAAGCTTCTTCATCTCCCAGTACCTACCGCAATGTACATCTTTCTGAATCTGCTTAGTGTTTTCCTCTCTTGGTCTCCCTCTACAATTTTTACCCTCCACACTGCCCTCCAGTACTAAATTGGTGATCCCTTGATGCCTCAGTACGTCTTACCAACCAGTCCCTTCTTCTGGCCATGTTGAGCCACAACTCCTCTTCTCCTCAATCCTATTCAGTACCTCCTCATTAGTTATGTGATCTACCCATCTAATCTCCAGCATTCTTCTGTTGCACCACATTTCGAAAGCTTCTATTCTCTTCTTGTCCAAACTATTTATTGTCCATGTTTCACTTTCATACATGGCTACACTCCATACAAATACTCTCAGAAATGACTTCCTAACAGTTAAATCTATATTCGATGTTAACAAATTTCTCTTCTTCAGAAACACTTTCCTCGCCATTGCCAGTCTACATTTTATATCCTCTCTACTTTGACCATCATCAGTTATTTTGCTCCCCAAATAGCAAAACTCCTTTACTACTTTAAGTGTCTCATTTCCTAATCTGATTCCCTCAGCATCACCCGAGTTAACTCGACTACATTCCATTATCCCTGTTTTCCTTTTGTTGATGTTCATCTTATATCCTCCTTTCAAGACACTGTCCATTCCGTTCAACTGCTCTTCCAAGTCCTTTGCTGTCTCTGACAGAATTACATTGTCATCGGCGAACCTCAAATTTTTTATTTCTTCTCCATGGATTTTAATATATATTCTGAACTTTTCTTTTGTTTCCTTTACTGCTTGCTCAATATATAGATTGAATAGCATCGGAAAGAGGCTACAACCCTGTCTCACTCCCAACCACTGCTTCCCTTTCTTGTCCCTCGACTCTTATAACTGCCATCTGCTTTCTGTGCAAATTGTAAATAGCCTTTCGCTCCCTGTATTTTACCCCTGCCACCTTCAGAATTTGAAAGAGTATTCCAGTCAACATAGTCAAAAGCTTTCTCTAAGTCTACAAATGTTAGAAACGCAGGTTTCCCTTCCTTAATCTTTCTTCCAAGATAAGTCATAGGGTCAGTATTGCCTCGTGTGTTCCAACATTTCTACGGAATCCAAACTAGTCTTCCTCGAGGTCAGCTTTTACCAGTTTTTCCATTCGTCTGTAAAGAATCCGCGTAAGTATTTTGCAACTGTGACTTATTAAACTGATAGTTCGGTAATTTTCACATCTGTCATCACCTGCTTTCTTTGAGTTTGGAATTATTATATTCTTCTTGAAGTCTGAGGGTATTTCACCTGTCTCATACATCTTGTTCACCAGATGGTAGAGTTTTTTCAAGACTGGCTCTCCCAAGGCTGTCAGTAGTTCTAATGGAATGTTGTCTACTCCGGGGGCTTTGTTTTGACTTAGGTCTTTCAGTGTTCTGTCAAACTCTTCACACAGTATCATATCTCCCATTTCATCTCCATCTACCTCCTCTTCCATTTCCATAATATTGTCCTCAAGAACATCACCCCTGTATAGACACTCTATATACTCCTTCCACCTTTCTGCTTTCCCTTCTTTGCTTAGAACTGGGTTTCCATCTCAGCTCTTGATATTCATACAAGTGGTTCTCTTTTCTCCAAAGGTCTCTTTAATTTTCCTGTAGGCAGTATCTATCTTACCCCTTGTGAGATAAGCCTCAACATCCTTACATTTCCCCTCTCGCCATGCCTGCTTAGCCATTTTGCACATCCTGTCAATCTCATTTTTGAGACATTTGTATTCCTTTTCGCCTGCTTCACTTACTGCATTTTTGTATTTTCTCCTTTCATCAATTAAATTCAGTACCTCTTCTGTTATCCAAGGGTTTCTACTAGCCCTCATCTTTTTACCTACTTGATCCTCTGCTACCTTCACTATTTCATTCCTCAAAGCTACCCATTCTTCTTCTACTGTATTTCTTTCCCCCATTCCTATCAATTGTTCCCTTATGCTCTCCGTGAAACTCTGTACAACCTCTGCTTCTTTCAGTTTATCCAGGTCCATCTCCTTAGATTCCCTTCTTTAGAAGTTTCTTCAGTTTTAATCTACAGTTCATAACCAATAGATTGTGGACAGAGTCCACATCTTTCCCTGGAAATGTCTTATAATTTAAAATCTGGTTCCTAAATCACTCTCTTACCATTATATAATCTATCTGAAACCTTCTAGTATCTCCAGCGTTCTTCCATGTATACAACCTTCTTTCATGATTCTTGAACCAAGTGTTAGCTATGATTAAGTTATGCTCTGTGCAAAATTCTACCAAGCGGCTTCCTCTTGCATTTCTTAGCCCCAATCCATATTCGCCTACTATGTTTCCTTCTCTTCCTTTTCCTACTGTCGAATTCCAGTCACCCATGACTATTAAATTTTTCATCTCCCTTCACTATTTGAATAATTTATTTTGTCTCATCATACATTTAATCAATTTCTTTGTCATCTGCAGAGCTAGTTGGCATATAAACTTGTACTGTTGTAGTAGGTGAGGGCTTTGTGTCTATCTTGGCCACAATAATGCATTCACTATGCTGTTTGTAGTAGCTTACCCGCACTCCTATTTTTTTTATTCATTATTAAACCTACTCCTGCATTACCCCTATTTGATTTTGTATTTATAATCCCGTATTCACCTGATCAAAAGTCTTGTTCCTCCTGCCACCGAACTTCACTAATTCCCACTATATCTAACTTTAACCTATCCATTTCCCTTTTTAAATTTTCCAACCTACCTGCGTGATTAAGGGATCTGACATTCCACACTCAGATCCGTAGAATGCCAGTTTTCTTTCTCCTGATAACGACATCCTCTTGAGTAGTCCCCGCCCGGAGATCCGAATGGGAGACTATTTTAACTCCAGAATATTTTACTCAAGAGGATGCCATCATCATTTAATCATACAGTAAAGTTGCATGCCCTCGGGAAAAATTACGGCTGTAGTTTCCCCTTGCTTTCAGCCGTTTGCAGTACCAGCACAGCAAGGCCGTTTTGGTTAGTGCTACAAGACCCGGTCAGTCAATCATCCAGACTGTTGCCCCTGCAACTACTGAAAAGGCTGCTGCCTCTCTTCAGGAACCACACGTTTGCCTGGCCTCTCAACAGATACCCCTTCATTGTGGTTGCACCTACAGTACAGCTATCTGTATCGTTGAGGCACGCAAGTCTCCCCACCAACGGCAAGGTCCATGGTTCATGGAGGGGGGGGGGGGGGGGGGGGGGGGGAGATGTAATACAGTTTTTTAATCTATCTGTGCTTTTGAAAATCACTTTCTTTTGTGGAATAGCTATGTCAAAATTATGCTTGAAAACGCTCAAAAAATTTTCCATCTTTTCATTGGTAATAGAGGTATCATATACTTCTCTCCAAGATTGTTCACTGATTAGGTATTGGAAGTATTCAATATTTTTCCTACTATAAACCCTTTTGTGGGTAATGTTTTGTACACAGGTCGAAATGTGATTTACAGGTATGCTTAGTAATTGTGAAAGGTGGTCACTATAGCCGGTATCAAAGTTTTCTGATGTATACTTGCCCATGTTTACACATACCTGATCAAGGAGAGTGACACTAGTTTTTGTTACATATGTTGGAGAGCTAAGAGTCAGAAAAAGATTGTAGGCTTTTATAATATTTAATAACTTTTCCCTGTGAGGGCTACGGCTCAGAAACTCAATATTAAAATCTCCACATAGTACCACTGTTTTCCCAGTTGTCTTAAGTTTGCCTAAAGCAAGGTCCAGTTTTCTCTTCAACATGTTACACCTAGGTATTTGTACGAGTTGGCTGATGCCAGCAGTAACTCATTGATATTATTGTAATGAAGTGTACAGTTTAACATTTCTGAACATTTAGAGCATGTTGCCAATCTTTGTGCAATTTTGAAATCTTATCATGATATGACTGAATATTTATGCAGATTTTTTCAGATGATACTTCATATGGATAAATGCATCATCTGCAAAAAGTCTGATGTTATTATTAATATTGTAGTATAGCATAGTTTCACGGCAATATGTACTAATAAAAGTTTCTAGGGCTTCCAGCTCCAACAAGTAGTTTAAAATCCATGAGCTTTTGGCTGATCACTCCTTGGCCATTGTCAAGTGGTGACTGTCTTCTGGTTGCTGCTGCTGACCTTATATAGCCATGCTGCCTGCCATGATGTCACTGGTACCCTCTCCAGCACCATACACAGTAATGTTTGCATTGTGCGGCCACTGTGCCCGCTTCAACCTTCTGACGGCTGGGTCCCACTCTCTGCTTAGCTGCAGGTTGCTGTCTTTATTGTATGATGGAGAATATTTCAATCAGACAGTTGGCATTGCGACGGGCAGCCCATTAGCTCCAGTTGTAGCCAATCTGTTCATGGAATACTCTGAAAATACCACCCTGGACGTGGCTCCTGAAAAATCTAGTTGCTTTTATTGTTACATCGATGACACATTCGTTGTCTGGTCTCATGGGCGGATAATATGGGAGAGTTCTTGGACCACATCAAAAACATCCATGACAACATCAAGTTCATGATGGAGATAGAGACTGATGGTGGCATGGTGGCTTGCTGTTCCTTGATGTCCTCGTCCGCTGCAAAATGTCTCAGCCACAGCATTTACTGGAAACCCACCCACACAGACCGATACCTGCATGCTAACAGCTATCACCATCCATCACAGAAATTTTCTGTTCTGAGGACCTCAGTGCATCCGAGCTGAAACCATCTCGGATTCTGAAAACCTGCCAAAGGAACTGAGTCACTTACGGAAAGTATTTAAGGAAAACGGGTGCAACAACTGCCAGATTTTGCAAGTATTTCTGAAAATATGTAAGCAGAAATACTCCGAGGAGGGTTCGAAGAAGTTTGCGTTCTTGTCATTCTGTGGCTCAATAACAGGGAAGATAAGTCCACTCCTAAAGAGGTATAAAATCAATTCAGTCTTCAGGGCTCCAGCAAAAATTCGACAACTCTTCAGGTCTGTGAAACATGACATAGGACTTAGAACACCAGGAGTATATAAAATACCATGCGGGTGTGGGCAGTTCTAAATCAGACAGACTATATGTACGACTGAACAGTGCTATGTAGAACACGAGAGATGTTTTCATCTATGCTACCCAGAGAAATCAGCAGTAGCAGAGCATGCATTAGAAAATGGTCATTGTATTCCATTCAAAGAGACATCTATTATCACACAAACTAACAGTTTTGGGATAGCAAAATAAAAGAAGCGATCTAAATAAAAATTTGTGACACCATGCTCATAAAGACGGCGGCCTGCAGTTAAGCACAGCATGGGACCCAGCCATTGGAAGGTTGAAGCAGGCGTGGCGGCTCCACAACGCAAACATTACTATATATGGTGCCGGAGCATGTACCATTGACGTCACAGAAGGCAGCGCGGCTATATAAGGATGGCAGCAGGAACCAGAAAACAGTGACCACTTGACAATGGCTGAGGAGTACTCAGCTGAAAGCTCATGGATATTAAACCACTTGATATGGCTGTAAGTGTGAGAAACTTTTATTACTACTATTAATATTGTTTGCAAAATCATTAATATACATATAATAATGACCATACATTTATTTATACTAACGATATAACTACACAAATAATATACAGAAAATTTACTGTAATTACCCTGCTGGACTTGCTATTGTGAACAGGATTAATTTTTTTCATGTCTTATTGGTGTGATGGATTGTAAAGGAAACAACTTACAAACAACATTTTACAACAAATCCAAAAATGTTCTAGGCTTTCTACAAAGGAAAGGTTGTGATTTACTCCAACCATGATATGAAACTATGGTATTCACACACACAAACATTTCTCAAAAGCCAGATTTTTGCATGAATCCAAAATGAGATTATCCTTGTCCACAAATGGTTACTGGAGCGTCATACTGTGTGTGGTAGAGCAGTGGTACAACATGCAACTGCCTTGGAAAAAAAGATATGTCTTATTAGTTCATTACAGCAAGAGAACTTAGTGTCTGATGTAAAATGATGCCTTACTAGCCTCTGGTAAAACTTTGGTGATATGACTGGATTGCCTAATATCCTGCACTTAGTACCTTAGGATATGATGTTCCACCATAAGCATGGATTGTGCTGAGTTTGGTCTGTGTTCAATAAACAAACAGTGTTAATCCACATGTGGGTATCAACCACCACCTTGGAACACCACATGGCATCTATGTTTAAGGAAGATAAAGAAGCAGAGCATATTTGACCCAAAGTGGTCAAAAGATTTCTTCCAAGAGTCACAAACCAGCAGCAAAAATTATGTTTGACTGCCTTTTGCTATCATTCATTTCAGAGATTGTATTTCAGAGTGTATCAGTTTCAAGACATTAGGTACTTCCTGTATTTGTGCCTTGTGCATTGGACTGTGTGTGTTCAATACACAAATGTCTATACTGTTACAGAACAAATTGACTCAGGCAGTTGTTAGCATAAATGAGCAGGCCTAATGAAACTGAGGAGTTGCAGCTAGCCCAGATGTGCTCATTAACAGTTGCCTTGCCTCTACAGACATCAGATCCAGTGGCTCACAGCACTGCAATCTAGGTGATTAAGCCAAGATATGTGACAAACAACATTCCACCACTACAAGGCATGTTAGCCACTGAAGTATGCCCAGAGCTTGTGGTAATGGAGGTCAGGTTTTGCTTGACAGTTCACAGCTCAGGAACTTTGGATACAGCACTACTGTACCCAGCCCAGACTGGTCAAGCTTCCTAAAGTACTCACCATTTGTCAACCTAAGTGACATGACTACAGAATGCCTTGGGCACAGAAAGCATTAGCCCTCAAAACCCAGAGAGATAATAATATCTTAAACTTAACAATGTGCAAGTTGTCTATTGATCCATGTGCTCAGAAATATTATTTTTAAGAGTTCAAGCCAGTGGTCACACATTGATTCCATAGCAGGAAGATAGGGTTGTATCTCCATTGCCGGCCACTATGTGCTGGGTCGTAAAGGTCTGTTACATTCAAAATGGAGCAAAGGGCATCTGTCAAGCCAACATAATGTGTATATTAATCTAAAATAGCTATGTTTATGGGTGAGCATAAGTTCAGCAAGTCACAGTGACCAGAAGGCCATACGACACAGTTGGCCAAAAGCTTTCATCAATCACACTCTTCTTCTCATTGATGCCTGGCTTTCTGGTTTCACAACAGACAAAGCTTAAAAGTGGAATTACATGGAGTCCAACTCTGTGATCCCGTAGGCCACATCTGCTATAACACATTAATTGGTTGCCTGGGTACCAATGCACTTAGGCATAGTAATATACTGTATTCCTTTTATGGCGGCATAAACAGTGGCTGCTGTTTAGAGTACCCAGTAACTTAAGTCATTAGTGAGCATGAGAGGAGAATCCTCCACTTTCTGACCCATTCCTGTACAGTACATATATTTTCTTAGTTTTGTGGGGCACTAATGGTACTAGAGTAGATGAGAAAGTTATTCCTCTGGTTATTCCTCTTAGTTCAGTGCCTTCAAGACAATGTAATAAAGATTGTACATTTATTTATACTAACAACACAACCAGATAAATAATTTTGCAGAAAATTTACTGCAATTACTCTGTTGGATCTGTCAACATGCACAGGATTAAAATTTTTCATGTCTTATTGGTCTGATGAATTGTGAAGTATATAACTTAAAATCAAGGTTTTACATCAAATCCAAAACTATTCTAGGATTTCTCAAATGAAAGGTCAAAATTTACACCAAACACAAAACGAAACAATGGTATTCACACCACAAACATTTCTCCAAAGATATTTTTTTAATCCAAAAAGACCACATTATCCTTGTCCACAAATGGTTACTGAAGAGTAACTGTGCGAGAGAGGGCAATGGTACAACATGCAACTGCCTTGGAAAAAAGATGTGTCTTATTAGCTTGTTACAGCAAGAGAACTTAGTGTCTGATGTAAAATTATGTTTTGTTAGCCTCTAGAAAAAGGTTTGGAATATGGCTGGAATGCCTAACACTCTGCACTTAGTATTTCAGGACATGATGTT
Source organism: Schistocerca gregaria (assembly GCF_023897955.1). NCBI lineage: Eukaryota > Metazoa > Arthropoda > Insecta > Orthoptera > Acrididae > Schistocerca > Schistocerca gregaria. The sequence continues at coordinate 399,228,904 of NC_064924.1, read as the reverse complement.
CCATCTAAGTATGCACTGGGAAGACATAGTGGAAGCATCTGCAAAACTAGTCCAGATAATAATGTATCTATACCTACATTTACACCCCCTCATCATCCCAACAACCACCCACACACCCACCTTCTACATTGGCCCAAAATCCACAAACCCAACAGTCCTCTACACCTCATTATTGTGGTGGTTGTGCTTCCATTGAAATAATTTTCACTCTTGTTGATGAACACCTCCAACCAATTGCCTGAAATCTAGCCTCCAACATCAGAGACTTCCTTCGTCGACTTTCCACCATTCCCACCCCTTTATCTCCCAGATCCATTACTGTCAATTCTGCTTTCCTATACATCAATATCCCTCATGCCCATGGCCTTGCTGCCAGCAAATACTACCTCTTCCAATGTCCTTCGGACTTGAAACCCACAACTTCATTCCTTGTACATCGTTTCATTTCGTCCCTACAACTACTTTTTCTTTGGTTCACAAACAAATCTGCAACACAGCCATGGGCATCAGCATAGCACCTTCCAATGCCAACCTGTATTTGATCCATCTAGGGGAAACCTTCCTGGCCTTCCAACTCCATGTCTGGTTCAGGTTCATTGATATCTTCATGATCTGGACTCAGGGTCAAGACACCCCATCCACTTTCCACCCATCTATTTTACCTTGTCCTCCCCTACCCAACACACTACTTACATGGATGTTGAGCTCCACATCTCTGATTGTTCGATTCACACTTCTGTCCACATTAAACCCACCAACCACCAACACTACCTGCATTTTGACAGTTGCAATCCCTTCCACACTAAAAAATCCCTCTCCCTCCCATACAGCCTGGGCAGTCATGGATGATGTATGTGCAGTAATGAGAACTGTCTTGTCCAGTACAGTGACAGCCTCATAATATCACTCTCGACTGGAACAACTGAACCATATCTTTCATCAGAGGTCTGATGGTCTCTCATCCTGCCCTGGCATGAGACAGTGAGGGCCATCCAACCCAAGAGCCTTCCCACCCATCCTAAACTGTTCAGTCCCCCTCCCAACCTACACAGGAACCTATTATATCACTATGCTGCTCCCACTCCCAAACCAAGAAGTAAGACCTGCCCAATTCACCCACTCAGCACCTCCTACTCCAATCCCGACTCAGGCCTATTCTGCCCAAACAGAGGCTGGGCCATTTGCAAAAGCAGCCACATCACATACCAGCTCTATTGCAAACTCTCTGCAGTGTTGTATATTGGTATGACTACCAACCACCAGGATGAATGGTCACCCCCAACTGTTGACAAGAACAAAGTTGATAACCTGAGCTCAATTTCAACATATGCTCCACAACCTGAGCCATCTAGTTTCTTCCTTCCACCACCTGTTCACAGATGTGAGTTATCCTTGCAATACATCCTCTGCTCCCATAATCAAGCTGGCCTTAATCTCAGGTAATCCACTGTCCCTGCACCCTCCACCCAACAGCTTCCTCTTCCTTTGTCCTGTCACCCCCTCCCAGGTCAAATCCCCTTGTCACCTTCAGTGTGTGCTGCTTTCCACTGGCCACTACAATTGTGCCTGTCCGTATAACTGCCACCTTCCCACCCTCCTTCCCCCACATTCCTAACTGCCTCCCTCTGAGCCACTACCCACCCATTACCAGTCCGTCTCCCTACCTCTCTCTTCCTCTACCCACCACATGTGACACTACCCCTCCCCCCTCATCACCACCACAACCGGTTCACCTATCAAAAAACAACATCAGCACTGTGAACATAGCCGGCACCATGTCGGGGCACAAATGTGTGTATGCCTATTTTATTTTACTCTAGCTCCTCAAAGGATAAATGCAAAAACTTACTTTCTATTGACACCTCAATGTTTCTGCTTTTTGGTAAGTGGTCTCCTTTAATCCTAAAGTATTTACATTTGTACTACATTAAGTCCTATATGGTGCATACCAGTAGCTGCTTTGCACAAAAATATCATTTCTCCGACAACATAGTTTCCTTTGTGAACTGCTGGAAGAACAGCCATCAGTTATGCTTGATCTCACTTCAAGTTTTTCCAATTTTAATGGGTCATTTTTAGAGAAATATGTGGAAGAAAGTTACATGTTGCATATTCTTCTTGGAATGTACACTCTTGGAATTCTAACATTAAGTTTAAATGGTAGAACACCTTCCTTGCAGAGTTTGCCATTAGATTTTAATGAGCATTTCTGTGAGAGCTTTCTCACTTACTGAGCAAACATGTGATGAAACACAATTTTTTATTGGACTTCACCTCTACCTAGTAAGGGCCCCAGACCAATGATCAGTACTGAATAACTGAGCATGTGAGAGTTCTGTAAGCTTACTCCTTTGTGGGTGAAATATATTTTCTTAGGACTTCTCCAGTTAATCTCAATCTGGCATTTGCCTTTCCTACAACTAGTTCTACATAGTCATTCCACTTTAAATCATTCTGGACACAAGCTGGATTGAACTGAATTTTATCTGATCCTGCAGAATTACGCAGTGTACACTGAATGTATATGTAATATAGGATATGTCAAAAATCTAGAACATTCAATATCACATATTTCCTAACCATATTTCTTGCATTCTAACATAACTGATTATAAGTAACAATATATGCAAATTTAATGTGATAAGGACTCCTCAACACTGTAAAATTCCTTTTCCACCAGATAGTCCTTGAGGTCATTTGAAAAGTTAGTGCCATGTATATTGCCACGCGGTTTTTTTAGGCAGACTTCTTAGTAATTTCAAGCCTGAGTACTGGGGTTCTTTTCAAGCACTGTCAGTCAGTAGGGTATGCTTCATATGTCACTCTTCCTCTGTATTTTGTGGGTGTGTATACTTTATATTTGCAGAAGTGTGTAAAAGTTAAAATGTCTAGGCTTCTGAAGCAGTTTCGGCATTTTTCGGAAGTCTTTCTTCTGTAGGTATGGTTCAAAGAGTCCATGGTATTCTATGCAGAGAAGCTCTTTGTCTGCATACTGTGATAGCTGCCTCATTAAGAATATGATGGAGCTGAGTTTCTTACAGGCAGAATTAATATGTTGCTTTCATTTCAGCTCATTATCCACAATAATGCCTAAGAAGTTAGTGGATTCTGATTTTTCCAGTCTCATTTCATCTCCCACTAATACCTTGTGCACAGGCTTCTCTTTATTTATGAACACTGCATGCATGCTCTTTTTTTTATATTTATAACAAGTCCATTTTTCAGAAGCCACTGAGCTGTGGTGCTTCCAGAAGTGTGTGCTCTTCTCTCAAGCTGTACCATATTTTGGCCATTGTTCAATATTTTCATGCCATGTGCATACAATATATTCTTCTCCTTCTCTTCAACACCTATGTCATTAAAGAGCAGATTGAACAGCAATGCCCCATTGCGATCCCTACAGCACTCCATATTTGATGGCTTTAGTTTCTGTCTGACATGCATTCCCTGTTGATACATATTGCTTCCTGTTGCATAAGTATGATTCAATCCACTCACCTGCCTGTCCTTGAATTTGATATTTTTCTAATTTTCTTATCAGTATATCATGGTCAGTATCGTCAAATGCTTTGGAGAGATCCAGAAACATTGTAGATACAATTTGTTTTTCCTCTAACAATTGTATAATGTAATCTGACAGGCCAGCAACCTTTGATTCTGTTGATTTACTGTTTCTGAAACCATGCTTTACTGGTATTAGGATGTTGTATTTGTCCACATAATCAACTAATCTATTGTCCATAACCATTTCCAGGTATTTTCAGAAATCTGATATCAGTGAAACTGGCCTGTAGTTTTTAGGGTCATCTTTCTCCCTTTCTTCTACACTGATACCACCCTGCTTATCTTCAGTTTTACTGGATAAATCCCATCTCTGAAAGAGTTGTCCACTCCTACACATTTTATGGTTGTGGCCGTTTCCAATGATTTCTTGCCAATGCGTATCTGTTTAGGAGTAGTGGTCATATTTGTTTGTGTTAGAGTCAGCTGATAGCCCCTAAACCAAGTGTCAATGTTCTGCTGATCTTTTTGCATTTTGTTAGCTACAGTTGACTGGTACTGTGACTTCCCCTACTCCCAACAATATAATCTGTATACTGCCTTATGAAGTGTCCTACATTATTCACTAGATAACTTACACATATCGTAAATAGTGACAGCCTCAAAACAAATCTTTGGGGTTCACTCAAAGTTACTTTAATTTCTTGTGATTTCTCTTCATTCTGAATGACATGATGATTTGTCCCTGTGCATAAGACCTCAAACCAGTCAAAAAGCAGGGCCAATATTCTGTATGCTTGTAACTGTTCACTTTCCAGAAGCAAAGGAAGACAGAATTAATCTGGATGCCACTGTCTAATGACTTCAGGATCTCACACACAGATGAAGCTAATATATGAGAGTATGCTTCCATGGCCAGTGTTGATTTCAATCAAATACTTTTGAGCATTAAGTCACACAATTTTGAAACTGAAAACGATTACAAAAACTGATTTTTGGACCATTTCAGCAGCAGTCTTTGTACAACAGACTTTTCTTGAGGCATCAGTCTACTGACTGGTTTGATGTGGCCACCCTCAAATTCTTCTCCTGTAACACCCTCTGCATCTCGGTAATATTTGCATCCCATGTCCTCATTTATTGGTTGAATGTTTTTCAGTCTCTGTATCCTTCTAGAGTTCTTACCCTCTACAACTCCCTCTGGTATCAGGTATCATTGGAATTGTTGCTTGATGTCTTGAACACACATCCTGTCCTCATGTCTCATCATCTTGTCAGCATTTTCCAAATGTTCCTTTCTTTGCCAACTCTGTGGAGGACATCCTCATGCCTTATCTCACCAATCCATCAAATTTGCAACATTCTTCTTATAACCATATCTTAAACAATTTGATTCTCTTCTTTTGTGGTTTCCCCACTGTCTATGATAAAGTTCCATACAAAGCTGTACTTGAAACGTACATTCTCACAAATTCCTTCCTTGAATTAAGGCCAGTTTTTGACACAAGCAGACTTCTTTTGGCCAGGAATCAATGACAAAGGCCTACAGTTATGCATATCTGTTCAATGACAATTGTGGACAATGGGTATCTGTGTCTTTCTCGGTTGCTTGGAACTTACTCCATTGGTTTACGATAAACTACTGTTCACAGCGAAACAACTTCATAAGGAGCATTAGTTTTATCCCCATAACTCATGGTTAATATATTTTAAAATGCTGAGAGCTCTGAAAGACCATCCTTTAATATCCCTCTGGTAAGGGAATAAAATATGCTTTGACCAAGAATCAGCACCAGAAATTCATTGAATTTTTTAAACTTAAAATGTTGTATTTCACTTTTGCTCCCAAACCATAAAAACGAGACATTAATCCTTTGACTGCTGTTGATGAGTTAACTTATGTTCCATTACTCTCCTGGCACTATTAAGAGTGGCCTCTAGTTTTCCTTCAGTCCTACTGACAAGTTAACCCAGGCCACCTTGCTGATCCCTAACCACTAATGATGAGCTTAGGTGCACCATCACTCAGATACCCGAGTGCTGTTAACAAGTTTAAGTGTACAGCAGAATTTCACAGTCCAGGCCCTCAAATTTGTTCAGGTACTTTGTTGTGATCTCTTTTAGCTGCATTCAACTTCGCATCATGCCTTACTGCGTATGGAGAATGGTAATACAGTGTTTTTCTCTTCATTTATTCTGAAAAGAAAATACAAGGAGTTGTGGCTGCACTGAGGAAGAGACTATAGAGACTCGTGCAAAGTGATATTATATCTTGATGTAAGTGCTAACACATCCATGGATTATGGAAGCAAAAGTCCTAAGATGCTCATGTCAGGAGATGTAACACACGACAGCCTTACGTTTCAACAAAAGATGTAACTGACAGTTTCTGCTGAACTGAACAATTTGAAAGCGGAAGTGACTGTAACTTTAGGAATGTGTTAACAAAATCAGATTAGAAATTATAGAAGATAAAGTCATCTTTACATCTGTGCAGATTTCTAACAACCATATATTGGCAGAAACTAATTTTTGCACCAAGTATACTACAATAATGTCCACTTGGGCAGTGTTCAATCATAGTGTGACTGAAGAAGATGTTACAGAAAGCACTCAAAAAATGATCAGCACAAAGCAAAGCATTACGTGATGACAATCATTTCAGCACCTAGCAAGCATGTCTCCAGCAGCCAAAGTGTTAATGGTTAAAGAGTCATATAGAAATTTCTCAGCTGAAAAGTAAAAACTAGTTTTTCTTTTTCCACTTATTGTTCTAGCCTCATAATCATTGGCTTCAACTGAGATATCATCATTGCTAGCATGAAGGAAGGGCAAAAAATGGTGCAGGCAACCACAGGAAATAGACACATCATAAAATATCTAGGAGTCAGTATCCAGAAACATTACAAGTGACCAGTTGCAAGAAAGGTGATGTCAGATCGACAGATCATTTGAAGAATCTTTATTAAATGTATCTGACCTCCAAAGACAATTGTTCACAATTCTCTCATTCAACTGTTTCTGGAATATTATTTGCTAGTCTGAGACCCTTATTAGGTACAATTAATAGACAAGAAAGATGTGCTTCAAAGCAGAGAAATTTGTGTCAATGGGTTTATTTAGAAAGTGTGAGATTGTCAAAAAGGTGTGTACACAACTCCAGTGACTACAAGAGACCTTGAGCATCATAGGAAAGTTTAAACCATACACTTTGAGAGTGCATGCTGCGTGAAGAGTCAAGACACATATCACTTCCTCCCACAAATATCTCACTAATTGACAATTACAGCAAAATCAGAGAAATTCAAGCTTTGCAGAGATCAAATGGAAGTTTACTGACAATTGTGCTTCCAGCACATCATCTGACAATGGAATAAAAACAGAGGACAATAATAATGGGGGTATCTTCTGTTGCATACATTAAGGCGAATTGCAAGGTATGGATGTGTGGAGCAAATAAAAGTGGCCAGGATAAGTGGATACGATTGGACAAGAATGTATGCATATAACCACACCTTAAGACATGCATATCATGTGGATACCTGCCATGTGATCCAAGCTGGTTCAGAGCGCAGTGCGAACTGTGTCAATGTGAGTGGAGAAGTGCAAAGGGGACACTGTTATTCACAATGGAGCAGCAGGAGTCTGTTGTGGAAAGTTTATGTGACAACAAAGTCATGGAAACGGTGTAGTCAGTTGTTCACCGAGAAGTTTGATGGTGTCAAAGTGCCAGCAAAGAGTGCCATACAGTGCTTAGTCTGAAAATTGCGTCCGACTGGATCTGTTATGAACAAGTCAAAAATCATTCCAAAACGTGGCCACACACCAGAAAATGTGGCTCCAGTTCACCACAAAATGCTTCAGAGCCCTACCAAGTAAACCCAGTGGCTGTCTTAAAAGACTGGCATATCACGTCAATCATGTGGATGAATATTCCACCTGGACCTACACATGTTTCCCTAGCAAGTGTCTGTCTGCATTAAAACCAGTGGATGTTCCTCAGTGCCTCCAGTTGTATGAGTGTCTATTGACTGAGATAACAATGAATGGCATGGATATGGATCTGTTCTTTGTACAATTAAGCCTGGTTTCACCTCAGTGGTTATGTCAACTCACAGAATCACAAGTTCTGGGCAATGGAGAATCCGCATAACTTCCACAAAATAGCTTTGATTGATAAGAAGGTTGGGATTATGTGTGCAGTGCCTGCATGCTACATTACTGATCCCATCTCCTTTCAGATTTTGGCACTTTACATTGCCAACACTTTGAAACTATTTATGGCAGCATTAACAGAGAAAGAAAAGAACTACAGTTACTTCCAAAAGTATAGAGCAACTGCCAAAACAGCTGGTTGAACCTTGGAGCACATTTACACAATCTTCATGCCTGACACAGTTGTTAGCAGAGGTCAGTCTGGTTGCAGCCCTAGCTGGCCACCCAGCCAAAGTGTGCAGTTACTTTGTGTAGGGAGCCCTCAAGTCTATGATGTATTTCACAACCCTCATAGTCTTCAAGACCTGCTGCAGAACATTTTGCTTGAGATCTCAGCAATTCCAGCAGTCAAGCTTCAATCCACCTTCAGCAAGTTATTGACCAGGGCTCAAGTGTACCAAGAGATGAATGGTGGTCACTTTCAACATCTGCTATAGTAAGGTTAGTTCTGTATTTCCTTTCCTCTGATGTGTTTCTTTGTACTCTGGAACTCTGTTCTCCCAGACACGTTTTATTTGCCTCACCCTGCAGATATAGGTAGAAATGATCCTGCATGTGTTATCTGTACAGAAATGATCACACATGTGTTATCTGTACAGAAAAGCCCATGATTAACTGTCATCTCTAAATAACTACTGGAACCTACATCCATTTCAAGCTGCTGTTGTATTCATGTCTAGGTCTCCCTCTAAAATTTCCCTTGCCCTCCCCCTTCGCTCCCCCCCCCCCCCCCCCCAACACCAAATTTCCCTCCATTACCAAACTGACTATTCCTTGATGTGTCAGTATGTGTCCTATCAAGCCATCTCTTCTTTTAGTCAAGTTATGCCACTTATTTATTTCTATCATAGTCTTCCATTCACATTTAGATTTATTAGAATAGTTTATGGTCCTGCAGAGCTCTTGCCACAGTCTCTCTTTGTGTTCCTTAACTGTTTGGTGACGTTTCATCTTGTAGTAGTTGTTTCTGCCATTGTCAGTCTTAAGGCCAGTTTGGTACAACTCTCCCCACTGCTCTGCCTTGTGCATTAGAACCTCTTTTGAAGATGCTACCCATTCCAATCAACTGTTCTTCCAAATCTTTGCCATCTCTTTAGAAAATTACGATGCTATCAGCAAGTCTCAAAGTTTTTATTTCTTCTGTGTGAACTTTAATTCCATTACAAAATTTCTCCTTGGTTTTCTTTATTGATTGCTCAGTGTAAAGAATGCATAACACTGAGGGCAGGCTACAGTCCTGTCTCACTCCCCTTCTCAACCACTGCTTGCATTTCATATCCTTTGACTCTTTATCACTGCCATATGGTTACCATAAAAGTTGTAGATAACCACCAAGACTGCTTCCTTCAAAATGTCAAAAAGTGTAGTCCAGGCAACACTAAAAATCTTTCTGTAAATCTACAGATGCTAAAAATGTAGGTTTCCATTTTTCAGCCTACCTTCTAAGATAAGTCGTAGGGGCAATTTTGCCTTGCGAGATCCTAAATTTCTCCAGAACTCAAACTGATCTTCCCTGAGGTCAACTTCAACCAGTTTCTCCATTCTTCTGTAAATAATGTGTGTCAGTATTTTGCAAGCATGACTTATTAAGCTGATTTTTGGTAGTATTCATACCTGTCAACTTCTGCCTTTGTTGGATTTGAATTATTACGTTCTTCAAGAAGCCTGAGCATATTTCACATGTGTCAAGTCTTGCATACCAGATGAGATATTTTTGTAATGGCTGGCTCTCGCAAGGATCTCTATAATTATGAGGGAATGTCATCTACTTCATGGACCTTGTTTCCATGTAGGTCTTTTAGTAACCTGTCAAGTTCTTCTTGTGGTATCATATCTTCCATTCATCATTATTTAATTTCTCTTTCCATTCTACAATACTGCCTTCATATTCAGTTCCCTTGTATAGCCCTTCCATATATTCATTCAAACTTTCAGGTTTCTGTTCTTTGCTTAGTACTGGTTTGCCATCTAAGGTTTTGATGCTCAGCTATTTATTCTATTATTTTCTCCTTTCGTCAATAACATTCAATATCTCCCATGTTAATTCAACGATTTCTATTAAGTCCTGTTTTTCTTTTTTTTTTACCTATTTGATACTCTACTGCCTTCAATGTTTCATCTCTCAAAACTACTCATTTGTCTTCTAATGAATTTCTTTCCCCTGTTTCAGTCAAATGTTGCCTAATGTTCTCTCTGAAACTCTCAACAACCTCATTTTCCTTAAATTTATACAAGCCTATCTCCTTCAGTTCGTAACCAATGACTGCTCAAGAAGCTCACTTTCTTCTGCTGTTGCCTGATATTTGAACTTCAGCAGTGCTGCATGACTGATCAATTCCTGAGTGGAACTCCTCAGTCACTCAAGAGTAAGTTGTCTTTAATTCTAATGTGAAGACTTTTTTCACAGCATGTGTGTATCATTGTGATAATGATTGGAGAAGACTGCATGGTGGTGTTGGCCTATGTACTCTGTCTAGAATGAAGGAGAAATCATGAAGCTCTCAACAGCACACTATATCCATTAAAATCTCCACAAAGGAGAGCTGAGTATGAAAGTTTTGTAATGAGGTGGCTGAAATCCTCACAGTCTATAATTTAACACAATGGCAGGTAAAGGAAGATTGTTACCTCATACTGCATGTGCACTGTTACATCAAATGTTCGCATGCCGGAGCTAAGAGGGAGATACACAGAGTGGTACAGCTCTCGCCCCAGATAAGACTATATGCATGATTTGCTTCCTACTCTGTGATCCTCCTTTGTTATCACATTTTCTCCAGTTGGCTAATATTTTCTGATTACCAAGCCATGTATTGGGCAATATACAATTACCAGTCAAAGAAACAAAAAAAAAAAAAAAAAAATGCAGCAGGTCTCATCAGGAACAAGAAAGTGAAATGCACAGATAATGGTAGAAATGAAGACACTTTTAAGCTCTAGATCAGGCCACATAGACCCTTCCCTTTTCATAACTGCCATATTCATTTGGATGAAACTGTTAAACATTAACATTTTAAAAATCATACGAGACAATGAATTCAATCAATTTGTTAATAAAACACTTGTCAGTTACACTGAAGTTTTTTTTATTTCAGCAGCTGATAACTGAGGGATTTTTCTCTGCAGCAAATATGCCAAGTGTGAGTTCAAAGAGAAATCTAGGCTTGAATTCCAGATCTTCACGCCGTTTTCATCAGTCAGGAATTTCAAAGCAAGTAACTAACTCAAACATGCAATATCAGTGGGTCCTCTGGTCTAGTCTAGTCTGTGATTCTGGTGGTGATGAATGGAATTTCTGAGGGACTCAAAAGGATGACTATCAGTCCCTTAATCCTCATAATGAATGAGTCTACAGTAGAGTTTCGTGAATAATGAAGAATGGGAGCTGGGTCAAGAGCTGTGACACTGTCATAAAAAAAGTGATTTATGGAGAACATGATTTGAGTTCCAATAAAAGAAAATGTAGGACATGCAGGTAGAGCAGTGGGAGGAAGTGCACAGGTGAAGGTTCCCTTGGAACAAGATCTATGATGTACCCATACAACTCCTCCTACACCGCCTCCCTTTGTACCGATACTAGGAGAGGATATCTAGAAAAAAAGGAAAAAAATATATTTTATTCGTTATGCAGATAAATCATGCTTAGACAGATTTCAACTATAGGGAGGTAAGATTTAGAGTCTACGTATGGGCAGGGATGGATTGGGGTGATATCCCTGGGACAAAACAAGTGGCAAGAGGCATTCCCCTCTCAATTACACCATGTAAGATTAAAACACAGTCTGCTTAAGCTGTAATGTCAGCTAAACTCTGTGGTAATGACCGATTGAAATGTAATCTACACTGTAGACTGAGTGAGTCTAGACATGTCTCAAAGAAGTGGCATGATGTTGAAGTCATTTTGCATAAGAATGGTGAAGGTTCTATCAGAGTCGCAACATGGCTGAAAAGCTTATGACCATGAGTTGCTTGCTGTGTTTGAAGCAGTAAAATACTTTCACCCATTGGTAGAAGCCCATTCATTCATAACTTTCAGTGACAACAAGCCCCTAACTCAGGCGTTTTGGAACAAAAGTACCAAATGTATGCAATTCCATTCTGGCAGTTGGTGTATGTGTTGCAGTTCTCCATAGGCATCTGCCCAATTTCTGGAATTGACATCATTGCCGACTGCTTGTCCCATGGCTGTACCGTTATCTCTCTTCCTGTGAGCTATGAGGATGTTGGTGAAGAACAAGAGAAAGAAAAACAACTGGGCAGCCTCTGCCGTGACACTTCCAGCAACCTACAGTCGAGCTAGTGGCTCTGTCTGCAATACTTAGTGTGACATTTCAACAAGCACACACCACCATTTTCTCCTGGAGAAATTCTAGCACAGTGCTTTCAACCATGTCCACGGATTGTCACAACCTGGAATCAACACCACTGTGTCACTCATGGCCACATGTTTTGTCTGCTCAGGACTACAGAAAGACTGCCATCAATGGGCATGCACCTGCACTGCATGCCAGCTTGCCAATGTTGAGAGACACACCTATGCACTCATTGGCATCTTTCCTGATGTGACACACCATTTTGCATATGTTCATGTGGACATTGTGAGCCTGTTCCCTCTGTACCAAGGCAAGCTTTATCTGGCGACGGTGATAGACTTTTTCATATGCTGGCTCGAGGCAACACCATAGAAGACACCAACACCAAGACAGTCACCACTTTCTCTGTCCTGTCAACACAAGTGTTGCACACTTTGGGTGCCCAAGTCATGTCACAACAGACTGAGGCCACCAGTTTGACAAGCCACCCAATTGTGTGGTGTGCAGTTACACAGAAGTACCAGCTACCACCTGGCACCTCCCAACTTCATGGTCAAGCAGCTCCAATGAACACTGAAAGCTTCCCTAACTTTCCACCTGGATGGAAGCACTGCTCAGCCTACAAGTAACACGGAAAGAAGAGATCAGCAATTCACCTGCCCACCTCATGTACAGACAACCCCTCGCCATTCCTGGTGATTTTATGGAGGAGGTACCACCATCCTGTGAAACATTGGCCACTCCACTGGCAGAATGTCAGTGCACCCACCTGGCCTGCCTCCAACCACATTCTCTGATGTGGCAAAGCACTTGCAAAGTGTTCATACATGCTGACCTACAGCACTGGCCACTTTACATTGTGTATCGACATGGTACAGCCACCATTTCGGCTGCCCTGCTTGGGACCATGCTGCATTATCACCCACAGCTAGAGAAAGCATGAAATTGAGTGCAACGGCAAGACAACCCAAATGTCAATCGACAGAGTCAAGCTGGCTTACATCTTGACCGCTCCTGCTGCCATTCACTTCTTTGAGCCACTAGAAGACCTATTAATGAATGACACTTCCCCCCTCCGCTAGTCAGACAGAGCTTGCACCCATGGCCACCCAAGACGCTTGCATGTCATTAACTATCATTGCGACACAGCCCCACCCCACTTTGTCCAGCTAGTCAGCACAGCCACTCACAGCATGTCCACCACAGGCGACTGGTCCACCCCCACCACAGCTGCCAGCAGACTACATCACACACTCTGGCCACTGTGTCCATTTCAAATGTCTGTGCTGCATCACCTACCAGACTCATCTCCTGATGTAACAGCAAGCTTTAGAGAAAACCTCAGTTCACTTGTACGTAGGCTCCCCCGTTCATACTGTAATCATCGGTAGAGACTTTAATCATCCAACATTTAAATTGGAGAATTACATTTTTTTAGTGGTGGGCATGATAAGATATCCCGTGAAACTTTACTTAATACCATCTGTGATAACTATCTAGAACAGATAGTTACGAGCCCCATTCATGATGGAAGTACATTGGATCTAATGGCAACAAATAGACCTGATATCTTCGAAAATGGTATCAGTGACCACGGCACAGTTGAGGCAACGATGATTACCAAAGTACAAAGGACAGCTAAAACAAGCAGAAAGATATATATGGCTAGTAAACTAGATAAAAAATCATTAGTGTCATATCTGGATGAGGAACTTGAAACTTTCAGCACAGGTCAGAAACATGCAGAGGAACTATGGCTCAAGTTTAAAAGAATAGTTGACCATGCAGTGGATAGATATGTACCCAGCAGAACAGTTCATAATAGGTGGGAAACTCCATGGTATACAGACACTGTGAAACACTTATAAAGAAATCGAGACTACTGCATAATAGGTGTAAAAAAAATGCAGGGCCGTAGATAGAGAGATGCTGAATGAAATGTCTTTGGCTGTCAAGAGAGCAGTGCATGATGTCTTCAATGATTACTATAGCAGAATACTGTCAAATGACGTTTCACAAAATCCAAATAAATTTTGATTGTATGTAAAGGCCGTTAGCAGCACCAAAGTTAGCATCCAATCCCTAGCAAATGAGACAGCATCTGAAACTGAGGGTATCAAAGCAAAAACTGGAGGGCTTAACTTCATTTTCAAATGTTCCTTTAGAAAGGAAAACCCAGGAGATCTGCCCCAGTTTAATCCTTGTACCACTGAAAAGATGAATGAAATAAGTATTAATGTCAGTGATGTTGAGAGACAGCTGAAATTGTTAAAATTGAACAAAGCTCCAGGCCCTAATGGAATCCCTGTCAGATTCTATATTGAATTTGTGGCTGAGTTAGCCCCTGTTCTAATAATAATCTATTTTAGATCGTTCAAACAAAAAAACCTTGCTTAGTTCTTGGAAAAAGGCACAGGTCACACCTGTATACAAGAAGGGTGGTAGAAGTGATCCACAAAACTACAGTCCAATATCCTTGACATTGGTTTGTTTTAGACACTCAGAACATAATCTCACCTCAAACATAATGAGGTATCTTGAACATAATGACCATCTCAATGCCAACCAGCATGGATTTTGAAAACATCGATCATGTGAAACCCATCTCGCACTGTTCTCACATGACATACTGAAAGCTTTGGATCAAGGCAAGCCTGTAAATGCAGTGTATCTTGATTTCTGAAAAGTATTTGATTCAGTACTGCACCTACACTTTTTGTCAGAAGTATGATCATATGGGTATCAAGAAAAATTTGTGACTTGATTGAGGACATTTTGATAGGGAGGACACACCATGTTATCTTGGATGTAGAAGTAACTTCGAGTGTGCACCATGGAAGTGTGTTGGGACCCTTGTTGTTCATGTTGCATATTAATGACCTTGCAGACAATATTAATAGTAAAATTGGGCTTTTTGCTATAAGAGAGATTGCTTACAAATCACTCATGCAACTAGTTCTAAAATATTGCTCAAGTGTGTGGGACCCATACCAGATAGGACTAACAGGAAATATTGAACATATACAGAGAAGGGCAGCATGAATTGTCACAGGTTTGTTTAATCTGTGGAGAATGTCACAGAGATAATGAAGGAACTAAACTGGCAGACTCCAGACAGATGTAAACTATCCCAAGAAGGTCTATTAACAAAGTCTCAAGAACCAACTTAAATTGATTGCAAGAGGGACATGCTACAACCCCCTACATATAGCTCACATAGGGATCCTGAGGATAAGATTAGGAATAACTACTACCTGCACAGAGGCATTCAAACAATCATTCTTCCCATCCTCCATATGTGAATGGAACAGGAAGAAACTCTAATAACTGGTACAATGGGACATACCCTCTGCTATGCACTCACAGTGGTTTGCAGAGTATAGATGTAGATGTAAATGTAAATAACAATGCCCCTGCTGTAGATGCTCTGTCTCCATTCGGCTGCGTCGTCAGCACGTCTTCTCCAGTCGTGCTCTGGAAGTCACCTCACAGGTGACTGGCTGTTTGTCTGTCACAGTTTATGGACTGTCATTCTTGTCTCTATGCCTCCACCACATCAGATGTTGAAGCCGTATTAACTTCTGCACCCATCTTCCATGTCCTTTACCATTGAGTTCCGGTCATCTCCCTCTGTGCTTCCAGGCTTGTCTGCTGCAGTTCTGGAAACCGTGTTCACATGACAACACTGTAATCACATGAGTATAGATATTTGAGCAAGTTTAGACTCTTTGTGTGATCTTGCCTCTGCTGTGCCAAAGCACTGAGCCCAGACTTAATTCCTCTCCATGCTTCTACACTCCAATATGTCAGTGAACTTTAAACAGTGCAACTCGTGAATGCTTTACTTAATTCCCTTTTCATCATCAGTTTTTTTTTTTTTTTTTTTTTTTTTTGAGATGACCCTTGATGTCTGTGCAACACATTGAGGAATACACCATGGGGGAAGCTCTGTCTATCGAGTAAGTGGGTAATTTATAGCAGTTCCTTGAGGCTAGCCACTAGTTACTATTGACAATTCACAGCTAGCACAGCCTGCCACTACTGTCATTAGCCATCTGCGTGAGGACACACCCACCGTTCACCCACGCTGTGATGTCACGTGACACTGGCCAATCACAATCGACTGGCCTGCTGCCATTGTACTCACGCTGTTGTCACAACCGAGCTCCTCTCTCCAAGGGGAGATCTGTGTGGCAGCCATGCTGCAAAAAATGCATGAACGGATCAGAGCCACTCACAGCCGGCCCAAGTTAGCTGCACCAGATATCTGTCAGCACACGTACCTACCTTCAGGCAAAATTCTGGCAACATGTGGCACACATGGGCTTGGGTCAGCAAAGAGCAATGGCAGTTCCAACTGAGCCATCATATAATACCAATGCATTTTTCCAGAGTCTATAACTGCAAACCATGGACTGACTATGTGGGTCCAGCTTAATGAGAGCTCCCCACTGATGTATATGGAAGTTTGTTTGGTGCTCTCCATTCGTTACCTCTTTTCCTTTGTCACGTTTGCGAAATACATAGTGCCCCATAATTGCAAGAAAAATTGTCCATTCTGGATATGTGTCGATTGTTCTCACACGATTTGATAACATGTTCATCACTGAGGAGGGTATTCATTTTTACAGAATAAATACATCTTCAGCAAAAGTGTACTTATCAGTTCCTGTTACCACACTGTCACCAAAGCCTACATGCTGAACAATGTGTGAGTGCGATAGTAAAGTTGAGTCACTGTATGACTGCCATGTAAGTGGCAATACCTACATGTATCTACTTCAGGACTATAAAGATTTGTTGGCAGCATGACTTTTAAGATGGGATACTTGCTTCCACAAGGAGACTACTGACATAGCTCATGGATATCTCCAGTCTGTAGGTAGTTTCCTCCTTGAAACAACTATGATGCGTCCATAGTCTAATCAGATTAAAATCAATGACGGGATAAATTTTACTAGAACCCATTGATCTTCTCCCCAAGAAGTGTTCCAAATGAAGTGTATGGAGTTTAATTTCTGCAGACAAGATTTCTTGGGCTGCTTTATCTGTGGTAACCGCACCTGAGGTCAAACAGCTGTCCTGAAAAATGAAAATCACTGTACCATTTCTGGCCACTGACTCCAGATATAATTCAGGATGCGAGTGGGTGAATCGAATTCTGCAGAAGAGCATCACCCGGGATTTTGTAGGCATATACTGGCGGGACCAAACTCACGTCTTGTGAATGGCCGTTTGGAAGTGATGTTGCTGAATGTAGTGACTTAGAACTACAGTCAAGACAGAAATTGTCAACATGATAAGCCAATGATACATCTGATCCAGTAATGGTGGCAATTTTATTTATACCAGTTACAAAAAAGGTAATGTTCAAGACTGAAATTTGTGGAACATCCTTCTCCCATGCATTTTGATTGCTTAGGGTAAAACCAACTAACTTAGATATGTGATTGAGATTAAACATTTTTAATAAAAGTTGATGGATTGCCTTGGAAGTGTCAGCCATGTAACATAAGCCAAAATGCATCACCATGTTGCATCCTATACCTCTTGCAAGTTGAGGAAGACTGCTGTCAAGCACTTACAAAGTGTGAATGCCTCTCTGATAGCAGGCTTCAATAGTAAAATATAGTTGGTTGAGAATCTTGACCTCCAACATCTGCACTGAGATGATGAAAGCAAATATCTTGCTTCTAAAAAATCAACAAATCCTGCAACTGGTCATCCATTCCATGAGGCTGCATAGGGTCACTGTTAAACTGATCAGTCTGTAGTTGCTTAACTTGTGGGACATTTTACCGGGTTCATACAATAACAACTTCTGTCCATTGAGAGGAACATAAACTCAGGTTCGGCAATTAATCTGGTTAAATATCACTGGGATACTGCGTTTGCTATATTCACAAAGATGGTGAGGCATTTGATTGTGTAAGGTATTTAGGCACTGTTGAAATCCCAGTCTCTTACTTTGGCACAGAAGGGAAAAGTGAGACAAAAAAATTCAGCAGCTCAGCAGGGTCCCATGCTCACAACTGCTTAACTATGGTAGAGTAATGAGACCATTGGGGGTGGGATGTCGAGAGCTACAATAGTGCGTACACAAGAAGGCAGGCGATGGGGCAGTGCGCAGTGACAAGCATGATACTCCAGCCAATAGTGTCATTCTGCCGTGGCTGCCTGTAGTATGTGCTTTGGGGTGCCTGTAGAACATTTAGTGTTGATTTTCATCTTATTTTAGGTAGGGTGAGGTTATTAAGCAACCACAGTGTTCATTATTGCATTGCCAGTTACTAGGGTAGGCAGTGAATGGAGTGTGAGGTATGAGACAGAGACAGAGCAAGCTGACGACACTTCAAAGTACTCTCCATCTGTGCAGAACATGTCATGCAGCCATCTTCTTACACATATAGCACTATATTCGATGTTTACATAGTTGTGATATATGTCATTCTAGGATATCTATTAGTTGATTTAACACTAAAGAGCCTAGCTTTTTATTTTAAGCTGTGACTTTCTTCGGTCATCATCAATTAAAACTTCCAGGCTGAATTGCTGTGGTCCGTATATAAAACTATTTCTCTTTCCTGACATTTCGTTGACATCTTCCGAGGTGAGTCGACGACTGGCTGCTAGGCGCTGGAGGTCCTGCTTATATAGAGTGCTTAGATGGCGCCACCACTCATCAGTGATTTCAACTTTAAAATTATCTCTGGCTAGTACCATCTCTCACGATTACAGATAATTGATTGCCACTTCGTTGGTAAAAAATTGATCACCATATCGTGTCTAGTTTTAATCCTCCTCCTTTTTTTAAAAATTATTTTTGTGCATGTAGATCTCTATAGCTTCTCTATATATGCGGGTATAATAATGTGAGGTACTAGCTATCACGTTTGTCCCACTACATTTTATTTCGCGATCACAGTCTTCGAAAATGTGTTCCCCTACAGCTGATTTGTCAATTTGTCCCAGGAACTAAGTGATTTTTTGGTGCACGTAAACAGTTTTAATCCAAAGATGCAATTCACCATGGAGAAAGAGAGTTACGGACAACAATTTTTTTTGGATGTATTGGTTATTAAACGGGCAGATGGGACTTAAGCCACAAGGTATATAGGAAAGACACACACACTGATCATTACCTACATAAAGATTCGAATCATCATCCTAGGCAGAAGAGAGGAGTCATAAAAACTTTAGTGGACAGAGCTACCAACATTTGTGAGCCAATTTATTTGCAAGATGAATTAAGCCATCTGCGAACAGCTTTCAAGAGAAATGGGTACAATGACAACGAGATAGATTGAGCACTCCACCCTAGAAGAAAAGTGTCCGAGAATACACGACAACAACAACCGTTGGCTGGAAAAGTTTTTCTTCCATTTATTCCTAACATCACGGACTGTATTGGGAAAGTTTTGGCCAAGTTTCAAGTGGAGACAATCTTTCGACCTACCAAGAAAATTAGTGGAAGTTTAAGATTGGTGAAAGATGCACGACACCCCTTAGCCACCCCAGGTGTGTATAAAATTCCGTGAATCTGTTGCATGGTTTATATTGGAACAACTAAAAGGAGTGTTAATACCCACCTAATGGAACGCAAAAGGAACTGTAGACTGGGACAAATTGACAAATCAGCTGTAGGGGAACACGTTTTCGCAGATGGTGATCACGAAATAAAATTTAGTGAGACAAACGTGATAGCTAGGACCTCGCATTGTTATACCTGCATGTATAGAGAAGCTATAGACATCTACATGCACAAAAATAATTTTAACAAAAAGAAGAAGGATTAAATTAGACAAGATATGGTGGTCGACTTTTTACCAATGAAGTGACAATCAATTACCTGTAATCGAGAGAGATGGCACTAGCCAGAGATAGTTTTAAAGTCAAAATCACGTGATGAGTGGTGGCGCCATCTAAGCGCTCTATATGAGCGGGACCTCCAGAGCCTAGCAGCCAGTCGCCGACTCACCTCGGAAGATGCTGCCCACAGTAGGCAACGAAACGTCAGGAAGGAGTAGTAGTTTTAATTAATGAAGACGGCGGCTGTGAAACCTTACATGTTATGAATTTCTTCGGTGTTTAAAATAGTCTGTTTCTGTGATTTTATGACCTAATTGTTTTAAAGTTTCATTTGCCGTAACTGTTTTGCTTTGTAACTACAAATTTTTAAGAGAATACACATTTACCACTAGTTCCCAACTATGGTCAATTAACCACTTCTCACCGACAAGTACTTTTGATTGGATTGGATTGTTTGGGGGAGGAGACCAGACAGCGAGGTCATCGGTCTCATCGGGTTAGGGAAGGATGGGGAAGGAAGTCGGCTGTGCCCTTTCAAAGGAACCATCCCAGCATTTCCCTAGAGCGATTTAGGGAAATCACGGATAACCTAAATCAGGATGGCCGGACACAGGATTTAACCATCATCCTCCCGAGTACGAGTCCAGTGTCTAACCACCGCGCCACCTCGCTCGGTGACATGTACTTTATCTGGTTTATTTCACTCTATTGTTAGCCAACAATGATTGAGTTCATAAAATGTTATTGGTAATGGTTTCTGAGTGTCTTGTTTGTTATCATTACCTGTTCAACTAAAGCTATAACAGATTGCTATTCCAGTCATAGCCTTTCTGAACCTGAAATTATAGAATCTCTTTAGATATTTCCAACTCAATCTGAAGTAGAAGAGTTTCAGAGAGAGCACAATAAAAGTGGCACATTGGGCAAAGAACAAAATTTTCCTGCACATTCGGAATGCAGTGACAATAATGACCAACCAAGAGTTTCTTCTGACCAAAATGATGCTGTAATTTGTGTAGATAGCTCTTGGTATGGTATGGTATGGTATGGTATGGTATGGTATTGGTATGCAACCAGCAAGTATTGGTAGTCGTTATACAGGGAGAGGAAGAGATGAGTAAAATACCGTAATTAGTGTAATTGTGAAATATAAAATTTATTTTTATATTATTTACATTAATTTTTAGGGTTCTGTACCTCAGTAGAAACGATACTCTTATAGGAACATTTTGTTGTCCCTCTGTTAAGATCCCTTTTTTTCAGGGACATGGAGAGGAATCAGGTTGAAGTTTATATAAAATACTAAGGTCTATGGTCCATTGGCAGTGTAAAAAATTTAAGCCTCTAAGTCAATGCAACCGAAAGATATGGTGATTAATTTCATACATTTTAATGCTCGCAAGCTCCCTGATCGAAACTTACATCTCTATATACATAATTAAGTTTGCGCTGAACCCTTAGAACACGAGTACTACTCACACTTGCTCATTCCCCCCTCATAATACGGGGTGTACAAAAAAAATCATCCAATTTTAAAATATCATAACAGTTGTATTATTTGAGATATGTGCGTGAACAATGTACTGTTGGAATGAGTAAACCTTCATGTTTTCCCACTAGGTAGCAGCAGTGCGCGCCTGCTTCAGTTCTAGTAAAAATGGTGTAAGGGCAACAGAAAGTGTTTCATGTTCTAAGTTTTGCGCAATGCAGGTCAGTAATAACTGTCAGTGTGACTTTCATGTTACACAGGAAACCATACAAAATTCAGCTACTGCAAGCTCTTTGTGAAGGTGGCATACAGCAACATGTGGAGTTCTGTAATTTCGTTCTTGGGAAGATGGAGGATGACGGTTTTCTTTCACACTTGGCATTTAGTGATGAGGCAACATTCCATTTAAATATAAAGGTGAAGTGTCAATGTGAGACTATGGAGTACAGAATAACCACATGTAAGTTGTCTTCAGACTTTAATGTGTGTTGTCCAGTTTCACAGGAAAAGGTGTATAGTCCATTTTTCTTTACCAAAAACACTGTTACAGGAAGCACAAATCTTCATATGCTTGAGAAGTCTCCTTTCCCAAAGTTGGAGTCCAAGGTCACCAGACCTGACTGTATGAGAATATTTCTTGTGGGGGGTTTATATAATACTCTGTTTGTGCGCATCCATTTCCAACAACAATGAGTGAACTGAGACATCGCATAACAGTAGTCATGGAAGCTGTAACTCAAGATATGCGTGCTGCAGTGTGGGAAGAATCTGAATACCCCATTGACATATGCCAAGCATCTCAAGGAGGGCACATTGAACACCTATGAAAAAGCATGAAAAAAAAAAACACCTTTTAGGATTTCTCACTCATCAAAAAACAAAAGTCATACAATATGTTTATTAATTTCAGAAATATAGACATACCAAACTGGATTATTTATTTTGCCACACTAAATTTTGTGGATACTATAGTACAAAATGCTGAAAGGCGAGCTGATCTTAGTCACAGAGAGTTTGGGACTGATGGAACAAACTCTGCAGGATGGAAGGTACTGTTATGGAATAATCCCACTAACTCCACTTCACCTATTATTAGTGAAAATATGTTGCTCCTGGTGAAAACATGCACTGAAACAGAAGAGCACATTGTTCTCAATGACAATCTGTAGTTATTGAGTTTGGAGCAGTTGGAAGCATTTTCAGCCATAATGTATGACTGAGGGACATATGGAACAAGGAGTCTATGCTTGAGAGATCTGTGGAACCTTTTTCACTCAAAAACAGCAGGAAATAGATTTTTAGAAGTTAAATGATTTCTTTGCTTTGAAATCAGAGCTAGCTATCAGCATTGTAAAGAAGTAGACAATTTTGTTTAGCATCTGAAATCTGGAAGATGTTTATAGATAATTACACTGCACGTTATAAACCATCTGAATTCCTAACTGTGCATGAGCAGTTATATGCGACAAAATGCAAACATCCATTTACTCAGTGAGAGAGTCCCAAACTTGGTAAGTACAGTGTAATGTACTGGTTGCTCACAGAAGCTTAAGTTAGATATGTTAATAATGGTTTTCCTTATTTGGGAAAAGATGAAACAAGATATGCAAATACCAACCTCTAAGAACGTATTACACCGCGTCTCATGGGACCTTACTTGACCTTACTTATGAAAGGGGAGAAGTGTTACATCAGGCAGTTCTTTACTTCTCTCAAGCTGCAAAAGAGGGATACAAGCATTGTTGGCACTCGAAAATAAATAGAAGGGAAATGCTACCATCTGAGAAAAGGACAAGATGTACTTCATTCAAGCATTATTTACATGGTTCATGACATTACTCTAACATATTACCATGGGAAGACTAAGAAAACTGTGCTTATTCTTAGTTCTATGCACTACAGTGTAAGAGTCAATGAGGCTGCAGAAAAGAAAACTCTAGAAACAATCAATTTTCATAACACCAAATTTGACATAGATTTGGTAGATAAAATGTCATGCAAATATAGCATAAGAGCTATGATCAGATACTGGTCCATACAAGTTTTCTATAATATTCCTGATCAGGACATGATCAATACCCACTGCTTGTACAAGTTGATAACTGGCTCCACCATCTCTTAATGTTTTTTACAATCAAAGCTGTAAAAGAATTAGTGGTGCCAATCATTAACTTTTGCCCTAAGCACCTCCAGACTCCATTTTGAATGCCAACATAGAAAAACGAACGTGTAAAGATGTTATATCAAAAACTTGCAAAGAGTAATCTCGTAAGTGAAACAAAACAAGACATAATTGTTTTACATGTAAAAAATCTGCATGCTGCTCATGTCTAGCAAAAGGATATGCAAAAAGTCTCATTGAGATTCTTTGAATATACAGAGTTCTCCATATAGATATGCCCAGTAAAACGCTACTTATTCGTTACAGGATAAAAGAAAAATTAGAGTGTAGCTACACAATTGTATAATAGTAAAATATGTCATCTATTGTTGTATGATGCAGATCAAATAAAAATGTGTGTATATAATTATTATGCATGAAAAAATAATAAAACCAACATTAAAGACAATACATATTTAATATCTTAACATATTGTAAAGAAAAGCAAATATGATAAAAATCTTAGCAGTCGACTGATCTCTATTGGGTGTTCTACAGTAATCCAGTATTAAAAAAAATCTGTCTTGAAATTAATCTACCACAATATATGGTAGTCTCACTTGAGAAACACAATGTTTGGAGTGTGTGGGGGGGGGGAGTTCCTTTACAAACAGCATTACACAAAGTATAATAGTATGCTAACATCACTAAACATTGACAGTCTGTAGAAGTGTTGCATAGAAAAAATGCATTTTATGGTTGAAGGAAAAACTGCAATCAGAATAATCATGGAAGCATTCTGAACACTTTTCGTGAATATCACTCCCAATTTTATGATTGAAGAGATTGGTGGAAGAAAGTGCTAACCTACAAAGAGCACTTTTTCAGGTACTGCATGCTATATGTTTGGTTAAATTCAAAGATAATGATGCAAATACAATAAGAAAGAAATCTATACAGTAGAAAGTGCTTTCTAGCATTACACATGGGAATAAATGTTACTATCATATGATATTCAAACACACAGCAGATAAATTTATCACTCTAATCATAACGAAATGTGGGTTAGCACTTTGTTCCAAGGACATCTTTAATTCACGACAGCAGGTGGTCATAAATAGTTTTGATATCTCAATGCTAAATTCATAGTCTGCATATTTCTAGTATTATTTTTCACATGAAATTGTATTCATCAAGTAAGAAACATGAAAGTTTTAACTATACTTAGAAGAGTATGTAAAATATTACTATTCCTGAGTAGGTCTATCTGTACAATTTCCAGGCGAATATACCAGTAGATACTATTCACGGACATTGCTTCAAGCCACATTTGTTCCTTTTCGTCTTCACTACTGCAAATTATTTTTACTTTCTTGAAAGCTATGAAGGCATGTTATTAGCTGTTCACGGACATCATCACATCATCATATAGCACAATACAGTGTTATCCTGTTTCACATTAACAGTAAGTAGCTGAGTCAAAAGCAAAAAACTAACAAACATTTTGAAGGAATAATTCAACTGGCATCAACGATGTCACATTAAAACCTATTGCTCTAATTTTTCTAGTGCACAGTTTATGTCAAGGTCAGGAAATTGTTCCACCTAAGTCTTGGTTACTTTTAATGTCATATTTTAAGATATACATCTCTTAGTCAAATTAACCAGATAGAGAAATTATGTACTTGGGTCATTCCCACTCAGCTCTCTTCAATTTTGATGAGATTTTTAAGGTTGTACAGACACGTCTTACTTGAAGCTATGCCAAATTACAGGGCAGTAGGTAGTATAATGGGACGACTATCCATGCTTTTTTAAAGGCTAGTTTTTCCATGTTGTGACAGATACTAATACATCATAAGTTTGTTTACTGTTGTGCATGATCAATGGGGACTCTCCCATGAGGAAACTTTGTTCTTCTGCTTGACTTTTTAGGTACAACAGCCTAGGTGCTGTACAGGTGCTCATGTACAGCAGATTTATCACAATATGCTGTCAAAGTAGCTCGTAAATCTTGTGACATATTTGGATCAAGATTTGGCAGCTCACATCTTATCAAAGAATAACTTCCTGGTGCTTATTTTTACCTTGTGCAACCAGACATCATGTCTTAATGCTGTGCAAGTGGTGTCTTGATTACTCAATTATCAATTTATCCAAGATTAAAGTTGGTTCAAAAAATGTATTCATCAATTTTGTCTCATTTTCAAAAGGCTATATCTCAAAATCTTCCTCTCAGTGTTTATTTTTCTTTATACCACTGAAAAGAGCTCTTTATGTTTCATCAAGAAAAGTACATTCCCTTTGTAGACAAACCAATTCAAAGAAAATGAAGTTCAAAAACAATAATTTGCCTACTATTATGGGCAAAGAATGAGTGAACCTTTTGAATATGCACATTTGAAAATTATGTAAAATTTGTTATTAGGCATCTTTGTTTTCCTTAAAATAAAAATTAATTTGCTCAGCCACTGACTTTAAGAAATATTTGTCTGTTCATTTAGGTTGTTTCTATTCTATTTTAGAAATTACCAAAACACATTTCACCATCTATGAAAATGCAGTTTTTTCTGGTGAAAATATCCAGTATTTTTACATTTAAGCCTTGAAAACAAAGTCAAGTAGAAACTGTAACTTGGCTGACATTCACAGCAACACTCCAATGCAGTGTAGCACAGGTTTTACAGATTATTCTGCGTAGGACCTGACGGGAAGGTTTCAAAGAAATAAAAGAATTTACATCATGACGGTGACACTTACTTAATTGAAGAAATAAATTACATGTTGCTGAATGCCATCACCATAAAGCATTGCTTTTGGATATATATGAATGTCCGCAGAAATTCTCTTGTGATATATACTTTTGATCTAATGAACCATTCTGTGAAAAAGGCTTATGAGTTGCAATGGCTACTTGAAAACTATGAAAAAGAGCAATGTTAAACCTGTTAATAAAATTTGACAGCAATTTTGCAGCAAAAAAATCATTACAAAGAAGTCAGCATCATCACAGTAAGAAGATGAAGTACGTCCATTGGAATCACTCAGTTGACACAAGCCTAACTGCTATTGGGATCTCTCCTCTGACACTTCAGCGGGTCTTAATGAGAGATGCCAGAGGTCACACAAAAGGTTGGGTAAAAAACTCGAAGCAATTACACATACCACTGTTGCTGTTGCTGCTGAGGGTTGGGGCCACCCTCTCCCAAGGGGAGTGGAGGGTACAGCGGCATTCGCATCGCAGGAGGTGGAGGGTCAATGTGGAGGCTGGCCACGTGACATCGCCCACTCTGCCTGTGAGTGGACATGTGGCCAGTCCTTCAGCAAGGTCCAAGCAGGCACACGGGGGGAGGGGTTTATTAGTGATTGGGAGCTCCAATGGTAGGCGGGTGATGGAGCCCCTTAGGGAGGGAAGAAGGCCAGTGTTCACTCTGTCTGCTTACAGGGGAGGGGGAGGGGGGGGGGGGGGGGGGGGGTGTCTCATCCGAGATGTGGAGCAGTGATAGAGAACACGGTGTGCACCTGACTATAAATTGTTGCTCATGTCAGCACCAATGACTCCTGCCGCCTGGGTTCAGAGGTCATTCTCAGTTCATACAGGCAGTTGGCGGAGTTGGTGAAGGTGGAAAGCCTCGCTCGCAGGATGAAATCTTAGCTACCTATTTATAGTATCATTCCCAGATTGTGGTCCTCTGGTTTGGAGCCAAGTGGAAGGCTTAAACCAGAGGCTCAGACGATTCTGTGGAGATCTGGGAAGCTAATTTCTCGACCTCCGCTATCAGGTGGAGAAATGTAGGGCCCCCTGAATAGGTCAGGGGTGCACTACATGCAGGAAGTGGCTACATGGGTAGCGGAGTATGTGTGGAGTGCACATGTGGGTTTTTTAGGTTAGAGAATTCCCTCCATAGGCCCGACAAGATGCTTCCTGAGACGTGGCAAGGTAGCAGTAGGCAAAATGCAACAGGGAATAACAATATTAATGTGGTAATAGTAAACACACCCCCCCCCCCCCCCCATGAACCATGGACCCTGCCGTTGGCGGGGAGGCTTGCGTGCCTCAGCGTTACAGATGGCCGTACCGTAGGTGCAACCACAACGGAGGGGTATCTGTTGAGAGGCCAGACAAACGTGTGGTTCCTGAAGAGGGGCAGCAGCCTTTTCAGTAGTTGCAGGGGCAACAGTCTGGATGATTGACTGATCTGGCCTTGCAACATTAACCAAAACGGCCTTGCTGTGCTGGTACTGCGAACGGCTGAAAGCAAGGGGAAACTACAGCCGTAATTTTTCCCGAGGACATGCAGCTTTACTGTATGATTAAATGATGATGGCATCCTCTTGGGTAAAATATTCCGGAGGTAAAACAGTCCTCCATTCGGATCTCCGGGCGGGGACTACTCAGGAGGATGTCGTTATCAGGAGAAAGAAAACTGGCGTTCTACGGATCGGAGCGTGGAATGTCAGATCCCTTAATCGGGCAGGTAGGTTAGAAAATTTAAAAAGGGAAATGGATAGGTTAAAGTTAGATATAGTGGGAATTAGTGAAGTTCGGTGGCAGGAGGAACAAGACTTCTGGTCAGGTGAACACAGGGTTATAAACACAAAATCAAATAGGGGTAATGCAGGAGTAGGTTTAATAATGAATAGGAAAATAGGAATGCAGGTAAGCTACTACAAACAGCATAGTGAACGCATTATTGTGGCCAAGATAGATACGAAGCCCACACCTACTACAGTAGTACAAGTTTATATGCCAACTAGCTCTGCAGATGATGAAGAAATTGAAGAAATGTACGATGAAATAAAAGAAATTATTCAGACAGTGAAGGGAGACGAAAATTTAATAGTAATGGGTGACTGGAATTCGAGTGTAGGAAAAGGGAGAGAAGGAAACATAGTAGGTGAATATGGATTGGGGCTAAGAAATGAAAGAGGAAGCCGCCTAGTAGAATTTTGCACAGAGCACAACTTAATCATAGCTAACACTTGGTTTAAGAATCATGAAAGAAGGTTGTATACGTGGAAGAACCCTGGAGATACTAAAAGGTATCAGATAGATTATATAATGGTAAGACAGAGATTTAGGAACCAGGTTTTAAGTTGTAAGACATTTCCAGGGGCAGATGTGGACTCTGACCACAATCTATTGGTTATGACCTGTAGATTAAAACTGAAGAAACTGCAAAAATGTGGGAAATTAAGGAGATGGGACCTGGATAAACTGAAAGAACCAGAGGTTATACAGAGTTTCAGGGAGAGCATAAGGGAACTATTGACAGGAATGGAGGAAAGAAATACAGTAGAAGAAGAATGGGTAGCTTTGAGGGATGAAGTAGTGAAGGCAGCAGAGGATCAAGTAGGTAAAAAGACGAGGGCTAGTAGAAATCCTTGGGTAACAGAAGAAATATTGAATTTAATTGATGAAAGGAGAAAATATAAAAACGCAGTAAATGAAGCAGGCAAAAAGGAATACAAACGGCTAAAAAATGAGATCGACAGGAAGTGCAGAATGGCTAAGCAGGGATGGCTAGAGGACAAATGTAAGGATGTAGAGGCCTATCTCACTAGGGGTAAGATAGATACTGCCTACAGGAAAATTAAAGAGACCTTTGGAGAAGAACCACGTGTATGAATATCAAGAGCTCAGATGGCAGCCCAGTTCTAAGCAAAGAAGGGATGGCACAAAGGTGGAAGGAGTATATAGAAGGTTTATACAAGGGCGAGGTACTTGAGGACAATATTATGGAAATGGAAGAGGATGTAGATGAAGACGAAATGGGAGATACGATACTGCGTGAAGAGTTTGACAGAGCACTGAAAGACCTGAGTCGAAACAAGGCCCCCGGAGTAGACAACATTCCATTAGAACTACTGACGGCCTTGGGACAACCAGTCCTGTCAAAACTCTACCAGCTGGTGAGCAAGATGTATGAGACAGGCGAAATACCCTCAGACTTCAAGAAGAATATAATAATTCCAATCCCAAAGAAAGCAGGTGCTGACAGATGTGAAAATTACCGAACTATCAGTTTAATAAGCCACGGCTGCAAAATACTAACGCGAATTCTTTACAGATGAATGGAAAAACTGGTAGATGCAGACCTCGGGGAGGAT
Organism: Schistocerca gregaria; assembly: GCF_023897955.1. Classification (NCBI taxonomy): domain Eukaryota; kingdom Metazoa; phylum Arthropoda; class Insecta; order Orthoptera; family Acrididae; genus Schistocerca; species Schistocerca gregaria. The sequence goes on along the minus strand of NC_064924.1, from coordinate 399,199,365 downwards.
CAGTTTGGATTCCGTCGAAATGTTGGAACACGTGAGGCAATACTGACCTTACGACTTATCTTAGAAGAAAGATTAAGGAAAGGCAAACCTACGTTTCTAGCATTTGTAGACTTAGAGAAAGCTTTTGACAATGTTGACTGGAATACTCTCCTCCAAATTCTAAAGCTGGCAGGGGTAAAATACAGGGAGCGAAAGGCTATTTATAATTTGTACAGAAACCAGATGGCAGTCATAAGAGTAGAGGGGCATGAAAGGGAAGCAGTGGTTGGGAAAGGAGTGAGACAGGGTTGTAGCCTCTCCCCGATGTTATTCAATCTGTATATTGAGCAAGCAGTAAAGGAAACAAAAGAAAAATTTGGAGTAGGTATTAAAATTCATGGAGAAGAAATAAAAACTTTGAGGTTCGCCGATGACATTGTAATTCTGTCAGAGACGGCAAAGGACTTGGAAGAGCAGTTGAACGGAATGGACAGTGTCTTGAAAGGAGGATATAAGATAAACATTAACAAAAGCAAAACGAGGATAATGGAATGTAGTCAAATTAAATCGGGTGATGCTGAGGGTATTAGATTAGGAAATGACACTTAAAGTAGGCTAGTAAAGGAGTTTTGCTATTTGGGGAGCAAAATAACTGATGATGGTCGAAGTAGAGAGGATATAAAATGTAGACTGGTAATGGCAAGGAAAGCGTTTCTGAAGAAGAGAAATTTGTTAACATCGAATATAGATTTATGTATCAGGAAGTCGTTTCTGAAAGTATTTGTTTGGAGTGTAGCCATGTATGGAAGTGAAACATGGACGATAACTAGTTTGGACAAGAAGAGAATAGAAGCTTTCGGAATGTGGTGCTACAGAAGAATGTTGAAGAATAGATGGGTAGATCACATAACTAATGAAGAGGTATTGAGTAGGACTGGGGAAAAGAGAAGTTTGTGGCACAACTTGACTAGAAGAAGGGATCGGTTGGTAGGACATGTTTTGAGGCACCAAGGTATCACAAATTTAGCATTGGAGGGCAGCGTGGAGGGTAAAAATCGTAGAGGGAGACCGAGAGATGAGTACACTAAGCACATTCAGAAGGATGTAGGTTGCAGTAGGTACTGGGAGATGAAGCAGCTTGCACAGGATAGAGTAGCATGGAGAGCTGCATCAAACCAGTCTCAGGACTGAAGACAACAACAACAACAACAATAATAAACTGCAGGGGTGTCTATAGAAAGGTCACAGAACTGCTCTCATTAATAAACTGTCATAATGCCCACATACTACTAGGGACAGAAAGTTGACTGAAACCAGATGTAAACAGTAATCAAATTCTAGACTCAGACTGGAATATATACTGCAGAGACAGGCAAGACAGTGTTTATAGCGATAAAAAGTGCAATAGTATTGAAGGAAATTGACGGAGAACCGAAATATGAAATAATTTGGGTGAAGGTCATGCTTAATGCAGTCTCAAACATGGTAATTTGATGTCTCTTGTAGGACCCCTGGCTCAACAGCTGTTGTGACAGATCACCTGACGGAAAATTTAGAAAATATTTCGAGTAGATTTCTCAAACACGTTATAGTTCTGGGTGGTGACTTTAATTTACCAGGTATAGACTGGGAGACTCAAATGTTTATAGCGAGTGGAAGGGACAAGAATCCAGTGAAATTTTTTTAAATGCATTGTCTGAAAACTACCTTGAGCAGTTAAACAGAGAACTGACTTGTGGCGATAACATATTAGACCTTCTGGTGACAAACAGACCCGAACTATTTGAAACACTTAACCCAGAACAGGGAATCAGCGATCATAAAGCAGTTAGCGCATCGATGATTTCAGCCATAAATAGAAATATTTAAAAAGGTAGGAAGACTTTTCTGTTTAGCAACAGTGACAAAAAACAGATTACAGAGAACTTGACAGCTCAACACAAAAGTTTTATCTCAAGTACAGATAGTCTTGAGGATCAGTGAACGAAGTTCAACACCGAGCGAGGTGGCGCAGTGGTTAGCACACTGGGCTCACATTCGGGAGGACGACGGTTCAATCCCGCGTCCGGCCATCCTGATTTAGGTTTTCCGTAATTTCCCTAAATCGCTCCATGCAAATGCCGGAATGGTTCCTCTGAAAGGGCACGGCCGACTTCCTCCCCTAATCCGATGAGACCGATGACCTCGATGTTTGGTCTCTTCCTCCAAACAACCCCAACCCCAGCGAAGTTCAAAACCATCGTACAATATGCATTAGATGAGTACGTGCCAAGCAAGATTGTACGAGATGGAAAAGAGCCACCGTGGTACAACAACAGTGTCAGAAAACTGCTACAAAAGCAAAGGGAACTTCACAGCAAATGTAAACATAGTCAAAGCCTTGAGGACAAACAAAAATTACACTAAGCGAAATGTAGTATGAGGAGGGCTATGTGCGAGAGGCGTTCAATGAATTAAAAAGTAAAGTTCTATGTACTGACTTGGCAGAAAATCCTAAGAAATTTTGGTCTTATGTCAAAGCGGTAGGTGGATCAAAACAAAATGTCCAGACAGTCTGTGACCAAAATGGTACTGAAACAGATGATGACAGACTAAAGGCCGAAATACTAAATGTCTTTCCCAAAGCTGTCTCACGGAAGAAGACCACTGTAATTTCTTCTCCACATTGTCACACAGATGACAAAATGGTAGATATCAGAATAGATGACAGAAGGATAGAAAAACAATTAAAATTGCTCAAAAGAGGAAAGGCCGCTGGACCTGATGGGATACCAATTCGATTTTACACAGAGTACGTGGAGGAACTTGCCTCCTTCTTGCAGCGGTGTACCGTAGGTTTCTAGAAGAGCACAGCATTCCAAAAGATTGGAAAAGGGCACAGGTCATCCCTGTTCTCAAGAAGGGACGTCGAACAGATGTGCAGAACGATAGACCTATATCTCTAACGTCGATCAGTTGTAGAATTTTGGAACACATGTTATGTTCGAGTATGACTTTTCTGGAGACTAGAAATCTACCCTGTAGGAATCAGCATGGATTTCGAAAAAGATGATCATGTGAAACCCAGCTCGCACTATTCATCCACGAGACTCAGAGGGCCATAGACACGGGTTCCCAGGTAGATGCTGTGTTTCTTGACTTCCGCAAGGAGTTTGATACAGTTCCCCACAGTTGTTTAATGAACAAAGTAATAGCATATGGACTATCAGACCATTTGTGTGATTAGATTGAATAGTTCCTAGATAACACAACGCAGCATGTCATTCTCAATGGAGAGAAGTCTTCCGAAGTAAGAGTGATTTCAGGTGCGCCGCAGGAGAGTGTCATAGGACCTTTGCTATTCACATTATATGTAAACAACCTTGTGGATAACATCGAAAGTTTGCTGAGGCTTTTTGCAGATGATGCTGTAGTACATCGAGAGGTGGTAACAATGGAAAATTGTACTGAAATGAAGGAGGATCTGCAGCGAATTGACGCACGGTGCAGGGAATGGCAATTGAATCTCAATGTAGACAAGTGTAATGTGCTGCAAATACATAGAAAGAAAGATACTTTATCATTTAGCTGCAATATAGCAAGTCAGCAACTGGAAGCTGTTAATTCCATAAATTATCTGGGAGTAGGCATTAGCAGTGATTTAAAATGGAATGACCATATAAAATTAATTGTCGGTAAAGCAGATGCCAGACTGAGATTCATTGGAATAATACTAAGGAAATGCAGTATGAAAACAAAGGAAGTAGGTTACAGTACACTTGTTCGCCCACTGCTTGAATACTGCTCACCGGTGTGGGATCCGTACCTGATAGGGTTGATAGAAGACAGAGAGAAGATCCAACTGAGGGCAGCAAGTTTTGTTACAGGATCATTTAGTAATCACAAAAGCATTACGGAGATGACAGATAAAATCCATGAAAGACTCTGCAAGAGAGACACTCAGTAGCTCGGTATGGGCTTTTGTTGAAGTTTCTTGAACATATACAAGCAGTATATTGCTACCTCCTACATATACATCGTGAAGAGACCATGATGACAAAATCAGAAAGTTTAGAGCCCACACAGAGGCATACCAACAATCTTTCTTTCTACGAACAATATGAGACTGGAATAGAAGGGAGAACTGATAGAGGTATTCAAGGTACCCTCTGCCACACACCGTCAGGTGGCTTGCGGAGTATGGATGTAGATCTAAAAGATTTTTGGACCTGTAGTATAAGTAAGACACATCCTAAATGCTTAGATCATAGACTGCTGACTAAACAACTGAAAGAAAATTTGCATTTGTCGAAGAAGCCAGAAGAACTGTAGAATTTGATATTATCACCTCAAAGTTGGACTACAAAAGACATGGAGTGTGGAGTCTCAGAAAGAATGGTAAAATGTTGGCAGTCACATGTAGGTTTATCTGCAAAGCCAATGCTAAACTGCTTTGAAATGTTTCCTTTAACGTCCATCAAAGTACAGTTCAATTCTTAAGTCCACCTGACTGTTTGCAACTGTTAAATGTAAAAATGCTGGATATTTTCACATGTTCAAGGATAGTGAAAAGTGGTTTGGTGAATTTCAAGGTACCACAGGAATGATCTAAATGACCAAAGATTTCTGAAATTCAAAACCTCACCAAATTAATTTTTATTTTAATAAAAACAAAGACAAGTAGGCCTAATAATAATTTTTTCTTAATTTTCAAATAGCCATCGCATTCTTCGCTCCTTAATAGCGGTCAATGTATGTTATGAAATCACTTTATTATCTTTGTATTGGTTTGTCTAAGTTAAAAACTTTTCCTCACTGAACAAAATGAGCTCTCTTCTATGTTGTATGTTGCATAGAAAAATCACATGTGAGAGGACCCTTTCGAAAATCGGGCAAAACTGATGAATAAATTTTTTAAATTGAATTTAATCTTAGATAATTCAGTAATTATTTATGCAATCAAGATGCCACTTGCACAGAGATAAGACATACTGGCAGGCTACAAATAAGGAAGAAAATCAGAAAACCATCCTATCATGAGACAAGCACCAAAACATGATCCAAAGCTGTTGTACATAAAAAATTAAAATCAACAAATTTTTGCATGAGAACCCTCTTAAAACACGAGCTAAAGTAAACAAAACTAGGTGACTTATTACTAACTGCAATGACATCGAAAAATTGTCCTTTGCAAAAATACGGCTAGTGGCCCCAACATACTGCTTACTGAACTGCAATTTGGCATGACTTCACATATGACCTACGTATAAATCTTGTAAAAAACCAAGAAAGTAAGGAGGATTTCTTATTTAAATTTATGCAACGTAACTCAGAACAGCCCATGTAGCAAAATCTATAGTAAACTTTGCAACACCAATTTTGATCATCATTTATATGGAGGAAATCATTCTGCTACCAGCAGATAATCAAAACAACATAAACATCCTATAGATTTAGAACGGCAACAAAAATCTCTTCCTGTCCCACTACTCCCCTAGCGCCTGTAAACTTCACATAAGCTGAAATCTATCAGAACGAATTCTACGGACTCAAAATGGACCACACCTTCAGCAACATGGCATAATGTATACAGCATTTCATAATTTTTCCATCTTATATACGACACTTTCATCAACTTCCAGTTCACAAATATCCGAGTCTGCACATAATTACCATGCACATAATGCATCTATCAAAAGGTATGCATGTCTCAGAAATTCATTTACGTTTCAATATTAGGCTATTTAATACACAACCATCTTACTGAATGTGATTATACTGTTAAAAGCTTTTGAAACTATGGGAAATAAGATTGTAGGTAACAAACATTCCCAACCTCTTCTATAGTAAAATGCATTACCAGCACTTATTTTTACACCTCAATACAGGACGATTGAATATAATATAGATCATATCATGTAACTGATACAAACAACTGTATCACAGTGCACATGAATATTTAAAAATATGTAGGCCTAATTACTTGGAACATGGCTGAGTAAGTAGGGAAATACTCTGAGTAGGCGTTTCCAGATATAAATTTAAATTTTTCTGATACGGATTATCTACAGGAAAAAGAGAAATTGACGCAGCGCCGTTCCTGCTAAACCCTCGTATGTGAGCAAAATACGAACTTAACACAACAAATCTGCTTCATTTTTAAGCAATATCATATCCGTTTACTAAAAACGCCGATATATCTATCCAATTCGTAAGTCTATATTCGACAGGTCCCACATCTATAATGAGCTCCTCGCTAGGATTTATGCAAAGTACTGTGTGTCGTACCTAATATACAATCTAATTGCACGAATTCCACATAAAGGCTCGGCTCTTTGGTAATTAACCGACTATCTGCTACACTTCGTAAACTGGTCGACAGATTTATCACATTACAGTTTTAATCCGCTTCAGAGTTTATAGTAAAATCTTTCATATGCATCCGCCTGTCTTCCAAATCAAAGGTGCTTATACCAACTAAATATTCGTATCTTCGTGCTCCCCGTCACTTTGAAATTATAAGAACAGCAAATGATGTACATCAATCACTCGTGATTAAAACATAAATGATGTTAAGCAGTACTTTGAGTGAATCCAATTATCTTTTTTACTTAATTCAATATTTGATCGATTATCTGAAAATTAGACCACAATTCCCAATTTTCAAATGACTGTTGACACTGTTTCATACCAATATATGAACGGGCAAAACAAATCCGCAACGTATCTCGCAAACACTTCCTTCCAAGAAATTAAGGATTAACCACTTCTGATGAGCAGCAGGTGCTTACTATCTTTCATGTACTCTTGTTTAATACAGAACAGGAGTTTCCACTCAATCTTTTCCTTTTTATTTCCGCCCCGAAATATGATACCGGATATTTTTTCGTTTATTGACAATTAATTGACAGTCATAAATTCTATTTGTCGACGTGGCTGACAGGACTCTCACCAGAGATTACTACACCTAAAGGACGAAATCGAAATGGCAGAAGCGATTATTGTTGCTATATGTGCAGGATGGTACAGTATATATTTATTGCTTTTTGAGTTTTTTCAAACAAACATTCCTCTCAAAACAGCAATATGGTTAATTTTTGAACAATAATCACATACTGTCATGCAACACTGATTATTTTATATTGTGGGCATCCGTAGCTGCTGAAGGGCATGATGTTAGGAAGATTACCGCTAAGCGCTGGTGAAATTGTTGTTTATTTTGTGGATTTATGTTGTAGTTTATGCAGAGTAACGCAGCCAAATGACAGGAAACAACTATTCAGGGACAAAATAAACTTATGCTTTATTCGCACGACACATATTAGTACATTTGACAACCAAATTATATTTCATTGCCCCATCAACAAACACGGAACGTGTATATTCCATAGAGTCTAATTCACTCTACACATCATGTCTTGTGCCCCACTATACACGCTGGAAAATGTTTGTTCACATATCCCCAACACTCCCCATTAAACAAAAAATTTCTCAGATACTCAACACTATACATCGCAGATTAAACCATGATGTTTCCCCAGCTTCTGAAATTTGTCCTTACTGAGACGCTTGTTTAGGAGATCAGGTAACATTTCTTCCGTTCAACGATAACTGTGGATTATATTCCCCTGTTCCATATGATGTCTTATAAAGTGATGCCTTATGTCAATATGTTTGGATCTTACACTGGTGACATTATTTTTTGAAAGTTTAATAGCTCCCATATTGTCACAAAATATCAGAGTTGACTTTAATGTTGAAGGAGATTCTATTTCACTCTTCATTGTATGGATCCAAAGAGCTTCTGGATAGTGGAGGACAAGGCCATATATTCAGCTTCTACAGTACTCAAAGCAACAGTTCTTTACTCTTACAAGACTGTGATATTAATCCTCCCATTAGTCTAAAAAACTTCCAGTGGTGGAGTGTCTGCTTTCCAACTCATTTCTCTACTCTGCATCACTGTATCCTTCCAAATTTACATTTCCAGTTTTAGAACATTTTAACTTGTAGTCAGCAGTTCCATTTAAATATCTGAATATTCTCTTAACTGCCATCCAGTGCTTTTCTCTCGGATCACTGCAAAACTTGCTTAGTGCATTTGTGGCAAATGTAATGTCTGCTCTGGGAGCCTGTGCTAAATACAATAGACTTACTACAGCTTCCAAATAGGGTACACTTTCCATAATTTTCTTGTCAACATCATTTATTAGCAGTTTTGCATTGTTTTCCATGGGAGTAGAAATAGGTTTGCACTTTTCCATATTGAAGTTCTCTAAGATCTTCTTTGTGTGCAGAGATTGATCAATCCATAATTCTTCTCTGTTGGCACTTCTTAGAATCTTCACATGTAAGTACTAATTAATTTCCCCTAAATCAGGCGTATTAAATTCTAACCATAACCGTTCATTAAAAAAGTCCATGCGACTTTCACTGTCGGTTAAAATTAAAAAAAAAAATCATCTACCCATATGGCCATGATTGTAATGTCTTCATTGCTCCTTTTATGATATATGATGGGATCTGCCTTTGACTGTAACATGCCTAGTTTGATCAAACTTTTATGCAAACATTTATTCCAGCAATGGCCACTTTGCTTTCATCCATATATGCCTTTCTTCAAACGCCAAATTCTCCTTTTTTCCTGATAAGGTCGCTTAACTTCATCAGCTGAAATCACATATATTTCCTCTTCCAGTCTTCCATTCAGGTAGGCTGTTTTCACATCCATTTGATGAATTACTAAGTCTTCCTTTACTGCCAGAGCTAAAAGGTATCTTAACGATGAATACTTCACCACTGGTGAGAAGGTTTCATTGTAATCTATTCTTTCTGGGAATATCATTTAACTACCAATCTGGCTTTGAATTTCCGTATTGCACTCTAAGGATTTTTAATACTAAACACTCATCTTGATCTTAGTGACTTTTTATTTTCAGGCATGTCAACCCATTCATATGTATCATTATCCACAAAAGATTGCAGCTCTTTTTCAGTAGCCTTTCTCCAATCTTGAGCATTTGAACTTGCTAAAGCCTGGTTCATTGTTGATAGTTTGGGTAGCATACACTTCATAATCTGGATATCCTTTTGGTTTTGCTATATGTGAAGACCGGCTTAAACTGACTTCCTGTGTTGAATCTTCTTCCTCAATTTGAACCTCGGGTCGCACATCAGCTTCCTCTTTATTCTCGTCTTCCTCTGTTTCAGTTTCCATCTCTGTTTCAGCACTATCACACACTATGGTTGCTTCCATTACTGTACCATTTTGACGACTTTCCTTTATTTTAGGTCTATAATCCTCCAAAAATACTACATCTCTACTACTTATTATCTTCTTATTCAGAGGATTATGAAACCTGTAGCCTTTTGAATCCTCACAGTAGCCAACAAAAATATATTTTTGTGATTTTGCATCCCAGTTTCCTCTTAATGGTTTTGGAATCTGAACCATGGCTTCACATCCAAAGACTTTTAAGTGCTTTAGATCCAGTTTCTTCCCAGTCCATACTTCATAAGGTGTCTTGTGTCTCACAGCTTTGGTAGGTGATCTGTTAATTAAATACACTGCTGTTGACACAGCCTCTGCCCAAAAACCACTTAGGTAGCTCAGTATCGCTTAACAAACTTCTTGCCTTTTCCACAATGGTTCTGTTGGCTCGTTCTGCGACCCCATTCTGAGAAGGACTGTAGCGAGTGGTAGACTGATGCCTAATACCTATTCCATTCAACTGTTCCTTAAACCATCTGTTTACATATTCTAATCCATTGTCTGATCTAATAATTTTAATTTTCTTCCCAGTCTGTCTTTCAACCATTTTGCAACAAACAACAAATACATAATTCACTTGATCCTTGCTACTTATAAAATAAACATGCATGTATCTAGAAAAATAATCTATGAATGCCAGGAAATAGAAGCTACCTCCTAAAGATTCATTCTCCATAGGTCCACAGAGATCAGAATGTATGAGTTGCAAGACTTCGGTAGATCTGCTCTGACTCTTTTTAAATGGCGATCTAACCTGCTTCCCATGTAAACACACCTCACATTGAACATTATTTATTCCATAATTTTCCATCCAAGTTACCATATTCTTCAATAAAGTCATACTTTTCCTATTCAAATGTCCAAGTCTCCTATGCCACAAGAAACCTTTTGCAGCATAAACAGAGTGATTTCCTGTTTCAGCAGTATTTTGAACTGTATTCACCTTGTAAATACCTATTACATTACTTGCAGTAGCTACAATATCACCACAAGAGTCTATCACTTTGGCTCCCTCTATATCGACGGTAACTTTATTACCCTTCTTTACTATTTCGCTTACTAATAACAAATTAGTTGCAATATTATTTACATAATGTACATCATGAGCAGCAACAATTTCCTTTTCCCCATTCACAAACAAATTAAGGTCCACTTTTCCTGTGAGTTCACACCTTAACTTAGATCCGTGAACTGTAGGAATTCCAATGTCAGTCCTTAACTGAACATTATACAAATCTGACAGAGCTTTCTTATTGTGCACAGATGCTTCTGAATCTAGGAATCATTCTCCATGATCGTCACTCGCTTCATTAAAAGAGTAAAAAACAGAAAATGCCTTACCTTCATCGGCAGTCTTTCACTCAAAACTACTAGAATTAACATGGTTCTTTTCATTTATACTCAACTTTTTGTTACACTTTGAAGCAATGTGTCCAATTTTCTGGCATCTGGAACATCTTATTGGCTTCTTCTTCTTGTACTTAGAGTATAAAGCCGACGCTGTTTCTTTTTCTGAAGCGTTAGAATCTGGTCCATTCTCCACATCCTGTAGAATCTTTACTTTAACACTATCCGCTGTAATGGATATTCCCGAACTTTCCAACCCCTTAATCATTGGAGAATATTTCTCTGGTAGTCCAGCTAACAATAAAGTTCCAATCCATTCATCGGCAATTTCAAAACCAATATTCCTCATACGATTGGAGATTCAAATTATTTTATTCACATATTCATCCACGCTTTTACATTTATTCAGTCTTGTGGTTATTAGCTCACGAAGTATCTTACTTTTCTGGTTAAACCACCATCTTGAAATGCGTTTTTCAGTTTGTCATATACCTCCTTTGCTGACGTAGCCTTTTCAATGTGAACATAATTCACTGAATCAATCAAAAAGATTAGTTTTGATTTCGCCCTCCGATGCTTAGTAGTAAAATTTGATTCAGTATCTACCAATTTACCGTTTACGACGTCCCATAAGCCATCCAAGTGCAAATACACCTCAACAGCAAATTTCCAGTTCGCGTAATTTTCGCGCCCTACAAGCCGCTCTATTTGTTGTATCTGTGTTGTACTCATTTTACAAATATTTTCTTCCACATATAGCACATACGAGCTTCCGCACACCTTCTGTGCAAATACGTATCACTTTAAGGCTTATTATTTTGCTTTAATTCAGTACCTAGGCCCACAACCTGTTGTAGTTTATGCAGATTAAAGCAGCTAAATGACAGGTAACACCTATTAAGGGACAAAATAAACTTTTCCTTTATTCACACAACACATATTAACACATTTGACTACCAAATTATATTACGTTGCCCCATCAACAAACACGGTACGTGTGTATTCCATAGAGTCTAATGCACTCTGCACATCATACCAGTTGTGCGCCACTATTCACGATGGAAAATGTTCACATGTCCCCAACAATTTATAATGAATAAGAGAATGTCTAAAATACACTCAGAGCGTAAAAAGAGCATAAGGAAATCCCTCGCTCCTGGGACCGATTGTACAATCTCTAGTTAGCAGCTGGTTAAGCGCTATTCTCGGAATAGCGCAAAAAACACGTTGTACGAAACCGGAATAGCACTTAACCGGTGAATAAATTCGGGATAACTTAACCGGTGATTTCTGGGCGGTTAACGAGCTTAACCTGGGGAATATGTTTTCAAGATGGCAGGAATAGCGACTGATGCAGACAACGATGACGATATTTTTGCTGAAGTGTTCATGAGAATGAGGAAGGAGAAGGAAATGAGACGGGGCCGAATCCGAATTTATATTCAGATTTAGCTTTATCAAAGGAAGCCCTGCTTCGTCTTTCTAATGTTGTACGTGAGAAACTGATGTGTATGATGGAAGGGTGAGAATACTTCTCTGCTTTGTTAAATAATACTGTTCATTTATAGTAATATGCATTTGATTTCAGAACTTCGTCAATTCCGTCGTGTTATATATGTAAAATAAGCACATTAAAATGACGATTCGTGCAAATATAGTCTTGTTTATCTGGCATGTGTTAAAATTGCTGCAGTAGTGGAAAGGAATGTTTAGTTTTATGTAGCAGAAATGCCATAGTAGACTTAACCAAATCAAAAAATCACAACAGTAATATGCACTATTTGCTTTAACAGCTTTTTCTGTTTTAGACAAAACATCGATTATTCGTATTGCAAAACGTTTCGACAAAATAGTAGTGTCTCAGTTTCACTCAGCCACATTACGTCAATAACAGAAATTATTGTTCCTCTCTGTTTTTTTTTGGGAAAATCCGTTTTTGTAAACATCACAACCATGTCAGAGCAACTTCCACCATTCACTGAAAATGTTATGATCACAGACCCATTAATGCTTCAGAGCAACAACGTTGTCTTCCACCTGCCATTATTCAGTGAAGCCTGTGAACTATTTGTGCTTACTCGTGCTAAATTTAACACGTAAATATTAAGAGGAAAGTTAGCCTTTTTAAAGTGATGTTTCCCCAGTACTGAATATAGCTACTGTGTGTGTCACCCTTATTTATCATAAAATAATAGCTATATATGTATGTTGCAAGAGCACAACAGGAATCTAGTTAGTGAATCTGCATAGTTGTAGCATGGAGAAGGAGTGCATGGAATGCAATGTTTTTGACTTTCCTTAAACATAAAGTTATTTTCAGTGTCCTCCTTTATGTCAAATTTGTAGCTTGTTGAAGGTAACTTAAACTGAAATATCTTATACTGGACTTGTGTGAAGTACCAGTTTTATTAAACTAATAACTTTTATGATTGTTTCACGTAACAAGATGTTTGATAGTATACTAATGTCCCAAGTTCGCTCGGTGACAATTGTAGCAGAAAATATTGTTCAGTCTTATCTCCAATTGGACAACTTTCCATTTCTTAGTGAATGCTTCAGAGGAACTTGTCAATCACCTAGCATTATTCTCATAAATTTGCGCTTACCCAAGCTAAGTTAAATGCAGTAAAATTAACTAGAGTTTTCTTTCTTTTTTAAAAAAAGAAGAAACCTGTAGTAGATACCTTTCTTATTTTTCAGTTATTAGTAATATCTACAGAACCACATCCATATTTATCATAAAGTAATTGTTATCTTTGTGTTCTAAGAACATAAGTACTTATCTTTCAGCTAACAGGAATCATTAGTTATTGAACACATAACAGTGGAAGGAGTGGCTTGCAAGTTATATTTTTAAATTTCTCTTAAACTGTCTCATGTCATTCTTTAGTTTCTTTCAGAAATGAGTCTGTTCCACCAATGAACCAGCTATTACAAACACTTAGATACTTTGTCTCTGGTGATTTCCTTCTGTCCATTGGACACTTCATTGGTATTGACAAGGGGACGGACATGATTAAGGGGATGCATATGACACTGGACAACATGTAGGAGAGGTAGCTTCTTGATTATTTCTGTTCTCTAACGTAATTAAATGAAAATAATAGAAATCAAAGTATATGGATTAATATATTTTTATTCTGAAATCAATTGTATTAATTTTTAGTTTTTGATCCTGATTTTAAGCTTTATGTTGTTTTTTAAACCAATACAGTTTTTCCCCCATTCTCTGGTTCTTGTCAAGCTATTTTTGAAGCTCTATGCAGCTCTGCTAATTCTTTCACATTTGAGAACAGGTATTTTTATTCTGAAAACAAAACTGACCATTCTAAGCTGAGATGGCTGTAGGAAAAGAAGAACACAGTGAAGGTGTCACTTCTCCAGTTACTTCCACTTCCCTCCCAGATTACATGTATCTGCTAGAGATGATTATACAAGTCAAAATTATGTATGAAGCAAGCAAACCAGTAACATCTCTTAGAATTTTCAGTCAAATCAATGTCTGCGATGTCACAGTTTATTGGAGAGACTGAAAAGACCAACTATTTCACAAAGCAGACCGCATTTCACACTTGTGTATATAATATGTGTCTACTTACAATTCACTCTCTACCAAACAGCTACATTTTATGGAATACTACTTCATGTAGAAATGTTTCATTTAACTCAAACTGTCTGTGGCGTCCTTCTGTTGTCAACTTTATCAAATGGTGTATTTCATTGTAGCCTACACAATTTGGAACCTACATTTCAAGTATGGGGAAGCACCAGCCTGCAGCCCCCACTACCCTTTCTGAGCATGATATTTACGTGTATCTAAATTAAAAAGAAAAAAAATCGTACTTACGCTGTATCTGCTCTGTCGAACTATATGAAGTTGTTTGTGAATGGAAGCTGTTGCATATTTTTCCAGTACTTTATTCGGAGATCTAAAAGAAGGTAACAAGAGTTGTTCCATACATTTAGGACAAACTGCTGATAGGTGAAACTTGCGGTTAGAGAGCCATTATTTAAAATTTGCGAGCATCTAAAGAGAAAAAAGAAAAACATTTTACAGCCAGAGGACGCCAAAAACTTTTAAAGTGACTGAATTGGCGATAAGAAATTGCTATTGCTAACATGGTTGGTAGTGACACTATGCAGATTACTACGTGGAATGTATCAGGTGGCAGTATCTTTCCATTGTGATGACAGGGTGAACCAGTGTTTGGCAAAGTAAAAGTGGCCTGCATGAACGACTGAAAGAGACTAGTTGGCTGGCAGAATGAAAGTTAACCATGTGGAAAGCGTGACATGACATTTTCATGCTAGGAGCGCTGGGCCGCTACATTCCTCTCTAGCTGCTTTAACCCATCAGCAATTTGTCCTAAGTGAGTGGGGCACTTTTTCATTACCTCTCACTTGGCATAGTATGAGAATATTCATTGCAGAGTTAATTTTGACTAGGAGTCTATAGCTATGACTTAAGCTTGTGAGAATATTTTAGACACTCCTATATCAATTTTTATGTTCGCAAAATGTGGTGACACTGTACTTTGCTCTTTACTACGTAGGTTGCTCCTGCTGATGCAGCTTTAGACCGCCAAATGAGTTTTGTTTCAATAAATAATAACTTTACTAGCTGTTAACAGTTTTCTTCTTAACACCATGTCATACAACAATTTTGTATATGAACAAATAAAGAAAAGTACTTGTTACATGCAAGCCAGTTCACACTGACCATCACCTAATGTCATGACACATCCTGTCAAAACATTCCACAATGCATTTCAATTGGTGGCATTCATACAGGCCCTCACATCATGTCATGGCATCTTCGAGATTACTAGGGAAGAAAGTTTGGCGGCTTACATTATCATCCATTATTCACTTGACCCACAGCTCCCAACACACAGCTGTGCAGCCATCCTCAATACTTTGTTTTGTCATGCTTTTTGTGGTCAGTGTTGTCAAATCAGTTACACAAGGTCAAAAAAATACAATTACATTAAATAAACAGGTGAGAGCCTCACTGGAAATGCTCATAGTATCACAGCTTCACAATAGTGAAGGAAGCTGTTCTAAGAAAAGTGGACGTTTGTTTATGCAGGGTGAATCATAAATCTTAGACTTTGGAGTTGCATACTGAACTGAGGAGAGGAACAGTGAAGTTCTGTTCAGTGTAGAATTTTGCTAAGAGTAAGAAATAATGTAATATTACAGTGCAGATATTGTGAATTTTGCCTTGCAAGTAACTAGCAGAAACACTATTTATATTTTTATTGTGAGAAAAAGAAAGTTATGCTGAAGAAAACTGTTTAGTTAAATATATTTTTGAGTCAAAATATCGGGGTACTAAAAATGGACTGACATTTTATATAAATGTCATAGAAATAAATCGTCAATTTGTTACATCTGCATTCCGTGTACTAGTGCATTGAGAACTCATTGCTCTAAGATGCACAAGGCACGCCTCTAAATTTTTCTTGTTTTGAGCTTTACTCTCCAGCAATTGAAGTCATTAAAATGAAACATCGTATGCATATCCCAGATATGATGCAAAATCCCATGGAACAATTATTCCCTGAAGTTGTTTTAAACTTAGAAGAAATCTGAGTAAATTATGCTTCAAGAACTTGATTGAAAAGAACAAAATCCATCAGAATAATATTAGCTTTGATTCAATTTTGGCTCATCTGTGTATAAATTTGAACAATTTATTCTTCATAGAGTTATATTTATCTAACAATATCTGTCTTACTGGATTTTTGTGTGCATCCCTTCCCCACTAAAAAAACCTTACATCTGATAATTACTGCAAAAATAAAAGTGTATAATAAAACACCTTATTTCATTTCAACACTATTCTGACTTTTTCGGCAAACACTGAGGTTGATATCAGTTGTTATTCTATGTCTTTATTATTTGTCACTTTCGTTATTTGTTGTAAACTGCTTCATTTCAATACTTCTTTTGTTGAAATTTATGATTTTATAATGAATGACGAAAAATTAACTGAAGCAGTTAAGCAGTTGTCTGAATTGTACAATATGAGCTACAGGAGGTACTAACTATGTTATAAAAGAAGCTTTGCAGAACAAATAAAGAATGTTTGATGTGTAATTACTAAACATCTTAAACCTTCTCACATTAGTGTTGTGTTTATCACATGCCAGAAATAGCTTTTCAACAGCGCTTCAAAATTATGTGTCCTCTAGTACATTGATAAAGTGGATTTTTATACAAAAATGGTTCAAATGGCTCTGAGCACTATGCCACTTAACTTCTGAGGTCATCAGTCGCCTAGAACTTAGAGCTAATTAAACCTAAGGACATCACACACGTCCATGCCTGAGGCAGGATTTTTATACAAGCTGCATTTAATATTTTACAATGAAATGGATTTAAAATGGCTGCAATTTGAAGTGAAGAGAGTAATTAGTGATTAGTAATTGGAATTATTTGTGTGTTGTCAGGTATCTGTAATATTTGATAAAGAAATTGACCGAAACCTTCAGACACAGTAACAGCAGCAAATTGCATTTTTTGTCAAATATTCATCAATTAATGTATTAAGTGTTCCTTGTTTAAATATGCATTTGTGACAAGCTTAAAAAATTTGTTGAGGGAGATATGCCTGTTGCATAAAGATATATTCTGAACTGTCAACTGAACTGTACCTTAAACAAACCAGCTTTTCTTGGGATGTTCACTGTGTTACTTTTAGTAATTTTGGATGCTATTTGACATAACAAATGAAGAAATCCATGCTTCAGTATTCTAAAATATATATAAAATGCAAATTTCTCATTTTCGAGTTCGCTGTAGAGTGTGCGAAATTCCTATTCTGTGCTATGAAATGACATCATTTTTCGGACCTACAATCTTTTTTTGCATTGTTTCGCCCTTCTGTCTTCTTCTTCTAATATGCAAGCTATCCCTGCAAACTGTAATTGATATGAGTCCCTGGAACCGCGAGACTGCTACGGTCGCAGCTTTGAATTCTGCCTTGGGCATGGATGTGTGTGATGTCCTTAGGTTAGTTAGGTTTACGTAGTTCCAAGTTCTAGGGGACTGATGACCTCAGCAGTTAAGTCCCATAGTGCTCAGAGCTATTTGATATGAGTCCAATAAATATCATTTTCGTACTAATGTGGACTCCAGCATCCACGTATATAAGCACATTATGTGTGTGCACATCCCGAATAAAAACAACTGAGAATCATCTTTTGAAAATCGTAGTTCTCGCAAAAAACAGTCAAGGACAGCCATTAGAGTGAGATCATGTGACCACAGATCTGATGTGATGGACAATGTGAGTATACCCAGACCTGATGGTGCATGATGTAATGGAGCCTTGATGGCCACAGTGAATTAGTCTTATGAACACCCAAAATATTTACTATGATTTAACAGACCAACTAATGTAGATAGAGAAAGCAAGGCTGGTTTTGATTGTGAACAAGCTCTTTTGGTGAACCATTTTGGAACTGTATTTAGAAGGAAATGCCTGTAAATAAAACTTCATTGGTTTAGAAATTCAAGCAAGCAACAGATAATGGTCATCAACATTCTCTTCACGCTTTACCATTATATGCACCTGCCGTTTGGCATCAAGAATGCACCTGCCACATTCCAGAGATTTTTAGAAATGTTAACATAAGGTGTTCTGTTCTATACAAACTGTTTTGACATCACTTTCACAGGTTCCTCACGCCATGCACATTTCGCTACTCTTTGCACTCTCTTCACTAAATTGCAAAGTTGCGGCCCTTAGGTGCAATCACCAGAAATCAAAGTCTTTTCAGACAAAAATTGAATGTTTGGACCACCTTCTTCTGAAGGATGGCGTCAAATCTACGAAGCACTACTCATCAGTGATTGATAACTTCCCTAAACTATGGCACCTGAAGGAACTCCAATCGTTTCTGGGTAAAGTTAGTTATTATACGAAATTTCTCCCTAATGTTGTGGATGTAACTGATCTGTTGAGCGAACTGTGAAGAAAAAAGTGTTTCTTCCATTTAGTCACCAGACTGAGACAGAGCTTTTGCCCATGCAAAGTCGCTGCTGAAGTCATTGCCATGCCTCAATACCTTTGCATTAGTCAAAAAGCTCATCTTGGCAATGGATAGTTTCAGTAAGGGGTTAAATTAGAGTTAACTCACAGGAACCTTGATGACTGAACAGCCTGTCACATACACCTCCAAAACGCTGAAAGTGGCTCAATGCAATTATCCTCAGATAGAAAGTGAGGCCTTAGCTGTTGTTAGACTGTCTGGAAGTTCCATCTTTTGCTCTATAGCAACGAATTTCATCTCATCGCAAACCATAAACCACTTGAGGCACTGTTCGCCCCCCCCCCCCTCTATTTATCCATTTGCAACTTCCTGACAGAAGCATGCAGTGAATGCAATTGTTAGTCTTTGTTTTTGAGTGAGTACCATTTTGCGGTTATTCACTTATTAATGGCACATTATGCAACTGTGGACGCATTGTGTTGGGTGCCCATGAGACCTGACCCAGCCTTCGACACAGCCAAATTTGCTTGTTTCCTGAGCAACTTCCACATACAGCATGCAGTGGATAGACTTCGCATGACGATCCATTGAAAGATACAATGCTCTGATGGGTGGTCAATTTTCTGTGCAATGGTTGGCCCGACCGACTGCCCACCAAGCAGTCTGGCCTGCTCTGCACCAATTTATTCCTCAATCATCAGTTGGCAGATATCGACAGCACTCTCCTTCTCTGCTGTGACTTGAACGACCCTGAGGTTACTGTCCCTCTTGCCCTGTGGGCTCGAATTCTTGCTCTCTTACACCATGCCCACTGGAGTATGACCAACAGGAAAGTTCTCATGAAGTGTTTTGTATACTGGCGTGGCAGAGACTCGGCAACTGAGAGGATCATCCATGAATGCAAACAATGTGCCAAACAGCAGGCAGCACTACCAAGAACTTTCACCCCATGGCCCATGCCATGTCACCCATGGGGCTATGTCTATATCAACTTCCTGGGATCCATCTGTCTTTCTCTATTGTTAATAGTGATCCATGCACTATTTAATTCTCCATATATCCCACTAATGCACTACACCACCATGAATGGTGGGTTCTCACCCATGTCTTTGCAAATGAAACCATTGGCATCAATGTTGTCTCCCATAATGGGCCACATTTCACAGATACATTGTTTCAAGATTTCTGTGCCTGTTGTGGTTCTGTCAACCTCATGTCCACACTTTTCACCCACAGTTGAGTCAGGAGAGTGAGCATGTGATACACACTTTCAAAACACAGTTAGGAAAGTGATTAGCAGATTTGTCGACAGACTTAGCATTGCCTCTGTTTCTCAGGACCTACAGTTCCACAGTGATGCATCGCAAAAGCCTGGCAGAGACCTTCCGTGGCTGACAATCCCTGGCTCTGCTGCACCTGTTCTGTCCTGTGCCACTGTCCAAGGTGCACTCGTATACTTCACCATACTGCACAGCTGTCTGTCTTGGTGTATAGTTTTAGTTGGTAGCATGAATGGAGCAAATGATGCATGGTTGGAAGATGAACACCATGGACACGTGCGATTTGTCGATCTCCTGTCATCAGAACCAGATGCACCATTGGTGGTACAGTGACCTGAGGTACCTGCAGCCACAGAAGTTCCTGATTGGGACTCCATCTACAGGTGCTATTCTTTCCACAGGCCAGGCACCAACAGGGCACCTTCATTGAGGAGCTGTTGGATGCTGACAATGCCAAGATGTGGCTATCAGCCAGCCAGCAAATCCTATGATGATATTCGATAGTGGCTGCCTAGACACACTCTCCTGCAGGACCACCTGTTGTCCCTTCTCTAGTCTACATGACACCCATCCCTCACTGCCAACAGAGCAGTTTCAAAGTCACCAGTCTGCTCAGTGTCATTCCTGCACCTGGTTCACCATAATTTGGGCCACTTTTGGCTGTATGCGTCACCCTGCTGGAAAAAGCTGACTCCCAGCGCCATGGCAGTGACACTTCATCAGAATCAAGGAGGTGATGGCGACAAACACCATCAATGCACAGGTGCCGTTGAGTGTCCATTTCCGCCCATGGCTTCCCCAGCCACACCAGTCCATACCCTGCACCTGTCCCACTGGTGTGACCTCCAATCTTTTCCTGCTGATGCCTAGGGCGACGGCTACCAGAAGCAGGGTACAGATATATTGGCATACCTACTTGTGGTGCCACCATCAAAACTGAAGGGTTCACATTCCGAACCACTGGTGAGAGACTAGATCCACTACCAGCTGAGTGTGGATAGCCACATGTTGGCAGTGTGACCCGCTCTTCCTTGTATCATTCATGCTCCATGGAGATTCCAGCTACGGATTAGTATTGTTCTGTGATATTTTTATGACGATATTGCTTATTCCATATGTTTGTGTAACACCTGGTGCTCTCACTGCAATTGGGGCAGGATATAGCGTCCGATATGTATTTGTCATGAACATTTTTATATTTGTTAGAAAGTTATGAATTGAATGAATTTAATAAAAGAAATTCCTTATCGTGTAGTAACTAATGAAAACTAAAATCAATGATCATGGAATGTAAGATTGTTAATTCTCCAAAATGTTGCTCTGAAGAAAACCAATGTCAGTAGAGACATGATATAATGAGCTACGAAACAGGTTATTTAATTCTGTAACTCTTACAATTCAGTAAATATAATAGAGCCATTGTGAGAGCGTCTCTGTTCTTAATAATTCTCCCTGGCACCCTTTCTCTGACTCTGTCGTTGTTATAAGATGGCTCTGCGTTTCCAGGCCTGCACAGCTGTATGTTTAATTGACTGTGAAACAGATTTTTAACTTAAACTGTTATTTAATGCTTTTATTTCATGATAGTAATAGTCCTGTGTCAAATAACGAAGCATTTACAGCAATTCTATCACACTGAACAGTCGAGACAACATATCATCAAAGGAGTAACAAGATAGCCGCAGTTACGTAGTAAATTTTAATACTTTTCCTTACAGTAGTGTATAACATTTCTGTTTCACAGGAGCCTGTCGACCTGGAGGTGGTTTTATTCACAACGAAACGAGTAGGTGTACAAGAAATGATCGATTCTTCAGCTGCCCTGGCTACGAACCAACAAAGATGTAATTTCAAGCCTTGTTATTAAGGAAAGGTGTGGGACTATGCGCTGTTAAACCATTATAGTGAGTAATATTTACAATGATACTCATTTAGAGTGGCATAGTTAATGTTTGGTACTTTATGTAGATGTAGTTACGGACGCTTGTAGTCACGAGCTTTTTTTTCTTTTTTTCCTTCGTCATTGCTTATAACATCATTTACGCCACACGATCGCAATAGTTAGATGCAAGGCACAGTTATGATTATTAAAGTAAATGCGGATAAAAACTGTCCTGTAATTTACGTCGCAAACGAAAGTGCTAGGTTCAGAATCCATGCAATATTTTGAGAGCTAATTTCCAAACAGTACTCGAATTTATTCAAAGAAAACTATAAAAACAAACATAATTTTCAAACTTGGACATCACAGGGAACATACCCACAACAGCGTCAGCAGCCTTACTAGTAACACCTGGGTTTAAGTGAGGTTTGCCAGCTCCCAGCATTGTACCTTCTCTGATTAATAGCATGTATGGATCTCAAATGTGGCTGGGCCTTCTAAAGTTCTCCAAAATTTGCACTCCACTGATGTGAATCATGAGGAGACAGTTAATATTCCACAAGTTGGTCAGTGGACAATTAGGTATAAAAGTAAACATGAAAGCAAACCAGAGTTTGCTTAGGGGTCTCATGGATTATGGTATTACATGCAAAGGATGTCCAATGAAAAAGTTAATCCTGGAGGGAATGGTCATGATGGTGATAAGCTATATGTGTCTTTCGTAAGTTACAGATAATCCCTTCCTCAAAAATTAGATTGGGATAATATGATGTAGTGAAAACATGTGCTACACCCATACCAAAACTGAACTTGGAGAATGTGATGGACTTAAAAGGCTATGGTATTGCCAGAAGCAATGGGATTAGAGATCACCAACAGTTCAGGTCCAAATCGCTGATGTCAGGGTCAGTGTTCCAGGAAGTCTGACAATACCACTTCCAACACGTGCACCAACGCCTTGACAGCATCACTCCAGAAAATCTGACATCATCGCTTTTCCAAGGCCATGAAGTCATCACTTCTGAAATTCTGACATAATCGTGTCACTGCCCTAGCTGTCTGTACTTTGTCCAGTATGAAGCACCATAATCATCAGCAACGATCAACTAGACAGAGGAAGTCTGATCCGGTTCTGGTAGTCACAACAGTCAAATGAATTTAGAAGCAATATGAGGGAGGTGGATGGTGTCCTGTATCAAAGGGTGTCCATGTGATAATCAGCAAGGGAGGGGATCAAGATCTGAGAAAAGCATTTGGCAGTTATTTTTGTTATTAACGAAGTCAATTTACGTGAGAGTATTACCTAGCTTTATACTGCCTTCTTGCAAGGCTTAGCAAAGTATTGCATTTCTACTTTTACAGATGCACTGACCTACTGTGATACATTAATAGCGTTATGACGTTCTCTTATTTAATTGGTCTATACTTCGGATTTGTTGTTGTTACAACCCCTGATCCAGTTCTGGTAGTCACAACAGTCAAATGAATTTAGAAGCAATATGAGGGAGGTGTATGGTGTCCTGCATCTGCAAGGGAAGGGGATCAAGATCTGGGAAAAGCAGTGGTTTTAATATTTTGGAAGACAAATGGTGACTTGTAAGTAGCCATAAAGAAGTCCCAGTTCTGACGAACCTATTAAAACCCCGTGTAATACCGATTTTCAAATCATTTTCTTAAAAAACCTGACTTCATTGTATTTTTTTCCTTTCCCTGAGAATTAGAAGGGGTGGCCACCCTTGCCATTGGGTATGGGTGCCCTCCTCTGTGTCCCATGAGATGGACACTATGTATTCTGGACGGCCATCATGCCATGGAGTGCCATCAATAGGCACCAAGTTCACCTTGCATGATAAGTGAAGCAAGAGCTTGGTGAGAGATTGCTGTGAATGCAATGAAAAGGAAAGAAGTAATAGCTAGAGACAGTATATATAGGGTGAGTCATCTAACATTACCGCTGGATATGTTTCGTAAACCACATCAAATACTGACGAATCGATTCCACACACCGAACGTGAGGAAAGGGGCTAGTGTAATTAGTTAATATAAACCATAAAAAATGCACGGAAGTATGTTTTCTAACACAAACCTACGTTTTTTAAAATGGAACCCCATTAGTTTTGTTAGCACATCTGAACATATAAACAAATACGTAATCAGTGCCATTTGTTGCATTGTAAAATGTTAATTACATCCGGAGATATTGTAACCTAAAATTGTCGCTTGAGTACCACTCCTCCGCTGTTCGATCGTGTGTATCGGAGAGCACCGAACTACGTAGGGATCCAAAGGGAACAGTGATGGACCTTAGGTACAAAAGAGACTGGAACAGCACATTACGTCCACATGCTAACACCTTTTTACTGGTCTTTTTCACTGACGCACATGTACATTACCATGAGGGGTGAGGTACACGTACACAAGTGGTTTCCATTTTCAATTACGGAGTGGAATAGACTGTGACCCGACATGTCAGGCCAATAGATGTTCAATGTGGTGGCCATCATTTGCTGCAAACAATTGCAATCTCTGGCGTAATGAATGTCGTACACGCCGCAGTACATCTGGTGTAATGTTGCCGCAGGCTGCCACAATACGTTGTTTCATATCCTCTGGGGTTGAAGGCACATCACGGTACACATTCTCCTTTAACGTACCCCACAGAAAGAAGTCCAGAGGTGTAAGATTAGGAGAACGGGCTGGCCAATTTATGTGTCCTCCACGTCCTATGAAACGCCCGTCGTATATCCTGTCAAGGGTCAGCCTAGTGTTAATTGCGGAATGTGCAGGTGCTCCATCATGCTGATACCACATACTTCTGTACCTAAGGTCCATCACCGTTCCCTTTGGATCCCTATGTAATTCGGTGCTCTCCAATACACACGATCGAAGAGCGAAGGAGTGGTACTCAAGCGTCAACTTTATGTTACAATATCTCCGGATGTATTTAACATTTTACAATGCAACAAACGGCACTGATTACGTATTTGTTTATATGTTCAGATGTGCTAAAAAAACTAACGTGGTTCCATTTAAAAAACGTAGGTTTGTGTTAAAAACATACTTCCGTGCATTTTTGTATGGTTTGTATTAAACAATTACACTAGCTCCTCTCCTCACTTTCGGTCTGTGGAATCGGTTCGTCAGTATTTGATATTTGATGTGGTTAACGAAATACATCCAGCGGTAACGTTAGGTGACTCACCCTATATATATACATCGTATTGTTTTTTCCAGCTTAGTGAATTTACACACACATTTCGACAACTGGTTAATGCGCTTATTATGGGTTGTGGCCACCTGTGGCAGCAATACAGGCCTGACAAACGAGAGGGCTTGCTGTGAATGACGTCGTAAGTCACACTTGAGGCAATAACGCCCATTTTTTCTGCAGCACTGTTCGTAGGTCTCTGAGAGTGGTGGTGGATGATGACGTGATGCAACCCATGTCCCTAGCGCATCCCACACGGGCTCTATGGGATTCAAATCGGGTGAGCAAGCAAGCCACGCCGTGTGTGTAGTATCTTCTGTTTCCAAGAAAACATCAGCACTTGTACTCTAAGAGGTTTAGCATTATCATTCAGCAAAACGAAGTCTGGGCCCACACCACCTCGCAACAACTGGACATGAGGTCCCAAGGTCTCAGCACTATACCTGACAGCAGTTAAACCTCCCCAATTTAACCATACAGTTTCATGAAGAAGTTTTCGAGTGGTCAACATAATCCCTGCCTACACCATTAGGAATCCTCCTCCATATCGGTCTCTTTTCACAATGTTTGCGTCTCATAATCGTGTTTCACATTCCCTCCAGATGCTAATCCGTCGAAAATCACTATCTAGACCAAATCAGGACTCATCTGTGAAGGGAAAGTTGAACCACTGTTCGATTGTCCAGGTGACATGTTGATGGTTCCACTCTAGACATTCCCTCCTGTGAAGACCTGTCTGAGGTACCATACAACAGGTCTCCAACAATAAAGGTCACTCTGTCGAAGTCTTCTATACACTGTTTGCCTCAATATAACAAGTCTAGTGAATGCTGCGAGGTCAAATGCCAGTTTCAGTGCAGTACTAATGCGATACCATTGTGTCCTTACAACCAAATAAAGCTCTTCTCTTTCTGATGTTACACGTGGTCGGCCCTGCTCTGGTCTTCGTGATACAGTTTCAATCTCTATAAATTGTCACCACATCCATAAAACAATAGAACGATTCACATTAAGCTATTGGACCACATCAGTTTGCAACTTTCCTGCTTTCATGCTTCCCATAGCCCCCCCTACCGCAGAGAGCCTCTTGGGCATCTTGTTTGTGCCATAATGCAATGTCTGTGACTGTGTATACAGTGACTGTGGATGTGGGACTGCCTGGCAAATAGTATCCCGTTTGATAACTGCAATGATGCTAACATTTTCATGATCATCTGTTGACCAAAATGCCATCTTCTGTGCAGGACATGATTGTACAGACATCTGTTGACAGTTTTTACGATTATATCGTGAATTAGACACAGGATGAGGAAACGGTGGTTTGTTGCTTTAATTTTGGACACCAGTGTATATACATAAGAAGTAAATAAATATATACTACAAAAATAGTTTTTAGTTTTTAACCCTGTCAATTGATTACAACAAACAGTTTATAAAGTGCTAGCAGTTGAAAACGCAGACAGCAGAGTGTATTAAATGTCAGCTGTGTTCTGTTTTTTAAATTGGTAGAAAACTGATGAATCAGCGATTTTACAGGAACTAGTACTTTGGTAGATGTCAAATCTGGAAATTGGTATAACTGGCAGTTTGGTGGGACACCAAATTCTGAAATTGGTAAAATTGGTACTATAGACCAGAATGCCAATTTACTAACCAGAAAAGAACTGTTTATATATTTGTGGTGTTTGTTCTTTCAGACATGTCCAAAAGAATAGACACCATTTTGATCCTGCAGCTACTAAGATTCAAGAAACAAAGGAATTAAAAGACATTAACTGCCAGAGGGCATTGATTTATATCAATGGGGCAAGCTGAAAATTTGTGGTGGAATGGGATTCAAACCAGGGTCTCCTGCATGTTAAGCAGATGTGGTGACACTATGTCATCTGGACACATTTGGCAACTACACAGAGTAGCCTAGCAAGCCTCCCACCAGACCCAAATTATAAACTTACACCACACACAACTGAGGTAGTACCTCTGTCCATTAGCCTTATTACTCATGGCATCTTGCTGATTCCCCTAAGAGACTCAAGCTTGGTGCACATCTGCGCTGAAGGAGGAATTAGCCATCTATTATGTATATGTGTGTCTGCTCCTACGGTCAGAAGAACAGAGACCACACACACACACACACACACACACACACACACACACACACACACACACACACACACACACACACACACGTATATATGAGAACCAACGACCCCTTTTTAGTGCAGATGCACACCAACCTCGATTTCTAATGAGAATTGGAGAGATGCTGCAAGCAGTGAGACTAATGAACAGGGTCACAGCTTCAGTTATTTGTGGTATAAGTTGAGAATTTGGGTTTGATGGGAGACATACAAAGGTAGTCTGTGTGATTGTGGTGACCACTGTGTGTGAACGGCATACTGGTCAGCACATCTGCCTTATAAGCAGGAGCCTCAGGTTTGAATCCTACTGGCTCAAATTTTCAGCCTGCCCCATTGATATAAATCAGTACTCAATGGCACCTAATGTCCTTAATTCCTCTGTGTCTCAGAAAAATAATGGTAAATGTGTAAATACATTGCTTCTTGCAGGTGTGCATTTACCTTAAAATACTCGACTGCAGTGCATTAATGAGACAGCCACCATGTGATTTTCGAGAATACTGTAGCTGCTTTTACGGATGGTAATATTGACAATTTAGCATTATATAAAATCAGGAATTTGTAAAATCAGTTTGTGAAACTGGTTAAGTGCTAGGTCGCCAAACTGGTAGAATACGCAAAACAGTGGACACTTTATGAGGATGTGTTTCTGCCTACTGAGTAAAGGCACCTATTCATGAAGAAAAAATACTTACAATGTAAATAAGTAGCTCCTTGATGTTAAGTGCATTTCCATGTTCCTTAAATACTCGAGAGTTGTGAATACGCATTAGAAGCTGCATATGTCAGAGTATTTGTTCAACTTAAAATCTCTATTAGTTATCTCACATTTCTGCTATCTCTACATACATGAGTTTCCACCAGGTCAGTGACTGCTAAAAGTATTGACTAGGTGCTTCTGCGAGCCTCAGCTTGTCAAGACGAACATTCTGTCTACTACTGGATGTGTAAATGCCTATGCAACAACACAGGTGTCATATTAATGTGGTGTTATTTCATAGGTGTTAAGAGAAATAGGAACCAGCGTGTATAAAAAGCAAAGCATTAACTACCCCACAGCACATGAGTGATCTATTTTTGCATGCGAAGACCCGATTTATGACTACATTACTTACCTACACAATGAGGAAGAAGTTATTGTACTACTCCACTGCGAGATCTTCGAAAATGACTTTAGCATGCCCACATGTGCTGTTACCAACTACGACCAGCCATAAAAAAGGGGTGAAAATACCAGAATGTACAAGTAAAAGGATAGGCAGAGTTAGTTGCCTGACATTAAGACAACACATATTTTATCTGAGTAATTGCATAGTTGCTTCAAAAGGATTAGAGGCAGTGCCTCCACTGAAAAGAAAGGTGAACTATTACCACCAGTAACGAGTAAATGCTTTATCTATAAGCACTAAAGATCGTGACCACCACTCATCTTTTACTTTTTCATCGCACATTAAATCGAAACATACAGCAAAAAAAGTTTCATGTATCTGCAATGTGATTCGCTCTGTGATGTGATACCCCACCAAACGCATAGGACAAGCGTTATCGACAACATGATGAGCTCGCCTGCACAAACTGCCAGCTGAGGTGGTCCTCCAGTTGGGTAAAAACACATCATTTATTTTGTATTGGAGTACTGACAGAAGATGCTTCCTGCATTCATTTATATGACAGCGTCATATCTTAATGTACACTTATAAATTAAAACAGAGAGAGTGAGTGGTCATCACCAGGATATCACACAGCTCTATTCTGAACGCAATTCATGACATTATTATCTCTCAATACATCATCCATACTGCATATGAACACAGATGTCACTAGCCTTGATGGCATATGTGAGATACTATGTGAAGCCAGCACATGTCTGGATGCAGAGTGCTCTCCTCCTAGTTGATCAATATGCAAATCACATGAACTATGAGTAATAGAACACTTATACAAGAACTAAAATCTATTGCTCAAGTTGGACAGCTTTTGATCTGCATGTAAAGTACCATGACAAATGTGAGAAGAATTTAAAACCTATTGCTATGAATAACCGCCATTCGAAATTCATGCACATATAGCATGTACCTGAATGAGGAACTGGAGTTGGTGTATTTACACTTCTCTCCTCAAAGCTACATGTTGTAACAAAGCAAGGTGGGATAATTTTACTTCCCTCCTTGTTTTCCCATCTGCCTCCATAAAAATCATTTTTTTTTTCCTTTTAACTAATTACCATTAACATGAGCGAGTATAATCCGTATTTTCATACCAGAGAAACGTTTACCCATAGCCCTAAAGCATATAATACCAGATCTACATCTACTCTGCAATTCACATTCTGCAATTCACATTTAAGTGCTTGGCAGAGGGTTCATCGAACCACAATCATACTATCTCTCTACTATTCCACTCCCGAACAGCGAGCGGGAAAAACGAACACCTAAACCTTTCTGTTTCAGCTCTGATTTCGTTTATTTTATTTTGATGATCATTCCTACCTATGTAGGTTGGGCTCAACAAAATATTTTCGCATTCGGAAGAGAAAGTTGGTGACTGAAATTTCGTAAAAAGGTCTCGCTGCGACGAAAAACGCCTATGCTGTAATGACTTCCATCCCAACTCATGTATCATATCTGCCACACTCTCTCCCCTATAACGCGATAATACAAAACGAGCTGCCCTTTTTTGCACCCTTTCGATGTCCTCCGTCAATCCCACCTGGTAAGGATCCCACACCGCGCAGCAATATTCTAACAGAGGACGAACGAGTGTAGTGTAAGCTGTCTCTTTAGTGGACTTGTTGCATCTTCTAAGTGTCCTGCCAATGAAACGCAACCTTTGGCTCGCCTTCCCGACAATATTATCTATGTGGTCCTTAAAACTAAAGTTGTTCGTAATTTTAACACCCAGGTACTTAGTTGAATTGACAGCCTTGAGAATTGTACTATTTATCGAGTAATCGAATTCCAACAGATTTCTTTTGGAACTCATGTGGATCATCTCACACTTTTCGTTATTTAGTGTCAACTGCCACCTGACACACCATACAGCAATCTTTTCTAAATCGCTTTGCAGCTGATACTGGTCTTCGGATGACCTTACTAGACGGTAAATTACAGCATCATCTGCGAACAGTCTAAGAGAACTGCTCAGATTGTCACCCAGATCTAATATTGTGCTTAGTTTTATGTATGTAATTGATTTCTAATTTATTTTGACTATCCATACTTAGTATCTTTTGTTATAGGGTGAAATCAGTAACTATTTCATAACTTGAATTCTGTTGTCGAATTATAAACAAATATAAATTCTGTAATAATTGTAAACATTTGGAAGGCAAAATGCTAGAAATCTTTGGCTCTCTTGGAAAACATGTCAACTAGATCAGCCCTTAATTAATTCCAAAGTAATTTACGGTTTTGTCATAAGTATTGTATGCATAACTACATTTTTTTAAATTCATGATTTAAACAAATAACTCGCCTTTAACCAATTTTCTATGTATTCAGTTAATTTAATGAGTTATGTGTTAATTGTAATTTCTGTAAATTTAACTTAAAACAATGTGTTGTTTCAGCACCTATTATTATGAGGATATATAATAGCCCAGTTTTTGGCCCTGAGTCAGTCAGTCCACAGCCGAGTTGCAGACAAGGAACATTTGTTGGTTATAACGACAAAAATGCATCGACGTAACAGTGAAATAAGTGTTACACCAATAGGCCATGTGTAAGAACAATGGCATTGTCTGTTTCCATACATACCTGTTTATTCTGCAAGAAGTATGAACACTGTGGTTAGGTTTTTACTGCTCATTGATGTTCAACAGCAAAGTATTGTAGCAGTATGTGGATGTTCGCCTGCTGACTATTAATAAAATTAGAAAAAATGTTCAAATGTGTGTGAAATCTTATGGGACTGCTAAGGTCATCAGTCCCTAAACTTACACACTACTTAACCTAAATTATCCTAAGGACAAACACACACACCCATGCCCAAGGGAGGACTCGAATCTCCGACAGGATCATCCGCACAGTCCATGACTGAAGCGCCTTAGACTGCTCAGCTAATCCCGCATGGCGGAATTTAGAACAATAGTGCACTGGCCACATATAACTGTGTAATATTGGAGGGTTGTGAACAGTAAACGTAAAAGACTGTGAAATACAACTGTGCATGTGTCTGTTATATCATTTACAGGAGACAGTACTTGTACTTCGACAATCCATTTTTCAGCCACTACATAGACACTGAGGACAAACAAGCGAATAAATAAAGCTGGCGAGCATCATCACATATGATGCCCTGGGTGAGGAATGTTGTACATAGCCACAATAAACAAGGACTCGAGAACTTTGACCAGTGAAATCAAGAGCTATTTACAGTGCAGTGATGCAACAGTCAGTCGGTGCTTGGGTTTCATGGTCACAGTAGGACAGCAGCCAATCAGCATGCAGGTTGACACAGATGACTGGAATAAACAAGATGCCTCGCCGAGAAAATTACAACTCGCAGCAGACAAATAATTGAGATGACAAATGCAGCAGCAGAGCAGCAGTAGAAGAGTGAATGAAAATAAGGTAATTTCATAGCAAAAGCTGTTTTGTATTAATGAATGACCTTAACGAACAAGATAGTGTGATTGAGAACAAAGTTGTAGAGGTTAAGTTGCTAAATGAACAGTAAGACCTAAGTGGGACTGGTTCTGTAGATGATTATAAATCAAACATGAGTGTAAGGATAGGTACGAAAGTCCTGTTTTAGATGGAATGATAAAAGCGTCTTATACATTGTGTGGTGATGTGAGCGAAATGGACAAAAACAGTACTGAAGTGCATGAGATCATTAAGGTTAAGGAGAAGAAACTTAGTAGTGAAAATCAGCAAGGGCAAAAGTTTATGGCAAATGGAAAAGTGGAAGCAGTGTTAAGGCAAATTATGAGTATTTTCAGTAATATAGCTACAAAAGAAGACTTTAGTAGGTAGGGTAATAGTATGAGGAAAGTAGCATATAATAGTAATGAGAAGTTAACATTTAGTAGTAAATGTGTAGAAGAGAGTAAGAAACTTTGTGATGGCAATAGTGGGAACATGGAGGCTTCCGAGAAACAGTGTAAAGATGAAATCAAAGATGCCGAAAATTTTGTCCTGAAAACAGAGTTTAACTTGAGAACCAAATCGATTACATTAAAAATAGATAGAAACCAAGTTACAGTAGTGGTAGAGGAAAAACTGGTAAGAGTAAATTAAAATACAGATTCAGAATTGACTGAAATGGAGAAAACGGCGGAAGAGGCACAAAATCTAAAGTATAGAGAAAATGAAAGTGGGTCTGGTTCTGACAGTAGTTGTAAAGATGATAGTAATGACGAATCCAGTAGTGATGAGGATGAGGTGTTTGAATTTATAATTTATAATGATGGCAATATGTTAAATAAAGAAAGAATAAAGGAAGATAATATTAGGCCTAATGAAGAATTAGAGTTTGAGAGTGGTACTGAGGAAGAGGACCCTGCTATGTGTTATTTGAATGTAAGTAGGATGATAGGTTTTCCAGGGAGAGGATTAATGAGGATTTGTTGTATGAAGAAAATCGCATGTTAAGCAAAAAAGAAGTGTGGCACCCTGTAATTACAGCAAGGGTACAAGGTATACATGTTAAGTGTTTATTGGGCATGGTTGTGGTTTGAATGGCATTTCACAGGCAAATTTTGAATCTATTAAGAACACAGAGGGTATAGTAGTAATGCATGTTTATGGAATGAAAATGATTGGTGCTACTGGTAAGTTATCAAAGAGTGTGAAACAAGAGGTAATATTAACTGGGAAGTTGGCAGGACAGCTGTTAGAGTGCAATTTGTTGGTGATTCAAAATCTCAGCATTGGTGTAATGTTTGAGACTAACTTCCTATGCAATTAGCAAGGTCAACATTCTGTGCTGGATTCATTATGTGGCGATAATGTTTACCCCAGCAAGATCTGTATATATATTGCCCTTCAGGCTTAAATATTAAGCCATCTGATGGAATTCAGTGAAATAATAGTTTTTGTAAGTGATAATTTTGTCTGGTCAGTAATGAGTTAAGTTAGCCTTAGCATAAGGATCTGCTACTGTGGAGAGTTTTGCAGTAGAATCAATTTTGCATTAGATAAGCAGAGCAGGTGTTTATTTATTAGATAATTAAACAATAACGAAATAATAAAACAATGAAGAATGTTAGGGTCTTAATGATTAGGGAGCCTGTTTCGACAGTAGGGATATTTTTTCAGAATGCCCTTCACTAGGCAACCAGGTAAGAAATGTAAGTGAAATAATGATGCTGACAGACATGATTAATGGAAATGAGAACTGTATACAAACAAATGTGGTGTAACTGTATTCATGATCTATTTTTGAACTAGGAAACATTGGATACTGTTTGTATTGTACAATTCATGACACTGCAGCTGGAAAGAAAGATTAACAGAACGAGCAATATTTACAAGTCATATAATGCTGCATCATTGGGTCTATAGGTTATCTGAAAACTTCTATTAGTGTTCTGAGGAATTATGAGATTGAAGTGGAAATACTGGCATGAAGAACAGTAATTTTGCTGATTGATTGATGCTGTGATGCTAGACTGATGTGTGGATATTCTGATAGGTAAACTATTCGGTAGCATTTCGTGTTTTTGTCAGGATTTAATTTTCTGTTTGAATGAGAGCATTGCTCACAGTTGGGTAGACAAGTAGAGCTATGATTTGGTACAACTTCCATCCCCTTAATTTTGATCTGAATAGTAATTAAGCTATGTAATCGTGAATATATTCTTTCATCATAATGTAATGATTGGAAATTATGAACTGCACACCTTGAGTTTTTACTATTTTTCATATGAGAAAGAGACCCAAATCTTTTACGTTTAACCACTTTCAGGCAGAGTTATGGCTTAGAGTAATGTTTTGTAGTGTAATGTATGCTTAATTTTAAAATTTTACTAGTCCACACCTTTTGTACTATAGTCAATTTTAGTGCTAATTATTGTAATGTTATAAGACCTAGGTATTTTTATATGATTTAATGACTATCATTTTCCATTAGTGTTAAACATGTTTTTTTTAGACTTAAATTAGAAGTAATAGTAAGTGTACTAAAGTAAGGTATTTTGTCTGATATTGTCATATGCTGAGGAAGAGGAGAAACACCTCCAAGCGAACTATTAGCAGTGAATTTGCTTACTAACTGCCACTTCGACCTGTTCAAGGTGTGGACAACTTGGCGAGAAAATAGGTAAACGCTCACTGAAAAAGTGAAAGTGCTTGTGAAAAATACTTGACACTGAGCAACTGAAATTTTTTGTCTAAACATGAATGGCAATGCCCAGTGCCATTTAAGGATGCAGAGTACTTATAAATGCTGAAAAAATCGAAATTTTTTATCATTTTATTAGATTCTATAGTCCTTCCTGATGACATTGACATATATATATATATATATATATATATATATATATATATATATATATATATATATATATATATAATATAGTTTCAAATGAAAAATGACCTATATATACCAAATTTTAAAGTTATGGTCTTGTATGCTGCCATGAACACTTTATTTCTGTTACAGAAACCAGTATTATTTGGAAAAGAACTTTGAACTTTATGTTTCCAGCGATTATACATATGATAATTCTATATGTAGGTAAAAGTGCAGGTTTCCAGTGTCTGTAAATGATTATGTTTACTAGTATTTACTTTTGTTTCGCTGAAGTAGTTTGTTCATGTGTTACTGAATGTTAATTGCCCAAGTGCTACGTATGGACAGTTCATATAAGTTAGAATTTGAAAAACATATTTCCTGTAGTTTTTGATAAGGTTTTTATATAATGTTTTCGGCGTGTAGATTTTAGACCCAATTTCAAGCGTCACTTGTGCTCATTGAATTGCCAAGTAAGCTATTTGCAATATATATCTGGTCAATCCAATGAGGGGGTGATGTGATGAAGCAAGCTGGGATACTTTTACTTCCCTCCTTGTTTTGTTAACTGCCTCCTTGAAATTCATTTTTTTTTACTTTTACCTAACTACCATTAACATTAATGAGTATAATCTGTATTTGCATAATAGTTAAAGGTTGACCCTTAGTCTTAAAGAATATAACACCAGATCTAATGTTGAGCTTAGTTTTACGTATTTAATTGATTTTCTAATTAATTTCGACTATTCCTAGTTATTATCTTTTGTTATAGGATGAAATCTGTAATTGTTTCGTAACTTGAATTCTATTGTTGACTTATAAACAAATAGGAATTCTGTAATAATTGTAAACATTTGGAAGACACAATGCTAGTAATCTTTGGCTCTCTTTGAAAACATGTCAACAAAAATAGCCCTTAATTAAGTCCCAAGTAATTGACACTTTTGTCAAAAGTATTGTTTGCTTAACTATATTTGTTATTTTATGATTTAAACAAATAAAGAAGTAGTAAAAGAAACTATTAAAAAGAACCAATTTTTTGATGTATTCAATTAATTTAATGAGTTAAGTGTTGATTGTAATTTCTGTAAATTTTACTTAAAACAATGTGCAGTTTCAGCATCTATTATTATGAGGATATATAAGGGCACAATTTTTGGCCCTGAGTCAGCAAGTCCATGGCCAAGTTTCAGACAAGAAACATTTGTTGGTTAGAACGACAACAATGCATCGACTTTATAGTGAAGTAAGTGTTACACCAATAGTCCATGTGTAAAAACAATGACATTGTCTGTTTCCACGCACACCTGCTTATTCTTCGAGAAGTATGAACATTGTGGTTAGGTTTTTACTGCTCGTTGAAGTTCAACAAGAACTATTCTAGCAGTATGTGGCTGGTCACCTGCTAACTATTAATGAGGCTTATAGGAAGTTAGAACAATAGTGCACTGGCCACATATAACTGTGTAATATTGGGGGGTTGTGAACAGTGGAAGTAAAAGACTGTGAAATACAACTGTGTATCTGTCAGCTATACCATTTACAAACTATAATAGTTGTACTTCCACAACCCATTTCTCAGCCAGTACATCAACACTGAGGACAAACAAGCGAAGAAATAAAGCAGGCGAGCGTTGTCACAATGCGATATATACAGTGATGCATAGGTACCATTTGAACTCGTATTAAATTACAGAAGGAACAATCATAATAAATAAAAAACCTCAGATAATCTGTATATGATATGGACATCAATATAAACTCATGAGTAGTCTCATATATCTATGAGATCAGCCTGTCAGAAATCATTCAAGCCTCATATCATCACATGTCGGCATAGACATTTTCAGTGTGCAGGCCCGTGAAGTTGCCAGTACTTCCCTGCTAACATTAGAAATACACACTTGCTGACAATTACCAACAAACAGTGGTCACAAGACGGTAATGACCAGCAACTGAGCTGCCACTATTGCTGTCTGTGGCATGAAACCCTCACAAGTCCGAAAATTGATTGAGTCTTGCTCAATCATGGCTACTGGTGTTCACCCACCTAGGCTGGCTGCTACAGTGATACTGTCAGATCTGCCATTGCAGAACTGCCCACTGCTGCTGCATGTCAGCTGCTTGGGTTGCCCACTGCTGCCAGTGAACTACCACAGCTGACCATTGCTGCTCTGCACCAGCTGCACTGAGTGGTGTTATGTGACAGCCATCATGACTCATTCGGGCAGATCTGCGTGTGCAAAGTCCAGCATGAGGGCAGATCCATCTACACAAAAAATTCTAGGATAATGTTCTGTATGGGTCCACCCATGTATGATCTGGGGTAGCATTCAAATGAAGGATCCTTGTACATTAGGTTCGAGATTGCCTCAGCCACCCTGCTACTGCCGTCTGTAGTGTCAGTAGAGGAAAGAACTGGGGGAAACCTGCTGATGCTAGCACATAAACAGTATAACTGTGCTGTGTGGTTAACAACAGAATAACGTTAACACTCTACCCCCTAACAGTAATCCATTTATGCCTGTGTTTTAGTAATTACTTTGGCACTTAGTGTTGGCATTTAGAGGAATAAGTAGGGTCTCTCACTGCGTTGGAACACTATAACACAGGTAGATGGTATAAGACAATAGCAAGCTACACCTGATTATGTAACAATAAGAGCATACATAAACTTGTACATTTATATATGTGATATGACAAAAATGGATAAATACAGAAAAATGTGTAAAATGTCAAAAATTAGGAAAAAATTCAGGTATGATATGGTCATGCAGAACATCTGCATTTATACTGAAGTGTCGAAATGTGAGATAAACACTAGATCCAAGTGGAGAGATCTGTCTTGGATGCCATTGCACCACCTGCCTCGAAATCGATTTAAATCTGCACTAAAAGTTCAGAGACAGGAGAGAGAGAGAGAGCTTGTCTTAGACCCCTTAGAAAAATTGTGGGTTTTATTAGTTATACAAAGAGAGGAATAGTAATGGAGTCACATACATACTTAGAAAAAACAAAATCATTACACAGATGAGGCAATCAGTTGAGAGGAGCTGTAAGAAGTAGACATAGGTGAGGGAGTGACACGATATATGCCTTAATAGTGGAACAATGATGCACTCTAGAGAGACAATACGAAATTGTCGCATTCCCAGTAGTTCTGAATGCTGTGGCTTTCTGCACACAATATGAGCTACTTGCATGTTATATGTATTTGGAATCGTGAAAAAATTTTTGGGTGTTGTGAAAAGTGTTCCAGCATTACGACAAGCGCCGGCACGACGATGAAGAACCGAAGAGCAGAGAGGGCTGTGAGACGACGTGAGCCAATAGCACGTTAACTAGGACGACAACAAGACAGGGGAGGCATCTGTAGGAAGAGAACATAGTCACCACGCCATGTAGCTGTGCGAAGTGAAAGAAGGGCCGTCATACAAACACTACAATAGTGACTTATCAACTGTTCTGTTTTGCTTGCATTGAAACTGTAGATATCAAAGGACATTGATATTTGTCTGTCGCCATTTGCTTGCGACACGCCTTTGTGAATACGCAAAGTTAAGTATTGTCAATTTAAATTACTGTAATAAACTCCATTAATATGATTTGCTTGAATTGTTGTCTAGCGATCCGAGGAAAGAGCTTCCTAGGCACTCTATATTAGACGAGTGGGCAGGATACTACAAAAAAGGGCATTATTTCAAAACCAAAAGTAGCGAAAGACATTGATTGTATATTGACGTTTTTATAGATGAAATCACGAAAAGCTTGCTCACAGAGGATAAAAATGTGCTGTGAGGACAACGTGGGTAGCTAGGTAAGCACCCAATTAGTAACTAAGAATGAAATAAGAGTTGGGGACAAGGAATTTGAAAGAATGCCGGATGTATTAGAGCTAATATTCTTAAAAACGAAAGTCAAAAAGCGCACTCTGAAAGAAAAAAAAAAATCAAATATTATGCATGACCAACGGACATATGACCTCAAAAGGAGGAAATAAACCCTCAAAGAGTCACAAATACAAGAATATAATTAAACTAGCGGTTGCAGCTGCTTATAGTATGGGTGAATGAACTGAATTTCAGCATAACGAACTCAACGATCTACCTTGAGAGTATTTGTACTACGATGACCGGGATGAAATCGTAGAGCAGTTACGACTATGTACAGTACCAAATGCTGCTTGGAATACAGGTCACATGAACGAAATATGATAAACATAACAGAACTTTGAGAAAGACGAATCTTTGAGTAAATATGGAGAGAGTTGTTCATTAACTTCACCAACCTGTAGGCAGAAAATTTCTACACAGAGATGTGATAATACAAGGACTGAATGAGCTATGATGGGCTAATCTCATAGATATGCGAGATTACTCATGACTGAATAATGGTTTCAAATACACTCCTGGAAATGGAAAAAAGAACACATTGACACCGGTGTGTCAGACCCACCATACTTGCTCCGGACACTGCGAGAGGGCTGTACAAGCAATGATCACACGCACGGCACAGCGGACACACCAGGAACCGCGGTGTTGGCCGTCGAATGGCGCTAGCTGCGCAGCATTTGTGCACCTCCGCCGTCAGTGTCAGCCAGTTTGCCGTGGCATACGGAGCTCCATCGCAGTCTTTAACACTGGTAGCATGCCGCGACAGCGTGGACGTGAACCGTATGTGCAGTTGACGGACTTTGAGCGAGGGCGTATAGTAGGCATGCGGGAAGCCGGGTGGACGTACCGCCGAATTGCTCAACACGTGGGGCGTGAGGTCTCCACAGTACATCGATGTTGTCGCCAGTGGTCGGCGGAAGGTGCACGTGCCCGTCGACCTGGGAACGGACCGCAGCGACGCACGGATGCACGCCAAGACCGTAGGATACTACGCAGTGTCGTAGGGGACCGCACCGCCACTTCCCAGCAAATTAGGGACACTGTTGCTCCTGGGGCATCGGCGAGGACCATTGGCAACCGTCTCCATGAAGCTGGGCTACGGTCCCGCACACCGTTAGGCCGTCTTCCGCTCACGCCCCAACATCGTGCAGCCCGCCTCCAGTGGTGTCGCGACAGGCGTGAATGGAGGGACGAATGGAGACGTGTCGTCTTCAGCGATGAGAGTCGCTTCTGCCTTGGTGCCAATGATGGTCGTATGCGTGTTTGGCGCCGTGCAGGTGAGCGCCACAATCAGGACTGCATACGACCGAGGCACACAGGGCCAACACCCGGCATCATGGTGTGGGAAGCGATCTCCTACACTGGCCGTACACCTCTGGTGATCATCGAGGGGACACTGAATAGTGCACGGTACATCCAAACCGTCATCTAACCCATCGTTCTACCATTCCTAGACCGGCAAGGGAACTTGCTGTTCCAACAGGACAATGCAGGTCCGCATGTATCCCGTGCCACCCAACGTGCTCTAGAAGGTGTAAGTCAACTACCCTGGCCAGAAAGATCTCCGGATCTGTCCCCCATTGAGCATGTTTGGGACTGGATGAAGCGTCGTCTCACGCGGTCTGCACGTCCAGCACGCACGCTGGTCCAACTGAGGCGCCAGGTGGAAATGGCATGGCAAGCCGTTCCACAGGACTACATCCAGCATCTCTACGATCGTCTCCATGGGAGAATAGCAGCCTGCATTGCTGCGAAAGGTGGATATACACTGTACTAGTGCCGACATTGTGCATGCTCTGTTGCCTGTGTCTATGTGCCTGTGGTTCTGTCAGTGTGATCATGTGATGTATCTGACCCCAGGAATGTGTCAATAAAGTTTCCCCTTCCTGGGACAATGAATTCACGGTGTTCTTATTTCAATTTCCAGGAGTGTATATTCTAATGTTTATAGATACATATTCCAAATTCGATGGTGTCCTACCTTTGAAGGTAAAGATATGGAAGTAGCTTTCAGATGTTTCTGAACAATTGTTACAGAATGGAACGAATCAGTACCCCAACAATTTTCAGACCAAACATGGAAGTCAATTTTCCAATAGGCATTTCAAAGGGTAGGAGAACGATGAAAGATAAATCACTAATCACCATTCTCCCATTTGAAAGCTAGTATTGTTGAACAGTTGAGTGGGATGACCAAGAACCACAAGGGAAAGCAATTTAATCTTCAATTGGGCTAAAATCCTACTACAGATCATTCACGAGTATAATCACACTACTCACTATACAATTAAGAAGAGACCTATTGATGTCTGTGATAATGGACTTCTAAATACAAAAGATTCCCACATTAAGATGGGGGATCCGTACAGGCAGAGGTTGCATGTGGGTGATCTGGTACATATTTCTAAATACGAAATCACTTTTGCGAAGTCCTAGCAAACTGGCCAAACAGAGATATTTACAGCTTGCAAGGTACAGCACACAAATCCGAGAACAAACATCTTAAAAGACAGTGATGGTGAAGAAATTTCAGAGGGATTACAGGAAAGTTCTGAACCAAACATGTTCCTCTTAGAGTGGGTCACAAGACGTTGAGGGAACAAGACACTAGTGAAATGGCTCAGCTTCTCTTCGAAGCATAAAAGCTGAGTGAATGCTCGCAATGTGCTGTATAATAGGACACACGAACTTCAAACCATACAGTAGCTACACTGCGAGCGTTCACCCAGCTGTTATGCTTTGCGTGCTAGGATATGTTTCAATAGAGGTAGAGGCAGTGTTCTCGAAAATCTACCATTCGAACTTAATACCCCTGGATACAATTTTTGTGGATTTGGAACGAAACTGAAACAGCGCCTTTCTTGTGGTGGTAAGGGAATTAATTTCCTAGAAAAAAAATGTAAGAAACACGACATTGCTTACGCTACAACTCAAGATCGTCACAATTTTAGACCAAATATTATCTGATTAGGCTAGACAGATTCATCAAAGAAGGGATAATGGTATAGGATAACGTGTTGCTGCAATCGTGGTCGATAAGGCAATGTGTGTGAAACTTAAATTGGATGCTGGAATAATTTCAAGAAAAAATGAATGCAGCTCATTGGACATTAAAAACGAAGAAGAAACCTATGGGATGTTTAAAAAATTGCATCGAATCTGTGCTGACAGTGGCGAAAAGTGCCTCGAGGCAAAAAGGAGGAAGAAAAAAATGTGTTAAAACGCCTAGGCTTCTGCCAGTACCAAAGGAAAATGGTGAAATAATTCCGTTTTTAGTCTCTGCATTTGCTGGACTGTCAGCCATCAGTTCATTACCCGGGGGGAAAAGAAGCCAAAAGGCATACCATGGCCACGAAGACCATCGCTAATATTTAAAACCATACAGAAAACTCTTGGTTGTATACAAACAAAAAAGCCCATAGAAATACTACCGAATAGACTGCTTACAAACATAGAGCTACTTAAAGGAGTCAGAAAATACAAAATCCTGAGATTTCGCTGCGTGTTTACGAGAGACATGTTGCCTGAGGCAATGTGGAAATCCAGAAAACGTTTAGGCGTTGATGGTGGATATGGAATTCAGTGGACACTGTGTGTTGAAAAAGAAAAAAAAAACTGGAGTACCATCCACTATTTTGATTCATTCGCCGATTTAAGACCACTTGAAGAGTTTTATCGTTACTTCACCGACAGAAAGTAGATGTTGTACAATTTTCGACGCGGCAAGACTTCAAGTCACACCTCTGTGGACATTTCTGCTTAATGTCTCTCCTGACAGTTGCATAAAAACAAGCACTGCAACATTTGCGGTCGAGATGCGATGTCGTTCACTCTAACTCTAAAAGAACGTTCATCTAAATTAAAAGCGAACTACTTTCCTCCAATAGATATGAGCACAGGGATATGGAGTATGGCACTGATTGGTTTGGTAAAATACAACAGCATAGCTAATATCACTGAGGTCTGTTGGTTAGGTTGGAGAGTAATAGGGAGTGGGGACATTGTGGCAATACCTCTTGTCTCCTAAAACACTGACGATTTAAATGCATATGTAAAACGATTTGAAAAGCATTTGAGATACTTGCAAATGTTAGTACGTTTAAAAGAGAGGTAAAAAAAGAGAAGAGACAGTGGAAA
Organism: Schistocerca gregaria; assembly: GCF_023897955.1. NCBI lineage: Eukaryota > Metazoa > Arthropoda > Insecta > Orthoptera > Acrididae > Schistocerca > Schistocerca gregaria. The sequence continues at coordinate 399,156,793 of NC_064924.1, read as the reverse complement.
TTTACTACTCGAATCACTCCTTGGAGGCACTGCCAGTCGATACGTTTCGTGTAGAATGTAATATCACGACGAATTCTCACCCTAATGACACATTAGTCCATACTATATACACATTCTTTCCTTCGGTGGGTCCTTATTATAATATTGCAGAGGTTCCCAGTAATCCGATATATCCCCTGTGACTGTTCAGGCATTTGACAATCTATAGCTGAATATGGTACATCAGCACGCGAATCTAGTCGATTTTCGAAGCGAGGAAATTATAGTACGTCTCCATTTGAAGCGAAATTATGGATATTAACTATAGATACGGCATACCTAATCTTCAGAAGGCCCTTTCGCAGCAGAAGCAGAACGCGACAACATGGGAGTATTATGATTACCATAAATCCATTGGACTGAAAACTTGCAGTGATGTCACTCTATGTACAACTCCAGTTCAATATGACAAACATATCATTATCAAAGAATATTATTCCCATAAACAACTTGCCTCAGCAACATCTTATAATAATTGTAAGGTACGAATTATCATTCAGCATCAAGATGGACTGATACATCCAAGCAAGAGCTTCCTGTATTTAGAGAGAGTATTTGCACCTAAGAAAGCCACAGTACCATCACTAACATCGCGCGTTACACCTGATGCATTCACCTTTCTGTTTCAAGAAATAAGTTGCGAACTTAATGGAGCTGGAATTGACTGCTCGAGAAACGTTGGGATCATATCTATACTCAAGACATACGTCTCCGCATCAGCACTGGATCTCAATGCTTTACAAAATGCAGGATGTTTGGTAGATGGATCGACAGATAACTCCTTAAGTGTATGGATTCCACTCAGAATGTTTATGAGGTTCTGTGAAGAGAGCAATCGTATTGTAATGAAAGCTAAGCAAGAGCTGATTCTAGTTCGAAGGTCTATCGATAACAACTCATACATTCTAGGACAATAAGAACAAGAGCATAAAATAGTGCTTGATAAATTGATATGGAAAACAAAGCCCCTATCGCTGTCAGATGAGGAGAATATGAAACTTGTATGTGATCTGAATTCAGGAGTGCAACTACCCTTAACTTTCCATTCAAGGGAGTTACTTGAGTAACTGAGCTATCCTCACTCATCTCACCAAGAATGGACTCTTAAGACTTCTATCCAGCTAGAAACGTCACTCTTTATAATTCTGGCCGTGTATGCAGGCAGGAAGGGGAGTCTAAAGGCAACGATTCTAGGGTATTTGACAACTGTAAACTAACCACTGCTAGAGTGTACCTAAATTCCCAGGTCTTTCTGTACAATAAGTTACAGTTCGACTGAAGCAGAAACGCATGTGACTGTTGTATGACATGTACAGAAGGTTTTACAAATCTTATTACAAGATTGATGATGGTTTGGGAAACACGCTTAGCTCTCAGAAGTTTAAGGAATTATCACCCATAGTGGTGACCGACTACTCAAAGAAAAGCGAGGCGGTGAAGATTGGAAATATGGACGTACATTTTGAATTAGAATGTTTCAAAGACCTCCACATGGGCACTGCATTGTATGCATTTTTCATGGCCGTCTCGTAAACTAATTGCCACTATTGGGAATCGTACAGTATGCAGCACAAATGTAGGGGCATTTCACAACAACGCATTATACAACAGTGCCTCAAAGACAGTATGCAGTACAAATGTAGGGGCATTTCACAACAACGCATTATACAACAGTGCCTCAAAGAGCAAAGGCTGTTGCAGAGGCAAAAGGATTTTATGGTGAGTGCAGATGATTTGTGTTTAAAGAAATGACATTCCATACATTCTATGACGCAGACAAGTACAAACGAGGTATTCCACAGTTGTTACTTCAGCCGGTCCGTTTAGCTCAGTGCAGCGTGCTAAACCTCGAAAAACGGCGATGTGGGTTACATGATTTTACCACACCAATCACTGGGACGTTGAAGAGATGGCGTATGAAGATATGGTGTCGTCGCTCTGACTTTATGATCATAGAGACAGCATAGTTTACATCAAACATTGTGAGAAATTTTCCGTGTTTCAAAAAATTCTAATGTGCATCTATCCAGAATCCGGAAACAGGAGGATGTCCTGCCTTCAAGCAGTTGAAGATGAAATAAGAACAACATAGGTTTATGAACATTTCAGAAGAACTAAAATAACAACGAGTCTTTAATTGGCTTACTAAAAATATTTTTTTTTAAAAAAAAACTTTGTTTTTGTTTATTCACATACTATTTTTTCCATCACATCACTTACAAGCTTCATGTGGGTATTTACGTTTTCTGCTGCGCTGCCGTAAAGAAGAAGCGCGAGAGGACCTTGCGAGGAGCTGCGCAGATGCTGTCACTGATAAGCAGGGACCTGCATGCACACTTGCATACAAATACTCAGTTTTATTAAAACAGACTTTCACCATAAGGTTATCATGGGTAGTTTTATCTCATTTTTTATAGTACAGTGCACAATTTTCGTAAGGTTTCTTTTAGTGTTGTTTAAACAATAGTAAACATGGGAGACATTAATCATCTATAACAGTCTGACATTGCACAAGCAGTTAGTTTATTCATTACATGCATGTAGAAAACTTGCTCTGAGTTAAAGCTGTCGCAAGGATTGAAGAAGAATAAAATTCCACAACCACACGACAGCTAATGCAGAAAATACCTTTCTGACGTATTTTGGAACGATGCGCTCTCCCAATACATAATACAAAAGTTTCGAGATGCATCTGCTACTTGGCCGTCTATTAAACATGAAAAGAACAAAATGTCACAGAAGTTAGCCCTTTTTCCACATGCGACTATTTTGGGTTGAGCAGTGAAGGGTATATTATGTTCAAAGTTCCATTAGATCGGTAACTTCAGCAGACAGCAGAATTGCGTTTTTAAAAACGTAGCAGTGAATGTACTCGAACTTTCGACGTTTTATCTACAGTGCGTGACGCTTACCATTGCGCTACTAGCTGACATGTAGCTCTGGCACCTCCAGAAGTCAATAACAATTCCTCCAGAACTTCCGCATTCCGCAGTGCTGTGAGATAATGCATGTGGCCGGATCTAGACTTCTGAGAGACAGACAGTTACAGCTTTTCTTTTGCACTCCATGACGTTTTCAACAAACAGATAGCGCAATAGAGTAGCTCAAGTTGAAAGGAACACTTTCTATTTAAATTTCTGCATCCTATACTGTTGGCAGTTCTGTGTAGGTGGCAGTTAGGTGATTTTATTTCGGTGATTACAAAATAAGAGTCAAATGAATGCACTGGGTAACTGAGGCAGCTAGTTCATGGCGATTCAATCAACCAAGTAAATGAATGTACTGAACATGCTGCAAACCACTACAGGGAGCCTGTGCGTCAGAATTCCGATCCAGCGTGGTGCAACAGAGTTGTGAGCAGAGGATTCGGTGGTCTGTTGGATTAATTATAGGTTGATATAGTTATGGTCTGGGTCCGGTTCCAACTTCTGCCGACGATTTTTGATAGGGAAAGACAGATTCCATTCTCTTCTGGCTACGCCAAGTGAAGAAGGTATAATGGAATTGTGGTCTGAAATTCACATTAATCATGATATTCCTTCTCTACCAAGTAGACGTTATGATGAACCACAGTAACGTCAGGTGTGGCAACATGTAGGAACTCTATCACCAGTAACCTTTATTATACTAGTTATTTATTTCTAGTGACGAAACGAACGCTATGTCGGGTCACAGGACGCTTATTCCATCTTCTATTTGAGCTTCTGTATGTCGATAAAATTGGTTCTCAACTGGGAATGAAACTCAGACCGCCCTTAACGCGGAATTTGGTCCCTTCGTGACAATACAGCTCGACTACAATTTGTTGTTTGTTCAAAACTGCAGATTCTTCAACATCTCCACATATTGCTTGTGATTGAGTTCGAATCCTGGCCGAGCGCTAAAGTTTTCATTATGTATTATCAAGCTCTAGCATGAGAACACCTATCTGCTGGTGGATAACAATTTCGATTTTTAATGTATTTCCATTCGTTGTCAACACTAACGATATCTGACGTTTTTGACTCCCAGTGAGACACAGAACTATTTGCTAGATAAAAGTTCAAGGATGTTGGTAGAGAAAAATTCGGTAGCTGACGTCTCTTTGTGTGTATTCAACAACAATATATGTGGGGTTCGATTCCCAGTCAGCACTGAACTCTTCGTCTTATTATTTCTAGTTCAAACATGCTCACATGTCGCTGCTGGTGTAACAAACCCATATTTAACGTTCGTTTTCTCTAGAATATAACAGCGGTAGGTGTCGGGTTGGAGTCCTGGGAAGGAAAAAATTAATGTTTCGTCTCGTCATTTCAGTTACAACATCTAGCTACTGCCGAGAAAATCCGATAAGCACAGTTGATTGTGCTTCGATAACAATCTGATTAGGTTCTGGGTTTGAATCCCTGTCCAACACAAAGCTTTACATCACGGCATTTCAAATAAGTTACTTGTGAAGAAGCAATATTTAACATCTCTCGTAGTTCGTTAACACGGACAATAAATGCTGGGTAGGAATTCTTGTCCGTTAAAAATGTTTATGTTATGTAATTTAAAGTTGATATTTGCCAACTGAAACTGTCTAAAATCGAGGTATATCACTCTCTGTATTCATAGTCAAGAATGACTGTTAGCTTCCGTCAGTCACGAAATCTTTGCTTAGTCTGCATGATTCAAATTGGTCTGAGCACTATGGGACTTAACTTCTGAGGTCATCAGTTCCCTAGAACTTAGAACTACTTAAACCTAACTTAACCTAAGGACATCACACACACCCATGCCCGAGGCAGGATTCGAACCTGCGACCATAGCAGTCGCTCGGTTCCAAACTGTAGCTCCTAGAATCGCATGGCCACCCCGGCCGGCTAGTCTGCATGACCTGAGTTTGAATCCATATGCAGAACGAGACGGTTCGTCGTGTCATTTGAAGTTCATACATATTCTGAACTAGCTGCTCGTGAATAACTTAAATTTTTAATGTTATTTTGTGTTAAATAATGAGTACAGTATGTTACTTTGGAGAGGAAATCACGAATACGACGAACTTACTACGTGCATTACCTATCTGACGTAAAAGTAATGGGAGTGGTAATATTTCAGGTATGTCATTTATTGTAATAAATTTGAGCTTACAAGCCTTAAGGACAGTCTTATCTGTGATAAGGTGTTCCCTGATATTTGTAGTATCGTGGTATAACTTTACACCTTGAGTTATTGCGATACAGAGCAGTGTTTGCTAGTGGTGACTTGTTGGAACCATTTTCAATAGTCAAACGACTGTACTGAGGAGCGATTAGAGGACCTGCTAGACAGCAATAGTAGCATTTCTCATGAATGATTTACTTGAAGAGGAAAGTAAGAATCTTTTTCTATATATACATAATTTTTTTTCACGTTTACATGTGGTACTTATATGTTCCTTCATTCTTTTTTTTTTTTGCTATAGGTGAACAGATCGATATTGCTCTATCACAACAAGCACCTATACACCCTTCTCCACACACAGCTAGAGGGGTTTTGGTTCAATCATTGTTGACTGGGTACACGGAAGATTCGATAAAGTTGTGAATGAGCTACCACAAGTTACAATGAGACGTGTGCACTGGCTTTGCAGACAAAGCAGTGACTCTCTGGTTATCGATAGTCGTCCATGGCATGGTTTAATCTTCTGATCTGAAACGCTGGTTCGAGTATCTTTGACTGGAAGACTGCTTAAGCACATGCGGCATGCCAGCTGTTCTCGAGTCCTTGAAGTGTGATTCAGCAGTGGAGTGAGGGTACTCCATGAGGTGGTGGGTCACGTGGCTCCTGGCAGAGAGAGCGAGAGAGAGAGAGAGCGAGAGAGAGAGAGAGAGAGAGCATGCAGTGTGGTGAGGGGCATGTTGTCTGCTGTGATTGTGCAGAGCCAGCATGGTTGCTGATTATGAGCCCAATGAGGATACTGTACTCAAGTTGGAGGGCCAGTTTGTACTGGTGCTCACAAACAACAGTGACCATTTTACTGTTGGTGGCTGAAAGGCTGTTTATAGCATTAATGTGTCCCATGGCCTAGTTACAGTACAAGTAGAGTACAATTGCGCTGTTATATACTATTCTGTGACTGGATTGCACTACTGAGCATATATGTTATCAAAAAGCTTGCTGGGACCCGTTAAGAAATGTCTTAACTTCAGTTGGCTGTAATTTGGTACAGTGTTCATATTTGAAGAACGATCATATGCTGTTGTTGTTTTACCCTACATTATAGATTTTGTGACTCAAAGGGAGTTCCGTTTACTCGGTCATTATTAAAGATTACGTGGGTGAATGATCATTGAACTGGTTATAATTCCAGTGTGATTAAGTGGGCTGACACTGTTGCTACTTGTAAATTGAGGAGGTGTTTGTGAAGTAGCTACCGACGTACTAAGTTCTTGCAGAATATATTTAACTCGCTTTAACAGTTTGCATTGCTGTCAATCAGGAATTGTTTCATGAAGTCAGGTGCTCTTGCTAGCATTGGTCAAATAGTTACTTGTTCCTTGAAATGTCTAGAAGCCATTTAAATTGTTGGTTTGTTAAGTTGGTACGACAGGGAGCAATCATCTATAGGCTTAATTTACAGACAGAGGTTAAAATTAAATGCTTTGAGGCGCTTTATGCCAAGGGATAATTGTAATACTTATAACTGCTTTTCATTTAAAATTTTCTTTTTCTGTGTGCGTGGGATTTCGTATCCTGTGGCCATCATTAAACATCTTAAATAAGTGCTGTGACTTCTTGTGTATGCCTGGCGCTAAAAAATTTATGTTACGGGTATCATAGGCTAGTCCACCCAGAAAGGCCAAGACCTGGGCTATTGTAAAGAAAAAGTCAGCGAGTGCACTGAAGGTCCTACCATTTGTAAAAGTGATATCAATATTTTGGGGAATCCCCCCCCCTCACAAGATAAGTGCTGTTGTTTATCCCTTGGCTGTTACTGGATTCGCAAGGATTGTATGTGTTGTTTAACTGATGGTCTTGAGTGATTTCTCGGGTCAGCCATTTGTGAAATTATGAGTTGCAATTATTTGTTTTGAGGAGAAAGGTCATACTTGAGGATTCTCGAGATTATTTGTATGTATTGTTTATTGTCAATATTATTTTATTGTCAGCAACCAAAGTTGTAAGGTTAATAATGTTCTTTAATGCTGATTATCAGAGTTTGTTTAAAATTTTCTAAACTGAGCATCTGTGTTCGAATGTTTAATGTTTTTGAAGCATCTGCGCTACCAGATTAGAAATGCAGAAAACACAAGCCTGAAAACAATTTATTGGACTTACCAAAACGAAACAGTAATACAATCTCTAAAAGGGCAACAGACTCGATCCCAATTGCGGATCGTCACAAATATAAAATAACGAATAATAATAGGACACACTTGTCTCTTTGCACAGAAAGATCATATTATACAATGTCAAGAGGTTTGTCATCTATACTATGTCCATCTGCAAGAGGTCGACCAGCTAGAAGAGGCATCTGGCCGTGGCTGCCGGGATGGCAGCTCTGTAGACTTCCAACCAGTGTGTTAAACTGCCCTTTGCTGGCAGTGCGCCCTGCTATAAAGCCCTTTTGGCGGATGTATCTGCTGGATCTATGTGCGATCATGGGCCTGGCATATCAAAGCAGTTCTTGGACTAGCTACAACCTCTGGTGAAGGTGTTCTGCAGGCTCTGCACACAGGTTAGCGGTCCCTGGTGACAGTTGGTGGAGACCTGGTGTTGTGTTTTGTTGTGGCCGCTGGTAAATATTTGTGTTGACAACAAATATGACATAGGTTTTCCTGCTGAATGTACACCCTGTGATGCAGGCATCCCATGTTGGTTCGACATGAAGTGGGATGCTAATGCAGTAGGCGCTATGATGTGTAAAGTGGGCGTCACAGCGCCCCCCTCCTCCCCAAACCCCCAAAGGGGGGGGGGGGGGTCTTTGGCGACAGGAGACTGGGGCCAGTTGCAGGTGCAGGGTCGACCTCCATGGACATAGGGATCTCTGCCAGAGGGTCCAACCGGGGTGTGACTGGCGGCACTGGTGGAGACTGCAGTCAAACGGGGAGAGGAGCACCATCATCCCCAAGGGCTGACAGGGAGACGGCAGAGGAGCCAGTTGAGGACTACACCTGAGGTGAACCTGGTTGGTGTGCTTCTAGGACATCATGCCGTCATCGAGGGTGACTGCCACAGTAGCACAGCCAATGAGTGATGAGACACTGGCAGGGACCCACTGTGGACAATTCCATATGAACATCATCGCCCAGACCAGATCCTGCAGAGAAAAATTAGGCTGTTCTGAACGTGGAGGAGCTAGGTGGGGAAAAGATGGAAACAGGAGAGACAAGTGTGACCCGTGAGGGTGACTGAGACCCATCCTGAACAGTGGACGGGGAGGAGGAAATAAAGATGCTAACAGCGTTATCCAGTGAATGTTAAGGATGCAGTTTCGACATCTGGACTTTGAGTGTACAGACAAACTGTTCAGCTAATCCCTTGGATGCAGGATAAAAGAGAGTGGAATGAATCAACTGGATGTCCAGGTTGGTGCAGAAGGAGGTAAATTCAGCAAATGTAAATTGAGGGTCGTTGTTAATCACCAACAACTCCGGAAGGCCCTCATTGGCAAAGGCGTGGAATAGAGCTTGGATAGTATGGGTGGACGTCATGGAGGACATGCGGGAGACATAAGGGAACCCACTGCCTGTGTCCACAAGGATAAGCTAGGAGGAACCAAGGAACAGTCCTGCAAAATCCAAATGCAAGCCGGACCAAGAAGAAGGAACAGGAGGGCACAGGAACAGGCATCAATGGGGTGCTGACTGGTGCCATTGACACAAGAGGAACATGAGGCCACCATGTGGGTGATGGTGGTGTCCATCCCCCTCCAGTAGACATGCTGGCGGGCAAGCCATTTCATCTGGACAAACCCTCATTGACCAACATGCAGGAGCTGCAAGGCCCACTGGTGGAGGGAGGGTGGCAGCACAACTCGCCAATGATCATTATCACCCAAGATGACGATGACCCCATCTCTGATACACAGATCCTGGCCGCTGACGACGCTCTGACAGCCACCCTTGCTGAACATGGTGCATCACCACATGCGGGGTCGAGTTTTCTGCCATGCAAAGTGCAACTAGCTCCAGTGGCAAATTAGCTACTGCCTCGGCAGCATCATCCATTTGGAAACAGACAACTGGGTCAGCATTGAACTCAGGATCAGTGCCCACCGGGAGATGAAAGACAAGATCCGTGTTGGTATGGAGAGCTGTGGCCTGAAAATGGATGTAGTAGGAGTATTCTATGAGGAACAATGCCAAGCACCAGAGGTGGCAAGCAGTCCTCATGGGGATGGCGAACATAGCACTGAACTATGAGACCAGAGGATTGTGATCAGTGTATAAGGTGAAGTGACAGCCTTAGATGAAATTGTGGAATTTCTTAAATCCGAAGATGATGACCAAGGCATTCTCTATTTGACGCCTGAGCCAGGGATAGTGTTTTGGAGATGAAGGCCACCAGGTGCTCGACTCTGTTGATGATGTGAGACAAGACAGCCCCCACAGCACACAGCATAGCCTGATGCATTGGCAGCCAAGGTGAAAGGCTTGGTGGGGTCATAAGGGACAAGGCAAGCCAGTGTCAGGGGAGACCGCTTCAGATGGCAAAACGCCCTATCACAAGCCGGCGACCAGGACCAGGTATCATTCTTACTGAAGAGGCGGTGAAGGGGTTCTACCAGTGCCATTGCATGTGGGATAAAACTGCAGTAGTAATTGCGTTGATCCAGGACTGACTTGATCTGGGAGATGTCCTTTGGGAGTGGCAGCTGCTGAATAGCCTCGACATACTGGGGTGTCAGTCGAATGCCATTAGCACTGAAAACATGGGCAAGGTAGGTCACCTGAGGAACAAAAAAAAAAAAAGAATTTCTCCTTGTTCAACGTAGGCTGGCACCATGAAGAACATGGAAGAGGCGCCAGAGGTTCTGGGGCAAGTCTGCGGTGGAGACACCAGCAATGAAGATGTCATCAAGGTAGTTAGCTGTCCCCAGAATGTCTCTTGTCAATGTTTCCAAATAGTACCAGAAGACAACTGGAGCACTGGCAACCCTGGAAGGGAGGCAGTTATAATAGAAGATCCCAAAAGATGTATTGATTATCAAGATCGATTTCAATGACTCGTTCAAAGGCAACTGAAAGTAGACATCCCATAGTTCAATTTTGGCAAACGCCTTGCCACCAGCCAATTTGGACAGGATGTCATTGACCTTTGGTATGGGAGAGGAGTCAACAACAGACAGTGACCTTAAAATCCCCAAAAACGTGAAGAGATCCATTTCGGCTTCTCAAGCACCTCGATGGGCTTAGTCCAACAACTATCGTGGACCAAGGTCAGGATGATCTCAGCCTCTAGGCGACGAAGCTGGGGTCTGTCATGGAGGGTGAACAGCATTGAGTGAGCCTCGTGGAACTTCGAGACTGTTGAGGGGAGAAGTTCGAAATGGGCTTTGAACGAAGAGATGCCCAGAGATGGAGAGCACGTTTGGGAAGTCATACAGAAGCAGCTGAAAGTTATTGCTGACAACGACTTGAAGGCCAGGCCCAAATAGTGTATCTTGAGGCCCAGTAGTGGAAAAAGATCCATTCTCAATAAGTTGGTGGTGTTGGAGGTGGCGAGAACCAAAATCTGGCTATGGGATCATGAGTGGGGTACTGGACCGAAGCCAAGAACTACCCCTGTAGTCAGATGACATCATTGCTGTAGCTCTTCAGGGAAGTATGGAACGGGCAAAGCAGCAGTAAGCCCAACTGACGATGGGAATCCCCATCGATAATGGTGGCGAATGACCATGTATACACTTGAAAAGGGAGAGGAGTGCCAACTATCCACACAGTCTGAATGATCGCTGCCAGAGTGAGTGGAAAACCGACTTCATGATGGAAATTGGCGGCAGTGGGTCCATTTCATCTACCATGGAGTCAGAGGAGTCCAAAGCAGTGTGGTCCACAGTCATCAACAATGACGACCGACAGGTCTCTGCTATTTGACCCTGCTTTCCGTAGGCTGAACAGATCACCATCTGGAAATGCAATCTTGTCTCTGATGTCTGACAAAGCATTGACTAGAGGAGGGCAACTATTATCGCTGCTGCTGCTGCCACCATTGGCGCTGGTGGGGATCGGCGCCCTTGTCCTGGAGGGCAGGAGAAACATCAGGAGGGGGTCCGTGACACGGCTGTGGTGGCTACAGTGGTGTGAACCGGCATCGCGGGGAATGGGTGGGGTATACCTGCGCTGGAGACTGCAGCATGGAAGCAGAGCAAAAGGACTGCTCATGAGACTGGATAATGGATAGACAGTTGTCTAAAGAGGGATCTTTCAGCTTCAGAAGATTGGTTCGTAAGGTATCATCTGAGGCATGAACAAGAATCATATCACAAATGAGTGCCGAATCATAAGATTGCTTGTGATGGGGGCTGCCACAAAAAAAAAAAAAAAAAAAAAAAAACGACAGTCACGGGAGAGACCTTGCAGCATACCAGTCTATTTCCTGTATGACTACGCTGGAAGCTTCTGACAACAGAAGAACTTGTGATGTACCGCCGTCATGTGGACCTGAGAATCAAAATAATCCAATAGGCTAGAAGTCAACACCTCATAGAGAGAGCATGAGGTTCTGTATTGGGATGCAACTGTTGCAGAAGGTCATGAAATTCCAGGCCCACAAAGGCGAGATAAAATGCGCGATGCTGAACGTCACCAGAGTCATCATGAGCAATAAAGTGTTGCTCCAGACGATCCACATAGTTGACCTAAGACTCAACGAATTTGTCGAACTTCGCAAACGCAAAAGATCGACCAGCTAGAAGAGACGTCTGGCCGTGGCTGCCGACTTCCAAGCGCTGCGTCTAACTGCTCTTTACCGGCAGTGTGCCGCCCTATAAAGCCCGTTTGGTGGATGTATCTGCCGGATCTATTTGCGATCACGCGCCTGCCGTATGAAAGTAGTTCCTGGGCTAGCTACGACCTCTGATGAAGGTGTTCTTCAGGCTCTGCGAACAGGTAGCAGTCAATGGTGGCCGGCGGTGGAGACCTGGGTTTGTGTTGTGGCCACCAATAAATATTTGTGTTGACAACACAGACGACGTAGATTTTCCTGGTGAATATACGCCCTATGATGCAGGCATCCGATGCTGGTTGGATGTGAAGTGGGATGCTGATACGGTAGGTGCTACGATGTATGAAGTGGGCAGTCACAGCAGTTTTGAAGAGAGTAACAGGAAATCTGTTTTCAAGGTATCTTTGTAAAGTGTCTTGGCACTTTATCACTCCCTCCCCCCCCCCCCCCTTATGATATTAAACAACACCATTCTTCTTCAAGTCAGAGCTCATGGGGGATAACACCAGTGGTTGAGAGGGAGTTACAAGAATAGTAGTATTAATACTTCTTCTATGAGTACTAAAAACTTTTTATTGTTGCATACAGTATTATTTTCTAGACGTGCGGGAGGCCTATGATTGCAAGAGAAGTGAAAACTGAACTAAACCGAAAAAAAATGTATTATGCAACACATAACATTGTGATTAGTAATGAGGATGATGAGTGTCTGAAAGCACTTATCGTTGATGAACCTCAACATAAGTACCAGAAATTAATAATCATTGGTGGATATACATGTCTATTGCTTGTATCTGTGTGTGTATGGTACTAATCAATTCCGCTTCTTCTTCTGTTGCAGAAGGTGTACAACAGCTTCCACAGGAGGGCTCACAGTATCACTGCCGGGCCCTTCATTGTTGCAGCCATCGACGTCTGCGTCACCTTGGCCTAGCTATAGGACGTCTGTGTCTGCGTCATTGCGTCTGGGGCTGTCAGGCTCCTACCCCTAGCCTAGTGATAGCAGAGTGGTGCCACCGATGTCTGTGTCACCTCAACCAGAGCTATCAGGCTACCGCCCCAGTACAGTGGCTCCAAGGCAGTGCTGTAAATGTCTGTGTCAGCTCACCAAGAGATGTCATCCTACAGCCCTCAGCCTAGTGGTAGCAGGGTGCTGCCATCAGTGTCTGTGCCACCAGAGCTGTGGCTTTCAGACTATTGCGCCCCCCCCCCCCCCTACCCGGCCTCACAGTAGCAGAGCAGTACTATCCATCTCATTGCTGCATCGCATCCCTGGTATAGCAATAGCAGCCCCACATCCCACCTTGCTCACCAACACCAGGTAAATCAAGCAGCCACATTAGACTACTCTGTGGTTGCAGGTACTTTCGGGGATAGATCTTACAGTGCTGCATTGATAACATCAGTGCTGGATTTCAATATCTGGCTACCTTCCTCTGTACCTGACTGGCAGTGCTCGAAAAGGAGCTCCCCGAAATCGCCCCGAGCCCTGTGGTATCCCACGATTAGGTGCAAAGCAGTTCTCTGCTCTGAGCTGTTGCACACTTCAATATGTCTAAGTAGTAAATGGCCAACATTGCTGTCATTGTTGTCAAATTTACTCAAGATGGTGGGTCCGTCCTATTCCCCATCACCAATCCCCCCTCTCCTCACTTCCCCTCCCCCATCTGGAAATTGGTGGGAAAAGGACTCAGTCTGTTCTGGACTGGACAGGATGGACTGAAGTTGTATGTTGTTTATTGAAACAAATTATGTTGTTGTAGAAAGTAGCTTCATCCAGTTTGTTCACCTTGAGGTCTGGAGCCCAACTGACCTAGTTCGCAACCCCAACCGTAGAGGGCACTTGTGGACCTCCCCCTCCCCTCTCACACCCCTCCCTTCCTTCTCCAGTGACGGCGGTCCGAGGAAAAATGGCGAGAAACTCGTTAGTCTGTGCTGAGCTTCCCAAAGGAATGGTCTTAATTGCTTTCTGTGTGCTATGTGTTCAATGGATGAGATGTCTGTGATGGAGAAGGAGGAATTTAACGGGTGTATTAGCTGTAATCATGCAACTGGGGACGGTGTCCATAGTCATAAGCACGATGCTTGAAAAGTGATGATATTTGATGAATGTATCAAGAACACGAATGCACTTCATCAAATAATGAAGATGCAGCAGGATGGGGCTAAGCTACACTTCTCAACCCATGATGATAAACGCATGTGCTGCAGCTCTAGATCATTTGATAAAAGTCCAGTCACTCTTCCAAAGTGCAACAGGCAAGACGTTCACTCATTCCGTGCATGCATTCAGGGCATCAGCACACGGCGGCCGAGGGCAGCCGCGCTAAGCACTTCCTGTCGCACTTCTTCTCATCCATGGTGCACGGGGGAGAGTAATTTGAAATGAAATTACACGTTTTATTCCAAGGAATACCACCAACACACGTGAACACTGACTTTTATGGCAAATAGATCCCAAAACCGACTTCAGCTGCGACATCCGGGTTTATATGGCAAAACGACGATATCTGGAAGTAGAAATAAATATCCTTGTAAATCTAAAGAGGACGCTTACCATTAAGTCAAAATAAATATATCTGTAACTCTAAATAGGACACTTACCACTTTTCGAGTTTTAGCTTTTTCTTTGAAGGTACTCCCAGAGAGTGAAAAATTTCTGAGTTTCTGAGTTCCACGTTGCTGTGGACTTAATCACTTATCACTCTGAGTGGGCTTGCTGTTGGAGTCAGGGCTGTAAGGGCTCTTATTTTTTATTTTCCTCGCTTCTTAAAACAAACTGATGTCTAAGCACAGCTGGGAAAAATCAGAACAAGATTCCATACATACTTCGAAACCCACAACAGATAAAAAAAATCACACACACACAAACAACGAAAAGAATTCAAAGAACTGGCCCATACACGAGGAAAATGGCTGGATTTTGCGGTGAATTTCCGATGTCTTACAACTGCTGGTCTGGCGATGCTCTAAACCCACTATGGCGGTTGGGGGACAGGATCCCGCCTGTAAAAACGAGAGGAGGATGGTCTTCTTGAAACACTCGAACAAAGAAGAGATCACGTGGCTTTCATATGTCACAGAATTTTCCATATATACCTTACCCTGTCTTGTTCGAACCAGTCTGTAGACGCTCCTATGCCCAGCACAAAGGATGATTGTGACTCTCTGACGTCATGGCACTTCCTGTGAATGGAACGTTTTGATTGTTGGTTGGTTTTCAGTGAATTTACCTGCCAGTGTTGCAGTCAGTGTGGGAGCACCATCCACCACTTCTTGTAGGCAGTTTAATTACGAGACTGTCAGTGGCAATTTTTGTACATGTCGACAAATCGTACAGCAGTAATAGAGCACTGACAGTTGAAACCAGCAAAAGTGATTCATAAACACTTCCTCAATTACACAGCTTTGATACTGTCGAAAAAAGCTTGTATTTTTCGACGTGAAATCGTTCTCCAACCAGGTTATATAACCGCGAACAATTGTGCCGACATACTATATCGATGTAGTAAACACAATTCGTATCCTGAACCATACAATAATCAACACTCCTGCATCCTGAATATAGCTATTGACCACCAGATACTCATACATATACCGCAAAGACTCACAGATCCCAAAATACATAAGCACATGCACCGTATACAATCGCAGCACTAGATATTTCAAACGAGGTCGGTTGGTCATCCAAAGCGCCAAACGGTCACGAGTCAACTGCCCACCGCACACGCCAGCCTGTTGTGCGATCAGAGCGTCCTTCGCGGACCACGGTCACTCTCTGAACTGTCTTACAAAGGCTGAGCTGGTTGGCCAGGCACAAAGCCGTCCGCTGATGGTATTGTTTACGATCTGGCCTGCTTGCTACTGTGGTTCCTGCGAAGAGAAGTAATCATCTCTAGACTCTGGGATTATAAGAACATATGGAACATATGGTATAGCTAACACTTGGTTTGAGAACCATGAAAGAAGGTTGTATGCATGGAAGAACCATGGAGATACTAAAAGGTATCAGATAGATAATATAATGGTAAGACAGAGATTTAGGAACCAGGTTTTAAATTGTAAGACATTTCCAGGGGCAGATGTGGACTCTGACCACAATCTATTGGTTATGACTTGTAGATTAAAACTGAAGAAACTGCAAAAAGGTGGGAATTTAAGGAGATGGGACCTGGACAAACTAAAAGAACCAGTGGTTGTACAGAGTTTCAGGGAGAGCATAAGGGAACAATTGACAGGAATGGGGGAAAGAAATACAGTAGAAGAAGAATGGGTAGCTCTGAGGGATGAAGTAGTGAAGGCAGCAGAGGATCAAGTAGGTAAAAAGACGAGGGCTAGTAGAAATCCTTGGGTAACAGAAGGAATATTGAATTTAATTGATGAAAGGAGAAAATATAAAAATGCAGTAAATGAAGCAGGCAAAAAGGAATACAAACGTCTCAAAAATGAGATCGGCAGGAAATGCAAAATGGCTAATCAGGGATGGCTAGAGGACAAACGTAAGGATGTAGAGGCTTATCTCACTAGGGGTAAGATAGATACTACCTACAGGAAAATTAAAGAGACCTTTGGAGATAAGAGAACCACTTGTATGAACATCAAGAGCTCAGATGGAAACCCAGTTCTAAGCAAAGAAGGGAAAGCAGAAAGGTGGAAGGAGTACGAGTATATAGAGTGTCTATACAAGGGTGATGTACTTGAGGACAATATTATGGAAATGGAAGAGGATGTAGATGGAGATGAAATGGGAGATAGGATACTGCGTGAAGAGTTTGACAGAGCACTGAAAGACCTGAGTCGAAACAAGGCCCCCGGAGTAGACAACATTCCATTGGAACTACTGACGGCCTTGGGAGAGCCAGTCCTGACAAAACTCTACCATCTGGTGAGCAAGATGTATGAGACAGGTGAAATACCCTCAGACTTCAAGAAGAATATAATAATTCCAATCCCAAAGAAAGCAGGTGTTGACCTTGGGGAAGATCACTTTGGATTCCGTAGAAATACTGTAACACGTGAGGCAATACTGACCTTACGACTTATCTTAGAGGAAAGATTAAGGAAAGGCAAACCTACGTTCCTAGCATTTGTAGACTTACAGAAAGTTTTTGACAATGTTGACTGGAATACTCTCTTTCAAATTCTAAAGGTGGCAGGGGTAAAATACAGGGAGCGAAAGGCTATTTACAATTTGTACAGAAACCAGATGGCAGTTATAAGAGTTGAGGGACATGAAGCAAAATAACTGATGATGGTCGAAGCAGAGAGGATATAAAATGTAGACTGGCAATGGCAAGGAAAACGTTTCTGAAGAAGAGAAATTTGTTAACATTGAGTAAAGATTTAAGTGTCAGGAAGTCATTTCTGAAAGTATTTGTATGGAGTGTAGCCATGCATGGAAGTGAAACGTGGACGATAAATAGTTTGGACAAGAAGAGAATAGAAGCTTTCGAAATGTGGTGCTACAGAAGAATGCTGAAGATTAGTGGGTAGATCACATAACTAATGAGGAAGTGTTGAACAGGGTTGGGAGAAGAGAAGTTTGTGGCACAACTTGACCAGAAGAAGGGATCGGTTGGTAGGACATGTTCTGAGGCATCAAGGGATCACCAATTTAGTATTGGAGGGCAGTGTGGAGGGCGAAAATCGTAGAGGGAGACCAAGAGATGAATACACTAAGCAGATTCAGAAGGATGTAGGTTGCAGTAGGTACTGGGAGATGAAGAAGCTTGCATAGGATAAAGTCTCTAGACTGAAGACCACAACAACAACATGGTTTGCCAGACTATCATACCTTTTAAGCGATAGTTTTCGGTATTAAGCACATAGCAGTTAGCTACCGATCGCTTGCGTTGTGTAACTCCGAAGATGAAGAGTGGAAATGATATCTATAGCAACCTGAAACTTTAGTGTGGTCATTATGTGTGACATGCTGCTAACCACTGACTAGTGCTATGCAAAGATCTTTAAGTGAAAACTCAAAAAAATAAACGAAACTGTCAGTTACACTCGCATTTTTTTTAACAAATACGAATGTCAATGGCGTCATAGATACCAGAGAATTTACAAAGTCAACTAAAGTCTTTCTCATGCCTAGAAAACCAGCAGACGTCTCTTTTACCATCTAGATGCACATGACACACATCACAAACAATGTTCCCTCAACCAATTAAAGACAGGACATCGTTACTCCATTCATACCATTACTCACCCTCCATCCCTGTCCCCAGGACTTCTTCTTTGTGCCATCTATACTTGCTTCACACAGTCAAAGAGAAAGACTGGACGTGATGGAGGCCCAAAAAGCAATAATACTGCTTCACAAAAAAATATGTTCTACTGCAATTTCAAATGAATAACTTCGAATATTTATCGAAAAATGTAAAACCTGATATAAAATAAAAATATCAGCACTTGCCACACCCATTTTGATATTGATATGTCGCTATATCGGTGAAAATAATGTCACCGGTATATATCGACATTCCTTGGAGAAAGTGTTGATATATCTATATATTGATGTTTCATCAATAGCTATAATCCCCACCTACAGCTGGGATAGGGAGGGATGAGGGATGGTGGGGGAGGAGGGAAGACTGGCTCTAAGTAGGTTAGTTTGCGAACGCACATTGAGGAGAACACATTTGCAACTGTCTCCCCTCTGTCCTGATGCTATCTTTTGGGGTCGGTTTTCCAAGTAGTTGTGTTATTACGACGATATTTCCTAATCCACAGTACTAGTATTGCATTAAGACCCATTGTTTACGAGTGCTGTTTTCTTTTTCACTACAGTTTCGATGTGTTATTAGAACAGTGAACCAATTTCCACTAGTGGTGGTAGCGTGTGCTGGCATTCTTGAATTTCGAGTTCCTGAGTTGCAGAGCGTTTGTCGAGCAGTGCAACCGGAGGCGTCTGTAGCGAACTTTGGCGTCAAACAGCGATACACATAGTTCTCAGCTGTATGATTACAGGTAATACACTTACTATACTCCTCTCTGATTAACACCTGCATCTCGTTAGTTGAACACAATTCCTGTCAAAAATAAAGGTAGTATGTTCTGCTCCTGCCGTTTTCCCGCCAACTTATAGGTGAAGGGATCGTCATATGTATAGTTTCAATACGTCTTCCACTAGGTTCGAGTGATAATGCGAAATTTTTTCCCAGCAGGACGATACCAGTTGTATGACATTGTCAATTATCGAGTTGTATTGCGTTTTAGGTGCTCCTTGTGTAGTGCTATGTACAAAGATGTAATTAACCAGATATTTATGATTAATTATGTAATTAGGACCGATTTTTATTTCAGTACCCCATTCAAAATAAATAAAGTGCACTAACCTAACTTCCCTCTCCTGCATGTGGACAGTTTCCCTGTATTGGGGTGTGCACTTGGGCTTTCCGCCCAGAAGGACCGGGGCTAGAGTCTCGGGAAGGGTTCAAATGGTTGAAATGGCTCTGAGCACTATTAGACTTAACATCTGAGGTCATCAGTTCCCTAGAACCTAGAACTACTTAAACGTAACTAACCTAAGGACATTACACTTATCCACGCCCGAGGCAGGATTCGAACCTGCGACCGTAGCAGCCGCGCGGTTCGGGACTGAAGTGCCTAGAACCGCTCGGCCACCACGGCCGGCCCCAGGAAGGGCACCCGCAATTTTGGATGTCGCGTCACTTCCCAGGTGGGGGTTGGAGGTGGCACGACTGCACAGCCTTGCGGCAATGGAATTCCCGCCATTTTTGAAATTCCCACTGTTTTTTAATTTCCCCCCGAAATTATAAATTCCCTCCAAAATTCGAAATTCCCACCAATAGGGTAGATGGGGAAGGGAGGGGTTAGGCGGTTCGAGAGTGCGAGAACTCATATGGTGGTTGGGGTTGGGGGGTAATTACTTGAGCAATTTAATTACTTTGCGTATCAGTTTGATATAAAAATTTGGGTCGCAACCCCATCATTCTACTACTAATGATTAGTGTATTAGTTCAGCATGTTGGAGACCGTAGGTGCGAATCTCGTCAAATGTAAATTTTTGTTCATTTTTAAATCTTATCAAAAGAGTAATATTTTTTTTTCAAGTAATAGGTTTAAACGTAATTTTGGTTCTTTAGGACGCCATTTTTATCACTGCATTGACATTATTTGCTCTTATTTTTCCGCCTATAATTCTTTCTTTCATTTGGAATCAGCCTCTATCGTCTATAATCTGCAACCAAGTGCCAACGAGGACAACTCATCAGTTGGTAGGGCGGCAACTTGTGAAAACAGTGAGAGGATAGCTTCAGATAACCAAAGTTAGCATGAAATCACATTTTCTTTTAGCGCTGAAAATGAACTTTTACTGTCTTAAGTTTGCTCATAGCGCTCAGCTTTAGTCGCCAAGAACAAAGCGATCGTGAGTTTCGATCTGCCGCAGATTGTTGATCAGCGCTTTCTTGGATGCACTACACATCACGAGGTTGTAGTTAGCTTAGGATATGAATTTAATTTCATGGCTACAAAACGTGTTCCCTGCCGCAGTTCAATCATTCGTCACTTAAAATCAGTTTTCGACAGAGCATATCGCATTTCCGATGTACCTTACGGCCGCCACTTCCTACACAGCTCCGCGTTACACGTTAAAGAGCAATTGTGAAGTGACTTGCAGGGTTTGTGTGGCAGCCGGCGGCCGATATGACGACACTGTAGCGGCAAGTGACAGACGTAATTTTAAACGGACTATAGTTTGTGACACTGCTGTAAGACTCGTAAATACAATGTTAGAAGAACGCTGATTGTGGATGAGATCCGCAGCGCTCTTAGGCAGAATAAAACGTCTCACAATGTTAGTGATGCGACATCACCATAAGACTCGTAAATAGATGTGTATACGGACTCGCCATAAACAAATGAGACTGAACAATGGGCATAGTGACAAACTGCTTATTTGCTTCTGTCTCGGGTTCTTCGGCCGACGTTCGAGTGATGATTTTGCTGACGTTTCGCCAGCACGAGTGGCTGGCATTGTCAAAGCTTCGCCCTCCATTGCCGGAGGTGAACTGGAGCCGGGCTCGTGGCCGCAGACTATATGTACCTTGCGCGCCAACGTCCGAGGGCTTCTCCGCGGTCATTTCCGCGGTCATTTCCGGTGCGTTTCTCCTCTTGCTACCTGCTACGGTCGTTCTCTGCAGTACGGGAAGCCAGGAGCCGTTTAGCTTAAGGCTTTCTTCTTTCTTGTTGAAGCTGTTCCCGTGTTTGTGTATTTCTACAGCTTCTCTGTACAAGCGGGTGTGATAGTGCTTCTCTACAGCCAGAACTTCCGTGTCGGTGAATTTTATTACATGTACCTGGTCGGTCTCACTCAGTGCGTGTTCTGCCACGGCCGATTTTTCCACCTGTCCCAACCTGCAATGTCGCTTATGTTCTTTGATCCTGGTGTTGATTGATCTTCCAGTCATTCCGACATAAACTTTCCCGCATGTGCATGGTAAGCGGTATATTCCTGACATTGCAAGTGGGTCCCTTTTATCCTTTGCCGATCTAAGACATTCTTTGATCTTCCTTGTCGGTTTGAAAATTGTCTTTACGCCGTGCTTGTGTAATATACGGCCGATTCTTTCCGTCACTCTGGGAATGTATGGCAGAAAGGCCGTACCCGACATTTCTTTTTCCGGTTTCTTACTTCGCCGGTGGTTTGGCTCTGTTACACTTCTAATATCATTTGTGGAGTACCCATTGCTCCTCAGAACACTTTCCAGGTGTTGCATTTCGCGTTTAAGGTGCTGCGGCTCACATATTCGTGCTGCTCGCGTTACGAGCGTCTGAATCATGCCTCTTTTCTGGCTCGGGTGGTGGTTTGACAGTTTGTGCAGATATCGGTCCGTGTGCGTCGGTTTTCGGTACACGCTATGTCCCAGGTTTTGGCCATCCCTTGTGACCAGCACATCTAGAAATGGTAGTTTTTTGTCCTTTTCCACTTCCATTGTAAATTTTATGTTGGCGTGGAGGTTGTTCAAGTGTCTTAGGAAGTCACCGAGCTGTTCTTCACCATGGCTCCACACGACGAAAGTATCATCGACGTACCTGTACCACACCTTAGGTTTACAAGTCGCCGAGTCCAGTGCCTGTGCTTCGAAATGTTCCATGAAGAAGTTGGCCACCACTGGACTAAGAGGACTACCCATGGCAACGCCTTCCAGCTGTTCGTAGAAATTGCCATTCCACGTGAAATAGCTCGTGGTGAGACAGGCATGGAAGAGCTTCATGATGTCTTGCGGGAAAATGGAACCGATGTGCTCCAGAGCGTCACTGAGTGGCACTTTCGTAAACAAAGAAACAATATCAAAGCTGACCAGGATGTCGTTTGGTGCAAGTTTTAGTTTCTTCAGCTTTCCCGCAAGACATCATGAAGCTCTTCCATGCCTGTCTCACCACGAGCTATTTCACGTGGAATGGCAATTTCTACGAACAGCTGGAAGGCGTTGCCATGGGTAGTCCTCTTAGTCCAGTGGTGGCCAACTTCTTCATGGAACATTTCGAAGCACAGGCACTGGACTCGGCGACTTGTAAACCTAAGGTGTGGTACAGGTACGTCGATGATACTTTCGTCGTGTGGAGCCATGGTGAAGAACAGCTCGGTGACTTCCTAAGACACTTGAACAACCTCCACGCCAACATAAAATTTACAATGGAAGTGGAAAAGGACAAAAAACTACCATTTCTAGATGTGCTGGTCACAAGGGATGGCCAAAACCTGGGACATAGCGTGTACCGAAAACCGACGCACACGGACCGATATCTGCACAAACTGTCAAACCACCACCCGAGCCAGAAAAGAGGCATGATTCAGACGCTCGTAACGCGAGCAGCACGAATATGTGAGCCGCAGCACCTTAAACGCGAAATGCAACACCTGGAAAGTGTTCTGAGGAGCAATGGGTACTCCACAAATGATATTAGAAGTGTAACAGAGCCAAACCACCGGCGAAGTAAGAAACCGGAAAAAGAAATGTCGGGTACGGCCTTTCTGCCATACATTCCCAGAGTGACGGAAAGAATCGGCCGTATATTACACAAGCACGGCGTAAAGACAATTTTCAAACCGACAAGGAAGATCAAAGAATGTCTTAGATCGGCAAAGGATAAAAGGGACCCACTTGCAATGTCAGGAATATACCGCTTACCATGCACATGCGGGAAAGTTTATGTCGGAATGACTGGAAGATCAATCAACACCAGGATCAAAGAACATAAGCGACATTGCAGGTTGGGACAGGTGGAAAAATCGGCCGTGGCAGAACACGCACTGAGTGAGACCGACCAGGTACATGTAATAAAATTCACCGACACGGAAGTTCTGGCTGTAGAGAAGCACTATCACACCCGCTTGTACAGAGAAGCTGTAGAAATACACAAACACGGGAACAGCTTCAACAAGAAAGAAGAAAGCCTTAAGCTAAACGGCTCCTGGCTTCCCGTACTGCAGAGAACGACCGTAGCAGGTAGCAAGAGGAGAAACGCACCGGAAATGACCGCGGAAATGACCGCGGAGAAGCCCTCGGACGTTGGCGCGCAAGGTACATATAGTCTGCGGCCGCGAGCCCGGCTCCAGTTCACCTCCGGCAATGGAGGGTGAAGCTTTGACAATGCCAGCCACTCGTGCTGGCGAAACGTCAGCAAAATCATCACACGAACGTCGGCCGAAGAACCCGAGACAGAAGCAAATAAGCAGTTTGTCAACAAGTGGCCACGAAAGTCTTAACAATTTTGAATGGGCATAGTGCTGCAAAAATAAACTGTCCCTACGTATAAAGTCAACGACTCACTGCGGTCAAAGCATCTCTCGGTATGCAATAAGCCCGCATCTTGTGGTCGTGCGGTAGCGTTGTCGCTTCCCGCGCCCGGGTTCCTGGTTCCTGTGTTCGATTCCCGGAGGGGTCAGGGATTTTCTCTGATTCCTTATGGCTGGGTGTTGTGTGTTGTCCTTAGGTTAGTTAGGTTTAAGTAGTTATAAGTTCTAGGGGACTGATGACCATAGATGTTAAGTCCCATAGTGCTCAGAGCCATTTTTGAGCTATGCGATAAACAAAGAAGTATAAAGTTCGCTCTTAGTTTGCAGACGAAACAATTCTCCGAAGACTCAGTCACTACTCTACTGGCCATTAAAATTGCTACACCACGAAGATGTGCTACAGACGCGAAATTTAACCGAAAGGAAGAAGATGCTGTGATATGTAAATGATTAGCTATTCAGAGCATTCACACAAGGTTGGCGGCGGTGGAGACACCTACAACGTGCTGAGATGAGGAAAGTTTCCAACCGATTTCTCATACACAAACAGCAGTTGACCGGCGTTGCCTGGTGAAACATTGTTGTGATGCCTCGTGTAAGGAGGACAAAAGCGTACCATCACGATTCCACCTTTGATAGAGGTCGTATTGTAGGCTATCGCGATTGCGGTTTATCGTATCGCGACATTCCTGCTCGCGTTGGTCGAGATCCAATGACTGTTAGCAGAATATGGAATCGGTGGGTTCAGGAGGGTAATACGGAACGCCGTGCTGGTTCCTACGGCCTCGTATCATTAGCAGTCGAGATGACAGGCATCTTATCTGCATGGCTGTAACGGATCGTGCAGCCACGTCTCGATCCCTGAGTCAATAGATGGGGACGTTTGCAAGACAACAACCATCTGCACGAAGAGTTCGACGACTTTCGCAGCAGCATGGAGTATCAGCTCGGACACCATGGCTGCGGTTACCCTTGACGTTGAAACTCAGACAGGAGCGCCTGCGATGGTGTACTCAACGACGAACCTGGGTGCACGAATGGCAATACGTCATTTTTTCGGATGAATCCAGGTTCTGTTCACATCATCATGATGGTCGCATCCGTGTTTGGCGACATCGCGGTGAACGCACATTGGAAGCGTGTATTCGTCATCGCCATACTGGCGTATCACCCGGCGTGATGCTATGGGGTGCCATTGGTTACACGTCTCGGTCACCTCTTGTTCGCATTGACGGCACTATGAACAGTGGACGTTGCATTTCAGATTTGTTACGACCCGTGGCTCTACCCTTCATTCGATCCCTGCGGAGGTCTACATTTCAGCAGGTCCAGTACGGGCCTTTCTGGATACAGAAAATGTTCGACTGCTGCCCTGGCCAGCACATTCTCCAGATCTTTCACCTATTGAAAACGTCTGGTCAGTGGTGGCCGAGGAACTGGCTCGTCACAATACGCCAGTCAGTACTGTTGATGAACTGTGGTATCATGTTGAAGCTGCAACTGTACCTGTACACGCCATCCAAGCTCTGTTTGACTCAATGCCCGGGAGTATCAAGGCCGTTATTACGGTCAGAGGTGGTTGTTCTTGGTACTGATTTCTCAGGATCTATGCACCCAAATTGTGAGAAAATGTAATAACATGTCTGTTCTAGTATAATATATTTGTCCAATGAATACTCGTTTATCATCTGCATTTCTTCTTGGTGTAGCAATTTTAATGGCCCGTAGTGTATTAACCTAACATCATGTGGTTCCAAATTGCGACCAGCACAGGCACACACACGCGTAATAACTGCACGGAAGCAAACTGGCTGTACGTACCGATAACAGTACAAACAGAAGCATATTTATGACGAGACACTGCACATCCCAGTCTGCACTAGCGAGCCAGGGACCGTGGCGTCGGCCTCGATGCCGCACACCTGTAGCCAACCCTGGGAGCAGTAACCAGACCGCGGCAGTCCATCACCTTATCCACATATGCAGCGACTACTCCCTAGGGAGAGATATCTCATTGATTCCAAGTAACCGTGGGGAAACACGACCCAAGCAAATCGATAAACGGAGGAGATCCCCGACTTGTGTGTATCACCAGCTGTAACGACCAAGAAATATCTTTTCCTACGCCCGTGATAAGATCGTTCAGGAGAGTGAGACGCACCTGGGCCTACCGGTGCGAGTACATTGCGAGCGATGTCGCAAGAAGCCTGTGCTTGATAAGCTTCGTTGTGTGTCACTTGTCGAAAGCGCTACACAGCAGGGGTAGATGTATGGATATTAATGCACTAAAATTATTTTTATTACAAGCCTTTAAGTTGCTGGATTTACCGATAGAGTTTTATTACCAAAAACGTATTAATTAGAAGAAAATCACTCTTCTTGTACTAGTTACAATAATATCACCGGGTATAAAATTTTGGCCGTTAATATTTTACCATGAATCCACCTCTTCCCCGGTTCACATATATCGTTACAGCTCCGATAACAACCGTCTACGACATAGTCATTGACGACGGAGCGCAGGTCAACTAATATCGGAGTCAAGTGCAGAGCCTGATGTTTCTGAGAGGAACGGTAGCAGACATTGCCTGCACAGTGAGAATTTTTTAAGTCGTCTGTAATAAGGAGAAAAAAGAAACGTTCTGAGAGAAATATACAGTGACTTGTGTCATGTCTACTACCGTGATGGAAGCCATTAAAATTGCGTAATTGCTATGTATTGCAGTGGTAAATTACGGTCGAAGCGTCACAAGACGAACTCACACACTGTTTCCTACGAAGAAGAGAAAAAGGGTTATGATCAACCTACGTCTTTTATAAGGTTGCTGGACATACTTCGTAACAGTGAATATTTTGTTGCTTGTTGCACAGCCCTTAGTAAGCAGAAGAACTCTCCAAAAACCAATAACGTTGTGCTGGATTTGATACTTGTGGATTCAATCGACAAGCTAGTATTACGTGAGCTCAAAGCGTGCGATATTCTATTGGCGAAAACACTATTGAGATGTAACATTCACAGCCATCGTGATTTTCGTGTAAGTCAGGAGGAATTAGGGATCGATAGACATGTTCCTCTCTAGTACCGTTTTTGTGCGTAGCACAGGGTACCATAGCGCGTGTGTGTCTTATTAGCGACTTACAGTTCGGACAAGAATTAAAAAAAAAGGAAGAAACATAATTAATCTGTGTCTAATATTTGTTCGGAAGTACTCATATCGAAGCACTGGACTGTGAGTAAAATTGGCTTCTATAGAAGTAGTTCTTGCGATAAATATAGCTCACATCCATTACACGAACCTGTGTCTTAGAATGTCATCAAATCTCGTATTTTGTAGTAATATACCATACAAACCTGAAACACGTTATTCTTGATAAATACTTATAGAATCGAAGGCCAATCGCAAATATTTATTTACAGCACTATACTGACATTAGCACTGCGTGGTGAAACAGTACTACAGCTTGATTATAATGAAAGTTACACTTTCAAAACGCTGTAGAAATAACACCACTGGTCAGAATGACGTCAGATTGCAACGGAATATTATCGGAGAAGGGGGGAAACATACGACAGAAGAAAAAAAGGGAAAATTGATCGATAGATGGCGCTATGTCTGTCAGAATACGTAAATGAAAACACCTGTCATGCGCACGACACATTAAAGTTGGTATAAGCACGGTGGGCACATGGCTTTGCCTCCTTTCACATCTGCGACGTTCGCCAGGACTGTCTCAATGTAGGATCGCGTTCTGCTTGTAAAGCTGGATTACAAGAATGATGACTGTGCACACATCACTCTGTAGAAGTTTCGGACACTGAAGGGTTTGAGAAAAAGGCGTTGGTCCGATGACTGCCGTGGGTCTGGAGAAAATGATACGGAAATTCGAAAAGACTGGTTCTTTTGGTGTGCAAACTGGTAGTGAGGAAACGAATTGATACGACGTCAGTGGAAGCAGTGGCCGCAGCAGTGTAGGAGGAGACGAGTCGTGGTGTGCAAACGTGTAGTGCACGGAGAACTGCCCGAACATTGGACATAGCCGTGAGCACGGTGCGTGAAATACTATGAAAAATCCTTCTTTGCTATCCATTCAAATTTACCCCTGTGCACGAGTTGCTTCCTGTTGACCTGCCAGCGAGACAGACCTTTTGCTTTAGAATTTCTTGCTCGCATGGACGTGGACAATGATTGGCCGTGGAAGATTCTGTGGACAGACGAAGCCCACTTCCATCTGGCAGGATATGTCAATTAACAGAACTCTCGAATATGGGAAACGCAAAATACAGACGCAAATCAACCAGTACCACTTCATCCTGTCACTGTGTGGTGCGGGTTTACGGCGTCATTTATGATAGGGCCATATTTTCTCGAAGAGATAGGTGCCTTCGGTCCTGTTACCTGTACCGTCACTGGTAAGCGCTATGAGTGCCTTTTGCGTAACCACGTCATTCTAGCTCTCCAACAGCATGGATGTGTGGATGGGATCATTTTTATGCAAGATGGAGCACCTCCGCACATTGAAAATCCAGTTAAGCAACTGAAGCGCCATTTCGGAAATGCTAGAATTATCATCTGCCATTTCCCTACAGCCAGGCCGTCCCGATCACCTGATAATCCGTGTGACTTCTGGTTGTGGGGCTATCTGAAAGCTGTTGTGTTCAGTGTTCCGATTGCAAACTTAGCTGCATTGAAGGCGCGCATTGTGCAACACATTCTGAACGTGAGCCAAGAAACATTTCGATCAGTTGTGGAAGATGCTGTTTCTTGATTTCAACTTGTTGCAGAAAACGGTGGACAACATATTAAGAATGTTTTCTCCAGTCACACGGAAATTAATAATCCGGTTTAATTTAGATTGATGCTTTTTGTGTGGTTTTTGGCCTAAAGACAGTTAAAAACCGACGTGATTGATGCTTTTTATGCAGCTTCTGGCCCCAGGACAATCAAAAAGTGATTTTTCCTATCCGATGTGAAATGGCCTTGCCATGCTGACTGGGCTTACGTAACCAACAGTAACGCACCTATACATCCATGCACATTGTGTGGTACAGTTTGTTTAACGTCAAACGTACACTTTAGGCAGTGTTGTATAATTAATTTGCCATTTGTAGTCGACCAATATCAAATTATGATGCTTACAGCTCCATCTATTGCCACATTTTGTAACAATATTTTTCTTCTACCATACGTTTTCCCCCTTCTCCGATAATATTCCGTTGCAATCTGACGTCATTCTGACCAGTGGTGGTATTTCTACAGCGGTTTCAAAGTTTAATTATAATCACCCTGTACATATGAAGAAACCATATTTCTCTCAGTCCTACCTGCAACAGCATAACAAGGCGAGTTTCACTGTGATAGGTATTTGGGTAGTAACAAGACAGAAGTTACCTAAATAGTAACGTTAAATAATTAAAAATATAGACATACAGGACATAGTGTTATAACAAATTATCGTCCCTGATTATATGGAACGTATGAGCAACCACGTAAGTGAGTAGTATTTGCTTTAATTCCCGGAAGATTCCGGTTAGACAACACGTCATCTGATGTCCGGCAGAGTATCTTTGAATTCAACCATTAGATCGGTAACAAAATAGTATCGATGCTTTGTGTAACCGATTTCCACTTTAAAACTTATACAATAATACATAATTTGGGAACATGCTGCTGTGTGCATGGCTGAGAGCATCATGACACCGTCGCGACGCAACGTTGAAATGTGACGTCATGACGCGATGCGACATTATACGGTAAAATGCGTAAAATTGTGGAAAATACGGAAAATATATGTAAAATTTGGGTAAAATGAGGGTACTTCACAAATCTGCCTGCGTGGAGCCCCTGCTGGTGCCTCTAATGATAAAATTAATGCTGTTATTAGCAAAGAGAACTAAAGTGACATGTCTTAAAGCAATTTTTTATTGAAAAATAAAGAAATAGACACAACCTATAACCTCTCCCTATGCTGGCCAGCTCCAGTGTGTCTCAGTTTCAAAAGATGGAGTTGGGTTCAATTGGTTCAAATGGCTCTAAGCACTATGGCACTTAACACCTGAGGTCATCAGTCCCCTAGATTTAGAACTAATTAAACCTAACTAACTTAAGGGGACCACACCCTGCCTACTTAACCCATGTTAATTTAGACAAGTATTTGATCCATTTCTGAAAAACTATTTGATGCAGGGCCTTAATATTTTTTCTATATGTTACATGATTCTAATAGAGTCAAATGTAATAAAATCTACTTTATCCACTTTATAGTTTCCACGGAATACTTTTTTAAATTTATTAACAAAAAATATTAAGTTTTTTCTGCAGAGAATATTTTTTGTGAACTTCCTAATGGGGGAATATTAATGAATGTAGTACCAGACGAGGCTGTTTACGTTATGCAGAGTCTCTGAAAATTTCATTTGTTTATCTACGATAGTTTCTGATATAGTGGGGCATATGCACTGAAAATTATATTTTGCAGGAAATTGACTTAAAAAAAACATTTGAAATTTTTTACCTACAGTTAATTAAAATTGTCCTGCTGCATACGATGGCCCTTCTTTGGCCTCTATTAGGTCCTCCAGCTTCTTTTACACCTTCCTGGATGTTTGTATAGCTTTCTTGGCCAATTAGATGCAAACCTGTCTGCATCGACTATCCTCATTTTATCGCAATGTTGCAGCCTAGTGATCATATTTTCACTAGAATCAATTCCCAGTTTTTCAGTACCCAGCACTTTCCAATATTACCACAATTGAATGTAATAATAGCACCATGAACTCGTAGTTTTATTGTATGCATTCCTACAAATATAGTTTGAGGAAGGCAGTTTCAAATTATGCTGTTCAAACATTCATCTGGGTTCTGTGTCTGCCCATGCAGACATTTCCTTAGAAGGTCACGATGAGCTAAGTCTCTGAAAATAGGTTTAATTGCTGTAATAACAGCAGCACGAAGAGAATGCTGCTGAGAATAAGATCTCCAGTTGCCTGAGCCCTATTGTATTTGCACCATGAATTTTCTCCTGATGGACACAATCCATGACATGGCTTACCATCAGTAGAGGTCTTATGGAAGAATATAGCCCAAACATCTCTCTTCATTGCCTCCAGATTTTCTTTATTACTCCTAATTGCCTGCCAATACTATACCTGCAAGTTTTCTATTTCAGTTTTAGTTAACCGACCATGACTGGTCAACAATTTTCCATCTTCTAATTTTTTTCCTCTCATATCAACAGTTAGTTCTCTCAGCCTTGTTCCCAAACGTTTTTGAACATGGCCACGCATTCGATTTTGCTAATAATGGCACCTCCATATGGCTTTAGAGTTCACCACATTGTCGTATGCCTTACTGTCACCATCACCCAAATATTTGGTGCCTCTTGTTTCTACGGAGTGATGAAATACTTGTTGTACTCCATGAACTTCCATACTACCACTTGTTCCTCTAAACTTAGCCACACAGTTGTGTTCTTTATGTTCACTGACTTTACAACATTTGCAATATTTAGACATTATCTCCACATCTAACACTTTACCGGTGTCTACACTTGTGACTGTCACTGCCACATTCAGAGAAGTATGTCCTCTTTTCTTCCAACTTCCGTCAAGTGCAACTGCAATATCCGAACATCCATCATTTTCTTCCACTGCTTCCCTAGCAGCCAGTTTCATGCTTTCCTCACTGACCTCACATACAGCTATCTCTAATATTATTGTCAGTTTTTTAAATTTATTTGGTGGTTGATGTAAGTTCATCACTGAACAAAATGTTCTCCCTGCAGCCATACACTTGCCAAAGGATTGTAAGGCATAAACTAATCTAGTATTGATTTCATAAGGGCCACTTGCATCTGGTTTTGAAGAACTCATAAATAAAATCACAGCTGAGCATTTAGTGCAAATTAAATCCAAATCAATTGCTAGGCCATTTCTCCCACTGGACTCTCACAAATTTTCACACTCTGTGACTCATCACATTGTCTAGATTGTACAAATTTAGAAATTACACCTGATAATATTCTCTAATTTATAATAAAGTTACTGCACCCCTTGTCAGTAACACTAAATTCGTTGTAACTCTCTTTAAATAGTGAGAGTTTCTTTGACGATGCACTTGTTGAAGGATTACAATTAGAAACATCATTGCCAGGCGACATAACCTCTTGTACAGGAAGCTTTCTAAACTTGATTCCACTAAACTGTCGTTTCTTGAAAATTCCTTTACGTTTCGTCATCTTCAATAAACACAACAAAACACATATCAACAAGCACTACAAACGTAAGTACAACAACTACTTGCAATCACCGTAGAACAAAACTAACCGTGTGTTTGAAAGCGTGTTGTTTACAAACAGTAGAAACAAAAGAACACCGACTGTTGCATTCCAAGGATAGCCAACACACTGGGGAGTAAAAAAAAACAAATCCCTAAATTGCAATGTAGGGGATATAAAGATCTAAAATATATGCAGAAAAGTGGGTGACAGGAAAGTGGGCATGGCACATAAACACACATGGTAGGAAAATGCTCTTTAAATGTTCGAAAAATAATTTTTTTCAGCTAAATCCTTTTCAGGGTACTTAAATAAAACCTTAATCTATCGAAAATGGTGAAAACCGAAAACCGGTTTTTTCCGACCTGAACCACGGAGTGGTCCCCTAAAGGACATACACACATCCATGCCCGAGACAGGATTCGAGCCTGCGACCGTAGCAGCAGCGCGGTTCTGGACTGAAGCGCCTAGAACCGCTCGGCCACAGCGGCCAGCGATGGAGTTGGGGAGGGGGAGCTCCAATAGCAGTGACGTCTAATTCAAATATATGTTCACTGTGTTTGTCTGAGAGGATCGACATCGATGTCACGTGGGGTGGATATTGCGTAATTGGATAAAATACGAGAACTGTGGAGAGATATGTAAAATTGCGGGAAATTTGAAAAATAAATAAATAAAACTTGGGAAATAAAGAAAAATCTGAAAAATATGAAATAAATACACTGATGGGAAGAAAAAATCGCAACACCGAGATAGTTGTGCGACATAAACGAAAGGTGGTGGGCGTGTTTCTACATTTGGAAGATGGTGTTCATTAAATTTTCGAGTCAGTCGCATAAGAAAGGTGCTAAATGCGCCACTACGAGGATGCAAATCAGGTTTGCTTTAAATAAACATTGTAATGGTCGCGAGCGTTGGTTACCTTTGAGTCTGGACGTGGTGAGTTCGTGTTAGTTACGAATGCCATAAAGGCAACAAAGACGGCATTATCAAAAACTCACTGAGTTTAAAGGTCGTGTAATAGGGCTATGAGAAGCTGGATGTCCCTTCTGCGATACTGCAGAAAGACTTGGCAGGAATGTAGTCACTGTACACGATTACTTGCAGTGGTAGCCACAGGAATGGAGGTCGTAAGAAGACCGGGCTTCGGACGGCCACGTGGCACTATCGAGAAGGAAGACCACAGTGTTCGACGTATGGCTCTAGCGCATCATACCGTACCTGCAGCAGCAATCTGAGCAGTAGTTGGCACCACAGTGACACAAGGAACTGTTAGAAATCGTTTACTTCAAGGACAGCTCCGAGCCAAACACCACCATCTGCGACTTCAATGGCTTTAAGCAAGGGCTCATTGGAGGGCACGTGATTTCTGGCGAGAGCTGGTTCTGTCCCGCTTCCAGTGATGGCCGTGTGTTGGTTAGAAAAAGACCAGCTGAGGACCTGCAACCAACCTGTCTATGTGTTACACGCACTGGGCCTACACCTTGAGCTACAGTCCGGGGTGCGATTTCGTATGACAGCAAGAGTACTCTCGTGGTTATCCCGCGCACCCTGAATGTAAATCTGTACGTTAGTCTGGTGATTAGACCTGTTGTGCTGCCACTCAAGAACAGCATCCAGGGTGTTTGTCCAATGCCTGCCCACATACCTCTGTTGTAACCCAACATATTCTAGAGAATGGCGAGATGTTGCTTGTCCTGCTCGATCACCCGATCTGTCTACAATCGAGCTATGGGACGTCAACCCCAGTGTCATCCATAACCAGCATTAACCGTCCCTGTATTGACCGACCAAATGCAACGGGCCTGGATCACCATCCGACAAACTGACACCTGGAATCTGTACAACACAATGCATGCACGATTGCATCCTTGGACTCAACACTGCAATGTTATTCGCTTAAATATGTCAACTAGAAAGATGTATTCCCTGAAGTTCATCACTCTATACTAATTATTTTTTGGTGTCGCGATTTTCTACCATCATTGTACGTAAAACTATGGAAGAATGAGAGTATTTACATATCTGCCTGGATCTGATCTCAGCAGATGGCTCGACTGATGTAATATTAAACTGTTATTAACAAATAGTTATACTCTAGAACTCAAGCGACGTGACCTAACGTAATAAAGCAATCTGATCCTCTCCATAAGCTCCTCAGATGCAGAGTGAATTCCTTCCTCTCAAGTGTCCCAGTTACATAAGATGACGATGAGGAGGAGGGAGAGAAACGAGTGCTTTATCCTCTTTTGTCTAGAGGGGTGGGGAGGGGAAAGAGGAGCAGGAGGGAGGTACTCGAAGTTGCCTTGGGTAACCTTGATAAATTCCTGGTGGTTCCTCAGCGGAGACAGGGCGGGGGTGACCATTAATATAAGTGTGCCAAGTGTGTAACCTGACACCGGATGTCCTTCCTAGTAACCTCGATATAAAAGATCAGTAACAAAAGGATCAGGGAATGATTCTCTTTGGATAACCTATACACATGTGTCTCGTGTATCTTTCAATAGCGTCCCGTCCAGACATAGCTTCTGTAGCCGGCCGTTGTGGCTGAGCGGTTCTAGGCGCTTCTGTCTGGAACTGCGCTGCTGCTACAGTCGCAGGTTCGAATCCTGCCTTGGGCATGGATGTGTGTGATGTCCTTAAGTTAGGTAGGTTTAAGTAGTTCTAAGTCTAGGGGACTGATGACCTCAGATGTTAAGTCCCCTAGTGCTCAGAGCCATTTGAACCATTGCTTTTGCGGTGAATAAAGCTGTCTGCGATACGGAAAAACCAATCACTGAGGATTGAAATCGAGTAAAACGCATATTTCGGTACCTGGAAGGCAGATTAAATTATGATATCAATTTTAATAGAGAACAGAATTGAGAATCTGCAGTGATGCTGTTCATTAGTGCCAAGTGGACAAGGACAAGGCGTTTTGATGGGGCAATGTAATGGATATGTCAGTTGCAGAGGTTAGCGGCTATATGTACAACTGAAGCAGAAATTATTTCAGCAAGTGAAAGAGCCAAAGAATTAACCTGGTTGTGTCACTTACCAAATTAATTACTGCAATCGTAACTAGTGACGACCCGCCGCCTCCCCATCCCCTCCTCCCCCTCCCTGCCGGCCGTTGTGGCCGAGCGATCGCGGGTTCGAATCCTGCCTCGGGCATGGATGTGTGTGATGTCCTTAGGTTAGTTAGATTTAAGTAGTTCTAAGTTATAGGGGACTGATGACCTCAGTAGTTAAGTCCCATACTGCTCAGAGCCATTTGAACCATTTTAAATACTCTAAATATCCACTCTAGCTTCTAAACATGCCTGCACTTGGCGGATCATGGACCTTCGCACCCTTTTAAATACTCCCTGGCAGGTTTCAAATGGCTTCGCAGATCATCATGACACATCGAAAAAGAGTTTCTGCATCAGGATGGCTTGCTACATAGACCACTTGTTTAAGGTGCATGAGAGACAATACCTCAAAGGACTGTGGTCTGGGCGACGTACATGTCATGGAACTGGTCCTTCTGCGCCTACTCATCTTGTAAGTAGGCTGTTTAGGTTTTTTTATTGGTAACGCCGCCGCCACGTAGCGCTCTGTATGAAAATCACTGGCTGCGCCGTGTGCAGTCTGTGGCTGGTTTGCATTGGTTGTCTGCCATTGTAGTGTTGGGCAGCGGCAGCTGGATGCTAACAGCGCGTAGCGTTACGCAGTTGGAGGTGAGCCGCTAGCAGTGGTGGACGTGGGGAGAAAGATGGCGGAGTTTTGAAATTTGTAAGAATTGGTGTCAGGAACTGATATATATGTATTGACTATTAAGGTAAATACATTGTTTGTTCTGTATTAAAATCTTTCATTTGCTAACTATGCCTATCAGTAGTTAGTGCCTTCAGTAGTGTAGTTTGAATCTTTTATTTAGCTGGTAGTAGTGGCGCTCGCATATTCCAGTAGGTTGGGTAACGAAGATTTTTGTGAGGTAAGTGATTTGTGAAACGTATAGGTTAATGTTAGTCAGGGCCATTCTTTCGTAGGGATTTTTGGAAGTCAGATTGCGTTGCGCTAAAAATATTGTGTGTCAGTTTAAGCACAGTCTTGTACAATTTTTCTAAGGAGCGTTTCATATGTCGACCCTTAACCGAGGATACCTCACTGGAATCATCTGATTTTTTTCTTGTAGTTTGTGTAATTAGTGTAGCCTTTGTTTATTGCTAGCGCGTAATTGTAGAGAGAATTTCCTGTGTAGTTGCAGTCTTTCATTGTTGTACAGTAAAACAGTTGTGGCATACCTGTAGGTTTGCACCAAGTATTTCGCAGCTGCAAGCATTTCGCAGCTGCGTTTGCTATTAACTAGATAGTATTTTCAGTGCTACGTTAATGTGTTCTCTTATTTTTGCTCTTCAAATTGCGCTTCTCTGTATTATCGTGTGAAATATTGTGACAATTATGGCGTGTGAAAAACGTAATACTAGGCTCCAAAGTAAACTGAGAAATGACTGTGAAGACGAAAGCAGTGTGTTAGCGCCACCATGAAATGAATTAACTAATGTTCAAAGTGGTAATTTGGTAACTGTGGATAGGGAAATGGAGCGGGCTGCAAATAATGGCGTAGGCAGTGAAACAATTAGTGAACAGGGAAGCATTATCGATCGATCGGTCGGCAACAGCTCGCGTCAGGAATCCGAAATGACAGGACACAATCTAGGAAATACTGTACATTCAGGTTTTGGGTCCTCACCGTTTTCTAAAATAAGTCCAGACACATTTTCTTCTTGTCAAAATGTGAATGTTGCCGGTGCAACTTCACTGCCGAAAAGCACTGAGGAACATGTTTCAGACACCAGTGCATTGTTATTACAATTAATGCAACAAATGGGACAAAAGCTTCAAAAGTTAGACACAATGGAACAAAAGCTTCAAAAGTTAGACACCACACTTGAACAAACACGTGAAGATTTAACTAACATTGAATCGGAATGTCAAAAAGTCTGTAATGACGTAAAAACACAAATTTGTGAGCATTTTCAACCTATTTTTTCGCGGTATGAAAATGGATTACAGAATCACGAAGCAGCCATAAAAGAACTGCAAACTATTGTTCATGAAAATCATGAGACCTTGCAAGCCAAAATTGACTCAGTTGCATCTACCGATTCGGTTACGCAACTTGCAAAAACTCAGGAAAACTTAAAGGACACAGTAGGTACGATTTCAAGACAAATGGACACTCTGAAATTTGGTTCAGAAAAACACACTGAGCAAATAAATACACTATCGGAGAAGGTAGCCGAACTTTCGGATCAGTTCATTAACTTATCTGCAAAGGTAGATGATGATCTGAATGACACAGAAGAGTGCGAACAAATTAGGAAATTCAAACAAAATCAGAATCAAATTAATACACAACAACAAAGAGAAATCCGGGAAGTACAAGATCAGCTGACACAGGTAATACAAGAATTACGTATTTCAGAGGACACTCGTGCTCCAATACGGGAAGAGGGACATAGAAATACGGAACAGCCACAAAATAATAACACAAGGCACTTCGAAAATTATGAAATTGGCAAGGTATACCGAATTTTGAGATGGAACCGCCGAAACGATGTAACAATGACCGATATGCGACTCGCCAACACTATGATTTTGACTATAAGCTGTTCATTACTACACGTAAATTCAAAACATTTAAGAATTCTGGCAACGACATTCATCCACAAGCGTGGCTCCATCAATTCTCTCATTGTTTTCCTCCCAACTGGTCACTAGAGCACAGATTAGAATTTATGTGTGGCTACTTAGAGAATGAACCAGCTGTAAGAATGGGATCGGTCATTCACGATTGCCACAGTAAAGGAGAATTTTACCATGCCTTCCTCTCAGCATATTGGTCTCAAGCCACACAAGACCGAGTAAAACATGGCATCATAATGATGAAACATTTCGAACAATCTGAATTTTCCAGTCTTGTCAAATATTTCGAAGACATGTTACATAAGAATCAGTATCTTTCAAACCCATACAGACCCTCAGAACTCATCCGCATTTGCTTAATTAAATTACCTGAACATTTACGACAGATTATTTTAGCAGGGCGATGCAAAGACGACATTGAAGCTTTTCAGGGACTGTTACAAGAACTGGAAATTGGCACTGACAGTCGCGGAACGCGTAAACAGGAGCACAACCATTACAGGTCACACCTGTCAAAATTCCGCGATGACAGAAATAATAACTCGACACGACAGTTCTATTCTCACAATACAAAGCGTGAGCAAAACAGACACCACCAGTATGACAACCGTTGGCAGAGTAGTAATAATACAG
Source organism: Schistocerca gregaria (assembly GCF_023897955.1). Lineage (NCBI taxonomy): Eukaryota > Metazoa > Arthropoda > Insecta > Orthoptera > Acrididae > Schistocerca > Schistocerca gregaria. The sequence continues at coordinate 399,118,512 of NC_064924.1, read as the reverse complement.
GGAAAGATCACCTCTCCGCGGTAATGACTATCACAGAGACAATCAGAGAAACAGACAATATGGAAACCAAAATAATTATTATCAAGGGAGACAGAATAACTTCAGGCGCAACGGTCCAGCGCGCAGTTACGATTCAGGGAGAAATTCACCACCACGTGACCGACAAGAAAGAAATTATGGAATCTACCGACATGACGACAGACGATATAATCATAACGACAGACCTGAATTTTATCAGAACTGGCGGGATTCAAACAGAGCAGGGCACCCTCGGCAAGGAGAATTTGTAGAAGTTAGGTCTCCTAATCCCATTAACGACGCGCGCCAACAAAGAAACAGACAATGACTCGCACCGCAGGCAGCCGCGTGCGCCGACTGGCTCAGAGAAAAATAACATAGACGCTAACCTTGAGAAAAATTTTAGCATCCCTTACCGACGTATACAACATGATAATTGCTGTGAATTTTTAACTCTGTCCACTAGGAAGAGTAAAGGATTGCACTACATTTCACATGTAAAACCATTTATCTAGAGATAATCTGCTTTTTAACTTAGCGTTTTCCTATAAAATTTTTCACTTCACATTACTAGTACTCTTTGTCACACTTAGAAACTGTTAACATGTAACTATGTTTTAAAGTTAACTATCCAGTCTAGAACCTAGGGAACATATTTAGACAGTAATTACAAATGCATTGTTATAGTGAACAGACAACACAGTGTTATTGTGTGTGTACATTCTTGCTTGTTAGTGGCACGATTACGTAACGACCATAAGGCTCACACACTTAGAACATTTACCAGTACTGCTAATGAGGTTTTAATGCAACATTTTGGTTTAGTTGAAAAGACATTCTTTATTTGAAGTACTTTCTGTGAGATTAAAGATGACTTAGCATTTGGTTTCTTTGATAGCTACACGATTATATCACGACGCTACTAATGTGTGACACAATTTGCATTGTGCTTTTGCGGTGTATCTGTTTTATATCTGCACAGTTTTTCTGAATTCTTCTGGAAAGGAAAACATGTTTTAGTAGTAACTTTGTGGTATAGCTACAATGAGACAGCCTTTTCTGTAGCACAGCAATACGTTACAGTACAGTACTTACTTCATCACAGCAATAAGCGTAGTAACTATGATGTCTATACGCATCGCGTTTCACTTTTGTTTATCATGAGGTAAGTACATTGACTTCTGCAGAACTTAGCTTTCGGAGGACGATAACTACGACACTTCCACAGAGATTATCTTACAACACGACGCACAGTTTAGCGCTACAGTACATGTAGTTGAGTGATTAATTTTGTACTGAAAACATTTATTTTTAAAGATATTTGAAGTACAATGATACAAAGGTTTTCCGTGATACATTTCATTCCATTGCTGTAATCTGCAACACCTGAGGATATAATTACATTAATCCTCAGGGGGGTACACGCTTACTTTGTGTACCATGTGTTTGGCAAGCACAAGGAGCCCTAGCTAATATGGTATTTGCTTATACAATTTAACACATCGGTACCATATTTCTCTAACACATAAATTACACAGCTATCTGATAATTTAACTGAGAGACAAACTTTTTTTTTTTTTTTTTACTACATCAGTGACACATGTTTACACAATTACACAGTTGGATAACTTGACACTTATGAAACTGTATTTTGTCTGTACTTTGTGAACTGTTCATATTTTTTCGGAACCATTGTGATACTATGAGAGCTTTGAATGATGTATTTGGTATGAGATCATGATTTTTAAAGTACGTTTGAGGTAGATGACACTTTTGACATGAGCAGAGAATTTTTTTTTAGGTTTTGAAATTATTGCAGAGAACTGTGACGTTTTTGAGATTTGACTGAGGTGTTATCATCTATTATTACGACGACGATGTTAATTATGCTGCTGAGGTATGTTTAAGCTGATGCTATATGAGTTACTTGTATATGCTACGTATCTGTTATGATGAAATATTGAAGAAGTGTCAACGAATATGTAAATGTGTAATAAGGTAAGGAATACTGAGTAGTGGTTAGGGACTCTGGTTTAGGAAGAAGGATGTTGGAAACTGAGAATCGTACTTTAAGAGTTATGAAATGTGTGTATATGCGTGAATGTATCACTATGCTGGTGAAAATATTTTGGACACTATTATATTTAAAGGATTTTGTTTCTACAGTTTTATAACGCAAATTCACAACCTGTGAAAATATTTTTATATGAGACTGCCACTGTGGCGGAAACTGGTGTTGTAAATATTTCGGTAAGAAAGTTAAGTGACCACCTGCACGTAATGCATCGTGGGCACCCAGCTGGGCGACAGACACCTGGAAACAAGCCATTAGTGTGTGCCTTTCAGAGGCACAGGTGGAGAAAAAAATAAAGAGGCCATTATCCTCGCAAATACGCCACGCCCAAACTTGAAAACATATGATTACACTGTGAAGCTCTTAATTTATGATATTTACTGAAATGAAATGATGAGAAACATTTTATATCTATTGGCTTTCTAGCTGAGAGATTGCTCATTTTGTTTAATATCTAGTTTCTAGCTGCACTGCAGCATTGGTTACTATAAAATTTAATGGATGTACTAATATAAATATTTTATGCCTACAGATCCAGTAAATAATAACTTTATGATGTACTTAAAACAAACGAAGGAGCTTAAAAAGACATTTCCCTTCACAGGAGTTGCATACAGAATTTTCTTTTCAAGTACATGGTAATATTTTTTTTTACAATAAGTTCTTGTGGTGCACCATTTCAATTATATAGGCATTAAGATGTGAATATACATTTCCCTTATCTGCGTTGTTATCTTTAGTGTACTATTTTTTTCTGCTTGTGGGTTTGTCATGTTTAGGTATAAGTTATTACATTTATTGCTGCTTGTTTTGCTTACATGCATTTTTTTGTCATTGCTTGTATTAATTGTTTTGTGGTGCTGCGTTGCCTCATCCGTTAGTTTAGCATCTGAGCTCAGTAGATTTAAATTAGCTTAAGAGGGGGTAGACTATAAAAGAGAACGAGTTGTGATGAATTGGAAGAAATGCATTGAGAAGCTATAAGAAAATGATATGGCCAAAAAAAAGTAGTGTACAGTGGAGAAAAACTATTTTTGAAAGAGGATGTGAGCAAAATAGAGAAAGCATGTTGGATAGGATATTTTTGGTGGAAACAAATGTTGAGATATGATGAAAGATCTACAGAATGAAGTTTTGGGTTGAACTGCAGTACCAAATGTTACACTGAAAACAAACCCTGTCCTTTCCTTTTGTGTTATCCCACTATGTGTTTGTGTACCCTTGTGTATTTGTTTTCTTCCTGTCTCTGTGTACTGTTTCATAGAATTTTTTCTCGTCTAATACTAAGCTACATTCACTATGATGAGGAATACTGCTATCCTCAAATATAATTTGCATTAATAACATGTGATTTACTTCGTAAAGATGCTTAGACATTATTTATTCTGTTTGGTTCTAATGCTCATGTGTGAAGTTGATGTTTCAAAAGTTATTCTGATCTATTATGCATGCACTTATGTCATAATTCCTGTAACACTGATGTATATGTTTATTTCTATTCTTTTGTAAAGCCTGTATTACTGCAAATGTTGTCTGTACTATTATGTTCTTTAATGATATATTTTGTACCTTTGTAAATGTATTCTTATGTTGTAAATTTATAACCGTATAGACATCAGTTCTTCAAATTAAGTTTCATTTCACTGCACACATTTCTGTTGGTCATAGTATATGGACAATATGTGAGAAGTAGGGACTCATAGTGTTTGCACGTGTGTTGATAATTCAGCAAGGGACTGGATAACAGCATTGCTGGTTCTAAGGATATTTAAAAAAAATTGTGAGTGCTCAAGTGGTGGTTCATGGACTTGCCATATTGTCTGCAAGACTCTTCGATGGTGATTGTGCACCTGCACAGTCGCAACAGATGGCTGTTGGCCATCTCTACAAGGTCTGAAGTGGGTCTGCACCTTCAATGGCCCACCAATACCATTATTTCTACATGGACTGCAATGGGTCTATACCTCTGGTGGCCCACCAATACCCTAATCTCTACCAGGACTACAGTGGGTCTGCTCTGTGATGACCTACCTACCAATGGTCTTCAACTTCGACTGACTCTGCTGTGGGTTTGCTCTGTTGTGGCCCATTACGTGTTTGCATGTCAAGAGTCAGCACTGTCTTTCCGTTGGAAGGACAACACTACTTCTTCAAGACTGCTTAGAAATCCACTACTTCCAAGTGCAAATTCTTTTATTACTCAGACTTTGAGAAAAACACTGCAATTTTACTGTGATGAACGATCAGGACTGTCTTTATGGACTGTGAGATAATTTTAGCTTTTGACCAAAATTGTATCAATAAGTTTGATATGTTTGTCATTGTAATGATGAAAAATTTTATCAAATCATTATTGGCCAGTGCCCAAAACAATTTGTAAAATTTTTTGTGGGGAGCATGGGGGTTATGTAAGTAGGCTGTTTAGGTTTTTTTATTGGTAACGCCGCCGCCACGTAGCGCTCTGTATGAAAATCACTGGCTGTGCCATGTGCAGTCTGTGGCTGGTTTGCATTGTTGTCTGCCATTGTAGTGTTGGGCAGCGGCAGCTTGATGCTAACAGCGCGTAGCGTTGCGCAGTTGGAGGTGAGTCGCCAGCAGTGGTGGACGTGGGGAGAGAGATGGCGGAGTTTTGAAATTTGTAAGAATTGATGTCATGAACTGATATATATATTTTGACTATTGAGGTAAATACATTGTTTGTTCTGTATTAAAATCTTTCATTTGCCAACTATGCCTATCAGTAGTTAGCGCCTTCAGTAGTTTGAATCTTTTATTTAGCTGGCAGTAGTGGCGCTCGCTGTGTTCCAGTAGGTTGAGTAACGAAGATTTTTGTGAGGTAAGTGATTTGTGAAACGTATAGGTTAATGTTAGTCAGGGCCATTCTTTCGTAGGGATTTTTGGAAGTCAGATTGCGTTGCGCTAAAAATATTGTGTGTCAGTTTAAGCACAGTCTTGTACAATTTTTCTAAGGGGCGTTTCAATCTTCTACATTGAGAGTGAAATGTGCTGGAGCTACATCTGCAAAAATCACAAGTTTCTTCTTATCTGCAGGGGCATGTCTTCTAGCAGATCTTGGAGGGTATGGTGAACAAAGGCCCTACTGGGAGAACGTGTGGCTCTACCAGACAGTCATCTATAATTCCAGTCTACATAGTAATCTTAAACTGATGCAGTCTAGCCTGTACTGGAGTATGAGAATTACGACCGTCCCGTAAACTTATTATTCCATGTCTAACAAACGTTGCCTGGTCTGTAATCAAAACTGAAGAGACAAACAACAAATTGGCTAAAATTCTCCTGTGGTGGGCCTTAGGCAGGTGTAAGGCCTTGCACACGTTGATGATGATACAGATGCATGAGTTGCTCCTGAAGTATACTCCATTTTGAACTGGAGGTGTACCACACGCCAGGACCACTTGACCACTTGTCTTGCATTGCTCTTCCTGGTCAGGCATATGAGCAACACATGGTTTTCCTCAATCCATAGCCTGTGGCACTACAGATCATGTCTCGGCAATGCAACGATTCACAGCACCAAAGGTAGGATGTCTCGGTTGTCTTCGGTCTGGAAACTCCATCTGAAACAGCCGTGCAACCTCGTGTTGATTACCATTTGCACTGGTGTACATGAAAATCATATCTGGCTGCTCACGAAATGAATATCCTGCCATGTTTGAATCGAGCACTTTGAGTTAACTCAGTACCTGTAGTTCAGGTAGACAATGGACATGAAGGCAGACGAATGACGAACGTAATCTAGCGTGTCTGGCAACACAATGCCAGCTGTGACGTAATGAGAAAAACAGCTGCGTAGCTAAGTGAAATTGTTGGGTTGCGATTCGAAAGCCGTTGTACATCAACTTTCAAACGAACATCTGTTTACATGAACAATGTTTTATTGTTTAGGTGCAAGGGACCTGTCCCCAAACTTTGGAGCATCCTATACATACCAAGTAACCTCCAGTCCCTTACACTAAAAATATTAGTTCATTAGAAATAGCGAAGAAACCTTGAATATAACTGACAGTCAGATGATGTAGAACTCTGACACTTCTAGACAAAAAGCCTTGGATGTCATCGACACTCAAAATTGTAGAGGTCTGATACTTTTGTTGGCATGAAAGAATAATAAATGATGAAATTAGATTAGAAAATATTAATGGAAAGAAACAGTTGGTTGATCTTGTGACAAAGCCCCTTGAACAAGTTCAGTGCAGAGATTCGTATGAATGAAATGAAACCGTATTTCTTTGTACATTTCTTTAAGTAATGTTTCCTTTTAAAAGAAGTATTTCAATTACAGGAATAATGTTTGACGGTGTATAGTAGTAGCAGGGCAAAGTTGGCATCACCCACCCTGCACTGTTGCCAAATTGATTCAAGATAGTGGATTCACAATGACAGCCATAAACATGGCAATGTCACATGACATCATGGCGAGAAGTCCAAATTTTGGAGAGAAAATAGGTCAACTGGACTACCTCCACTAACCTAACATCACTCTCTCTCTCCTCTCATCCACCATCCACCATCCTGTCTCCTCTCTTCCACGATCTGGAAATTGGGGGTAAAAGGACTCACTCCGTGCTGTGTTGCTGGATAGGATGGACTTAAGTCTTTATTTTGTATGCATTTTGTTATATTATTTATTTAAGCAATTTGTGTTGTCGTAGACAGTAGCTCCATCCAGTGTGTTCACCTTGAGGTCTGGAGCCCACCTGGTCTAGTTAACAACACTACCAGTAGAGTCATACAATGTTCGCCGCTTTACCTCTGAGGATGTCTCCCGCACTCAGAGACGAAACGTCAGGAGAGAGTTTTATACTTCGACCACGGCCTATCAGCCCGGAAGTTTTATGTGAAGACTACCAGTAGAGGTTGGCTGTTGGCCTTCACCCCCTTTCATCCCCCTGACCTCACCTGCTCCACCTGTGACGCAATTCAAGACAGGCAGGAAATACGCTCAGTCTGTGCTGATCTTCCTGAGAGGACGGATGTAATTGTTTACTGTGTACTATGTGTTCAATGGACGAGATGTCAGTCCTGGAGAAGAAGGATTTTAATGGGTATATTAGCTGCAATCATGCATCTCAGCACAGTGTCCATAGCCATCTCCACAATGCATGGCAGTCGATGATATTTAGTGAATGTATGAAGAAGACAAATATGCTTAATCAAATAACGAAAATACAGCAGAATGGGGCTATGGTACACTTCGAAAATCATGCTGATAAATGCATGTGCTGTAACCTTAAATTATTCGATAAAAACCAAATCAGTCTTCTGAAGTGCAAGAGGCAAGATGTTCACCAACTCCAGCACAAGCACTCACAGCAACATCACACAGCAGCCACAGGGCGGGCATGGGCTAATCACTTACTGCAGCGCCGCGCGGGATTAGCCGAGCGGTCTTAGGCGCTGCAGTCATAGACTGTGCGGCTGATCCCGGCGAAGGTTCGAGTCCTCCCTCAGACATGGGTGTGTGTGTTTGTCCTTAGGATAATTTAGGTTAAGTAGTGTGTAAGCTTAGGGACTGATGACCATAGCAGTTATGTCCCATAAGATTTCATATACATTTGAACACTTCCTGCCGCCCTGGACATACCTACAGCCTTCCTCCTTCTCATCACTGGCTCACAGATGCCCCTTGACCCTGAACACGAACTTCTTCATGAGTTATTATATCTGGTGCTTCAGCACTGTGCGGAATATTGTCACATACGTGTCTTGAAGATGTCAGAGGAACTATGGTAAATGTAACATTGGACAAAGGGAGTGAGAGAGAAAAAAAGAGCTTTGCAGGTGATGCAAGAATATTTAAACAATATCTGATGTAACTACGTGATTTACTTCGAGGAATACCACCACCAACCACGAACACTGACTCTACAAGAAAGATCCCGGCACAGTTGTGAAAACTCCCTGAGATACTTCGCGCGCTTTTGTAGGAAATACCACATCCTTCCGAAGTCCTTGAGCATAAGCTGCTACAGGATTTACTAAATAAAACTGAATATGTTTCTAAATACACTTTCAAAAAGATCGCTGCAGGTACTGAGCTTCATTTTAGCGGTGTATTCCGCCACACGTGAACACAGACACTAAAAAGGTTGCTGCACACTTGAGAAACCTCCTAGGCTTCCTTCTGGAGACACTTTGGGGACTTTTATGGAAAATAGATCCCAAAACCGATATCAGCTGAAACATCGGATTTTACCCGCCAAAACGACGATATCGGGAATTCGAAATAAAGATCTCTGTAACTTTAAACAGGACGTTCACCACTTATCGAGTTTTAGCTGTATCTTTGAAGGTACTGCCAGAGAGAGAAACATTTCTGAGTTTCTGGGTCCCACGATGCTGCTGTGTTCTTCATCACTTTTCTTAAACTCTGAGTGGGCTTGTTGCTGGAGTCAGGGACGTTAAGGCTTTTATTTTTTATTTTCCTCACTTCTCAAACCACGCTGGTATTTAAGCACAGATGGGAAAATCAGAACAATTACATATCTGAAATTTCATACATACTTCTAAACCCATAACAGACGGTAAAAAAAAAAAAAACGGTAAAAAAAAAATAATATATATATATATATATATATATATATATATATATATATATATATATAATATATATATATATATACAAAGAATTCGAAGCACTAGTCTAAAGATGAGGAAAATGGCTGGAGTTTTCGGAGAAGTTTCGATTTCTTACAGTTGCTGGTCTGACGATGCTCTAAGCCCACAATGGTGGGTGGGGGAGAGGATCCCGCCTGTCCAAAGCAGAGGAGGATGGTCTACTCTGACTTGTCTCTGAACACTCGAACAAAGAAGATATCACGTGACTCTCATATGTCACAGAACTTTCCGTAGATAAGCTGGCCGGAGTGGCCGTGCGGTTCTAGGTGCTACAGTCTGGAGTCGAGCGACCGCAACGGTCGCAGGTTCGAATCCTACCTCGGGCTTGGATGTGTGTGATGTCCTTAGGTTAGTTAGGTTTAATTAGTTCTAAGTTCTAGGCGACTGATGACCTCAGAAGTTAAGTCGCATAGTGCTCAGAGCCATTTGAACCATTTTTCCGTAGATATCTTACCCCAGTCTTGTTCGAACCAGGCTGTAGAGCCTCCTATGAACCACACGAAGGATGTTTGTGACTCTCTCACGTCATGGAACTTCCTGTGAATGGAACATTTTGGTTGGTTCTCACTGAATTTACCTGATAAACTGTTGCGACCAGTATGGGAGCACTATCCACCACTTTCTGTAGGCGGATTATCAGAGTAAACTTTTGTACAATTAATATAAAAATACAGCAGTAATATGGCAGTAACACTTAAAACCTGGAAAAGTGATCCATAAATGATGAAATATGGAAACTACAGCCGAAGATACTTCCTCAATTACACAGCTCTGCTACTGTCGAGAAAAGCTTGAATTTTTCGCCGTGAAACCGATCTCCAACCAGGTTATACCACCGCGACCGGTTGTGCCAAAATACTATATCGATATAGTAAGCACAATACGTCACCTGCATCAGACAAAATCATCACTTCTGCAACTTGCATATAGCTATCGACCGCCAGCCTGTTGTGCGATCAGAGCGTCCTCCGCGGACCACGGTCACTCTCTGAACTGTCTTACAAAGGATGGGCTGGTTGCCCAGGCAAAAAGCCGTCCGCTGATGGTATTGTTTACGATCTGACCGCCAGCCTGTTGTGCGATCAGAGCGTCCTCAGCGGACCACAGTCACTCTCTGGACTGTCTCACAAAGGCTGGGTTAGTTGCCCAGGCAAAAAGCTGTCCGCTGATGGTATTGTTTTCGATCTGGCGAGCTTGCTACAGTAGTTTCTGCAAAGATCATCTCTAGTCTCTAGGATTATAAGAGCATATGGTTTGCCAGAATATCATACCATTTACGCGATAGTTTTCGATATCAAGCACATAGCAGTAAGCTAACGATCGCTTGCATAGTGTAACTTCGAATATGAAGAGTGGAAATCATATCTATAGCAACCTGAAACATTAGTGTGGTCATTATGTGGGACATGACTAGTGGTATGCAAAGATGTTTACGCGAAAACATGAAAAAATAGACGAAGCTGTTAGTTCCATTTTTTAACAAATGCTGATGTCATTGGCGTCATAGATTCCATAGAATTCGTGCTCTTTACAAAGTCAACTACAGAACCAGCAGACGTCTCTTTCACCATCTACAGTAAATGTACACGACAAACGTCACAAACAATGTTCCCTCAACCAAATAAAGACAGGGCATGTGTAGAATGGCAGCACAAGCAGTCGACCAGTAATTAACTGTCCAGTGCAGACATTCGCCCATATGAATCTTTTCGGATTTCCACGGAGAATACTCGCGCCACATGCAATCACGAAGGCTGCCCAACACATGCTGAATATTAGTTCGCTGCTCACCTCCCTAGAGGGCGACAGGGTTAGGTCAGCTGCATTCCTGTACCCCAGCCTGTCCAGTAGGGCCGGGCGGTGTGGCCGAGTGTTTCTAGGCGCTTCAGTAGGAACTTCGCGACCGTTACGGTCGCAGGTTCGAATCCTGCCTCGGGCATGGGTGTGTGTGATGTCCTTAGGTTAGTTAGGTTTAAGTAGTTCTAAGTTCTAGTGGACTGATGACCTCAGATGTTAAGTCTCATAGTGCTCAGAGCCATTTGAACCATTTTTTCCAGTTGGCGGCTCCTGCCGGTAAGCCGGAAATTTCCATCGTTCCGGCCACAGGTTGCCTCCATCACACGCCCCTGCTCTCCAGACAGAATCGTCCTAGGAAACCAGCCACATATTTATCACTGTATTTAAAATTAAAGATTGTGGTTGCAGGCTCAATCTGATGACATTCAACAATGGGCAAAGTATCGGAAATACACCCTCTTGACGCATGTGCCTCTGGAAATGTCAAAATCTGTATCATTCTTATGACTGGACATAATTTTCCAAGTGAAAAATAGTCTTTCATTGCCCTTATGGCTGTCGATGCGCTGAAATCACAATTTTCCACGTCAAATCTATACCTTCCTTACAACAGGATCAAAATGGTTCAAATGGCTCTAAGCACTATGGGACTTAACATCTGAGGTCATCAGTCCCCTAGACTTAGAACTACTTAAACCTAACTAACCTAAGGACATCACACACATCCATGCCCGAGGCAGGATTCGAATCTGCGACCGTAGCAGCAGCGCGGCTCCGGACTGAAGCGTCTAGAACCGCTCTTCCACAGCGGCCGGCCTTACAACAGGACAAAGCCACTTTCTACATACAAGTCGGAACAATGACCACAATAACTTTATAGCCCAACACATACTTTGTAGCCTGCTGATCACAGTGAATCTATCACACATCCCCTACTAAGTACGATACTTTGCCAATAACTGTTTTCTGGTGATACCAAATTATGTTATGCGAAAATCCACGATGGGCGGACTTGTCTCACTTATTTCTCTTGTGAAGAGAGATGCAATCGTCTTATAAGCGACAAGATATGAAAAACACAATAGCAGCGACTATGTTACTGTCACCATGCATAAAAAGCGGTATTGGTTCTGCCAGCGTACACAACTGTCGCTAATGATATCCACGTTGAAAACTATACAAGCTTTATAAACAGAAATATGGTATTGCTTCCTAGTGAAGTGGTCTTCTACACGAATTCGCGACCTTCAATATAGATGGTGATCGCTGGGGTGCGTATTAACAGAACCAACGTCGCCGATGGTGTAAGCTCATAATAAATCACCGAATTTAGAAAGTGATTTTGCTTAGGAACGTGGTATTAGTCAGATATTAGCAACTCTCTAATGCCACTGCTAGATATTTCTGACAGTAGCAAATAGTATTTGTAACACATTCTATCTCGATACAGTGTCAGATGTTTGCAATAAATCCACTGGGTTATAGGCAACAGAGGACGATGGTTGGTTGAGTACTATCACATGCAGTAGCTGGTGTGCTATGTGACGATTCAATTAAAGAATCCAACGTTATGTTGAGGTCATAAGAAATATACAAAATTCTGTGACCAACGCACTAGATTTTCAGATCAATAGTGCTGTGCTTTCTGGTAGATACACTGTACTGTCTGTGATTTGGAATCAAGTCTCTCCATTCAACCACATACTTGCATTGAATCCTTTGGAGATGTCTTTTAATGATTACAGTTACTATGAATCTTATTCATGGCACTCTCATACCTTGAAACAAGTCATCTATTTCGAACACATAGGTACTACAGTCTGAAGGAGTTCTGCCTCTCTCAGGTTGCATTCATGTCTGTCCCCCATCATTCTATCACTGTTATTTTGTATCATCCAACAGAAAAAACTATGAGCTATAAAAACTTCGAAAATGTCTTCTGATAGACCCGTTAAATTCCAGCATCGTGCTTATGGCTATGGCCACCGTCCCCAGTTGCATGATTACAGCTAATACACCCGTTAAATTCCTCCTTTTCCATCACAGACATCTTATCCATTGAATACATAGCACACAGTAAACAATTAGGTCCATTCCTTTGGGAAACTCAGCACAGACTAGCGAATTTCCCGCCATTTTTCTTCGGATCGCCATCTAGGATTACGTCACGGGAGAAGAGAGCGAGGGGAGTGAGAGGGAATGGGAGGGTCATAAGTGCCCTCTACTGCTGGGGTTGTGAACTACGTCAGTTGATACGTCAGTTGAGCTCCAGATCTCAAGGTGAACAAACTGGATGAAGCTACTTTCTATAACAACACAATTTGTTTCAATAAACAACATACCACACTGCATACAAAATAAAGACTTAAGTCCATCGTATCCAGCAACCCAGAACAGACTGAGTCCTTTTCCCACCAATTTCCAGATGGTGGAGGGGAGGTGAGGAGAGGGGATTGGTGATGGGGGATGGGAGGGATCTACCATCCTGAGTAAATTTAACAACAATGACATCAATGTTTGCCATTTCCTGTTTAGACAAATTGAAGTTCCCAAATCAAATCTGCTTCGCTTATTTTTTCGGAGCCTAGTCGACTGGTCCCAGCCATTTCGCAAACTGGCCAGCTGATCCAGAAATCAGGAAAAGATCAGACATTGACCAGCCAATTAAAAGCGACATTGACCACTTTGCGACTTGGCCAGTCAGTGCGCGCTTTGGCCGATTTTGGGCTTTGGCTGCAATATATACAGTATGCTGGTACCGAGACGTTCCCAGCCGTCTGCAGTACGCCTTCCTCCACACCGATATCAGCCTGGACACTGCATGGCAAAAATACACTTCAGCTCTCACCTAAGTCCACCTGCCAGTTCCATGTGTCTCACAGCCACCACGACCTTGAGAATTTTGTACTTGATAATTAGCAATCTTTTATTTCCTTCCCTTATGCATATATGTAATTTCTAAATTTATGTGAATAAATGTGGTCCTAAGGCATTTATCTTCAGCCGATAAATACGAACTTCGTTCGATAAGTAATGCAATACTTTTTTTTCTGAAAGCAGGGTGGTTTTATTCAGAATTCCAATATACCATATTATTCCCTTCTCTCCTGACTACGAAACCCTATTTTTCATCGCAATCTTCCTTCAGTGCTTTGGACTTACGTCACATTTCTGGGAGAGCCTGTACACCTGCATGGTACTAATGTAATGTTCGACATCTGAGTCGACGTCCTGCGGCATCAATAACCTCCACATCATTTACATAATGCTTCATGTGGAGTACATCCTTCATTGAGCCAAACAGATGAAAGTCGGAGGGCGAGAGAACCAGAAGTAGGGTGGACGAGGAAGAACAGTCAAATGAAGATGTGTGAGCTCCTATCGGCGCCCTGGTGTAAAACCTTGCACTGTCATGGAGAAGTTGGTTTGCATCTTTGAGGCAACGAGCACGCTGAAATCGTTTCTTCAATTTCCTGAGGGTAGTGCAATATACTTCAGACTTGATAGTTGCACCATGAGGGAGGATATCTAACAGAATAACACCGTCAGAGTCCCAGAAGACGGTCGCCATGACTTTACCGGCTGAGTGTGCGTCTTTGAACTTTTTCGTCATAGGAGAAGTATGTGAAACTACTTTATGGATTGCAGTTTTGTTTCCAGTTCGAAGTGATGAACCCATGTTTCATCACCTGTGACGATGGTCGACGAAAAATTGTCGCGATCAGGCTTGTAACTCGCAAGCACTTCTGCACAGATGGCCCTTTGTTGATTTTTATATACTTCTGTTAGGCGGCAAGAAAGTGGGCACAAGCCTTTGAGTACCTTAACTCAGCACTACCAACAGAAACATCCATTTGTGTTTGATTGTTATCTGTCGATCACCTTGAATGAGATTGTCCGTAGTTCCAGGACTGCCAGAGTCATAGCTGTGTGCAGCCGGCCATCACGCGGGAGATCGGAAAGGTTTGCGTGACCTTCTTACTATGATGACAGACGACTCGCCCAACGTCTCGTCTCCATAGAAATTCTGCAAACACCTGTGAATATCTGCGATGCTCTGGTTTTCCGCCACAAGAAGCTCAATGACAGCTCTCTATTTGGAACACACCTCTATAACAGACGTCAGTTTGAAGGCAATGTATAGCACGGCCATCTATCGGAGCTTCATCAAACTATATGGGCTAAAGGGTAAATATTTCACGAGCATTTTTTCAACCGAAATTGGCCGAGAAAAAATGTACTGCATTACTTATTGAACGCCCCTCATATTTACGACCAATCTCCATAGATTCTTCCTGCCCCTGCTACTAGTAATTTTTATTGAATATGCTTATGCAGCACTCAATTGCAGTTTTATATATACACTCCTGGAAATTGAAATAAGAACACCGTGAATTCATTGTCCCAGTAAGGGGAAACTTTATTGACACATTCCTGGGGTCAGATACGTCACATGATCACACTGACAGAACCACAGGCACATAGACACAGGCAACAGAGCATGCACAATGTCGGCACTAGTACAGTGTATATCCACCTTTCGCAGCAATGCATGCTGCTATTCTCCCATGGAGACGATCGTAGAGATGCTGGATGTAGTCCTGTGGAACGGCTTGCCTTGCCATTTCCACCTGGCGCCTCAGTTGGACCAGCGTTCGTGCTGGACGTGCAGACCGCCTGAGACGACGCTTCATCCAGTCCCAAACATGCTCAATGGGGGACAGATCCGGAGATCTTGCTGGCCAGGGTAGTTGACTTACACCTTCTAGAGCACGTTGGGTGGCACGGGATACATGTGGACCTGCATTGTCCTGTTGGAACAGCAAGTTCCCTTGCCGGTCTAGGAATGGTAGAACGATGGGTTCGATGACGGTTTGGATGTACCGTGTACTATTCAGTGTCCCCTCGACGATCGCCAGAGGTGTACGGCCAATGTAGGAGAAGGAGATCGCTCCCCACACCATGATGCCGGGTGTTGGCCCTGTGTGCCTCGGTCGTATGCAGTCCTGATTGTGGCGCTCACCTGCACGGCGCCAAACACGCATACGACCATCATTGGCACCAAGCCAGAAGCGACTCTCATCGCTGAAGACGACACGTCTCCATTCGTCCCTCCATTCACGCCTGTCGCGACACCACTGGAGGCGGGCTGCACGATGTTGGGGCGTGAGCGGAAGACGGCCTAACGGTGTGCGGGACCGTAGCCCAGCTTCATGGAGACGGTTGCGAATGGTCCTCGCCGATACCACAGGAGCAACAGTGTCCCTAATTTGCTGGGAAGTGGCGGTGCGGTCCCCTACGGCACTGCGTAGGATCCTACGGTCTTGGTGTGCATCCGTGCGTCGCTGCGGTCCAGTCCCAGGTCGACGGGCACGTGCACCTTCCGCCGACCACTGGCGACAACATCGATGTACTGTGGAGACCTCACGCCCCACGTGTTGAGCAATTCGGCGGTACGTCCACCCGGCCTCCCGCATGCCCACTATACGCCCTAGCTCAAAGTCCTTCAACTGCACATACGGTTCACGTCCACGCTGTCGCGGCATGCTACCAGTGTTAAAGACTGCGATGGAGCTCCGTATGCCACGGCAAACTGGCTGACACTGACGGCGGCGGTGCACAAATGCTGCGCAGCTAGCGCCATTCGACGGCCAACACCGCGGTTCCTGGTGTGTCTGCTGTGCCGTGCGTGTGATCATTGCTTGTACAGCCCTCTCGCAGTGTCCGGAGCAAGTATGGTGGGTCTGACACACCGATGTCAATGTGTTCTTTTTTCCATTTCCAGGAGTGTATTTTGTAATGGTCTTAAAATTTTCGACCACTTCATAAATTGGCACCCAGCGTGGGGGACGTTTTGATATTAACTGCCCATTGTCCATTATTTTGTTTTAAATGGCCATTTCTTGCTGTTTTAAGACATTATTTTTATAAATTAAAAGAAAACTCCTGTTTACTATTAACGTAAAGTAACGGAATGGCTGGGCAAGTAGTTAATAGTAGAGTGACAAACAGGACGCTTCATTGTGAGCTGTATGTCGTCTGAATGTGGTTATCATGTAGAGTATTATTTCAATTGTCAGTTCTTGGGTTTCATTTTCTGTGTCATTCGTGTCGCCTCGGAGTTGCCTAGCTGTATGATGTTGATCTTGTTGTTTTCTTTTGGGAGAGATAAATAGTGTGCGTTGTTCAGTTCGATATAGCAGTGAAATTGACGAATGAATTTAGTTGATTTTGGCGTCAGTAGTTAATGCAGATGAGTTCAGAGGAGACAAGGGTGAAAATTAATTGTACAACCAGGAGTTCAGAAAGTAATTTGACTAAGACTGAGACATATTATGGTGAGAAAAGAGATGATAATGATGATATTTGGTTTGTGGGGCGCTCAACTTCGCTGTCATCAGAACCTATACAAATTCCCAAACTGTACACAGTACAGTCTAGCCACTTTCATGAATGATAATGGAATGATGAGGACAACACAGACACGCAGTTCGCAGGCAGAGAATATCCCCAACCCGGCTGGGAATCGAACCTGGTACCCTGTGATCCGGAGATAACAACGCTAGCCACTATACCTCTAGCTGCGGACGGGAGAAGAGAGGTAAATAGCGAAGAAACAAAAGAATCGAAAACTATTAGGAAACGAAATGTTAATACAGTTGAACTCAAAGTTGTAGGATGATGCAGATCATAGACAGGCACTGCTAATAGAGTGCCTGAATTCATAATTTGCAGAGGCGTGAAAGACTTTTGTCGAATGTTTACAAATCAATGCAGGAAGAGTCTAATCGTAATTCTGTGGAAGGCAATACTGTGACGGAAGATGCGACAGATTATGCAAAACTGCAGTTCTGCAGCACAACGCAACAAGTGATAAAACTGATGAGCAATAGTCAGACGAGAAATGGGTAGTAGTGGGGTCAGATGCCGAAATCTGTGACATCTGCGAAGTAATCATTGGTAGTGATGGTGCAACTGATGAGGTCAGTAATTAGAAAATTGTAGACATGGAAGGCAGAAGTCTGGCTGCAGTGTGCGTCAATCGTGGCTCGCCAGTAATTGATACAAGTGACAAGTAGTAGGGCAAAGCGCCACCACCCCACGTTGCATTAGTGCCAAATTTATTCAAGATGGCGGATCCGAGATGGCGGCGATAGATATGGCAATGTCGCAATGACATCATGGCGGGAGGTCAAATTTTGGCCGGGAAAATAGATCAATTGGGCTACCTCCACTAACCTAACCCCCTCCTCTCCCCCCTCTCCTCCCCTCAAAAATGGTTGGAAGTTCAAATTCCAGCAGTACAGTGCAACATACCACAGCTACTTCCACTGAGCTAAGAAAATTGCTGGAAAACACGTCACTTGCGCTATCTCCTGTAACCTGTCATCCAACAGCCACCTCTTCCTAGGAATAGACAGGAAAAGGACTCACAAGGGGAAGGCCTCAGACGCGGCCAACCGATTCGGCTCAAATTTGGCAGGTCGCTTGTGTACAACCTAAAACGAAGGAATCTTAGATATTTTGGGTCAACACCCCCGCGTTTTCGAGAAAATCACCCCTAAAGGTTATGACGAGCAATCCACTCAAAATTGGCGCGATCGATAGATAATTGTAAATAGAGTATTTTTTTATCATCAGGTATGGTGTCCGAAATCCATACTTTTTCCAGAAATCAAGGTAAGAAACTTAAAACTGCCCCTTCTGTACCCACATGGTAAACACTTCGCGGTGACAGCACTGATAGTGCAACAGCCAAGGTAACTGGCTGGGAATGAGAGAACGTGGGTTCGAATCTCGAAGAAACCTAGTGGATGTTCTTCTTTTCGTTTGTATTTTTCCAAAACTCAATTGATAGGAATAGCAGGGTTAATAAGGTAAGTAACTCAATAAGGAATGATAGTAATAACGTAGACAAATAAATTTCTCAAATCTCTTGGGATAGTAAACAACTAAAATGTTACTCCAGGTCACTTTTCAATGTTTCTTCCAGTCACTGTTATGTGTCCTCACTTTTTTTCGAACATCTAGATGGATGGTACTTGTCATATAAACATTCAAAACAAATATATTAACAGCACCAAGAACATCTAATGAATGCAATCTTTCGACAGTTGCACTGTTCCTTCCGAAGAGTCGGCGGATAACAAACTTGGTTTACATTGAAAAATATGTCTTTTTCGGTAATTAATTTTTATGCATACCACGCATACGATAATATCATTGCCTGAAAAATCGGTGCTGAAAGTGGGTTTTGAATTATGTAGTGAATAGTTATTGCATCCCTGCGGTTGTGCAATTCCCGCTGGGTCATAAGTGACGCCGTTTGCGTGCTGAAAAGAGCCGTCACTTTCTGTATATCTTCTACATTTTGTACCTCATTATGAGAGACGTATTTAGTGACGTGCCGTTGACGAATGTTATACTCCGATTTGAAATTTTTTGTCGAAGATAATGATGCAGCAAACGTAAAATCCTTGTTGGCCGTATATTGAAGCGCTGCTCCGCAGCCCACTCCTGAAGTATTCTCGTTGTTATATTCTCGTTGCGACAACGAGACTCGACAAATCGGTCATATGTCCACTTGGCCTATTTATCGCCTGGTATTTGTCGTATCTTGTCCCTGCTTTGACGATACCACTTTCTCACAATTTCAAGTCCTTCTTCCTTTTCAGGGCTGTTGTTGCTCCATTCTTTTGCAGTGTTTGTAAGTTCCAATTTGGATGATTCCTGACCAGCGCTACCGCCTTTACTTTTACTTCAAGGGGTATAGCGCCGTAGTTCAATCATTTAGTAACCGGTTCTTAATACTCATTGGGAGCAGATGAAGCACATATTCTCAGCGACTTGGAGCTTTCCAAAGTGTTATGACCATTTTGCGATTCACTGAATCCCCTTCTGCTTCGTCTTCATGGTATAGTACTTCCGTAACAACAAAAGTCATTTCGTTCCTCAGCTCCAAAAATCGCCCAACGATAGCCGCTCCTATCAATCTGGAACGCTGAGAAACAGAACTGCCTGCTTCCGGTAGTGCATTGATAATGCATCTGTCTTGCAGCACTTACAAAGCAAAACACAGCGTCGGTAACTTCCCGCTTCCCATCATCTGTGACAGGCTCCCAACTATATATTATAGCGCTAGTCGTAAGGTATACATCCTCCATTATTAAGATTATGCACCTGAAAGATATGACACAACAAAGAATAACTTGTTATTAAGGCATAAACATACGAGCTAATTATTACAAACTACATACAGTACTCGTCATTACAGAAGAACACTGTTTTATTCACAAAATGTATTTCATTTGGCGCCTTAACGATGGAAAAATCACTACATGTATCTGCGAGATTATCAGCAGCCTAATGATGGAAAACAACTCTTTCCGATTGACATGTATAAGGCTCGTGCTGGACACCTTCACTCTCCCTGATTCACAACTATGATATGACGAAGAGGCAACCGGGACAACATAATTCTCCCCGCGTGCGTTCTGTTCCCTGCCTCGTTGTAAACAAGCGTCACGTGGTTGGCTATCTGTGATGTCTCGTGAGGAATTCGCAACACACTATTCGGAGTTGATTTCATGTGACAAGGCTTAAAACTCACGGCGTCTGGGAAATTAGCTTGCCTACCTTATTATTACCATTCCTTATCGATTTACTTATATTATTAACCCTCCTGCCCCCATAAATTGAGACATGGAAAAATACAAATGAAAAGAATAACATCCGTTAGGTTACTTCGAGATTCTAACCTGGGTTTTCCGATTTCCAGCCAGATACCTTGGTCGTTGCGCTATCGGCGCTGTTGGCGAAAAGCGTTTGCCATGTGGGTACAGAAGCAGCAGTTGCAAAAGTTTCTTTCCTCAATTTCTGGAAAAGATTGTGTTTGTGGACCCCATACCTGATGATGAAAAAATCTCTATTTACGATTATCTATCGATCCCTCCAATTTTGACTCCATTGATCGTCATAAACTTTAGGGATGATTTTCTCAAAATTACAGGAGTGTTGACCCAAAATGTCTGAGAGTCCTTCCTTTTGGGTTGTACACAAGCGACCTGCCAAATTTCAGCTGGATCAGTTGGCCGTGTCTGAGGTGCTCCCCTTGTCAGGCTATGATGGCCTGCTGGATAGGATGGATGTATATCTTTATTTTGCATGCAGTGTTTATTTAAACAATTTGATGCAGTAGCTCCATCCAGTGTGTTCACGGTGAGGTCTGGAGTCCAACTGACCTAGTACACAGTACTGCCACCAGAGGGCGCTGTCATCCCTCCCGTGACGTAATACTAGATGGTGGTCTCGGGTGGGGAAAGTGCCGGGAAAAGGTCTCAGCCTGTTCTGAGCTGCTGGAGAGAGGATCGTGTGCACTTTATTTACTTTCGAACGGTTTATTTAGCGATGCATTTCATGTAGTTTATTTACTACACTCATACAAAACAATCGCTCTGACATGCTTAAGGTCACAGTACACAGCCTACAGATCTGAAAACTACGCATAAATTATCTAAATAATGCAGTACACTAACGTATAGACACACAAACAATTCGTAAATTGTCAAAGTAATTCACTTATAAAGCTCTGCAAACACACTTGATAATTCTAAACTGTCGAAATAATGCACTGAACAGCCAACAGGATGCAAACTACTCGTAAATCACCAAAACAATGCAGTTCATTGATGTGCAGAATTGTTCACTAATCACAAACTGTCGAAATAATGCATAAAATTGATTTAGGGACGGATTTATTTATTACACTGATACGAAACACTCGCCCTGGCGTGCTTGGGGTCGCAGTACTTAGTTCACAGATCTGTAAACTACTCGTAAATCACTGGAATAATGCTTTGCAAACACACTTGCTAATCGTGAACTGTCGAAATCATGCGTTGCACATCCTCCACACCTGTTTACAAAATAATGCAACAGACACGAAAACATCTCGTAAATTGTCAAAAGATAATGCATGTATAACAGTCTGCAAACACGCTCACAATGCTTAAACAGCCAAAAATAATGCAGTGTACAAAAACTCATTGCACATAAAAAACGCTTTCGAACTATCATCAACCTCGAAATATCAGCGAACTGCTCCCCTACAGAACACCAAGGCACGCTTGCCAGGTGGCGCACTCACGCCGGTCCCATATGTGAGACACTTCTAGGCTGCACGCTTGTTTGCTTTTGCTGGCGCGATACCTCTCTACCTGTGAATACTGACATCACAGGTCGGGCTGTAGAAATTTCTTCCAATATTTCCCATAAAAGCTCAGGGTGCATTGTTGCTAGTGTAGCGGCACCACCGTTTAGGATAGGGAAAGTTAGCTTTGTGCGATATTCAGAGCATGGGTTACAGCAAGGTGCAGGCCAGATTGCATTAAGTTACACATACCAGCAGTTGCGAAGGCAAATAGAACTGCCGGAGAGGGCGCACACAGCAGTTTCCGTGGCGCAAGTCACAGGCAGAAGAGTGCCACTGGCCAACCTAAGTGTTGTGGATACATGACGCAAGCAGCGTGCTTGGCAAAACAGAGGCGCACAGCCGAGTATAAATAGGTACTATTTTCTAATGAGTTTCATTCAAATGTGGCAGCTCCCCTGGATGGTGGGGCGTATCACACCACCAGGCTACACGCAGCAACAGATGGGGCGACAGTGTCCCAGTCCACGGCAGGTCATTGGTTCGACCCTCTGAGGCTGACGTGGAGTCTGCAGCCAGCCAGTGGTGGGCCACTCTTCGGCTCGCTACCGTGGGCAGTCGTCACGGCTTCCTACACACGCCAGATATTTCCGAAGGAAGAGCCACAGATTTGGACGCCGGATCGCAGGCGGTCGTTGCCACCACACTCTCAGCTACGCCAGTGAGTAAGAAGCAGCGATGGGGTCGGATTATGGCTCCCGGTGGAACAGCACAGAGACAACGAGGTTGGTAGCCGCTGAGTCGGCTGCTGACGCAGCCATCCTGACATCATCGGAACTCACTGAGCCACCCAAGGCCAGCATGACACAGTGTTGCATTGCACAGACTGCTGGGGTGCTTCCTCAGCTTTGGCGGGCCCTGTGATACAGACTGAGGTGAACGGAGCACAGTAGTGGACACAAATAAATTATTTGGAAAGATCTCGCCAAGTTTTAATATGACATCCCATGGCCTCATGCTCAACATTTGGTGTCAGAATAGCGGACGTCGTCTGTACAGTATGACGTTTGAGCCCACTGCCTACAGTACAGTCACCAGATGTGGTGAGTGCTGTCAAAATTTTTCTTTTGTGTGTTGGACGTTTTCTTTGCTTTTTGTTTGTGTTTTGAGTATGAAGTGGCAAAAGCCACATTGTAGATGTTTTGCGTGGACATAGTATTTATTGCTGTCAGAGTGAGTGTTAGTGTATTTGGGGCAGTCAGATTTATTATTTTTTTCGTGACATTTGATTACTTTGGTATTACACTCCTGGAAATTGAAATAAGAACACCGTGAATTCATTGTCCCAGGAAGGGGAAACTTTATTGACACATTCCTGGGGTTAGATACATCACATGATCACACTGACAGAACCACAGGCACATAGACACAGGCAACAGAGCATGCACAATGTCGGCACTAGTACAGTGTATATCCACCTTTCGCAGCAATGCAGGCTGCTATTCTCCCATGGAGACGATCGTAGAGATGCTGGATGTAGTCCTGTGGAACGGCTTGCCATGCCATTTCCACCTGGCACCTCAGTTGGACCAGCGTTCGTGCTGGACGTGAACACCGCGTGAGACGACGCTTCATCCAGTCCCAAACATGCTCAATGGGGGACAGATCCGGAGATCTTGCTGGCCAGGGTAGTTGACTTACACCTTCTAGAGCACGTTGGGTGGCACGGGATACATGCGGACGTGCATTGTCCTGTTGGAACAGCAAGTTCCCTTGCCAGTCTAGGAATGGTAGAACGATGGATTCGATGACGGTCTGAATGTACCGTGCACTATTCAGTGTCCCCTCGACGATCACCAGAGGTGTACGGCCAGTGTAGGAGATCGTTCCCCACACCATGATGCCGGGTGTTGGCCCTGTGTGCCTCGGTCGTATGCAGTCCTGATTGTGGCGCTCACCTGCACGGCGCCAAACACGCATACGACCATCATTGGCACCAAGGCAGAAGCGACTCTCATCGCTGAAGACGACACGTCTCCATTCGTCCCTCCATTCACGCCTGTCGCGACACCACTGGAGGCGGGCTGCACGATGTTGGGGCGTGAGCGGAAGACGGCCTAACGGTGTGCGGGACCGTAGCCCAGCTTCATAGACACGGTTGCGAATGGTCCTCGCCGATACCCCAGTAGCAACATGTCCCTAATTTGCTGGGAAGTGGCGGTGAGGTCCCCTACGGCACTGCGTAGGATCCTACGGTCTTGGCATGCATCCGTGCGTCGCTGCGGTCCGGTCCCAGGTCGACGGGCACGTGCACCTTCCGCCGACCACTGGCGACAACATCGATGTACTGTGGAGACCTCACGCCCCACGTGTTGAGCAATTTGGCGGTACGTCCACCCGGCCTCCCGCATGCCCACTATACGCCCTAGCTCAAAGTCCGTCAACTGCACATACGGTTCACGTCCACGCTGTCGCGGCATGCTACCAGTGTTAAAGACTGCGATGGAGCTCCGTATGCCACGGCAAACTGGCTGACACTGACGGCGGCGGTGCACAAATGCTGCGCAGCTAGCGCCATTCGACGGCCAACACCGCGGTTCCTGGTGTGTCCGCTGTGCCGTGCGTGTGATCATTGCTTGTACAGCCCTCTCGCAGTGTCCGGAGCAAGTATGGTGGGTCTGACACACCGGTGTCAATGTGTTCTTTTTTCCATTTCCAGGAGTGTAGTTTATGATGATACTATCATGAGAAGGAGCTGTAGGAAGTCAGCTTGTTCTTCTACTTAAATCTTTACTTTTTTTTCAGGAATAACTGGGAACGAAAGCAACATAAGGGCAGAGTCAAGGACACAAGGTGTGTCGGAACCAGAAGCGGTGCGGATTTTGTTGGAAAAAGTAGCACAATTGACAGCAGACAATACGCAGTTTAGAAACGAATTAACTCCTAGAAGTGAGCGGGAAACCTCATCTGATCAGTCGTTGTTGCCTAGGGTGCAGGAGATTGGTGCAGCTGCCACAAGTTTGATTATTCTGTTTTCTGGCAAGGCATCTGATTATGCGCGTTCGTTTGTGGAGGACTTGGAGACTTCTTCTGTGATGAATGATTGGTCTGATGAACAGTTGTTATATATAGCCAAGATTAGATTAACGGGTGAAGCAAAAACATATGTAAAGTGTTCTGAGGTCTTAAGGAAGGCAAGACAGTTTAAGCAGTTAAAGGAAGGGCTTTTACAAAGGTACGAGAAAGAGAATAGCGCTCGGTACTTTAGGGAGAGGTTAAGTACAATGACAAAGAGACAAGGGGAGACGGTGGAGTAATTGGCGGACAGGATAAGGGAAATTAATGGGTATACTTATTAGTTGGGTCAGAGCAATGAAGCGAATAGTGTTCTGTTGCAGGAGGCCGAGCAAAGGGCACTTGATGTATTTTTGAGAGGGTTACCGGCGCATATGTCACGGAAAGTGCGTGAAGAGAATCCGAAAGATTTGTGTTCGGCCATTCAGCTGGCAATTCAGTGTGGGGAACTAGACGTGGCAATAGGGGTACATGAGAGGCAAACAGTGTTTACAGAGTTTACTGCGGCTGTGAAATGTTTTAAGTGTAGTCGTATGGGACATGTGCAGAGGCAATATACCCAGTCACCAAGGAATAGAGGAAGGGTTAGAAATCAGCAGCGTGGAGGATGGAGAACTGAAGATAGGAGAGGTGGACAAGCGTTAAACGACAGAGGGGACCCAGGACCCACCTAAGGGAGCTGCCATTTAATTGTGCTACGAATAAGTATGCAGAGATGCAATGTTCAGTGGTAGGATCCATAGGAACTAAAAAGTTTTAGGTTTTGTTGGACACAGGCTCACATGTGTCAGTGGCTACTAAGAATATAATGGGACGAAGGATGTTAGACCCACCACGTTATAGGTTGCGTGGAGTGGGGGTCAGTGGCAATTGACTTTCGCAAAGAGAAAGTCCAGTTTAATGATTGCATAGAGTACTATGGGTAAGCGAGGGCTACGACTTCTTGCATCAACTTCATGCAACAAATTGTCCTTGGACAACGAACTGTGGAAGTTGGTAAAATGTTATTTCCGCAAGGGGAAACTGTTGTGAATGCAGAGCTGTCGCGAGGGGCATTCAACGTAATGAACAAACCAATTGGGTAAGTGTGGAGTCGAATCCTAACGAGACATGTGAGCTGCGTCTAGCTGTGCACACATTATTGCTTCCCCAGCATGGCTGATGCTTTGCCGTGAAATGTTCGGTTAGTGACTCACCATCGAAGGCGAATCTAAAATGTTCTCATTGTTATATGGACGTCACATGGTGATACGTACATAAGAGCCAAATCGATATGCCGGAAATTGTAAAGTGTCACAGAAATAGTTAACAGTCGCTTTAGTAGGAGCTTTTGTGACGTCTCATGTTGCCTACATGGAAATTCTTGTCCTAACAACCTGGGTACGAAAATAGCACAGAATAACGCCGAATGCATTCCTCCTAATCGTTCTAACGTGGCACCCCATCCATCACATGTTACCCTTCCTGGAAATCGTCAAGTCCTGCTTTCAACAAACATCTCCGAAACGCAATCGTTCTCACCGTTATATGGACACTCCTATGTCCCAGCATAAACGATGTCTTGTGAATGAATGAAACATTCTGATCGGCTCTTACTGAATTTACCCGCCAAATTACTGATGCTGCCGGTGTGGAAGCAGTGACCGCCTTTTTCTTTCTGCAGACGAGACTTTCAGCGGCAAAAAGCTATTTTGTACAGACCGCCATATTGCGCTGACAGTTAAACCCCACAAAAACGGCCTACAGATCATCAAATACATTCCACGTACTCACTGTGCCACAGTGTAACACCGATGGAGGAAATTGCCACTGTAAACAAAGCCCATGATCACAGCTGTGGAAGCGCGTGTCAGCCAGAGATAGGCCAGCCGGCTGTGGACGACCCCTTACCCCAGCAGGACCTGTGTAGTAGGAGTTCGAACACTGTTAATACTCTCAGTGCAAACACTCGTTGTATTGATTCTTCTCAAATTTCCGCAGTGTACACACGCAACACAGGTGGTCCTGAAGGTAACTCAGCGCAAACTGGGTATTAGTTCACAGGAGGAGCTGCCAGTCAAATCATCATTAAGTCTAAAGCTTTCTCGGACTCACCGAACCAGTGTACAAAGGATGGCATGCTTGCTTGCTGCTACGGTTTCTACAGTCATCTCTAGACACACAAGTGGGATATTAACAGGGCTGCATTCCACACGACTGATAGGTCAGAAACTGAGGCGATCTAACATTATAGCCTGTTTTAAGGGCACAACCGTGTAGCCTTAGGAGTTATTGTGTTAATGTTCTCTCTTACCAATACCCTGCTGGTACTGATCTCATACACTAGAACAATACTTTAAAATTGATAGCGTAGTTGATTTACATACAGTACTTCGAACTCCATCCATCTGGAGCTCCATCATGCAAAAAAACTACCCATTTCTTGTTCTTCTTAATCGTCTGTGTTGTGGTTGGCAGGAGAGTTAACACTGTGTTACTAGAGGAGGCCGAAAGGCACGCGTTTTAGCTCACGGAGGCAGGCGCGAGGTCTGGAACAGGACAAGGAAATTAGAATTTAGAAAAACGGACGTAGCTGGTTGAATACTTAACTTTAATCCATTAATGACGAACGTCGGTCTTGACTGTACATGATTCAATATCAATGAAAACTGATAATGGCGCTTTGCTAGGTCGCAGCAAATAACGTAGCTGAAGGCTATGCTAACTATCGTCTCGGCAAATGACAGCGTATTTATTCAGTGAACCATCGCTAGCAAAGTCGGCTGTACAACTGGGTGAGTGCTAGGAAGTCTCTCTAGATCTGCCGTGTGGCGGCGCTCGGTCTGCAATCACTAATAGTGGCGACATGCGGGTCCGACGTATACTAACGGACCGCGGCCGATTTAAAGGCTACCACCTAGCAAGTGTGGTATCTGGCGGTGACACCACAGTATGCTGTTACAGTACTTTCAAATCTGTTACTATAAGCAGATAAGGGATGCTAACCTCCTTGACATGGATGTATCTGGAGAAATCTTGTGCACTTGGATGGGCGAGGAATCGGCAAGGTCCATTCATTCAGAAGACGCGGAATGTAGTGGTATGCTTCTGATCAGCTGCCGATTAAAATGTCAATGGTGTTGCAGGGCGTCTTGGTCAAAGACAGAGTGAGGGGGTCTTTCATGCTTAATTTTATTCTAAGACTGCGAGAATACTCTTTGACTCCCATCCGCGTAGAGATGGGATGATCTGTAGGCCGTTTTTGTAAGGTTTAACTGTCAGTGCAACATGGCGGTCTGCACAATTTAGTTTTTTGCCGCTGAAAGTCTCGTCTGCAGAAAGAAAAAGGTGGACAGTGATTCCACACCGGCAGCATCAGTAATTTGGCGGGTAAATTCAGTAAGAGCCGATCAGAATGCTCCATTCATTCAAAAGACATCGTTTATGCTGGGACATTGGAGCTTCTATAAACCAGTGAGAACGTTTGCGTTTCAGAGATGTTTGTTGAAAGCAGGATTCAAATAAAGTATCCAATAGGATGAGAAACAGAATTTATTCCATCAATAATAATCAGATCTAGATTATTATTATGTGGGATTCCTACAAATCAAAATGGTTCAAATGGCTCTGAGCACTATGGGACTCAACTGCTGTGGTCATTAGTCCCCTAGAACTTAGAACTACTTAAACCTAACTAACCTAAGGACATCACACACATCCATGCCCGAGGCAGGATTCGAACCTGCGACCGTAGCAGTCGCACGGGTACGGACTGCGCGCCTAGAACCGCGAGACCACCGCGACCGGCTCCTACAAATCCTACTTTATTTGGACCCTTACGAATCTGAATATAACCTAAAACCTTACGCTCCAATAAAGTTAGAAAAGCAACACAATTAAAACACAAATAGCTAATAAAAGAAAATTTAAAATAAACATAAATAAATCATAAAGCATCAATACTATTTGTAGAAAATATCTACATAAATGAATTCTAAATTCAACACATTAATCTGTCAAAATAGTAAATTAATTAATATTAATCAGTATAATAAAAAATATTTTAACCGTCTGGTCCTTTCCTACTAATATGGATTAATAGTCTTAGGATAGAAACCGACCTGGTTCACGCCGGTCTGAACTCAGATTATGTAAGAATTTAAAGGTCGAACAGACCTAATCACTGGGCTCCTGCACCCAAAATTTTTCCAGGAAGGGTAACATGTGATGGATGGGGTGCCACGTTAGAACCATCAGGAGGAATGCATTCGGCGTTATTCTGCGCTATTTTCGTACACAGGTTGCGTTAGGACAAGAATTTCTATGTATGCAACATGAAACTTCACAAAAGCGACCGTTAACTATTTCTGTGACACTTTACAGTTTCCGACAGGGCGGCTTGGCTATTACTTACATAGTCATGTGGCGTCCGTATAACACTGAGAACCTTCTAGGTTCACCTTCGATGGTGAGTCGCTACCCGAACAGTTCGTGGCAACGCTTCAGCCATGCTGGGCAGGTAATCACATGTGCATGGCTAGACGCAGCTCACATGTCTCGTTAGGATCTCTCGGAACAATGCACCCTGAGCTATTTTGGGAAAGATTGGAAGAGATTTCTATAGCGCGACCCGGGACCGGCGTGAGCCCACCATCCGGCGTGTGTGCCTTGGTGTTCTGTAGGGGAGCAGTTTGCTGATATCTCACAGTTGACGCTAGTATGAAACCGTTTCTCACGTGCGTTGATTGTTTGTACACTGCATTATTTTTGGCTGTTGAAGTATCGTGAGCATGTTTGCCTATTGTTACACATGCATTATCTTTTGACAATTTACAAGTTGTTTTCGTGTCTGTTGCATCATGTTGTGAACAGATGTGCAGGCTGTGCAACACATGATTTCGACAGTTGACGATTAGCCAGTGTGTTTGCAAACCATTATTTCAGTGATTTACGAGGTCTGTAAACTAGCTACTGCCACCTCCAGCACGCTAGGGTGAGTGTTTTGTATCAGTGTAATAAATAAATACGTCCCTAAATAAATCGCATTCGTTACTTCGACAGTTTATAATTAGTGAACGCATCTGCACATCAATGAACTGCATTGTTTTGGTGATTTACGAGCAGTCTGCAGTTCTGTTGGCTGTTCTATGCATTATTTAGACAGTTTAGAATTAGCAAGTGTGTTTGCGGAGAATTATAAGTATATTATTTTGACACTTCACGAATTGTTTGCGTGTCTATACATTAGTGTAGTGCATTATATAGATAATTTACGAGTAGTTTTCAGGTCTGTAGGCTGTGTATTGTGACCCCAAGCACACCAGAGCGAGTGTTTTGTATCAGTGTATTAAATAAACTACACTACTGGCCATTAAAATTGCTACACCAAGAAGAAATACAGATGATAAACGGGTATTCATTGGGCAAATATATTATGCTGGAACTGACATCTGATTACATTTTCACGCAGTTTGGGTCTATGGATCCTGAGAAATCAGTACTCAGGACAACCACCTCTGGCCGTAATAACGGCCTTGATACGCCTGGGCATTGAGTCAAACAGAGCTTGGATGGCGTGTACAGGTACAGCTGCCCATGTAGCTTCAACACGACACCAGAGTTCATCGGGAGTAGTGACTGGCGTATTGTGACGAGCCAGTTGCTCGGCCAACATCGACCAGACACTTTCAATTGATGAGTGATCTGGAGAATGTGCTGGCCAGGGCAGCAGTCGAACATTTTCTGTATCCAGAAAGGCCCGTATTGGACCTGCAACATGCGGTCATGCATTATCCTGCTGAAATGTAGGGTTTCGCAGGGATCGAACGAAAGGTAGACCCATGGGTCGTAACACATCTGAAATGTAACGTCCACTGTTCAAAGTGCGGTCAATGCGAACAAGAGGTGACCGAAACGTGTAGCCAATGATACCCCATACCATCCCGCCCGGTGATACGCCAATATGGCGATGACGAATACACGCTTCCAATGTGCGTTCACCGCGATGTCGCCAAACAAGGATGCGACCATAATGATGCTGTAAACAGAACCTGGAGTCATCCGAAAATATGGCGTTTTGCCATTCGTGCACCCAGGTTCGTCGTTGATTACACCATCGCAGGCGCTCCTGTCTGTGATGCAGCGTCAATGGTAACTGCAACCATGGTCTCCGAGCTGATAGTCCATGCTGCTGCAAACGTCGTCGAACTCTTCGTGCAGATGGTTGTTGTCTTGCTAACATCCCCATCTGTTGACTCGGGGATCGAGATTTGGTTGCACGACCCGTTACAACCACGCGGATAAGATGCCTGTCATCTTGACTTCTAGTGATACGAGGCCGTTGGGATCCAGCACGGCGTTCCGTCTTACCCTCCTGAACCCACCGATTCCATATTCTGCCAACAGTCAGTGGATCTCGACCAACGCGAGAAGCAATGTTGCGATACGATAAACAGCAGTCGCAATAGGCTGCAATCCGACCTTTATCAAAGACGGAAACGTGATGGTACGCATTTTTCCTCCTTACACGAGGCATCATAACAACATTTCACCAGGCAACGCAATCAACCCTTCCTGACGATTAAATTTCGCGTCTGTTGCACGTCATCTTCGTGGTGTAACAGTTTTAATGGCCAGTAGTGTATATAAGCGTTGCCTACCGCAGCACCGTATTCTGCCTAATTACGTACTCTGCATTTCTCTGTATTTGAATTCGCATGCTTGTACGACTTTCTTTGGACCTTCAGTGCTGTACGAGATTTTTATGGTGGTAATCCAAACTGGCTATTGGTGCGGCATATTATTATACGTTATTATTTTGTTGATGAATTGTCAAAGGTGATGAAAAAGGTGATATAAGAGAAACACAGTTTTGAAGGGTAGCGCCGTCGTCGATATTTAATGAAGATAACTGATGTTGGTTGGTTGGTTTGTTTTGGGGGTGGGGACGAAACAGCGAGGTCACCCCCCAGCATATTAGGGAAGGTTGTTGAAGCAAGTGGGCCGTGCCCTGCATTTTCCTGAAGCGGTTCAGGGAAATCACAGAAAATCTAAATCAGGATGGCCAGATGTAGGTTTGAAACTTCGTCTTCCCTTATGCGAGTCCAGTGTGTTCACCACTGTACCACCTCGCTCGGTGCTACATGAGGAAGTGATGTGAGTTTTTTTATGTGAACGAGGTTTTGTGAAAGAGAAATTATGATTTATTCAGGAAGTTTTAAGATAATGACATGCATTAGGATTATGCAACGGAGAAGAAAGACAGCGTTGGCGTAAATGAGAGCTGGAAGATGCCGCATGGAAAAACTGAGAGGAGAGAACTGCATAAGGCCACCAATTCCGCTCCTTTGTCAACCTCTTCATCTCAGAGTACCGCTTGCAATCTTCGTCCCCAGGTATTTGCTGGATTTATCCCGGTCTTTCTCTAGAGTTTTAGCCCTCTATAAGTCCCACTAGTACCGCTGAAGTTATTCCCCAATGACTTAGCTGATGTCCTGGCATCCTGTCCCTTCGTCTTGTCAGTGTTTCTCATATATTTATTTCCTCACCGATTTGGGGGCGAACCTCCTCATTCCTTACGTTATAAGTCCACCTAATTTTCAACATTCGTCTATAACACCATATCTCAGATGTTTCTATTCTCTTCTGCTCGTTTTCCCACAGTGCATGTGTCACTACCATACAATGTTGTGCTCAAGACGTATATTCTAAGAAATTTCTTTCTCAGGCTACCCTTGTGTTTGATACTTGCAGGCTTCTCGTGGCCAAGTAAGCCCTTTTTGACAGTGCAGTTCCGCTTTCGTGTCCTCCTGAGCCCGTCCACCAAGGATTATTTTGCTGCCAAGGTAGCAGAATTCCTTAATTTAACCTACTTCATGATCTCCAGTTATGATGTTAAGGTCCTCCCTGTTGTCATTGCTGCTTCTTCTCATTACTTTCGTCTTTCTTCAATTACTCTCAATCCATATTTGGTACTCATTAGATTGTTCACTCCATTCAACATATCATGAAATTCTTCTTCACTTTCACTGAGGTTAGCAATGTCATCAGTGAATCTTAAGGTTTATACCCATTCACCTTGGATTTTAATCCCACTCTTGAACCCTTCATTTATTTCCGTATTTGCATCTTCGACGTATCGATCGAATAGCAGGGGCGGAAGACTACATTCCTGTCTTTACACCCTTTTTCATCCGTCTACTTTATCCTTGGTCTTCCACCCTTATTGTTACCTCATGGTTCTTATACGTTTATATTATCTATCTTTCCCTATAGCTTACTCCTATTTTTCTCAGGATTTCCAACACCTTGCACCATTTTACATTGTCGAACGATTTCTCCAGATAGAAAAATCCTGTGAATGTGTCTTCATTTCTCGTCACTCTGCTGCTTTAATGCCTTTACCTTTCCTAAAGCCCAACTGATCGTCCCCTAATAGATCCTCAGTGTTCTCTTTCATTCTTCTTTATATGTATTATTCTTGTCATCAACATGGAAGCATCAGCTGTTAAGCTGACGGTGCAATAATTCTCGCAGTTGTCGACCCTTGCAATGTTAGGAATTGTATGGATGATGTTTTTCCGAACGTCTGATTGTATATCGCCACTCTAATACATTCTACGCATCAGCCTGAATACTCGATTTATTGTCATTTCCCCCAAAGGTGTTAGAAATTCTGATGGATTGATATCTACCCTTTGCTCCTTATTTGCTTTTAAGTCTTCTAACGCTGATTCTAATATGGGAGCCGCTGTCTCTTCGCTATTGACTCCAATATCTTCTACCACGTCGTCAGATTCGTCGTCTCTGTCAATAAGGCCCCTAGTGTACTTTCCACTTATCCGCTCTCTCCTCTGCATTTAACAGTGGAATTCCCATTGCACTTTTAATGTTACCGTCCTTGCTTTAATATCACCGAAGAGTATTGTGACATTTCTATATGAAGAGTCAGTCCTTCCATCAATCATTTACTTTTCGATTTCTTCACATTTTTCATGTAGCCAATTCTCCTAACTTCCCTGCACTTCGTATTAATTTCATTGCCGAGTGTCTGTTTTTCTGCATTCCTGAATTTCCATGAACATTTCTGTACTTCGTTCTTTCGTCGATAAAAGGGAGTATTTCTTCTGTTACCCATGGTTTCTTCACAGTTACCTTCTTTGATTTTACATGTTTCTCTCCAATTTCTACAGCTGCCCTGTTTGGAGATGCTCATGCCTCTTCAGCTGAACTTCTTACTGAGATATTCATTTCCACAGTATCTATAGCCTCAGAGAACTTCAAGGATATCTTTTCATTCTTTAGTACTTTCGTATTCCACTTCCTTGAGCAGTGACTCTTCCTGATCAATCTCTTAAACTTCAGCCTATTTTTCATCATTACTAAATTGTGATCTGAGTCTATATCTGCTCCCGTGTACGCCTTGCAATCCAATGTTTTTTTTTCGGTATCTCTGCTTGATCATGGTGTATCTAACTGAAATCTTTCTATATTTCCTGGCACTTTCAAAATCTACCTCCTCCTCTTGTTATTCTTGAATAGAATATAGCCCTATTACCATCTGAAATTTATTGCAGAATTCAATTAGTCTTTTTTTTAAACTTCCTGGCAGATTAAAACTGTGTGCCGGACCGAGACTAGAACTCGGGACCTTTGTCTTTTGCGGGCAAGTGCTCTACCAACTGAGCTACCCAAGCACGACTCACGCGCCGTCCTCACAGCTTTAATTCCACCAGTACCTCGTCTCCTCCCTCCCAAACTTCACAGAAGCTCTCCTGCGAACCTTGCAGAATTAGCACTCCTGGAAGAAAGGAGTGCTAGTTTTTCAAGGTTCAAAAAAGAAAAGTTCAAATGTGTGTGAAATATTATGGGACACAACTGCTAAGGTCATCATTCCCTAAGCTTACACACTACTTAACCTAAATTATCCTAAGGACAAACACACACATCCATGCCCGAGGGAGGACTCGAACCTCCGCCAGGACCAGCCGCACAGTCCATGACTGCAGCGCCTTTAGACCGCTTGGCTAATCCCGCGCAGCTTTGCAGGGTTCGCAGGGGATGAAGGAAAATAGTGAGGCGAGAAGAAAGACAGAAAGAGGTAGGAGGATGAGATTAACAAAGAGAGAGAGGAAGTTGCGGACACAGAGAGGGGAGAAGAGGTATGTTCAATATATGAATTGAAAGCAAACACAGACAAAGTTGTGGGAAGAACCCTAGTCTTCAATAAAAATAATGGTACAGTTGTGTATTTTATAATGCAATTTTTAACATAATAAGAACTTTTCCTCCTTGAATTCCTTCAGGCCTCCATAGTTGAAATTGCTATTCATAAAACTAGCTACTGCTGAATGATTTGAGCATTGCACCACTTTGCAGGAAATCAAAAATGACTTTGAGTGTTCTCCTCGACCGAATTTGGCCTTAATGAGTTTGTCAATGAAATATCCTCCATTTCGTTAATGTGTATCCATATGTGATGGTTATATAGCATAGTACACTTTTCAGAGCCTACTGGCAACAAAAATTTACATAGTTTTTCTTTGATTTTGGTTCATCAGGAATTTTTGTCAGCAGTACTTTTGCAGAAATGTGCAGCATTCAGGCACCTGATATTTGTACCATGGAATTGTCACAGTAACCATAGTGAAGTACATATCATGAAGAAATACATATGAGGAATGTAGAGTCTTTTGCATCTATGTCAGTGGAATTGATTTTGCTTCTCACACGATTCCATTGCTTTACTCTCTATGTCCACATCGCTATGAATATGTTTCTAATGTTGGGACTTTAATAAAGCATCTGTTCTACTTTTTTGATGCTTGACAGAGAACAAGTTCTCCATAAATAGTGAAAGCGTCATCTATCATAAGAGAAGGTATTAGTTCAGATGATAATTAGACATAACAGGAGGAATACTGAACATAAACAGTTGAGAACCCTTAAGGGATTCTTTTTGTCAAACTTTTCTTGGCACATGAACTCCCTGATTTTGAATCGTCAGAACCTGCTAATAGCTGGGTAACTTAGGGCCACTAGTCATTTACTAGCCCCACTTCCGATCTTAACAGCACACAAAGCCATTTGCTGCACACAGTAACACCTACTACAACTACACATAGTACTTTTATGATATCTGCTTTGGTTTTGAGAAGAGAATTAAAGTGAGATATATCCTTAATGATCCAACTAAAAGTGCAATAAATCATGTTTTATTGCCTTAAAACATGATTTTAGGGGTCATTTACATCTTGTCTTTAAGTTTTATGGTAAATCAGGTATTTTTCTAAAGGAGATTGTACTGGAGTGTGTGTGGAAACATGAGGTAAAACTGAAATAATATGTAATTTTATCTAGAATAAACTTAGAATATGCAATGTTAAAATGAAATATATCAGTCTGGCAAAAACGTTCGTAAATATTACACTTTTAACTGTGTAGGAGTGAAGTAAAAGAATAATTATTTGCTTAAACATCTGCACTCCACTTACAATGTTATTGCAATAAAAGATCAAAAATATCATTTGCCTTGCATTTTTCTATTATCAGGGTGTTTATCAAGAGCAATGTTCTCTGAAACTTTTGTGTTGTATGTATGGAACTTTCTGTCAACACACTAAAGTGCTCACTATTTCTCTGTTCCTTGTGAGGGAACTGCTGTCTAATTACTCCTTGTAAAATAGATTTGATGCACAATCTGGCTCCTGTACACCAGGCTCACATTGTAAGCTACATATGTAAAAGCGCAGTAATTGTCTGACAACATACATGTTTCAAGGCAACAGAACAATAAATAACTTAGAAGCAACATTCATTGCCAGAAAGCAGTAACAACAAATGTAAGGAGAGCTAAGCTCTTGGATTCCTTGTATACCGGCAATGATGGCATGACATTGAGGGTGTTGGAGTAGGTATGTTAATTACATAAATAACATGCTTATAGAGTAAATATTAACACAATATTAGCTTGCTCACTATACAAGATTGAATGTGTCTGGTACCAGAGGGAGACTGACTTAGCTGCTTGGCACACTGTACTTCCACCACTAAATAGTGCCCACCTCCCCCAACCCCCAGCTGGAAATCTACGAGAACTGGCTGCTAGCTAGACTTCTGGGTCTCATATGAACTGGTGTCAACAGTTTTGGAGCTCCATACCTACTCCAACACCCTCATTGTCATGCTGTCATTCCCGGTATACAAGCAATCCAAGACTTTAGCTCTCCTTACATTTGTTGTTACTGCTTTCTGTCAACGAATGTTGCTTCTAAGTTATTTATTGTTCTGTTGCTTTGAAACATGTACGTTGTCAGACAATTACTGCGCTTTTACATATGTAGCTTACAATGTGAGCCTGGTGTACAGGAGCTAGAAATCTGATGCATGAAATCTACTCTACAAGGAGTAATTAGACAGCAGTTCCCTCACAATAACAGAGAAATAGTGAGCACTTTAGTGTGTTGACAGAAAGTTCCATACATATAGGTGATGGTTGTATAGGCATTGGTACTGTATGCGGCTCACTGCACTCACTTGTGACATTTGATGACAAAGAATAATGATGCTGTGTTGCTAAGTTGTTGGCAGGTAACAAGAATTAGACTGCACGCTGTTAAGTGTCACTAACGTAGTTTTTGGGCAAGGCATGGGCGAGATGTTGCCTCAATGAAGGGCCACTTTTGCTTGATCCACTATCTGTAAATTGATTGGAGATTGCGCTTTGTGACCATAAATTGATTTTACATGACGAGTACTTAACTTTTTTCAGTTTTCTTTCTCTACTTTTAAGACGTTTATCTTGGATTGCGAAACTACACATTTGTTCTTTAACTTTGAAAGATCCAGTGTGTATTCTGGAGGTTGAATGTGTCCACTTTCTTTGGATTTGTATATAATAGTTTGGATGAGGTGCAGTTGTTCCCATTTTTGATTCCCCTATCTGATATCTGTTGCGGTTTAGCATAAAAGTCCTGCCTAATTGTCCAGGAGTTATTTCAGACCCCAAGCGAAGCAATCCTGCACATAAATTGAGTTCCGATTATGATAATGGAAGAAGTCAGTGTCTAATATGGACTCAGAAACTTCAGCCAGTACCAAAGTCCATGTCTGTCATAATATCACATATTCACTGTAGTTGGAAATAGGTGCACTGCTAGCTGTGGTAAGTAATCTAGTTGTCAGAGTCTCCCTCTGTTACTGTGTTGTTACGAGTAACCTGTTCATGTCAGAATCACAGTTCACCAGATATGTACAAGGCAAATTATTTGTCATGTCTGTCGTCGTTGGGATCCCTTAAAAACAGTAGAATGGCCTTGAGTGAGCACAGTGCTTAACAGTGCTTATATTCCCTGTTGTTTGACAGTAGCCACTCGCAATTAAACTACCAAATGACTGCTGATTTGTTCTGACAGCTGGTTTTGATGTTTTATTGGCACCATGAGTGCGTTGATCAGTAAGTGCTTGTAAGTTTCCTTGCAGCCAGCCACACCGTTTACATGTGCATAAACACAAGGTGTAATGCACTTCACAGCCTGTAGTAGCCGACTATGACATTATCTCACTTGGTCTCCCACAGTCGTTATCCGAAAAATGCAGTGATGTTAAAGAAGACAAGTACAGTGGTAACTAAGGAAAATGCAGTTACGCATATAATATCAAGTTGTTCAGAAAATGCTTGTAAAATATCACGATAAAAACTTACGATAAGCCGACTGAAGCTCCCTCACTCCCAGGTGCAGTAATACTGTGGGCTACCAACACATCGAGGCAGTTGTAGTACCAGCACATGGGCGATCAATGCTTCATTCACCATTTTTTACCGTCTTGGGACGTAGAGCTGTGAAACAGTAGTGTCTTCTTGTGTGCCACAGCCTCTTATGTTGTATGCCTTCTTGGTAATCTGTTGTTTGAGTGCATCCAAACTGTGTTGCAAAGTCCTAAGTCACTCGTAAACTATCGATTGGCGTTCCTGTTTAACGACTGTGGCTGCCGTCATGGTAACATCATCTTGGGATTTACATCATTGACCAAACATTTTCGTGCAGATGCAGACAGTAGACCTCATCTGCAACTTCTATTTGTGAAATGTTTTCATTTTTTACGCATGTTATAACTGCTGTTTTAACTGGTAGCGGCAGCTAGACGAATAAAATATGACATTGTCATCTCTGATTCGACCGAGCGAGGTGGCGCAGTGGATAGCACACTGGACTCGCATTCGGGAGGACGACTGTTCAATCCCGCGTCCGGCCATCCTGATTTAGGTTTTCCGTGATTTCCCTAAATCGCTCCAGGCAAATGCCGGGATGGTTCCTTTGAAAGGGCACGGCCGACTTCCTTCCCTAATCCGATGAGACCGATGACCTCGCTGTTTGGTCTCTTCCCCCAACCAATCCAATCCAGTCCAATCCAATCTCTGATTGATCATCAGTAGCAAGCATGTGGTACCAATAATTGACACCAATATCATCATTGTTCCATAAAAACACGGGAGAACTGCCGGATATCAGTAACGTCCTGCCACGATATTTCGGCGCAGAGTCTTCTGGCCATCTTCAGGTGAGTGCCAGAGGAGTGCATGCGCAATGTCACCTCAGTACGTCTTTAAATAGCGGAGCTCAGCGCGTACTCGCCAGTACTACTACAGTGGCACTCTCCTGATGTTGCCCAGAAGTCTCTGCGCCGAAATATTGTGGTAGGACGTTACTGGTATCCGGAAGCTCTCCCGTGTTTTTATGGAACAATCAGTACGGTGGGAAAGCTTTAAACATCACAATATCATCATTGATTAACACTTGTTGAATGCATTGATACTGTGATTTGCAAAAACCCTTAATAAGGTGGGCTTTGGATTCAGGCACCTATTTTGCACAGGCAAATTTAGAATAATAACAGACACTAAAATCAAATACAAGTGAATCCAAGATTAGATTAGATTAGATTAATACTTGTTCCATAGATCATGAACACGACACTTCGTAATGATGTGGAATGTGTCAGGTTAATAAAAGATGTCTGTACGAGATATTACATTACACAAAATATTGTATGACACTAATGTTTAAGTTGTTGTTTTTCCCTTAATTTATATCTAAGAATTCCGCCAATGAGTAGAAGGAGTTGTCATCTAGAAATTCTTTTAATTTATTTTTAAATGTTAGTTGGCTATCTGACAGGCTTTTGATGCTGTTTGGTAGGTGACCAAAGACTTTTGTGGCAGCATAATTTACCCCTTTCTGTGCCAAAGTCAGATTTAACCCTGCACAGTGAAGATCATGCTTTCTCCTGGTGTTATAGCTATGCACACTACTATTACTTTTGAACTGGGTTGGATTATTAACAACAAATTTCATAAGTGAATATATATACTGTGAGGATCCCAAGATCCTTAAATAGATGTCTGCAGGGTGACCGTGGGTGAGCTCCAGCAATTGTTCTGATTACACGTTTTTGAGCAATGAATACTTTTCTACTCAACGATGAATTACCCCAGAATATAACGCCATACGAAAGCAGAGAATGAAAGTAAGCATAGGAAGCTAATTTACTGAGATTCTTATCACCAAAATTTGCAATAACCCTAATAGCATACGTAGCTGAACTTAGACGTTTCAGCAAACTATCAATGTGTTGCTTCCCGTTTGTCAGTATAAACTGCATTTCATCACTTAAAACACTGCTTGTGGTAAAAGTAAGTTACAGCATATATAACGATTTTTCTGGTTACTGTGGGAAATATGGAGATATTTCCACTTTGGTTTGCAATGCGACTAAGACACTGCATGCTCTGGGTGAAATTATTGTCGCCGAAACGAGCAATGCCAAACTTTGCGGAAATATTTGTTCTTCACTATTTGAAGAGGCGTGAAAGTTAAAGTCACTGTTTACACTGTATTTGCCTGCATGGTGCTGTCTGAACTGCTGCTTCGTCGTAAGATTTTCTGTTGTTTAGCCACTGCTGATTCACGTTGAGGTTCTTGCCTTTTTGTCTTCATTTTGCTTCTCGGGGTTACTGGTTTGTGGGTACGTAAGCCACACTAAATAACAGGCGTATATAAACGACGAACAGGAACAAAATTTATTTACGTTACATCTTGAAAATATGCACACAATATTCACTCGCGCTCTGTACTCGAAGTGGATCTGCCTGTGACTGCTTGACACAAACAGAGCCTGAATGTAGCGAATCCATCAATCTACACTGTACACGAAGTGCTTTTGCTCCCACAATGGAATCTTTTTATGCTGTATCCTACATTCGAGATATATATACCTTGTGGATGTTTTAGTTTTCCTCTTGTGCCGCCTTTGGTATACAGACGTTCATACCATACTTCAATCTTGTTCTTGTAAAATATGACCCAATATTGTCTGATGGCAAAGTATGACCAATCGTCGAACACTTAATTCATTGCACCAGCTATGGTTAGCCAGAAACACTGTGCAGTCAAAAGAGCGTTGTGGAGCCATCAGTTTAATTTTCGTTTTCCTCTTCCTCAACACAGAGAGACTAGTAACTATCATTAAATGGTGTTATTATTCTAATCTGCAATAAATATGCGAGATTCATCTCCTTCATTTCTGGATAGTAGGAAAATGGCATCCAGTCTGCAGTTCGAATGCCATATTTAGGCTACCATGCTGAAACGTATTTCTCCCTGAAAAGATTGCATCTCCTTTTTTGAAGAACGACCTACAGTATTTACTACTGTAGACGACTACATTCTAGCACGGTGTATGTAGGCCTATATTTCGTAGCTTAAAATGAAAGAAAGTATTTTATCCAATGATGTGCACTAGTAATGTTTTTTTCAGGTCACCTTATTTTAAAAACATGAAAAAATAATTATTGTTTAAAAATTATTAAAAAAAGAAGCACTTTGCATGGTACTTGTAGTTATTTCCCAAAGGTATGGTATATCATTCTCCTGCTGCTTCGTTGCACCAGATTTTGGTCAACTAAGGCCGTCTTTACACAAGTGTATAAAAATGTTACTGTATCGGTTTCTTGACAGAATACTGACAGTTTGACACTATTTTTGCCTCTTGGAATGTTCCTCACTTTTATTTCGATGTACACTTAAGGTTCATCATAGCACCGCTATTGTCGAAATAAGAAGCGAACGGTGACGCAAGAAAGATGACATTTTTACTAAATGGAATTCATATAAAACAGAGTATAAAAGATAACAGTGAGATTAAAGCTCATAAGACAAGTAAACAATTACAGGTTTCCAAGACCTTGCTCAGTAATGAATAACTAAATTTTATTAAGTTCGCTTCTGTCTGACAAGATGTGCGTTAAGTTGGCATGAGCAACTCAATTGCGTACGCACGTGCTGCTCCCTACTTGATAGGTGTCGATAGTTGCATGTTGATGTTTGTTGGGGAAGGGTCGTGATAGATATTAAAAATGGTAAGGTGGTAATTAACAACCCAAATATTTGTATCGCCAGTGTGTGTTCGCCGGTTTATCATGAGATATTTCCATGAGAATCAAATCTGCATTGACTATACAGCTAAGTTTGCTTAGCTCATCAAAATATGAGTGGCAATGTGTGCAATTGTGTTTGATATTCTCTCCCGTCAGGGAAAAGTTTTTCCATTCGATAATCATGAACAACATTTTTCGAAAATTCTATTGATTATTCTAGTTTCTAGAGGGCGTGGTTCAGCGTCATGCAGCTAGGTTTTTTTTTTGTAATGGATGATAGGAGAAATATTTACAAATAGTTCACGAGAAACATGTCACCTATCTGTACCTATGCGTGATAACAAAGTTATGAAACATTCTGTTTCATTGTTATTGCCAGAGGCAGTGTAACAAAGTGATAATTTTTCTGTGCCGTGCTCAAGAAATTATGTTTTCGTGAGTGTAGCAGACGTTCGATGTACGGTAATTGTTGTAAATAAGATTGAGAGCTTGAAGTTTGTTACAATATGCTGTGCAGCTGTGTTAACTTTTTGACACAATTTAATGAAAGTAGGATTACACACCAAGCATTTAGTAGGCCTACAACGTCAGTTCCACGTCTATACATTTTTTGTTTCGTAGCAGTAAGAAGTCGACGAAGTTTGCAACATTAATGTGTTGGCAGTATTTCATTGTCTGGAGTGACTGTAATAAGCTATACATGGTAGTTTTATTGGAATTTGTTGTAAAAATTATGCTAGCTCCTTCGAAATGATGTCACATGTGATGTAAACAAAATAATGCTACAAATGATCATCAGGATCTCATACGATTTGTAATGTCTTTTTGAGAATATGAATCAACATGTCAATTTGTATTCAAATTCCTGAAGAAGCGAGGTGTAAAAGAGTACTATGGGCAGTAAGAAATACTTATGTCGGCGTATTGTTCGCACTTTGCTCGAAAGATTTATAAAATGTGAGCTAGAGTCAATTGCATTTCCTTAACAAAAAGACAACCAATTAGCCAGAAGGATTGTGGTAAACTGTGATTACGTTGTAACCGAAATTTTCTTATGAACGCCAACGTTGTCAGTAGTTGCCCATTGCTTAATCTTCCTTACACACACACTCGGTTTTGGTTTCACATAACCGTGTCATAAACACAAGATTACCTCACAAGAAATTGAAAGCTCTGTCTGTTATTTATGGAAAATCAAGGTAGTAGTACATACTTAGGGATGCGATGTGGCACATGGCCTTTTGAGTGTCAGAGCATGCAACCTCCTGTGAGGACTGCTTATATTTTCGCAAATGTGTAAGTTGCAGTTAATGGGGGCCTATGTGTAATACATGTTGCCAATTAGTTTCTTGTGGTAATCATTTTGGATTACAGGGAGGAGGAATTAAGTCTCTTCTAGATATTAATGTTAGAATTGCTAGAGAGACTTCAAGATACCCTTGTGCCATTGCCTGTGTCATTTCTTGTGTGTGTAATGCTATTAGCTTTAGAGCCTTACCGTATGACAAACTGATCGCTGTTCTTTCATTCAGTCCGTCGCAGAATTCCTGAAAGGTCTTCCATCCTATGATGAAAACAATTTTGCACGGTTCCACACAGACAGTGGAAGTCGTACTTGTGTGAAACGTCCATCAGTTTATTTACCAACAAAAGATTATCCATCTGAACAAAGTAAGTAGTATTAGCTTCTTTATATTTGTGAATAAATCTACTTTTTTTGGGAGTGAATAATATTAAACTTCTTCATTGCAGTTATAGTAACAGAAAAAACAAACATCCTGTTAAGGTACCTGCACCAGCAATGGGACAAAAAGGTAAGTTATCTCTAACATAGCTCATATACTGAGGTCTCTTCTTCCCCACTTTGCCTGGTTCAGTACTCTTTAACCAGAACAGTTTTCTTGAGTGTCAGTTTAACAGAAAGTTGTCTAAGTTCTTTGGCTTATTAATTAAATAATACTATAATACTTTTGCAAGTATTCAAATTAATTGCAGAGATTATCAGTGAATACAAAATTTATCTAGGCTAGCAAAATGCATATTTAATGTTTTGTAAGAAGGCAAAAGTTCAAAAAATAAATTGAAAAGTGAGAAAATCCAACAATTCCTATGTACCTTGGGAATTTGAAATTGACAGCTTTGACTAAAGCATGTGAAGTAATTCTTCAGATAGTTGCTTGCATGAAGAATAGTAAATGCAATATTATTTGATAATTCTACAAAGCAGTCCTCAAATACTGATTGCTAGTTGGAGGTAGTGCTAACTAGCACTTTTTCCATTTCTGTTGTTTCACTCATAAAAGGTAAATTACCAGTTAGCTCCGCAGAAGATATTGTTTATTGATTCTCTGTGTAATTATGTAGGACTTTTGAAGGAATCGCATCAAAAAATCCATACATTATATTGTGCATATGATTTCATATTGATCTCTGTGTGACTCCTATTGATTGGCTATATTCCAATACGTGGTGTATGTGATAACTTATGCATAGTGTTACTTCATTTTCACGATTTCCAGTAAAAATTGTCCACAAACATTTTCAGTGTGGACTAGGCTATGCCAAAGATGAGATTCAGTAAAGTGCATGTACAAGAAACTCCTATTTTGGAGATGTTTGTATCAAATCCCTGTTTGATATTGTTTGCTTAGTGAAGGAAATATGTACGAAGAGGGGTTGGGAGGGGGCATCAAGGATACCCCCATGGAATTTGTGAATCCATTGAAAGTCAACTCAGATGGAAAGTGAAATAAGATGATGTACATAATAAA
This sequence comes from Schistocerca gregaria, assembly GCF_023897955.1. Lineage (NCBI taxonomy): Eukaryota > Metazoa > Arthropoda > Insecta > Orthoptera > Acrididae > Schistocerca > Schistocerca gregaria. The sequence continues at coordinate 399,073,576 of NC_064924.1, read as the reverse complement.
AACAGGAATAAGTGCACACACGTTGAGTGATCTATAATATTCACAAAAGTGGAAAATTAAGAAATAAAGACCAGTAACTTTGTGTAAGATTTGCTATGTTACTAGATGTAAATACTGGTATGTAATGTAAACACTAGTTTGTAATGTATGCATATTTAAATGATGCTATTTCCAGCAGATTACACATTCAGCTGACAAAAAACTTTCCTAGAGCTGGTAACCTGTATAAAGTCATTATTTTCACAAAAGTTTGCTAGTAACATACAAAATAGAAAAGTGAAATATCCATTATTTTATAGAGTGAAGATAATGTATGGTGTGTTGTTGCTACTAAGTTGTTGTGTATATGCAGTACACACTGCAGGCATACATGGTGAAAGATTAACTATAAAATGCCACTTGTTTGTGATTCCCCTAATATTCTGCATCCTGTTGTTGGTTGCAAAGCACAAATCTGTTGATTTGGATTCTATTCATATTTGAGTAGGGTCTGAAAATTGGTGACTAAATGATTTTCAAATGCCTGTTGTTTGAAAACAAATCTACAGTTATGAAGCTACAATTCAGGACAGTACCATGGCATTTATTATTTCACAATGTGAGCAGCATTCTTCTACCATGCAGTGGCCTGCATTGAGACGACATTCTGTTATCAGTAGAGAAATTGTTAGATTTAGTGCTTCTCATTGGCTACTGCATAGTATCACGTTTGGCTACGATGACTGTCAACGAGTTGCCAACATCAGCACGCAATTGAAGAGCTGCTGACACTGTAAGTGCACTTAGTTCCAATATTTTCCGCATTGTCAAGTTAACAACGAGCGGAATGGCCTCTCTCTCTCTCTCTCTCTCTCTCTCTCTCTCTCTCTCTCTCTCTCTCTCTCTCTCTCTCTCTCCGTCACAAAATTGCTATCAATCTGTAATGTTACATATTTTGCACTATGTAACACCCATTAATTTTCACTGTAGCCACACATTTCAAAAATTTAATCACATTCATCAGGTGAGATGATGCAATGGAACACTGGAATCTCATATTGGAGGAGCGCTGTCAGAATTCCCATTCCAAGTTAGGTCTTCAATAGTTCTTCTAAATTAAGGCAAATGCTAAAATGGTTCTATTGAGAAGCACATTGCTGATTTCTTTGCCCATCCTTGACACATAAAAACTTGTGCTGTCTCATTAATCATCATACCCTCAATAGAACGTTCCAAAATCTAGTTGAAATTTCTTTCTTGTTTTCGTAGTCATTGTACGTAGTTTTTGCAAGTTTTGTCTTTCACATAAAGAGGATTATACTTTACTGGAACGGCTATGACAGTATTGCGTATTGGTAAAGAAAAATCTTTTGTTGTATTGTCATCCATTCTAGATAGCTAAATTTTTCAGTCTTTTTTTTCTCCACTTCATTTTTTAATTCTTTCAGTTTTCTGTTTCCTTCTATTCATGTTCACTGAAGTATCATTTTATTTGCACACATGCATTGCCCAGTAACCTGTCAAGACCATTCTGCAGTTCTTCAAAGTCTTCCTTACTTTGTCAGCAGATATTGTTAAGGAGTGCCCACTTTGAATATTTGATGATGATCTAAAGACTCTGATCAAGTGAGTCAACAGCAGATATTGTTAAGGAGTGCCCACTTTGAATATTTGATGATGATCTAAAGACTCTGATCAAGTGAGTCAACATGCTCTGGACTGATTGCCACATTCAAAATACATTGGATGCAGCGTGTCACATGTAGAAACGTACTATATTGTCCACTCTTAGTTGAATTTTTAAATCTTATCCACTTTTATTGTTTTTGCTGTTTCTCATTATCTCTGAATGCTGTGATGGCTGTCCATTATGAGAATACTGTGATTCTCCACACAGGAAGGCTCTGAATATTGGTACTATAGAAAAGTTATTACCAGACTTTGAGGCGACCACCACCAACATCTGAGACATGTTATTGGTTTCTAATTTGATTTGTTTTAGTTACAGTGCTGTGCATGACTAGCAAACAATTGCTTAGAAAAAAGTTATTTGCTCACGTATTAATAAGCAACTTTACAGAAGTACATTATATGTATACACCTTAACATTGGTACTGCTGATAGTTACTGGAGAACTTATTAATGTAGATTAAATAAAGAAATTATAGAAACAGCCATATACCAGTGGGCTGTTAAAAAATGTGCACGGTCAGTCCCAAAGCAGCCATTAGACTGTAGTTCGTCTGCCTCAATATTTCTTATTTTAATATTCATTTTCTTTTCCTATAAGCGACGTGTGCTTTCTGATTTTGGTGTTGTGCTTGTTGATTTGTTTTTAAACTGACTGTACTGCTAGTTTCCAATACAGTCATGTGCATTATTATTTTTCCTTCCTTTTTGGAAGATATTGTTGAGAAATGCAGAATGTAGTATTCAGTGCAATAGTGGCCTGTAGTGGTATGGAGGAAAGGAAAAAAAAAAATCTGATACAAATTTTTTGGTGGTACAGGGGTGTAGCAAGATCACAGCTACATTTTCTATTTCACTTTCTTCTCTTAAGGATAAGCCAGCAATCAAACTATGGAGTACAAAAGGTGAGAGATAATCTGTTCAGACTGTGGTAAGTTCCAACTGAACAAGTCACAGGGTTGTGAGAGAGTAATCAGCAAATGTTATTCATTTACCCAGTAAGCAGATAAAAAGTAAAAGAAAAAAAAAACTTACAATAAGACAACACACAATGAAAGAATAGATTAAAATGGATTTGGTGACATTCTAAAGTGTATGAGTGCTGCCCCTTGTTTCTTTCTTAATTATAGGTCCTGGGTTGCAAACAATGTCTTGTTGCAGACAGTCTTCTATTCCATTTTTCCCCTCATACACTTGTGCATCCACACTCAGTAATTCACAGAAGAGCAGTTCCAGTTTCATGTTAATATTCAAGTATGTCAGCTACAATTTTAGTGGGCAATTGACTTTTTAAGATTAATATTATTTTCATGGTGTACATCAGAAAGATAAATGATAGCCTCTAGTTAAACACACTTACACTAAATCTAGCTCAAAGCAACCATTCCATTATTCTTTCTCAACAGCTGCAAAAAAAATTCAAAAAATTAAATTGCGAGCTTTCCTACTTTCCACGCAAACTTCAGCAAACAGCATGTGTGTCTCTGTAGTACCTTTTGGATGGGTTTCTCTGTGGTACCTTTTGGATGAGTTTTGTATTACAGGGTGTAATTTAAGTGATTATTATTGCAAGATCAGAGGTTAATTTAAGTGCAGGCTAAGCCATTGCAAATGTGAAATGCTTGTTTGTTAATAACCATTGTGACTGCCACAATGTTGAATGCAAGTGTGCGTGCATTGTGTTGTACAGATACCAGATGTCAGTTTGTGGGCTGGAGTTCCATACCTGTCGCACTTGGTTGGTCAGTACGGGGCAGTTAATGCTGGTTGTGGATGAAGTTAGAGTTGTCTTATAACATCCAATATGTGCTCGATTGGAGACAGGTCTGGTGATGGAACAGGCCAATGCAACATGTTGGGATGGTGTAGAGCATAATTTAGCAAAGATTTGTGTTGTGGATTGATGTTACCATACTTCAGAACGTGCCCACAAGTCATTTTTGAAGCTAAAATTTGTTAGTTCATGGGTCTGAAATATTTATTACTTTGGTTTAAGGATTTGAGAAATGAGAAATCAATTAATAACTTGAATCTGTTCTTGCATAATTTTGTATCAGTTGAAAAAAAAATCATTAATTTGGTTCCAGGCTTCACAAAAGAAGAGGGACCATGTCTCAGTTGAAACGTCTGATGACTCAGTAGCTAGAAAAAGACCGCGCTTGGATCCGGCGTCTATGAGCAGCTCTCCTTAAAATCACTAGAACTCAGTACCTCACTTGTGTTCCATATCTTCCAGCCAATCAAAACATGTGCCAGATGCTGGAGTGGTAAATGACGATTGACTACTACCTTATTTGTGGTTAATTTTACAGTGATAACTTTTTGAACATAATTTTTCTGTTTAAAAAACTTGTTTTGTGGTTTAATTGAGGGAGTGAAATGATAAAAATTGTATGTGAGGTGTTTAAATGTTGTTGCACTTACTCATATGACTTTCTGTACTTTAATTCATTAATTGAATTGAAAATTAGGGTTACATAGTGTTGTTATTTCTTTAACTGGAATGATTCGGATCACTTAACAGAGAACTTACATATTGCATGTATTGAATAAACTGTTGTGATCACTGTTAAGTTGCTTGTATATATAATTTATTTAGTCATATTTGCAGATATGTGCATCAGTGGCTGCTTTTGTGTGTGACACAGTTCTGTTGTAAGCTGTTTACCTGTATTTTGTGGTGATAACTGCTGTGAACTTGAGGATTTTAACTCCACAGGGGTTTCATTTTGTTTTATTGTGAAAAATGTATTCATTTACTACTTGTACAGTGTATGAACAGCATAAAAACCTGTGTAATACCTCTTCATAGTTCTACCAGTGAAACTCACATTCTTCTTATTAGCATAAGTTCTGAAAACTACAAAATCGTTCATTAAATTACAAATTTGGAACTCAATGTACCCTGTATTTAAAGTAAGGGTAATATCTCTATTTCTGTTGTAGTTCATGTGTATATTGTAAAGAGCAGTCCTTTGTTGATATAGAATATCTACTGTGGACTATACCGCTGTAGCAATGCCAAATAAGTCTTCACAAATGCTTCTGTCTAAATTCACTTGTGAACCCCTCTAAAAGTAATTTCTTCCCATCTTTCAAACAAGTTAGGACTATCAGCAATATAATATTGTTTTGATATTTTATTCACAAACATTTTTTATATAGAGCTTGTTAGATGTAATATAAGTTAATTGACACTTATTGATATATGTAATGGAATTGCCACAGCTGGGGTGTACGAAATTTGTGTATATTTAAAGAAAGAAAGTGGTTGATACGAATGTATCATAAATAAACTGAGACCTAGTTCTTCTAAACTTTCTTTAGCTTTATTATATTGATTTCAACATTAAAAGTACATCCCCCCCCCCCTCTCTCTCTCTCTCTCTCTCTCTCTCTCTCTCTCTCTCTCTCTCTCTCTCTCTCTCACACACACACACACACACACACACACACACACACACACACTCTTTATAATTTTCATTTTGTACGCATCTCCAGATTATTGTATACTCATATTATTCTGTAGTTAAAATGGGGGAGGGGATTTACAGGTCGAATGACGACTTACAATTCAGATCCTCTGCATATGAATTTCCTTTCTATTCCTAAAATTTAATAATTGAATAGCCTGTTCTTTCCAGGATGTCAGCAGATCAAATTACCATCCACCACCGAGATTTAGGCATTCCATGATTTTCTTGACTACTTTATGGTGAATGTAGTAGTTGTTCCTGTGAAATGGTGTATCTGATTTCCTTCCCTGTTTTATCCCAGTTCCAGCTCATGGGCAGTCTCCAGTGAGGTAGGCAAAGGGACATCAAGCCTTCATCTTCTCTCCTTTTTTTCTAGCCTCTTATTACCAAGAGACATACATAAGTGATGATATAGCTTTTGGAACTAACTGTCTCCCAACACTGTCTCGTCATCCTATAATACACCTATAGGACTACTTGCTGAGTGGGAGGATGGCTTTTGTTTTCTCAAGGCTTTCTCTTTATAGTTTTGTGTTTCCTCCCTCTGCAATCTCCTCCAGTGGGCTCACAGTAGTTACATGAATGTATGATTTACAAACATAGCCTTAAACCTTTTCAGCACTAGTTTCCATGTCGTGTTAGAAGTCTCAATTTCTCTCTGTCCTATTCTGCCTCAGGTTTGCAGGTAATGCCTAGGTAAGGACCTGCACATCCCAGATTTCCGAATTGTGGAGTGGTCAGTAAACTCTCGGCATGCTTCAGTGTTACTGTCCACAGCTCACGGTCGTGCTCTTCCTCACAAAGACAGGGTCTCAGGTTCGATTCCTGGTGGGGTCAGGAATTTTCACCTGCCTAGATATGACTGGGTGTTTTTGTTGCCCTCATCTTTTCATCATCATTCATGAAAGTGCTGAGGTTGGACTGAGTAAAGGTTGGGAATTTGTATAGGCGCTAATAACCATGCAGTTGAGCGCCCCACATTTCGTATCCATCATCATCATCATCATCATCATCATCATCAATGATTAATGTGGGATGTGTGTTGGAATGTATTGTGTACTGGGCAGTGGACTTAGCTGCCCAGATCAAAAGGCCAGTAAAAACATCCTATTGGTGTGCTACTGCTGAGTGGGAGGATGGTTTTTTGTTTTCTCAATGCTTACCCAGGAAAGTGGGGCTCTGGGTGCACGATACACATTAATGTTAGTAACACCTCATGGGAACAAAGTTGTTCTTACTGCTGACTCTCGCACTCCTTACAGAAAGGTTGGGCCATCAAGAAGTGCTAAAACTTGTATGACAAGAGAGAGGTTTGAGGCCCAGTTCTCAAGGAAAAAGAAGAAAGAAGAGAAGGGTATAGTTTTGTCAGTATGCATTGATAGTAGTTGAGAGAGGGAGGGATGTACTTTTGTCTGCAGATGATGCACTTGAAAAAACTTGATATCAATGTGCTAGGTAACTATTCTCCACAGAAAAGCTGACCATTTTAGGGATAGGGGTAAGAGTGGAGTGTGTTATTTATCAGAAACATTCACCACACCTCTGTCAACTTGAAGGTAATTGCTGTAGACATAAGTGTTGCCAAAAACCATCATACGCACAGTGATACTGGGTGATACTGATGTAGATCATGTGCTTTATCAGAGCTTCAGTTTTTTAGTCACATCACATCAGAAATGTCTTCTGAATAGAGGTCAAGCAGCCCATTTCATTTCAGCCTAAGGGTTTCCCGTGGCCATTGGCATTTCCTTTGGTTTTATTGCTGTCCCAGATAATGCAGAATGCGGAGTGGACAATATCACTGAAGCAACCACTTTTCTGGACAGAAGAGACCCCAAAAAAGTGTAAAAATTGGTATCCAATACACACCGAACTTGACGCTGTACAGTAGGTTAGCTTTGAGCAAGCAGAACTGTTCAAGTCTGGGTTTGTAGTATTGAGAATGTGATCCACTGTGGTGTCATGCACTCCATTCCAAAGGCCTTCGAATGCCCTAAGAGGCCAGTCTCCCAGTGAAATAACAGATGGTGTACGGTAATCAGGTACAGGCAGGTAACGTGGTGAAAGTTAAAGACCAGACCATTAGGGGAGAAAATTTGTGAACTCATAACTGGAATCAATCCAGATCGCAATTTTTTTTAATTATTTATTTTTATGGCGTGGTAAACAGTTTCAGTAGTACATAGACCATCATCATACCAATAATGTCTCCATTTGGTGATACGGAGACAATGCACATAGCTGTTTAAGTACAAGAAGCACTTGTCAACTTCTGAGCTGGTGACAACTGGTGCGTCTTGTACCTAATATGGCTCCGCACTTCTCCACACATCATCATTGGAGCATTACTAGAGTTATGATGTGTGTGGAACTGAAACATTAAAATACCATAAAAATAAGAGCTATTTGCGTTGTGGACTGATGAGTTTTGTTATGAGTGACCCCAACATCCTTTCGGGTGGTGAGGGCACAGGTGTGGCCAACAATAAGATCAGAAAAAGGTTGTGGCAAGAGCTATTGAACACTGTTATCATTTAGAGCTATTTGCAAGAGAATGGGATCTTTAGGAGGATCTGTGATAAGGCAGGCGGAAAATTCTCTCTGAGATAATAAAGTATAGGATAATTTTATTTTCTACAGTTGACATACTGCAGTTGGTAATTCCTTCCATGAAAGTAACATCTGAAGCGTATAAACTTCTGTCACAAAGAAGCTCTAGGGTGTGCATAGTTGGATTTGAGGTCAGACAGGTGAGAACAACTGTCGCAGTTTTCAGGGTAACTGAAAAATGTCTTGTCAACTGTTACAGATACAGCCCCAGGATCAGATGCTATTGTGTGTCGCATGTAATGTGAGTTGTGTAAAGAATCGAAAGTTATCCTTGGTCTTCTCAACTGCTTGTGGTAAAAAGATGTACAACCAGGTACAATTAGGAAATCCATTATAATACCCCACCAATATCCTACCACTTTTACGCTAGCCTATGCAGCTTCACCCTTATCATAGCGAAAACAGACATCAATTAAGTGGAAAGCTAGAAAGTGAGCAGAAGTCTGCCATCTTGAAGACAGACCGCATTGTTATAGAAAACTAATAGACTGCATTAACTAACCATAACAGTATGAACACTGCTATGTATGTGAACTAGTCATGTTAATATCTGTCCCACAAATTTTTTAGCAATTGGAAATGGGTTGTAACTAATTGGAGCCCTGAGGTTTAGCATTGGATGTAGCTTTAAAAATTCGAGCTCATATACAATAACTAGGCTTGTCAGATGCCCTACTGGTATGTGTAAGTTGCCCGGGTTAAAGATTATTGGATGTGGTAGGTTCGCATGGGTTAAAACATACTAGGGTTGCTGGACTGAGTGAAGTCAGGCACTGTATTTAAAATGTGGAGTGTGCGTAACCTCGTAACTTGTTACACAAAATTGGGTTAAAACAAAAATTTGCCTCATAAAGATTTGACTGTTACTGTGGCACTCTGTATACCTGTAGTCATTGTATAAACTGCTGTATGTGTAGAACTGATGACAGGCTACTAGTACTGGAAGCAGAATTAAATAGTTTGCACTGAGTGTGTAGGAAGAAGAAAGAAAGAGGGTCTGTTAGAGGGGCAGTCCTTCACTATAGATATGACTGAACAAGATTGATAGGACTGTTTTACCATTAAAAATATTAAAAAGCATATTGTTGTTACTGAAAGAATGTAACAGAGTAGCAAAAATAGTGTTGAAAACAAATAACAGATTCTCACTGGAAATTCTAAGAGTTTTTGCTGCAGCAACCTTACACCACGATGAAGTTGAAGAACTTTATCGAGAGTTAAAGGAACTGTTAAACAAAAGTAATTCATGCTATAGAATATTAGAGGCCGACTTAGTGTGCAAAAGTGTAACCAAAGTTGTAAAATAACTTTTCAGTAGGGATTTGGTACCAATAATGATAGAGAGGACAGGCTAGTAGAAGTCACTGAGGAGGCTGGAATATGCATCCTACATTATTCAAGAAAAACACAGGCCGAAAATGGACATCTAAAGAGCTAAACAAAATCAAGAAATGAGATTTAGGGCTATTAGAAGAAGTAATGAAATGCATGCATGGTGTCTGTTGTTTTGGGCATTTCCACAAGAACAGATACATTGCAATTCATATAATTGATTTGCCGTGACGATAAAGGAATCAACAACTTTCAGTGTGGATGTACATTTAAGTTTGATTTTAGTGGTACACTAAAGTTTGTGAGAATAGAAGACATAGATGGAGACTGCAGATTGGTGGCACTAATGGGAATGAGTCGGCTGGTGAGCATGTAAAGGTAGTCCACACAGTTACAATAAATGAAATATTTGTGTGGTGCAGTGTTAACTGCAACTGACTAATAAACAGGATTTCCCAGCTTAGAGCCTCAGTCTCGCACAAATTTTCACTCGTCACCACTGATTCCACATAAAGTCCTAATGCAACTGATACCATTAGTTCCTTTCCTTTCTTTTATTCCGCCGCTCCGTTCAGTTCACATAACTTCAATAACTTCTCACTATTGACGAAGAGAGAGGAGCAGTTGCACTTGTGCAGCATAATATATAGCGACGTAAGACCTATTTAACATTAGAAATGGTAAGCTTTCAGATCTGTGTTTGACTTTAGATTGGAGTGAAAAGAAAGTGCTGTGAAAATTTCAGATTTTGTACCTACGAAGCAGCATTTGCATCAACTGTGACTCTGCTGTTGGCATGTTAATACCTGCTATGGAAGGTCATTGTTTGCTGGTGTAAGCATATAGAGCACATGCTCTGTCAGAAATAATGTGCAAAAATGGGTGTAAGTGATTCCAAGACAACAATTTTGAGGTGACAAAATGCATCCTAGTTCATGTGGTGTTTCATGAACTGCTGCAAACTGAATGCTGAAGACTGGTAGACAATTACTCAGTGTGAGTTGCACTCTTAAAGGACAAACGCCTGTGCTATATTCAGAGATGTGAGTCATTTTACTTCATGTCGTCGTCGTCGTCGTCGTCAGTCCTGAGACTGGTTTGATGCAGCTCTCCATGCTACTCTATCCTGTGCAAGCTTCTTCATCTCCCAGTACCTACTGCAACCTACATCCTTCTGAATCTGCTTAGTGTATTCATCTCTTGGTCTCCCTCTACGATTTTTACTCTCCACGCTGCCCTCCAATGCTAAATTTGTGATCCCTTGATGCCTCAAAACATGTCCTACCAACCGATCCCTTCTTCTAGTCAAGTTGTGCCACAAGCTTCTCTTCTCCCCAATACCTCTTCATTAGTTACGTGATCTATCCACCTTATCTTCAGCATTCTTCTGTAGCACCACATTTCGAAAGCTTCTATTCTCTTCTTGTCCAAACTAGTTATCGTCCATGTTTCACTTCCATACATGGCTACACTCCAAACAAATACTTTCAGAAACGACTTCCTGATACATAAATCTATATTCAATGTTGACAAATTTCTCTTCTTCAGAAACGCTTTCCTTGCCATTGCCAGTCTACATTTTATATCCTCTCTACTTTGACCATCATCAGTTATTTTACTTCCTAAATAGCAAAACTCCTTTACTACTTGAAGTGTCTCATTTCCTAATCTAATTCCATCAGCATCACCCGAGTTACTCGACTACATTCCATTATCCTTGTTTTGCTTTTGTGGATGTTCATCTTATATCCTCCTTTCAAGACACTGTCCATTCCGTTCACTTCCGTTTACTTCATGACAATGCCAAACCATGTTTTGCAAACTGAGGGAAGGAAATCTTTAAAGGGATGTAATTTCCATTCACCAGACATTTCCCCTTCTGATTAACAATTGTTTCACTCTGTGTAGCTTGGCCTTTCTGAACAATACTGCACATCCTTTAACGATCTTGGAAACTGGTTCCACCAATGGATCACTCCATATATATAATTTCGAGCTTTCACAACCCACGGTTGCTTCGTCAGGAAAGAGGGAAGGAGAGGGAACGATGAAAGGATGTGGGTTTTAAGGGTAAGGAGTCATTCCAATCCCGAGAGCGGAAAGACTTACCTTAGGGGGGAAAAAAGGACAGGTATACACTCTTGCCCGCACGCGCGCACACACACACATAATGTGTGTGCGTGCGTGCGAGTGAGAGTGTATACCTGTTCTTTTTTTCCCCTTAAGGTAAGTCTTTCCACTCCCGGGATTGGAATGACTCCTTACCCTCTCCCTTAAAACCCACATCCTTTCGTCTTTCGCTCTCCTTCCCTCTTTCCTGAAGAAGCAACCGTTGGTTGCGAAAGCTTGAATTTTGTGTGCATGTTTGTGTGTCTATCGACTTGCCAGCACTTTTGTTTGGTAACTCACAACATCTTTGTTTTTAGATATATTTTTCCCACGTGGAATGTTTCCCTCTATATATATCAAAAAGTGAGAAAAGATTGTAGCTTGTGAGGAACACTTTCGGTAAACAATCTTATACAATTCTATTAAAATGAGTACTGCTTTTTTTTCCCGTCCAACAAATAATGAGAATTAATTCAAGCACCCATATCAAAACAAATTGTATGGAATGATTTGGCCTTAAGCCAATTCAAGATTTCTAGTGATCGCAAGTTAGTAAAGACCAAAATGAAACTAGACACTAAGTTAGAAAGAACCAAACTAATTAAGCTCAAATCACAATTAAAATTTTTAAGAGGCAGGATACCATTTGAAATTAACAAATTTTATGCTCTAGAGAATGAAGAAACTCATGAAGTAAATGTTTCTTTAATACATATTATAATAAAAATAGATAAAGGTGTTGCAGGAGCAAACTGAAACAAACAAAATAGAATTTCGGAGGACACAAGACAATCGATTAAATGGAGTTGGAACGCCCGATGCTGTTAAATTTAGTGACTTGGCTTCCCTGTATTTCAGGAACCACTGTAGTCATTGACATGAAACTTTTACAGAACGTTAAACAGTATGTTCTGAGGCTACTGAAGGGCAATAATTGCATTTCAGGCACTGCTTTCAGAAATACAATTTTTTAATTACATGGTTAAAATTTTGTGTACTTTTTGTATGTTATCCTAAATAATTTTAATTATACATGACATTATGTTGTTCTTTTAGTTCAATAGACTCAGGATCTGTATGTTATTACTCCCATAAAATTTGAACCACCTCTCGAAGTGGTTTCTGAGATTTATGGAAAAATGAAACAGAAAATTTAAATTTTCAGGAACGGCTTCAAAAGTTTCAAAAGATTGTATCTCATTTAATATATGCTTAAATTTTTTTTATTTTTAGTCACTAAGAAGCACCATGCACAATACTGTATATCATCATCTTGATCTTTTTCCAAGTTTCTTCTTCCTGGACTCCTTAGTGGCCAAATGTGCTGCATACTCTGCTTTATCAACGAACCTTGTCCATCCGTTCAAGTTCTCTAATGCAGTTTGCTCCAGGATTAATTCCCGTATGCTGTAGCAATGTACCAATGTTCCCATCATTAAAAGCAAAAATAGCATCACTGACCATGCACTTTAGTGTTTTCATTCCAACAAAAACATTTTTTGCTAAGTGGGTCCATGTAAGATTACTGAACGACTCATTGGGATTTTGAGTCTGGCCATGCAGCACTTCTTCAGTAATTCAGAATTTGCCATGTCTCTGTAAATAGGTTTTATGGTATCCATGACTGATGCTGGGATATAATGTTTATGGCTGTATGATCTGTTTGAGTACTGGACATTGCAGTAATTACGGCATGAATCAGGTCCAGGAGGGCAAAGGTGGTACTGTGGTTTTTCGTCAGTTGACGGTCTATGGAATAAGGTAGCTCATACTGCTTGCTTCATTTTCAACAAATCCTCAGTATTATTTGTAATTGCTATCCCATAATACTGCTGTAGTTCATCAATAATTTTGTCTGTCGGTCTGCCTCTTGTGGTTTTACTATGAGAAAGTTTCTTGTGTCTCAAACTTTGTTTCAACTTCCTCAACCTTGTGCCCATTCACTTCTGGTCATGACCAACACTGTTAACCTTTATAAAACAGCAATCCACAGCCTTCTATATAAAAAAAATTACCTATTTTATTAGATTTTGAAGTAAAGACGCAAAAATTTTAACATTTTCAACTGGTGTAGATTATATTAAAATAAAATACTTCCTACATGAGTGTGTGTGTGTATATTTTCCAAATAAAATGATTTTATTCAGAAAATTGCAAATTGTATGATGAGATAAAAATCAAAAAATGTGAAAAAAAAAATTTCCGTTCTAACTCCCCTTAACAAAAAATTAAATGTGAATAATAATGTGAGATAGAAATAAATGGACTAAGCAAAATACTCACAAACATTTATGAGAAGTCAAAATATGAGAAAAACTGAAGCAAGAAGTCATACTGGATAGACATCATTTCACATCAGTTAGTACGTCACATAACTCTGTTACAACAAACTGAGAGATCGCACTAAACATGTTTCAAGATTTCTTGAAAAATCTGTTTAGTGCTTCTAATGTAGACTAGAATAAGTGCATTCCAAAAGTGGAACCAGACGAAATGATTTACTGGAACCACAATGATTGTCAATTAATTTAAAGATGCAATAAATACCAGTGACCACTTAGTATGGGAATTACAGGCTGTAAGAAAGCTGTCACAGTAAATTCAACACTGATGATACTTGAGAACCAAGGAATGGAATCTATCCACATCAGTTGAAGGATATGTGCAACAGGGCAACAGCTTCCATTTGATTAATAAAGTGAAAAGTTGAGATTTGAGAAAAGATTTAGGCAAGGTGACGCCTTTTTGCTCAGACTGTTTCCACCAGCCTATTAAAAGATATCCAATTCATTAAACTGAGATGCATAATATGCAGGAATTGTAATAATACTACTACGCAAATCAGATACATCAACTTTAATATTTTGTGTAAGGCCATAGAAGCCAGATACAGCTGTACACAAAGAACCCGTTAAATGAACTGACTAACTCAAAGATCGTATATGTGAGCTGAGTTGCCAGCAATTTTCTTTGTAGTTATGGAGTTCGCACACAGCTGTAGCCCCCCCCCCCCCCCCTCCTCCCCTCTTCCTCGGTAGTGCAGAGTACTGTGACATAAGGTTCGTGGAGTCTGGATTTGTCGAGATAACATAAAGATGGTGAAGCTGTCTGGATGCTGTTTGGACATGGCATCAGCTGGGAGGTCAATGCTGAGAGGTGATGTATGCCATATGGCATGCAAGTGATAATTGTGGCCAAAGTGTGAGTGCATAGTGTCATTAGAGGTCAGGCGTGAGGCAGCATTGTCACCAGGGCTGGATGGTGCTTGTGGGTCGTGGTGATGTGTGATCTGGAGGATGAAGGCCTGGAGTCGTGATTGTGAGCATACCATTGGCAGAAAAGTGAGAGATGCACCAGTATCAATGTTGTGTGGTAATTTAAGTGTTTTGAAGAAGAGACGGACGATAGGGCTGACTGTGGTCAGGGAGTCCATGTGTTGCCTCTCAGTCAGGAGGTAGTCGTCAATCAACTTGATGTTGAGGACCTTGGGGAGTAAGTCATGGACACCAAGTTGCAACTTGAAGGTGGGAAGTACATCGGCTGTAGTAGGAGAGTCGGATGAAATATTGGAGTGAGGGTGGCAGGAATCCTCACACAATAAACTTTCTTGCAGTGTCTTGGCAGCTTAAGACAGTTAATGGACACTGTCATAGGTCTGGATTTAACAGTATCTCGAAGGTGCAGTTGTCCCTTTGAAGTACCTTGTGTGGGGCAGGAGTACAGGGTTGTACTGCTGGTCATACTGTTTCATCGCATAACAGCCATGTGGATGAAAACTCAGGGCACTAAGTGCGGAAGAGGAGGTGGTACATGGAGGTGAGTGATGTGTCACTCAACTTTTTGTGAGACTAGGTCTGGCGGGTCTGTAGATGTAAATGAAGAGTCTTGGGAGTGCAAAGTCCGCTGGCAACAATAGCACTCCACCATATAGAATTTCAGCAAGTGAGGCTCCCAAATTGTGCTTGTAAGCCATCTGGACTCCCAAAGTACCCACAGTAATACCTCTGTTCATAGTCGACTGTGGCACATGAGAGCTGCCTTAAATATGCAGTGCCACCACTGGATGAGTCCGTTGCTGTGAATGATATGCAGCTCTTCTAAATTGTCAGTTGCTGACCATGTTGCATAATTGAAGGGGGGAGAGGTAAACCAGTGATTCATTCACCATTTGCATCTGGTGCTGTGTAACATACTTTGACGGCAATTAGCGTTTTGGAAAAAAGCAAATCTGTAAACTCCAATGATAATTTTTCCATCTGTTCCTTATCATTCTCTTTTAGGTGTTTCACTTTCTCTTGTGATGCAGTTTAAATGGCTTATGATGGTGGTTTATGGCTGACATCCCTCATGCCCCATTCTTCCTCCTCCAGGTTATCCTCATGAGCAGTCAATAGCCCCATCATTAACCTTAAATCCTTGACACAGAATTATTCACAAATGCAGGTACCATTTATTCCCAATTTATCTCACTTCTTTTCAGTGAGCAACATGCCTGATACAATACTTCATTTACTTCCAACAGTTCCACTACACACATCATCTCTATTGGTAAATTAGACTTAATATTAGCCCAAAGTGATTTCCTGGTACCCTTAGGAAGACAACTGTGTGAATTAAGCCTATGCGTGATTGTTTGCAGTGTAAGTGGTTTGTCATACTCGATAGACTCACTTCACTGTACCGCTACATGGGTAACAGTTTCACCAAACTCAAACACATTTTCATCGAGCTGCACCACATTTTGCAAAAGGTTGATTTTGGCACAATGCTGATGTAAGAAATCCAACCCCAGAATCAAGTCATGTTCCTTACTTACATGTGGCACAATATCTACATATTGTCTGAGCTTAACTGTACGTGGCAAAAATCTACATCCACTGATCCTGTCTTTGTACCCCACTCCACACAATGTATACCATTGTGGTTCCACTGCTTATGTTCCACAAGATCCCCACTGGTAACCGACACACATTCCTCTGTGTCCAACAACATCTTGCAATTCTTCTTTCCCATTACTTCTCCCACCACTGAGTCCACCTGTGCATACGACTTTGTAGCATCTAATTGTACTGGAAATGCCTGTGGTGGATGTCAGATTTCCTTTGGCATTTAATGCCTGCTTCCGCCATGGTCTCCTACCTCTGAAACTGAGGCTATCACCAATGCTGACCACCTCTATTACCAGTGTTCCATGGTTGGTGACATTGCTTCCACATGTGCCTTGTCTGTCCACACCCATAACACCTTTTATTGGCCGAAAAGACTGTCAGTCTGACTTGCAACCCGGTTGCCGCATCAGTTGTCTCACGTTCCACTGCCAGTGTAACAGCTGTGCTTCAAATCAGCTGGAACTCCTGTTCGTACTATCCTCAGCATTTCCAAAGGCAATGCTCTTAAAAAGGTGTAAAGTGTCCTTTACTCAGCCTCCTGTAAAATTACTCCCTTCACCACAGCATTCTGCACTAGCAACCATTGATCTTCCTTATCTTATCCACAAATTCTTCTACACATTGTCCCTGTCTCTTTATTTCCATGCCCAACTGTTCTCTCAAATGTTTGGCACTCTTCTGTTTCCTTTACCTTTGAACTAACCCTCTTTTAAATTCTTCAAATGTTTCAGCATGTTTGAGAGCCTATGTATAACTTGTGTAAGCTTTTTTTCCCCTGTTAATGTGCTACCCTCAGAAGTTCTGTCAGACCATCCTTACATCTGCTAAATTCCTGAGGCCCTCCACAAACACTTGCACCTCCTCTGTTAATTTACCAGATAAAGGAGCAACTAAACTTGTGGCTGACAAAAACTATATTTTACTGTTGAGACTGCATCTGTAATGGATGATGCAACTACCTATTAACTGCTGTTAATTGTTCCTCCCTTTCTTATAATATATACGCCACCTCTTGCTCTGAGACTCCTTCTGTCTCTGACTCCACCAAACCCTTCCCTTCCTGGTACTCATTTTGAATACCAACAATTACAAACCATACAGAATAGAACATATCAGCTTAATTCTTAAGTCTAATCGTCAGTCATTTTGATTACTGACACTGTCTAGCCACATGCTAGTAATGGTTACATGTGAAACACACTACTGCTACTGATCCTGTACATGGTAGTGAATGATGTTACACTATGTATATCTGACAGGTAGTTGTGAATCATCTCCCCCCATTACCTCTAAAGTATGTCAAATCCATTGGCTCCTTAATTTAACAATACTTACCTTACAAAAGTGACATAGTGAAGTTTCTTTTCTATGAGGAAGAAAATTTGACGAGAACAATTAAATTTCTTGCCTCACTCTACTGTAGGTGGTGGAACCCAGATTATGTGCTGACAAGGCAACGCCAGTGCTCTGACACTAGTTATATTGTAGAAGACTGCTGAATTTGTGTTGGGGGGGGGGGGGGGAGGAGGAGGCGGTCACATCTTGTGACACTAGTTATTCAGCCTCAATTTAAATGCTTTATTATCACACCATTCCATAGCTCAGTATGGGAAGTGGCAGTTTGGTCCCAGGATCCTGTTGTCTCTTGTGTGTCATTGCTTCGTAATGCTGACAGAGTGTAGTGTTGGCTGGTCAGCAGTCTGTGACGCAACTGCCTCTGTCAGTGGTGATTCAAACTCCAGGAAGTATTGGCTATTTGTGACAGGTCTCGTGTCCCAGCACTGTCCAGAAGGTGACAGCATTGTGATGTAATGGCAGTGACCCACTGCCCCTCCGATTCAATAGCTAGTCAGTGTAGAGCCATTGAGGGGGCAGCTCCAAATTCTAGTCTTCGGATGGACTGCTATGATGCAGAGTCGAACTCTGGTTCACAAACAGCATTTCAGATGGTGGCCAGGAAACAGTGCTCCATGGTGACATATCTGTGTTACTAACAGAAGTGACTTTAGTATAAAATGGCTAGGTGTTTATATGCTTTTGAACTGCACTTGTTTGGTCTTTGTTATGACTTGCAGCACGTATGCTAAAGATTTCAGTGGGTGCCAGTGTGGAAAGGCTTAGGGCATCTACAGCTTGGGTACTGCTGTGTCAACTGTTTCCACACCCTGCCAGGGCAGCTCACTTCTCTACGTTTTGAAGTCTGTGTTATATAATGTAAAGTGTAACATCTGCACGTGCCTACAGCTGGTACTGCTAAAGTTCACTTCCAAACTTGCACATTTATGACCAAATACGGTCGGTGTGCTTCACAATGAACATTCTATAATTAAACAATACACAACACAGAATTTTCGACGTCACTGTGTAAGTACTAGTGCAACAGTTCTGATGCATGCTACAGACTTGCAGTTTTAAAATATATCTCTCTTTTAAAAACTGGTAATGTAGTGTGGCACTAATGTTAGGTACTGTGATCCCAAATATTTCAATATTCTTGTGTTTAGTATCAGTTTAATTAGCGTAATGGTACAAACAGGTTCCAAATCAGAACTTACAGTAACAACTAGATTTAACCGTTGAGGGAAAGTGGACCTTGTAGGCCTACGACCAGGTCTTTTCGATCGGCTATTGAAGGGGTATGAAATAGCTGACACCGTGGGTTTATGTTAGGAGGAAGAGTGCTTGTAGAAGTGATAAAATAACTGAGAAAGCTTCGTGCAAGATGGATACTGCATTTGTTGAATGCTGACCAGGAAGGAAATGGGGAACCCGTGTTTGGAGGAATTTTGGGAAAAAAAAGTTGTCCAGTTTCTCACTGTTTATAATACGTAGATCCACTGATTAATGCCAGAAACAAAACAGCAGTGGAATGGACAGAAACGCACTAAACATGGCGAAATGTACCTGTGTAAATAAATTCATACGGAGTAGAAGAGGGCCCCAAATCCCCATCCAGTTATCCACATACAAGTTGTACGTGATTTTTCTAGAACATTTAACACGTTGACTGCCACGAGGTCGCTGGCGGCCACAGCGAAGCCCTTGAGGTGAGACCACTTGCAAGCAAACTTCCCCAAGTCGCTTGCATAAGCTACTTCCGGAAGTTATTTGACATGAAAACATTCCCAGCAAGTCGACTTCCGTAAGCTTCGTTAACTTCCAGAACGCTCACAAATTAGTGGAAATAGCTTCTTGTGTCTTACTGCAGATACTCATCAGTCGCTGGACGTATACCTGCAGGAGTCTTGCGTGTTCAATACCGGTACGAAAATATCAGCTTACTTTGTTTCACCAGAACGGGAATCAGAATAGCAGTAAAGACGTCTTTAAATTTTTGCTGATCTTTTAGTGTTAGCATAAACGTACATGCATTACATTTTCAGTGAAAGTAATATTAAAAGGTGATCTGTCGCTGATATAGCGTACCGCATTTTTGTGTCCTGTTTTCGAATAGCCTGTTTTATTGTAGACCGGTAATAGAAAAGAAAGATTCGAAACTTGCATACGACTCTCTGGGAGAGTTCTCAATACGAGCGGATTCCTCTGATTTTTGTTCATTAAGCAGTGTTTCTTGATGACTTAGACATGTACGCCTCTCTAGCATTTCTTCACCCAAACACTTCTCTTTTTGTTAACTTTTGGTTTTTGTAACGCTTTTTCTTAAATAATAATAAGAACATTAGATAATAATGGAGTAACGGCGGCGCTACTCTGGTTTTTAAGCACGACACTGTAATCTTCCACTTGCCTGTCTCACGATGTGACTGTAGTGGAAACAGTTTTGCAAGTAATTGCAACAAGTTCCTAAAATTAACTTACCCACGGAACTTGCAGGAGTAAGCTTGCGCAAGTTTCTGTTCTAATGTAAACACCTCAGTAAGTGCCTGCGCAAGTTACTAGCTAGTTGGGCACATACTTATATGCCTGAGACGGCGTGCCCTCCGGCGAACACAGTAGCGCCTCACGCCTGACGCCGTGGCGTGACTCGGCCTGACGTGAAACATCCATCACTTTCCGTGCGGCAGTCAGCGTGTTGAGACAAATGTGAAGATAGCTTATTTGAGAAGGTTGTGGTCGATTTCGTACATAGCGATTGAATATTACACTTTTCTTGCAGTGTTGCTACAGACGCAGCAACTGTCTGTGGAAGGGAACTGCAATCGCCAATGCATCAGAGAGTAACCATGTCATAAAGTTCGGAAGATTAGTGTGGAGAAATGGTTCAAATGGCTCTGAGCACTACGGGACTTAACTTATGAGGTCATCAGTCCTCTAGAACTTAGAACTACTTAAACGTAACTAATCTAAGGACATCACAACCATCCATGCCCGACGCAGGATTCGAACCTGCGACCGTAGCGGTCGCGCGGTTCCAGGCTGTAGCGCCTAGAACCGCTCGGCCACACCGGCCGGCTTAGTCTGGAGAGACGAAAAGGATAAGCATTATGGATAACACGAAAGGACAAGACAGCTTCTACTGTAATTGTACTCAATCTTTCAGCATCCATGGAAACCGGATTTTTACATCTGAATATACGACCATTTATTGCCAATCAGTTGCCTTTCTCCAAATGTTAAACGCCTTCGGCACACCAGTGCCATCTTGGCATGTAAGCGCTAGCAACATGTGTCAAATATAGACAGTACACATATGAAGCGGTAATTAAACGTCCTTTGCGTAAGTGTTGTGTTTACCATTGGGACGATTATCCAATATGGAGAGTGGGACCTGGGAGAGAGGACATGTCCACTTTCCACCTTCCATCTTTGTCTAGTCCGAGCTCGTGCTCTAACTCCAATCACCACGTCGTTTATGGGACGCCAAACCTTAATCTTTCTTCCTTCACGGAAACGTGCACTGGAATGACAAGAACACTCGTTAAACTGTCCTCCAATTTGTGTACCTAGCAGAAAAATCAGTTTGGAATATTTGAGATACTGTCTAAAGTATAAAAAATCTTAAGATGAACATGTAATTCGTTAAGTACCATAGGTTGTATTGAATTTGGGATAACTAATTAGGTATGTGGAATTAAAGGTCGTCAATACATTAACTACTGTGGCACACTGTAAAAACTTGTCTGTATGACCTTGCAGTATGGCACAACGCCATTTTTGAGCGAGAAAAAGAGTTGTGGAAAGTGAGGCACAATCACCTGCATTCTATGAAGCTGTCTGTGGCACAGCTCTTCGCTCCTCACTTGCGTTCAGACCGAATAGTGCACCGTGAGGAGGGAACCCAAGTACTTAACCCCCATCTTTGACGATGATAGTGTAGTGTCAAATGTCGTACAAGGTTATTTTTCTACGGATCGAACTCCTCCATAGTGTTTGAAGTATTCTTAGACAATGTGCATATGAAGCTGGTATTAAATGTAATTTGCCTGACTTTGGTGTTTGCTGTTGTGCAATACCCCAATATGGAGAGTGAGTCGTGTGAAAAAGGTTCCACAAGCAGCTGCCCTATTGGTGGCAATACTTTCTAGTATGGTGTGTAATAGCAGTATAGTAGGCAGTATTACCACACATTGGATCTTAACAAAAGATGCAGAGAAATGTGAAAGGCGAGCGTAATCAGGAGAAATGATCATGATGATATCTACCAAAAATACTGTGCGCTCGCGCGCGTGTTGTATGTGTGTGTGTGCGCCACGGTGGCCGAGCGGTTCAGTCCGGAACCGCGCGACTGCTACGGTCTCAGGCTCGAATCCTGCCTCGGGCATGGATGTGTGTAATGTCCTTAGATTAGTTAGATTTAAGTAGTTTTAAGTTCTAGGGGACTGATGACGTCAGATGTTAAGTCCCATAGTGCTCAGAGCCATTTGAACCATTTGTGTGTGTGTGTGTGTGTGTGTGTGTGTGTGTGTGTGTGTGTGTGTGTGTGTGTGTGTGTGTGTGTGTGTGTTTGGGAGGGGGGGGGGCTTTGTTGCTTGAAGTAGAATCTAAAGTAAAGGAAGCCAGTGGAGCCAATGTGAGTTAGCAGTGCAGATATACACGAGGTCTGTTCAGAAAGTTACAGAACTGTGTCCACAAAATTTTTCTACGCTAACCTTTTGCTTATTTTGCATGGTCTCTTTCGAAATAGTCTCCTCCACAATTGATACACCACTCCCAACGCTGTTTCCACTTCCGGAAGCAGTTTTGGTACGCCTCGTGCTGGAACACGCGAAGTGCCGTCCGCGAATTTTCTTTTATCTCGTCAGTCATTGCAAATCTTTGTTCTTTCAAAGGGGTCTTCAACTTTGGAAATAAAAAAAAAAGTCCGCAGGGGCCAGGTCTGAAGAGTACGGATAATGAGGCAGCACAGTGATTTCATTTTTTTTGGCAATAGTCATGCAGCAACACAGATGAATGTGCGAGTGCATTATCGTGATGCAAGAGCCATGAATTGTCTCAGCACATTTCATGCGTTTCCTTCACAGATTTTCTCGCTGCGTTGCAGCATGTCTCGATAGTACCGTCGATTACCAGTTTACCCATGCAGTACGAATTCATGATGAACTAAGGGAATCATTCAAAGTCAAACAATAGTATAGCGTGGCTCTGACATTTGAATTGACCTGACGATCTGTTTTTGGGTCTTGGAGAATCTTTTCCGGCCAATTGTTAAGAGTGAACCTTGGCATCAACATCATAATCGTAGACCCACATCTCATCACCAGTTATGATTCTGTTAAGGAACATCTCGTTCTCATTTGCCCGATCCAAAAGCTTTTCATAGATTACGAGGTGAAGGCCTTTCGGGTCTTGGGTCTATGTGCCGTGGGACGAACTTTGCAGCAACACGATGCATTCCAAAAGCTGTGTCAGGATTTTATGACATGATCCAATTGAAATGTTATATTCTTCTGCAATCTCTCGGACAGTCAGTCTTCGGATGACACAAATAGTTTCGTTGACGTTCGTGACATTAGCGTCGTCGGTAGATGTCGATGGGCGTCCTGAACGAGGGCCATCTTGAAATCCGTCCGGCCATTTTTAAACCGTGTGAACCATTCGTTACACCGATTACGGATTAAGCACACAACACCGTAGGCTTCCTGCATCATTTGATGTGTACCCGTAATGGTTTTCTTGAGCTTAACGCAAAATTTAATGCAGACACGTTGTTCCTCTAACTCTGTCATCTCGAAATTCGCAAACTGGGCGACTCAACGCTCTATTTAATACACTACTGAACAGTAACTAACAGACAGGCAATGAAACTTTCGGCTGTTGGACATTAAACACAGGCGTGCAGGGATGCCAACCACATTTCGTTCCAACACACCATTGGTGCGAAATTACGAATGTTGCTGAAATTTTTTAACAGACCTCTTACAGTAAAACAAGACTACATTAAAGTAGGTAGGTGTAAGTCAAGTTACTACTCTACCAAGAGGTACGCAACTGTGACCCTTCAGTTCATGAAGTCCGACTGTGCTGGATTAATGAGTTACGTACTATCGCTAGTCACTGCGGTTGCGAAAATGGTCAGTTGGAAAAAATGTGTTTGTGCGATCTTTGTATTTGGATATGGTGCTCTATAACCTGGTAATAACA